>NC_140369.1:26522500-27122500 GCF_054491055.1 Hypomesus nipponensis
CCCGCAATGCTTTGGGGCTATCTTGTTGTTATTATCAGTGACCTATGCACTTTTTAAAGTTCTTTCTTGGAAGTCGCTTTGGATAAAAGCGTCTGCTAAATTAATAAATGTAAATGTAAAATAAATGTAATATTACATATTAAATGCATTTCATACCTGCCTTGAGCAGTGATTCTGCTTTTTTTCTACAACATGGGTACATCAAGTTTGGATGGTGGTTGTGTCAAAGTCAGAAAATAATTCATGTGATTTGAAAGATGTTGTAAATCAATGCATTATGGGTGGAAGCAATGACAAAGTATCCACAGTTTAGCTCCATGTATAGAGTTTTGAAAATGTGATCTAAGTATTGAAAAATAGGTCCTAGCGATTGTAAAACAAAATGACTGTAAGCAATCTTTCCATCTGTTGAGCTTCAACAGAGCAATAGAGAACACCCACAGGACTGATCAAACAGCCACACTGGACACAGGGGACAGATATGCAGTGACAAGATGTGTTTCTGTCCACTCATCATTAGGTGGGCGAGATTTCCTGGAGTGGATCACATGATCTGCTGTCTATTGCTCTGTGCACTCTGCCAGGCTTTCATGAGGATTGCCCATTCATTTGTAAACCATGTATATGTCACTTTTCATTAGTAGTTTAGAGTTTCATTATTTGTAAGGATCCCCAAAGCCCAGAGTCCTCCTCTCCAGACCAACATGACCCAGAGCGTTCCTGGACTCTGACCACCACAATACTGTCACAACTCTGCACCTCTGATCCTTGATGTACTGTAAACTCTCTATACACACTGTACTCTATGTACTGTATACTCTCTATACACACTGTACTCTATGTACTGTATACTCTCTATACACACTGTACCTTAGGTACTGTATACTCTCTATACACACTGTACTCTATGTACTGTATACTCTCTATACACACTGTACCTTAGGTACTGTATACTCTCTATACACACTGTACTCTATGTACTGTATACTCTCTATACACACTGTACCTTAGGTACTGTATACTCTCTATACACACTGTACCTTAGGTACTGTATACTCTCTATACACACTGTACTCTATGTACTGTATACTCTCTATACACACTGTACCTTAGGTACTGTATACTCTCTATACACACTGTACCTTAGGTACTGTAAACTCTCTATACACACTGTACTCTATGTACTGTATACTCTCTATACACACTGTACCTTAGGTACTGTATACTCTCTATACACACTGTACTGTATGTACTGTATACTCTCTATACACACTGTACTTTATGTACTGTATACTCACTATACACACTGTACCTTATGTACTGTATACTCTCTATACACACTGTACTGTATGTACTGTATACTCTCTATACACACTGTACCTTAGGTACTGTATACTCTCTATACACACTGTACTCTATGTACTGTATACTCTCTATACACACTGTACCTTAGGTACTGTATACTCTCTATACACACTGTACCTTAGGTACTGTATACTCTCTATACACACTGTACTCTATGTACTGTATACTCTCTATACACACTGTACCTTAGGTACTGTATACTCTCTATACACACTGTACCTTAGGTACTGTAAACTCTCTATACACACTGTACTCTATGTACTGTATACTCTCTATACACACTGTACCTTAGGTACTGTATACTCTCTATACACACTGTACTGTATGTACTGTATACTCTCTATACACACTGTACTTTATGTACTGTATACTCACTATACACACTGTACCTTATGTACTGTATACTCTCTATACACACTGTACTGTATGTACTGTATACTCTCTATACACACTGTATCTTATGTACTGTATACTCTCTATGCACACTGTACCTTATGTACAGTATACTCTCTATACACACTGTATCTTATGTACTGTATACTCTCTATACACACTGTACCTTATGTACCGTATACTCTCTATACACACTGTACCTTATGTACTGTATACTCTCTATACACACTGTACCTTATGTACTGTATACTCTCTATGCACACTGTACCTTATGTACAGTATACTCTCTATACACACTGTACTCTATGTACTGTATACTCTCTATACACACTGTACTGTATGTACTGTATACTCTATACACACTGTACTCCATGTACTGTATACTCTCTATACACACTGTACCTTATGTACTGTATACTCTGTATACACACTGTACCTTATGTACCGTATACTCTCTATACACACTGTACTCTATGTACTGTATACTCTCTATACACACTGTACCTTATGTACTGTATACTCTCTATACACACTGTACTTTATGTATCAATTTGGATACAAATGTCTGTCACATTCATCACATGTTAATATATGAACTGAGAGAGTTCCGGAGTGTCTGGAACCTCCACACCCTGATTGTTAGACTTAGAAACTTGACTTCTTGACTCGGTGTAGTTGGTCCTGTTTTCACTCTCCTCCTTCACTAGACCTTTGCCCAATAACATCATATAAGGCCACAACACATAGTGCTTGTATTGTGGGAAAAGTGTCACCTTTAGAGTACAACTTGATCCACATCTCATTGTTTATACAGTTTTTTTCAACTGCTTACACACGTTTTTCTTTTCCTCATTTTTTTTTCAAAACTGTACACACAAATCCAAGAATTGCACACACAAAATGCAAAATGCCTTGCATATCTTGCAAACATTAGTTTTATGTTGCAAACACCTTTAGCATAATATTACATTTTTGGATATATCACATACACACACTTACAACACTTAAAACTCTTCTTTCATGAGTTCCTTTGTACATTTCTGTATTGGCACAGATGTTGAAATATTCATGGTAAACACGAAAACAAGATCGATTTTTTTTTTTTACGGTAGGCATTTGTGGTTGTGAATACATTATTACACAGTACGAAAGAAAGAGTGTAGTAGGACAGAAACCAAACCTAATTTAGAAAAAAGTGGTTACGGAATGGTGTGTGTGTGTGTGTGCCATGAACTGTAGCATACAGTAACATATACTATGTTCTACAATACTGTCAGAATGTCTTCTTCCAGTCACTGTACCTTTTCACAGTATGATACAGTAATCCACCAGACTGTGACCAATCATGCAGTGTACGGCAGTCAATGGATGCATGGGTGTTACAGTGTTGATCGATTGATTAAGCACAATTTTGATCGTTTTGGTTTTCAAAACACCTCACACAATTAGCACAACCACACACTCAATGAGCAAAACACCTCAGATCCTTTGCAAAATGAAACACTCTTGTAAAAACTACTTATTTAACAAAACCATATTTTGTTACCATATGAAACACGTGTTGCATATTACTTAATTCTATTTGTACCAGTTACACATTGCTGTTGCAAACCTAACACACTTTTAGCAATTCTACTTATCAGTGATTAGTGTAAGTGAAGTACACAGAGAAAGTGCAAATATACAATAAATTGACCAAACACACAAGAGCGATGCAGCAGACTGATGGAAATATAATTTATTTTTCTCCATATACCCAAATTTGTCAACATAGAGAATCACAACAAAAACAAAGAAACACGTCTCAGTTTTCATAGCTGCATACTGTGTAAGCTATCGGACAAACAGAACATTGTATCCAGTACCCCAAAAAAAGAAGCAAAAAAAAGATCTGAAAACAAAACTGAAAATACAGAAAAAGCTTTACATCATCTCTCAGCCTGGCTGGATCTGGCCAGAGAATTTCATCGACATCACAGGCAATATCCTCATTAGCAAGGCAACGTGGGAAGAACCATCTGGAACGTTGAATCCATCCTTGTTCTGCCGCAGCGTCAATGTGGTCACAGGCCTCCTCCATGGCCTGAATGAGGGGTACCTGAGCCTGGGGCCGGAGAGCGTACACCTTCCACTGCCATGCCCAGAAAAACTCTTCGATTGGGTTAAGAAACAGAGAGTATGGTGGAAGGTAAAGGATTGTGAACTGTGGATGGTGTTGAAACCAGTTCTGGACCAGAGCAGAGCGGTGGAATGACACATTGTCCCAGACGACAGTGAATTGCATCTGGTGCATGTGGTTAACTGCAGTGATGATGTTTTGCAATCGGTCCAACAATGTGAGGATGTGAGCTGTGTTCTAAGGGCCCATATTGGCATGACGGAGGAGGAGCCCATTCTGGGTGATGGCAGCACAAAGGGTGATGTTACCCCCACGTTGCCCCGGGACATTGATGATAGCCCTGTGGACAATGACATTTGTCGGAGAAATTAAGAATGTGATGTTTTATACTGAATAATACAGATGCTTAGTAGTTTGTCAGCAGATAACAGAGCCCCCCAAACTAGACTCTAGGCTGTCTTATCACCCTGGGGGAAGGGTGAGCATTTGTTCAGACTAGAAGATGTTGGGGGTTTGTTTGTTTTAAGGAGATGCTGTTTGACAAGGACTAAGATGGGGTGCAAGGTCTGGAGACCATTTGTTGACACTTATGTGAAGGAGCTTTTACGACATCAAGAGATCCTGTTGTGTTTCAATCAGGGTTGATGTCGTAAGCACGCACTCTGAACACGCACGCACACACGCGCATCAGGTCTATGCAAGGAGCCAATGAAGAAGAGCCATGGAACATTTGCATGCTTTTGTCTTCACCAATAACTGTAAAGACTGGGAGTCAGGTGGCTGAGCGGTTAGGGAACTCTCTGAAATACAGTGAAAAACAAGATTGTGTAGATCTGAATACATTCAGCATAGATTTAGTATACAGTACATTTACATGTAAAAAGGTATGCAACATTAGAATGCTAAATTGCACACTACACACCGTCACATACTCATGCCGCAGCTGTTTGGCCCTCTCTGAGTTACGCTCAAAAGGCACTCGATGAATCTGTTTCATCACAACCTGATTTTTGGTCAGGATGTGTGCCAGTGTAGAAAGAGAGACCTGATTGACATCATGGAAAATGGCATGGTCGCCAATAATGTTGGTCACCAATAATGTTGGCTTGGATTTCTCTGAGTCTTATTGCATTATTGGCCAGAACCATGTAAACGATCTCTCTTTCTTGTTGTTGGTTGAATATGGGCGCCCACCCTCTCTACTCTCTAATATGTTCATGAACATATTTTAAGGAAAAATAATTTTACAAATGTTTTATCTGTTATAGTGATATATCTATAACTTATTTACCGAACTGCTTTTCTTGAAGTTATTCACTATTGTGACATCATTGGAAAGCCTAAGATGTCCTCTCAAATGGACAAAGTGTAAAATAAATACAATGGGCAGTATGGTTGCAAAGTCACTAGTCCAAATCCAATATCATTGACAGAATAGACAAAGACAAACTATATTCAGACAGCCCCATTGTGTCAACCTTTCTAACTGGACAAATCCCTCAGTGTTGAACCCTGGTCTCAACTTGTGTTCTTTCAGTTGGTTTCCCTCTTCCTCTTTATGCTACTCGTCAGTTTCCGTAACACAGTTCAACGAGAGAACTGTTTCTCAACAGGAAATGTCCACTCCCAACCTGCACTCAAAGAGAAGACACAATACTGTAAGTGTAACGTACGTTATTTTTATTGACAAAGATTTAATGAAATTATTTACAGAACTCCATGCACCTCAATCAATTGACTTGGTGAACAGCACTGTTGGGTGCTTGTTGTTTACTGTGCTGATTCACTATGATGGGCAGTCACCTGAACAGCACTGCTGTAGACCTTCAGACCTTCAGTCAACATAGATCTAGTTCAGACTCACGTTATGGTGGGTCAACAGACCAAAAGACTTACTTCAACAGACTCCAGACTGTAGTGTGTGTGAAATATTTACATTCAGTTTGCTAAAAAAACTACTATGTGTTTTTGATATTTATCTTCTGAAAGTTGTGGTGACGATCGTTATTCAGACAAAGTGAACCATGTCTATTCTACAGGAGTCTTCAGGTTACCTCCCATCTTGGTCAATGTTCAGACCTATTTGTAGATCTAGCATGTTCTGAAGAGGTATCATTTGATCTGACAACAGACCAAACATTGATTAAACACCTTAGGAGTGACATGCTGTATGCCCCTTCAGTATTGGCACTGAAAGGAAACATATTATAACTGACAGTGCAGGAATCGGTTGTAAATGAACAAAATGCAACAAAAAAAAGTATTTCCTGTCCAGGCAGATACAACAAACTACCCCCCCAAAAAAATAATTAAATAAAATATGTATTGATTATTGTTCAAACCTATTTGTAGGACCCCCAAACTGATGGAGAGATGGAGCAGGGACCCCCTATTATATATGTTGCATAACATTTTGTTTTATATTAAACTGGGCCTTGTGTCATGTATGAACATAGCTACCCTGTTGTTAAATTATTTTTTTACAAAGGTATCTTCTTTTCTATAATATTGGGGCAGGGATCTTAGTCAGCTGGGGACTGAATAGGCTCTCGGCCAATCATGGGTAACCTGACAGAGCCACCGTGTAACATGCAGCCTTGTGATTGGCACAGCAGTGATAGGGGCAGGTCCTCCTCTTTGTGTACAGGAGGCTTAGAGGTCAAGGCTAGTCTCGTTTTGTGAGTGAACCACTGCCCAGCTTGAGAGAGCTCCTGTGTGGAGCTGAATGGGTGCACTGCTGACTGAAAGATTACGTCTTATGTCTTCATTTATCCGTTCGCTACAATATGTAGGGTACATTTTAATGTGTAGTTACAGACTTTATATAAAAAATACTTTAAAAAAAAAAGTCTGATCAACAACAACAATTGCGACCCCCCTGCAGTACCTCCCTGGTCAGAGTTGACAGGTGAAAGGTCATTCCCAGTGGCCCATGTTGTTTATTCTCTCTGGTTTCCAGATCAGTGCTAATGAAGGAGAAGTAGAGACAGATATAGTACTGAGACACAACCCTGGTCTCTGGTCATCTTTGTCAAACCCATGACTGTAAATGTGTTAAGGTGTTGTTGTTCCTGGAAGGAGCCTGAGTTGAGAGCTGTCATGTTCTGAGGAGAGAGTTTCATCTGATACAGCAGACTGTAGCAAGTTCTACTGCCTCATTTGAACAGCAGTCAGGGGACATTATGTAATATTCAGGCTGCTATTCTGTCTACAAAGACAACTATCATCATATAAAACTTTGTATTACTCCTGTTCATGAACAGTGACTATTACATATGTTATTCAGAGTGACACACTGGAAGGCTGATAATGGCAGCCCATGCAGGTTGAAGCTATTCGTGGCTCCATGAACATGAGCCAGTTCTGTACGTGCTGTTTCTCACCTTGTGGTTTCCTGTCAGCATCATTTACACAGCCTGAAGAGAGATCTGTCTCTCAACAGGACATGTTCACATCTGCATTGCATGGACTTGGTAGTTTATGCCTTCAGAACATCCCTTCAATACAGAGCACCCAGAGATCCTCCAGACTGAATCAGATATGATTCAAGTCAAATAAGGTAAGTGTGATAAAATGTAATTATTCACAGTAGCATATTGATTGACTGGTTCTGTGGTCAAAAGAGCAAATCTTCTACTCTCGTGGGTGTAGATGTGGGCTTGTAATTATTTTTTGATACCACAGCAATGTAACGTCTGTAAACGATGAGAAGTTTCCCTTCCTGATTCACTCAGCTCAAACTGAGAACTGGTTTAGAGCAGGAAATGTCCCCAACAGACCACAACGCTTCCTCTTGAAGAGAAGATGGAGCTTTGCACAACTAAACTTGTCATGGCTGGCTTTTAGTCTGTGACAAAAACGATTGCACACATGGGGTTGCAAAGTTATGCATGTACTGAACTAAACTGAGAAAAGCAGTGAACAATAACTAAGGGATGGGATGAGTCCATTAGTGAAACAGCAGTGAAGGGAGAGTGAGTTTGGGTCAGGTTGGTTATAGGTGCTGGTCTGTGGTCAGCTGTGAAGCCCTCTGTGACACTGCTGGTTGGTTATAGGTGCTGGTCTGTGGTCAGCTGTGAAGCCCTCTGTGACACTGCTGGTTGGTTATAGGTGCTGGTCTGTGGTCAGCTGTGAAGCCCTCTGTGACACTGCTGGTTGGTTATAGGTGCTGGTCTGTGGTCAGCTGTGAAGCCCTCTGTGACACTGCTGGTTGGTTATAGGTGCTGGTCTGTGGTCAGCTGTGAAGCCCTCTGTGACACTGCTGGTTGGTTATAGGTGCTGGTCTGTGGGCAGCTGTGAAGCCCTCTGTGACACTGCTGGTTGGTTATAGGTGCTGGTCTGTGGTCAGCTGTGAAGCCCTCTGTGACACTGCTGGTTGGTTATAGGTGCTGGTCTGTGGTCATCTGTGAAGCCCTCTGTGACACTGCTGATTGGTTATAGGTGCTGGTCTGTGGGCAGCTGTGAAGCCCTCTGTGACACTGCTGATTGGTTATAGGTGCTGGTCTGTGGGCAGCTGTGAAGCCCTCTGTGACACTGCTGATTAAAAGCTTGCTGTTGAAAAGGGCTATATAAATGAATACAATGGATGAATGAGCATGACATCAGAATATAGGAATACCGGAAGTGTAAAAAACTAGTGAGCTACAAAACAACAAAGTGCTGGCAGCAAAGCTGAGTGGTGATGGTGGAGGGAGGGTGAGAGAAGAGCCGGCTCTTCAACAGGTAGACAGGCTACATATAGAGGCCTGTACAATCCACAGGTGTGGATTAGACTACATAGATACCTGCACAGGAGTGGATTAGACTACATAGAGACCTGTACAGGTGTGGATTAGACTACATAGAGACCTGTACAGGTGTGGTGGATTAGACTACACAGAGACCTGTACAGGTGTGGTGGATTAGACTACATAGAGACCTGTACAGGTGTGGTGGATTAGACTACATAGAGACCTGTACAGGTGTGGTGGATTAGACTACATAGAGACCTGTACAGGTGTGGTGGATTAGACTACACAGAGACCTGTACAGGTGTGGTGGATTAGACTACATAGAGACCTGTACAGGTGTGGATTAGACTACATAGAGACCTGTACAGGTGTGGATTAGACTACATAGAGACCTGTACAGGTGTGGTGGATTAGACTACATAGAGACCTGTACAGGTGTGGATTAGACTACATTTAGACCTATCCTGAAGTGGAATTATTAATGTGGGTATTAGTGTGTCAAAGTACATGAAGCTAGAACATTCAATTAAATTGTGGAAATCTAAATTCCGCCTACGAAAAACAAGTTTCATATGGAATGCTATATTCAAATCATGGGTCTGCAGCTCTAAAACAGTTTGGAAACATTATCCTATGTCTGTTAGGTAGGATACAGTTGTTGTTGTGATTTCAAAATGTGGAACCTTTTTTGGTGATATATTTATGAATTGTTTTGTGTGTGTTAGTGTTAGCCCAGCATGGTTGGCATTTTAGGGAAGGGCTAAATAGTGGCTTTCATTTGACGTATTGTGGCTATGTTGAGAATGATCTGTTCATTGATTACATTTACATTGGATCAGCAGCAGTTCTTATCACTCAGTTGAACGACACTTGTGTTACATGTCCTCCAGTGGATCAATCACAGAGTACTCTGTTAAGTACTTTTATATTGAATTATACATTATTTTTTAGTAATCTGGCACCCTGACTATTTGAGCGCACAGTGTCTTCAGATTTTCCACGACATACTGTTGGTCCAGGACAGGGGTGGCCAATCCTGTTCCTTGAGGGCCGCTGTCCTGCATGTTTTAGATGTTTCCCTGCTCCAGCACACCTGATTCAAATGAATGGGTCGTTATCAAGCTCTGTGGAAGCAGGGTAATGACCATTCATTTGAATCAGGTGTGCTGGAGCAGGGAAACATCTAAAACATGCAGGACAGCGGCCCTCAAGGAACAGGATTGGCCACCCCTGGTCTAGGACTTGGTGTCATAAGAAATCAAACTAAAGGACATTGATTGTCCTCATTTGGTCCAGAGCACCTCTTTGTGGGGTTCTGTCAACACCCACCATGACACATAGCAGGATCCCACAAGCTGAGCCCCCCCCTCTAAACACTAAGGCAGCGCCAGCCCCCTTGACTGGAACATGAAGTCTGTCCCCCTGTTTCATTCAACTTGCAACACACAGTCCCTCATCATAACACCATCCAACACACAGTCACTCATTCTAACACACATGCAACACACAGTCCCTCATCATAACACCATCCAACACACAGTCCCTCATCATAACACCATCCAACACACAGTCCCTCATCATAACACCATCCAATACATAGTCACTCATTCTAACACACATGCAACACACAGTCCCTCATCATAACACCATCCAACACACAGTCCCTCATCATAACACCATCCAACACACAGTCCCTCATCATAACACCATCCAACACACAGTCCCTCATCATAACACCATCCAACACACAGTCCCTCATCATAACACCATCCAACACACAGTCCCTCATCATAACACCATCCAACACACAGTCACTCATTCTAACACCATCCAACACACAGTCACTCATCATAACACCATCCAACACACAGTCCCTCATCATAACACCATCCAACACACAGTCCCTCATCATAACACCATCCAACACACAGTCCCTCATCATAACACCATCCAACACACAGTCCCTCATCATAACACCATCCAACACACAGTCCCTCATCATAACACCATCCAACACACAGTCACTCATCATAACACCATCCAACACACAGTCCCTCATCATAACACCATCCAACACACAGTCCCTCATCATAACACCATCCAACACACAGTCACTCATTCTAACACCATCCAACACACAGTCACTCATCATAACACCATCCAACACACAGTCCCTCATCATAACACACATCCAACACACAGCATCTCAGAACAGCCAGGTAGATGGACAGGAAGAAAACATGAACTCTTTGTGGTCCATCATAAGTGGCCGATGTCCACGTGGCAACTAGGTCCAATGTTGGCAGACCAGTTACCTGGCAGGTGTTGACAGCTCAACCCACACTACAGAGGAGGGGGGAGAAGAATGTAGGATTAGAGAATTCAAAGGTACAAACAACTGTTAAAAGAACTATATGGGTGAGATCCTTACTGGTTAAGTGTGAACTAGTGTAGCAGTTCAGTCGTAGGATGGACAACAAAAAAGTTTACCGAACTAACTCTAAACACCAAGACAGCTCCACCCCCCCTACATTGGAACATGAATGTTCCAGAGAAGAGAAACTCTATATGAGAAAAGACCCTGTCCCCCCCGTCGCTTTACTTGCAACACAGTCACTCATCATAACACCTATGCAACACACCCAGTCACTCATCATAACCAGGGCGGGGCAGCATTTTTTCATGTCACGTGGGGGCGCATGAGCATTTCAAAAAAAGAAATCTCTGCGCGGTTTTCTCTTATTTATCATTTCTGTTTGTGGGGAATTGGCATATTGGCGCCCCCTTCAGGCAGCTGCAGGCACCCCTGCTTGCTGAGACAGTGCCGTGCAGCATTTTCCTTTGTTTGCTGCCGGCAGGTAGTAGCGGTGCTCGTTCCGTGGGCTGTCGGGGGGTAGGGGGCGACACAAGATTTCTTCCTCCCATGGAGGGGGGGGGGGGGGGGTGCAAGTGATAAACTCGCCCTGGGCGCACAATGTGCTAGGACCGCCACTGATCATAACACCCATGCAACACCCCCGGTCACTCATCATAGCACGCATGAAACACAGTCACTCATTTTAACACCTATGCAATACAGGCTGTGTGCTTTGGCACAACATGCATTCAATGACTACATCTATCAAATTACATTCATTATTTTCTCACTTTGACACAACAACCGCCAAAATCTATGTACCTACAGGCCAATTGGCACATGCTTACATATTGTTTTTAAAACTGTTAAACTTAATAAGTTCAAAACAATAACATAATACAAAACTGAATATTGTTTTTTACAATTGTTAACATACGTTTCTCAAAACAATAACGTCTTTCTCAAAACTGCACACACAAAACTGAAAACCTCACACACAAAATGCTAAACCTGACACTCCCTTTGCAAGATGACTCTCTGCCATCAAATCTCTCACCTGTTCACAAAATGGAACTCGTGTTCTCATTTGGTGCACACAACCATATTTTCAAATGACACACACATACCATTCATAACAGTACACACGACTAAGCATTTGCTGCACACTACCAAGCATTCACAGCACACTGTAGTGCAAAATTGAAAACACAATTATAGAAATGGAACACACCATATGAATGACAATGAATCTGGAGAATGAGCCATTTCTCCTTTTGTAAAATGTCTCAGTGTAGGCCTACTTTTTTTCATAGTCAAACATAAAACAGCACACAAATATGCAGCAAAAAAGTTTTATTTTGGTACACACAGACAACAGTACCGTACTGTTACAGTTTTTCACAATTGTTAACACACGTTTCCAAAACAATAACATCTTTCTCATAACTGCACACACAAAACTGAAAACCTCACACACAAAATGCTAAACCTGACACTCCCTTTGCAAGATGACTCTCTGCCATCAAATCTCTTACCTGTTCACAAAATGGAACTTGTGTTCTCATTTGGTACACACAACCATATTTTCAAATGACACACACATACCATTCATAACAGTACACACAATACAGTGACCGGCCTGCTCAACCTTCACAAAAATGAATAAGGCATCATGCCTTCGGTTCCTGTCTGGCCAGAGGGCCTCATCCACACTCCTTGACGCGGTCTGTCTTAGGGGTCAAATGGGACCCTGTACACCTGTTTCATACACATGGCATTCCTGCAAAGAATACGGTCCAGTGTAGGCTGACGGTCTGGACGTCCCTGAATGTAGCATAGTCAGCCAGGATCCTAGTTTGTATTTGTTGGAGTGTGATAACGTTGTTCTCACAAACCATATTTACAGTTTCAGTCTTGTGTGTGTTCTTCCTACACGGTGTCGTTCTCTTTCAGTCCTGCAAAATACTGTGAGCACACTGTATTCTATTGATATGCAGTATTTCAGTACACAAGGCAAATAGATTTTGTACCTGTTCTCCGTCCTGAAGTTTCTAATGATGGCAGCAACTGTGAAGCGGCTGAGATTTGGTTGGACCCCCTGGCCAGCCTCACTCATGCTCAAACCAGGGTTGAGCACATGGTCTACCACAGTGGCCCGAATCTCATTAGAGACGACCGTTCTCCTTCTTTCTCCTCCTCCTCCTTCTTCTCCTTGTCCTTCTCCTCTTCCTTCTCTCTGTCCTACTCCTCAACCTGCTACTCTCCCTCTTGTCCCCCTGCTTCTTGTCCTCCTCTTCCTCGTCTCACTCTTACCCCTCTCCTTCTATAGTTGTCGATCTCTTCAAAGTTCTCCATTGTTCACCAAACAAAACAGAAGCTCAAGGCACTTTTATGCTGCAGTCCTGATTGCAAATTGCTCAATAGACCTGAATGTTTAGAGATTTGAATATTTGTGTGCTATAGGTTGATGCTTTGAGATTTTACTTGAGAAGTATGTGCAACAACTGAACATTGTGTATAGTGTTTTGACAACAAGGTGATGTGTAATTGACATCAGAGTGTAAAGAAAGAAAGTCAGAGTCTAATACAGATAAGGGAGTGTCAAATTCGGTCGAGCATTTTGTGTGTTGAAAACTGAGATGACAACTGAGAAAAACTGTAAAACATTTGCAAGAGAAGACTTCTGCTGTTCTAAGAATGTGATGATGATCAAGTGGATCCCAGTTTCATTTAGTGTGTATGAACAAATTAGAAAAACAGTAACTGCTGTGCCGAGCTGACAGTTGGTTAGGAGAACTGTGTGAAGAGTTTTGAAAAAGTGACCTAAATATTGAGAAATGTGTCCTAGCGACTGTAAAAACAAACTGTAAAAATAGATTAGAATGTTTTGTTACAAGAGGGAAGAGGAAGTGGTGTTCTGTGCTGACATGACTCACGGAGCTAGTTGTTTGACCGGCTAAGGAGAACTCATCTCTGGTTTCATCTTCAACAGGTCTTCATGGAGTGACTCTATCAGATAGTTACAACGAGGAAGAGACGGAGAGAGAAAGGAGAAAAGTGAGAAACAGGGAACAACTGAATAGATGAATGGTGCACTGAGGAGACCAGGCCATGGGGAGCATATGTTCTAAATGTAGGAGAAGTGACGAGGAAGAGGAGGAGGAGGAGAGAGAGGATGAAAGGGGACAAGGGGAGTTGAAAGAGAAGAGAAAAGAGATGGAGCCTGGAGAACATGAGGAGGATGAAGGGGGCCTAAACATTCAAAAGAAGAGAAAAGAGGGAGAGACAGACAAGAGAAGAAAACAGAAGGACACTGGAGCAGAATCACATCTGCAAATAGACTCAAAGTAAGATAAAGGCCAAATCCCAATAGTCTGTCTTACCCTTACCCCTAGCCCTTAGTTTAACCCTAGCCTTTGACCCTCAACTGAGGGGGGAGGGCTACATACCCCTATGAAATGGGACGCCACTTGGTTACGGTTACATCATCTAGCACGTATCAATGTCTCCAAAGAAAGTTGTGTTATGCACTGATATCAAACAAAATTTGCTGCTAATGGAGTTTGGTTAAAACTGTAGACATGGTAGACAGAGAAATTCAGGACTGTTGTGCAAATCAGCAATGTAACGTTAGCATAGCAAACTAGCAATTTTTTTTAAACGTTTCCATTAAGAACACGGTTGCAAATATATATGCGCAGGACTGTGTATAGCACAAAACAAGACTGTCGTATTTTTTTTATCCATTATTTAAGCCGAAGATATTTTATTTATCGGACTCTCTGGGTGATCTGGACGCCATTGTTGCCGGTAGCGTAGGATTCACATACCCCTAGGTTTCAATTAAGCTCCCGTTTTCACTTGGTTTTAAGGGGTGTATACCCCTTCGTCTTAGCCCCACGCCTCTCTCAAAAAGAGTATTGGGACACCACTTACTCTCACGTGAAAGCGCAAAACTAAGGGCTAGGGGTAAGGGGTAAGACAGAGTATTCGGCCAAAGTCAGCTGAACACAGTCCATATTATTTCTGTATTCAAGTTCAAGATTGTAGGCATAGTGGCCAGTGTCATGAAGTACAAACTCACAGCTTCAGTCTTTAGATGCTATATGACTACAGTACTGTGTGCGCAAGCCCTGGCAGGAAGACATACTTGACCTCCTTCTCCTTGCCCCGTCAGCCCCTGCTCCCCTGATGACAGAGGGAGGGAGACACAAACAACAGGTGAGGTGGATCTACACAGAGCTTTGTACTATCGTTGTTCATCTTGATGTTACAAGTAAATGTGTGTTTGTGTGTTTGTGTCTGAAGCAGCTACTCATCTATTCTCCAACAAAGCCCAGGATGGCAGTGTTGTCATGGCTCCAGTGTTAAATGACACAACTGTTGGAGGCAATGTGACCCACAACATTGGAGACAACATAACCAACCTTACCACCAACGTAACCAACATTAAATATGTGAAAATAATGAAAATTGAGGAACCTCAGAAAAAAGGTGAAAAAAGAATGTGTTTTCACAGTCAGAGCGTCAAACTCAGACACGATATATAATGATAAGACACAAGACATACTGATAAGACACAATTGAGACTGATACGTATGAATTACAAAGTCTAAAAAACTAAATGTCAAGGCTAAAATGTATGATATACTTTACATATTTTTCTCAAAGCCATTCAGCAGGAGAGCCTCCATCTGTTCTGAACTCATGCTGCTGATACATGGTGGCGTTATACTGTTTGTTTTCGTTTGTTTTAGAGGAAGCATCCCCGATCCCACAGACAAGCACTTCACAAGAAACGTAAGACAGTAAACATATATTTTAATGTGGAATCATAAGATATCATTAGAATTAAGTGTAGGTAATACCATCATTTTGACAAAAGATTTTTTTTTTGTATGCTTACAGTAGGTGAGGCAGTTCCTCAAAGAAAAAAAATTATCATGTTCAAAAACAATGTTGACATTCACTTTTTCAGGCACGGCATCTATGAAAACAGAGGGAGAGAGACAAACAGGAGTGGTGAAGACAAGGGTGAGCCTGTATTTTGAACTGGCCTTCTTTAATTATTTTTGGGCCTGCCTTTCAAAAGCCATCAGCCAACAGCTTGATAGAGAGTAACAGCACATCCTCAATAGTACAAACCCTCTTTAGTCTCCCTGTTCATTGCAACACAATAGAGCGGAATGCTTCCTGTCTCTAAATACTGTATTAAAAAGCAATATCCACTTTGTATGTTGAGCTATGAAAGGTATTAGTAGTGATACTGCTATACCGATTTAGGGATGTTGCATTGTTTAGGTATGTTAATACCTAAAAAAAATATAAAAATGTTTGTTGTTTTATCCAGCTGTTCTTGAAGTGATCAACAAACTCAAATCTAAACTGAAGAAGAAGTTTCAGACTGTCTTCGAGGGCATAACTCGGCACGGAAACAAAACCATTCTGAATAACATCTACACAGATCTCTACATCACAGAGGGTGAGAGTGGAGAGGTCAATAAAGAACATGAGGTGAGACAGATTGAGACAGCATCCAGGAAATCAGCAAGATCAGAAACAGCCATCACATGCAACAACATCTTTAAACCCTCAGCTGGACGAGGCACACCTATCAGAATTGTCCTGACAAAAGGAGTTGCTGGAATCGGAAAAACTGTCTCTGTGCAGAAGTTCATCACGGACTGGGCTGAGGGACGAGCCAATCAGGAAATCCAGTTCATCTTTCCTCTCCCGTTTCGAGAGCTGAATTTGTTGGATGGAGAAGAGTTCAGTCTGATGGAACTTGTCCATCACTTCTTCGCGGAAACCAGAAAATCCGAAGTCTCCAACTATGACAATTACAATGTTCTGTTTGTCTTTGACGGTCTGGATGAGTGTCGACTGCCCTTAGCCTTCAAAAAGAACAAGAGCTGGTGTGATGTCACAGAGTCCACCTCAGTGGATGTGCTGCTGACCAACCTGATCAGAGGAAACCTGCTTCCCTCTGCTCTCATCTGGATCACCACTCGACCTGCAGCAGCCAATCAGATCCCTTCTGAGTGTGTTGACCTGGTGACAGAGGTACGAGGGTTTAATGACCCACAGAAGGATGAGTACATCATGAAAAGATGCAGTGATGTGAAGCTGGCCAGGAGAATCATCTCACACATTAAGACATCAAGGACTCTCTACATCATGTGCCACATACCAGTCTTCTCTTGGATTACTGTTACAGTCCTTGAACACATGCTGAGAACAAAGAAAAAAGAAAAGATGCCCAAGACCCTGACTGAGATGTACACAACCTTCCTGGTGTTGCAGACCAAACAAAAGAAGGTGAAGTATCATGGGAAAACTGAGACAGATCCACACTGGGATGAAGAGAGCATTAAGAGTATTCTGTCGCTGGGAAAACTGGCCTTCCACCAGCTGGACAAAGGAAACCTGATTTTCTATGAGAAAGACCTGACAGACTGTGGTATTGATGTCTGTGATGCCTCAGTGCACTCAGGAGTGTTCACACAGATCTTCAGACAGGATGGTAAAGTCTTCCAGGAGAAGGTGTTCTGCTTTGTCCATCTGAGCTTTCAGGAGTTTCTGGCTGCTGTGTTTGTGTTTCTCTCATTCATCAACAACAATAAGAATCTGATGTCTCAGTCCACCTCAGTCACATCTGACTTCCACCTCTACAAGAGTGCTGTGGACAAGGCCTTGCAGAGTAAGAATGGACAGCTGGACCTTTTCCTCCGCTTCCTCCTGGGCCTCTCAATGGAGTCCAATCAGACTGACTTACGAGGCCTAGTGAGTCAGAAAAGTAACAAGACAGACGGCCATGAGGAAACAGTGAAGTACATCAAGGAGAAGATCAGAGAGGATCCCTCTCCGGAGAGATGCATGAATCTGTTCCACTGCCTGAATGAACTGAATGACCATTCTCTGGTGGAGGAGATCCAACACTACCTGAGCTCAGGAAGTCTCTCCAGTGTGAAGAGTCTCTCATCTACACAGTGGTCCACTCTGTTCTTTGTGTTGCTGACTGCAGAAGAGAAGATGGACGTGTTTGACCTAAAGATATACTCCAGATCAGAGGAAGGTCTTCTGAGGCTGCTGCCAGTGGTCAAAGACTCCAAAACTGCTCTGTATGTACAAAGCAATTTAATAATAATAATATGATTTTGTAGCACATATTGTGATGTGATATTTGATTATCGTATGATCCTATCATACAAACTATGACTCTGATGATGTCTCCTGTTATCCTTGTCTCGTGTAGGCTAAACGACTGTAACCTCTCAGAACGGTGCTGTGAAGCGCTGGCCTCAGCTCTCCCCTCCTCAGATCTGACAGAGCTGGACTTGAATTACAACAACCTGGGGGATTCAGGCATGAAGCTGCTCTCTGCTGGACTGGAGAATCCACTCTGCAAGCTGGAGACACTGAGGTCTGTATTTATAGAATTTTTAGCTCCGAAGTGGTGCTCATTGCGAACCACATACAAACCACTTAAGAACCACTTTTACGGTCTGTCGAAAGAGAAAGAACTGGTTTGCAATTAAGCACCCGCTCCGAACCGGCCCCCAAAATGTGTTGGTGGAAAAGGGGTATATGTGATCACTACTGTCTGAACCAGTATCATGAGGAGTACTGTGTATGAGGTCACTACTGTCTGAACCAGTATCATGAGGAGTACTGTGTATGAGGTCACTACTGTCTGAACCAGTATCATGAGGAGTACTGTGTATGTGGTCACTACTGTCTGAACCAGTATGATGAGGAGTATTGTGTATGTGGTCACTGCTGTCTGAACCAGTATCATGAAGAGTACTGTGTATGTGGTCACTACTGTCTGAACCAGTATCATGAAGAGTACTGTGTATGTGGTCACTACTGTCTGAACCAGTATCATGAGAAGTACTGTGTATGTGGTCACTACTGTCTGAACCAGTATCATGAGGAGTACTGTGTATGTGGTCACTACTGTCTGAACCAGTATCATGAGGAGTACTGTGTATGTGGTCACTACTGTCTGAACCAGTTTTCAACCAATTCTCAAAGTAAAAAAATAGCACTGGATCTCATCAAGGTTAGATGCAAAGTGTTTTATTGGAATTCAAAGCGCCAACGTTTCCCAATAGAACGTGAGCAAGATCCCAGGTTCGCACAAAAATATTTATCTGGACATTTTCTCGATTATTTTATGATATCCTGCTATTGGTACAATACTTTTTGGTCACAGAATACATCATGCATTCTTACCCAGCTGTTGTCTGGTCCTAGGGGATTCAGATTGTAGGTGCATAGAGAATTTTCCATTTCTTGGGCCTATTCTGACCTTGAACGCCAGCTGCTAGGTTCTGGGCATAGGACCAAGGGCGTAGGTTTGGTCTCAGACTTGGTGGGGACATCCACCCATCCACCCCCCCCCCCCCCTCCCCAGAGTGCAAATTGAGATGCCATTCTGTATACTATCCCTAAAGAGCTAGTATAACTGTATAATCTAAAAAATGCACTCTCCAAAAAAGAGACAGTGATGATGAGACTGTAATGCTGAACAACAAAAAGTTTTATTATCATAAACCTCACCTGAAACCCTGATGATGTTTCCTCAGCCTACTCTACATCTGGAGTGTTTTCATGCTGTCTTTCCTGCATACAAAATGGTTTATTCATTTTGTACCCTATCCTCTGGCTAGCAAGTTTAACCCTCCTACCATATTGTATACAGTGTTATTTGCGCATTAATAATCAACTTATGATTCATTATATTTGAATAACCAACAGTGTTAACTTATTTACATTGCCAACTGTTTTTTTCCAGCACCTGTCTAGCAATGCAGTGACAGTCCATCAACTGTGAATTTGTCCTAGGCAAGACTCCTGACCTTGGTTGAAAGATTAGCTACAGAAGCTAGGTTTAGCTGTAACAATATCCTGGGTAACATAATATCACCAGTTAATACTTTTTCCACAGTAGAATCTGCATTTGAAAGCCTGGTCACTACCACTGCTAGTGTGGCTAGTTATTTAGCCTGACTTATACTGCTTTTTGAAAAAGCTTCATATGTCCCCTTTCTTCTTCTTGGGTGGAGGTATATCTGATCTACAAAGCACAAAAAGGGGCAAACATGTACATGCTGAAGGGCAAAGGGAATATTAAAATGTGTTAGTCTGTCCTTTTATGTATGTATTGTTGGCAGACAGACCTGGTAAGTTAGCTGTACCGTACCGTTGTCGCCGACACACCCGCTAGCTTGTCTGCGACTGCCAGTGCAAGCAAGCAAAGTAGCATGTGCTTCTTCCCGTGCGTGTCGCGTGTCAGATAACCCTCCCCCTTCGGGTTTTCAGCCAATCAAATAATGGCGTTTCTTGTACTGTTGCGTCCTGGCCGTCGGAATCGATCCAGATAGCAGCATAATTCGCTAAAATGTTGGTGGGGACAATTTTGTCATTTTCAAATGTT
The DNA here is from genome assembly GCF_054491055.1 of Hypomesus nipponensis. Classification (NCBI taxonomy): domain Eukaryota; kingdom Metazoa; phylum Chordata; class Actinopteri; order Osmeriformes; family Osmeridae; genus Hypomesus; species Hypomesus nipponensis. The sequence goes on from NC_140369.1 coordinate 26,542,906, forward strand.
GGTGGGGACAAGTACCTAGCGTCCCCCCCTAAATCTACGCCCATGCATAGGACCATAAATGAGCCACATTAGATAGCAGGGTTTTCCTGTTTTCTATGACAAAATCATGTTTGCACTTTGGGATTCTTATCTTCTATGTATTATAGTAATGGTAATAATGGTAATAGTGCTAATACTAATCAGTCAACAGCTTTGCATCTGGTTTTCAGTAATATAGCATATAAAAGTAAAAAGGTGATTATGAGGTTCATTTAAATCACATACTGTAAATCAATAATCTCTATCCATCTTCATTACAACAGTGTGATGTTAATTCCTTCACCAGTATCATGAGGAGTACTGTGTATGTGGTCACTACTTTGGTAGATCCATTCCAAAATACACTAAAGCATGTATTGTGTTATTTTATCTCACTGGTGAACAAGTCTTTTACATGTCACAATAACTCAATTAAGCTAACAATTCTTGAACATGATATTATATTCATTAATAGTTTGATTGTGTAAGTAAGACAGTACCATCGATCTCATAGCATTGATCATAAGAGATACTTAACCTAGTATTGTTCCTAGTACGAGGGGAATTGTGATCTGATTGGCTCAGAAAGACACTAGACAGTCTAGAACAAAAGATTCACTGATGGCCTACATCTCACATTATATGATTTAGAAATACGTCAGGAAGACCACATGATGTCTCAGTATACGTTAGACAGGATGGTTGTACAATCCAGCTCAGTGAAATCAGCTTCTCAGGCAGGTTAATATTAGGTAGGAAAGAAGGATTAGGTACAAATAACACTTAAAATACAAATTTAAGTTTTAGATGTAACCATAAACACCTAGACAGTGCCAGCCTCCCTAATTAAAACATGAAGTCTGTTCCAGAGGAGAGAAGCTCTATATGAGAACACCTTGTCCACCTGTTGTTTTCATCTTGCAACAGTAACTCACCACAACACCCAAAGGAAATGATCAGACTGATATTCTTTATTTCTACCTCTAGAGGGTAATAGTGTGTGTGATCCCTCGCTAATGATTACCTTCTACAGGCTGTCAGGCTGTCACATCACAGAGGAAGGCTGTGCTTCTCTGAGCTCAGCTCTGAAGTCAGCCTCCTTCCTGAGAGAACTTGAGCTAAGTAACAATGATCTGAAGGATGTTGGCATGAAGCTGCTCTCTGCTGGACTGGGGAATCCACTCTGCAAACTGGAGACACTGAGGTCTGTATTTATGTTCTACATGTAAGGGATAATGCCCGACGAGGTGTCCAATATCACCTGATAATGGACGATGCGGAAACGTGAACCGTCCTATGCACAGCGGAAGACTCCGCGGAAGTCTTCCGCTGCGTGTAGACGGTTCATGCCTCCGCATCGTTCATTATCAGGTGATATTGGACACGTCGAAGGGCATTATTCCGCTTATACCATGGTCACTTGCCAACATTAATTTATGTTTTCAGGCGTTTTGCAAGAGAAATCTAACGTTTTTTTTATGTTAGCCAACTCTGATATTTTATAATCCTCTTAGCTCAAAGAACCAACACTGGCTTTCCCTTGGCTGAGCTATTAGCCCAAAAGCTAACGTTATGCTAACAAGATTCGGAGGCAATAACATTGTGTACGGTTGACAAACAGTAAATATAATTTTACAGTATGTTTGACAATAAGATTTGCTAGCTAACCAGCCATGTCACTGTCCCAAATAAAAAAATCCCCAAATCAATATCAAGATTTTTACAAACAAAGTATCGGCCACATGGCTTTCAAGTTTTTAAAACAGGCAAGAGTGACATTCCCTCCCCCCCAGGGGATCAAATTAATTAATTAATTGCTTTTTAACTGACATCTTTGAAAGGCAGCAATGATCAATGCATCCATGGCCAGGATATAATAAAAAAATATGACATTATTTTAAAAGTGACCTATAACATCGACAAACATTGCAAAACACTTAAATGTATTTAGTGCTAATAAAATTACTACACCGATTTGCAAAGAAATGTTTATAATGTGACAATATGTCAGTCATCGTGTGATAACGAAAATATGACTAGCCCTATTATATGTAACAAATAAAGTATTGCAAACTCCGTCAGAGGTATCGGGCCTGTGTTTGTCCCGCACTGGGTTCGAACCTGCCACCACTGACATTCCAAGCGCCACCACTACCAACTGCGCCAACAAAAAACTAGAGAGGGTACAATTTCTGGGGAAATTGTAGGGTGTGCTTGCTTGCTTCAGTTGCAGGTGGGTCCGTTTTCCCTTCTAGTGATATTTTCAAGCATTTAGCCTACTTATATTGCATAATTCATTAAGAACACCCTTTGAAACAAGAAACCCCCTTTGAAACAAGCTACTGTAACAACGTTGTCACTGGCAGTATTTCAGATGGAATTGCGATTCAAATAGTACCGTCTGCTAACTGAAAAAAAGCCCCCCAAAACGTAAATAAGTTCGATATAGGACATTTCAGCCTGACGTCACAACAACAAATATCTTACTTCCGGGTGGATAACGTCGATCTTGGCTAGCGATAGTTAACCTTAACAACCCATTGAAGCCAACAGGATTTTCCATGTCATTTAACCACAAACACGTTTTATGATTTATGATTATAACACGTTTCATGATTATGCTTGTGAACTGAAGAACGAGACGTTCCTGATGTCGTTGCTGTTGATATTGTTAGCGAATAACGGTATATTTTAACGGTGTATCAAACTTGTATACAGTGACTGAGATCACTAGCTACTGCTGTAGCTACAGTATCCAACTTAACGATTAAAGATTTTCTGGACTGCGTGAGCTTTCTAGCTATCTGTCTGGACACAATAATTTTCCTTTGGGGGTTAATTAAGTACCTATCTATCTTATTGACTATGGAAACTTTATCATTGTAATTATGAGCAGTTTTGAGGATTTATGGATCGATGAGCAAGCAGAGTTGACAGTAGAAAGGTAAATATTGGATAAAGCAAACATTAAGATTTCTTATCAGTTAAATACTGAGTGTTTCATATAGTAGGTATATATATAGCATATATATATATATATATATATATATATATATATATATATAAATTGTTTTCATATAGTTCAAGTTCAAGTCTTTTATTGTCCGATGCACATTCTTAAGACAACGCATGCACCTGGCATTATGTACTTACTGTAAATGCTGTGTTTACTGTGTGTGTACTGTACAAATTACTGTAAATAATGAAATATTTGTATTTTGCTTTCATGGCCATTTTATAATAGTGTTTGGCCTAGCAACATTTTAGCTGCTTTCTCCCCTTGAGGAATGAAGGCATGACCAGTGTGGCACCACATTTAGCCAGTTCTTCAACAATCAAAAAAAACATGTCTGCCATAACCTGATCTCCTGAATTGATGTAAGTCAGACTGTGCACTGATCTCCTTGTCTGATATTCTTCCTCCCCACATCTTGGAAACAAATGATATTGAGCCATAGGGCTTGATACATATTAGAGCCTTGAGTGTGTTATGATGTTAGTAGTTTGGCCTGAGGTCTAGGCCCTAGGCCTGAAATTGAATGGCCTGTAAATGAAAAACTCCAGCCAGATCACGCCACTGTGTGTGGTTTGTTTATTTACATCAACTGGAATAGTAACTCTCAGGCTAGCAAGCTTGCACGATATGCTACCCAACGTTATGCTACCCAATAGCAACCCAACAAAAACGTTTTATAAATGATCTGTGAGGAAATGTCTTCCTTAAATCCGGTCATGAGTGGTTGGTTGCCAGCCTGTCCATTGCTACCGTTAGATGCAGCGAGACCGCCCAGTAAACGTAGACTAGGCTATTATAGCTGGATCTGTGCTCACGTTATCCACAGGTTCCGTTGGGTCGATTGCGATTTAACCGTGGCAAAGCGGAAAAAGCCTTATGCTTTACATGCCTGGGTACATTTGACATTACAACCCCAAACACAACAAGATTTCGGCATGACGTTAATCTTTTCGATCTAATCTTTTAAATGAACTACTATGCTATGCTACCATACTAACTGCTGTTGACAGGATGACAGTTATCCACCCGGAAGTGTCTTGGCAACCTTTGTTTACAAACATTCTGATTATTTAGGGGGACATGGCTAATTCAAAAGCAGTTTGCTAGAGGCAAGCTAGATGTCGTTGCTATCCACACCACTGATTGTTTAAAAGCACAGGAAATTAGAACGTTTCTTTTGTAAGGGATAATGCGACGCGAAGCTGAAGCTTGGGGCTTATTTAACCAATAATGACCGGCGTTGTATACATTATCCCGCTTATTACACGGCTACTTGCCAACAAAAATAACTTAACACAGTGTGTCTTTTTACAATGTATTTGTTACCATTCGTATTGTTGATCAGCAGAGAAATAGTTCGCCAAAGACGTTGAACTTCTTCATAGACTGAGTATGAGAAAATTGTTCACCGCAGAACGTTGGGAAGCCCCATTCAAGTGAATGGAGCATTCTACAGCATTAAGAACAGCCGTGTAATAAGACATAATAAAGTTTAGCTATTGACCTTATTCCGGAAGTCACGATGGGCGCGGCCATCCGCGTATTCTCATTTCCGGTTTAGATACTTTCCACTGTATAACGGTGCTAAAAGACAGTGTCTTAAACAGGCTCTGGTACTCATTTATGGCTAATAAAGATGCCCAGCGTCAACTGCAGTTTGTGGCTGCCATAACAGGTGGAGAAGACGGAATCAGACCCTGTATTATCATTGTTTTGACCATGGAAAGAAGAGGTCCGAGTGTTGTGGGCCGACATAATTTGCATCGACCTCCAACCAAAGTTGAGGATCTGCGTCCCTGGCTGAAGGCGCTGAATAAAAAAAAACTGAAGTTTCCTTTTGTCTGCTCGTATTAATAAACTGTGTAAACTAACTATATTTTAGTATGTTTTAGTGTTCTCAATTCATGATATAAGTAGATACATGATTATAACCAAACGTATGGGCATGGCTGTGAGCAAAACAATTGCTGCAGTACATCTACATTTAATATAAAGCATTTGAAACAACGCGGCAATCAAATTATTTCATGCGTCTTTCTAACTGCCATTAGATAGGAGGGAAGATACATATCTTGTAAGTTTTAACACGTTGCATATTGCTTGTACCAAAGCCCCTCGATGAAAAGGTTGTAACTTTTTATTATTACAGCACAATTTGTCACTCATACATTTGCAGTTTATGGCTAACAGCAGAGACCTGATGTAAAAACTAGAGCCTCAAGTAGATAAACAAGAAGCTAGCTAACGTTCTACTGCTAACAGTGCTAGCTGGTCGGTTTAGAGGGGAAGTCTCAAATACATGTACTGACTGTAAAATTAATCACACGACTGAATTCTAGAGGACCTAAGCTTTCGAACAAAGTATAGCAAATGCATATGCCCTGCATTGAAATCGTTAGAATATCTTATGTTTGTGGCTAATGTGATGCCTGCATATCGCAGCACAGCAGAGTGCAGGGCAGCAATCTGACCGGCAAACGAATTATATCAACACTTAAAAGTCGTTTTCAAGCCATCCAGTGAAATGGTGTATTGTTGACTTGTTGTAGCACACGAACATAGCACATCTTGCACAAATCCACCAAATGATTTAATATTTTAGCAGAGGGACTTCTCGGCAGTTCTCCATTGAATTGAATGATATCCCCGGTAAAGCGGAAGTGCAAATACAACGGAAGTGCAAAAAGATGAAGAAAGTGGGCGGGGCGGAATAAGGTGAATAGCTGTGGCATTGAAGACAGTACTCTAGCCTACTACTACACTAGTGTGTAGCTGCCAGTGTAGCGAGCCGAGTCTGTGACTCTGTGGCTAACGTCAAAACAAAACGCAGTCTCACTCAAATTCCAAGTTTTACACAAATAACAAACTATGCTGACCCGCTGGCTGTCGCAATCGCCATATCTTTAAAACACTGCTGTCAATTTAGATGTAGAATTGACCCTGGTACGAAATTAAGAAAATACTCACCAGACGCAGATCGACAGTTGACTGAGTGTCAACAACTGTTGTTACTTCCGCAATCGTCAATGGAGGCTGAGAGGCTCTCAAGTAGCAAACAAATCAACGTTTTTACAGCAACTATATTAAAATCTCACCACCTGGCTGTTTTCACAATAGTCATATCGTCATAATATTTCCCTCTTTCTGTTTTTTGGTGTAAAATTGAACTAGAGAATTAGCTACAAAAAATACTACTATGAAGCTGTCTATCATGGCTGCCGCCTAAAAGACGAGGCGGTCTCACGGGCGACCTGCACTCGCTCAAATTTCAAAGACTGTCACGACCTAAATCAAAAATGTGAGATTGCAGTTCCACTCGAAATCGCTTTCTCTACAAAGCCAAATGGTTGGGATTTTTTTGGGGTGGTATTTTTCACTCGTAATCCAAGCTCCAACTTCCGTGCTAGAATGTCTCTATCACGTTGAATCCATGCGTCGTTGCTAACGTGTGTTGACGTGGTGACGTAGCTAGCACAGATTACCCTTCGTCGACTAAAGGCACTTTGACGCCACAAAAAAGTTGTAACCTCCTAAACTGTGCAACGGAACGTAAATCCCAATACAAGCAACTCAATCGCTACCAAGACGAAACTTTTGACACCTTGGTTGTCTATGTAGTCCAAATATTGACAAAGTTTTAGGGGTGGGAAAATAAATAAATAATAATATATATGTGAGATTACAATGGTTTGTGCTAGCCGAAGGCAAGCACACCCCAACTAGCAATGAGTCAATGCAGGTGGCGTTTTAAATACCTGAATACCTGGCTACATCTATGAAATACGTTATCTGAGCAGGTGTTGTCAGCGAACAGGCTGTAAAACTGTTGGTTAAGACACTCATGAAAAACAGATGCTAATTATCTGGGAAACATTTTCTAACCGCAGTCAAGTTGTCATTGTTTGTGTCAAACAAGTTGTGAATTTGTTGTAACATTAAAACAGGAGATCATGACTGTGCTCAAAGTGATGCTCGAGCTCCAGTGGTTTGCTTTGTAGGTGAACAAAACTTTCGGAAGACGTTTGTAGCAGAATCACAAAAAATTACAGGATATGCTTTTTATTGCATTAAATCTTACACAGATACAATATTTTCCGATTGGCTATTGTATAGACCCTTTCTTTTTTTTGATTGGCTGATAAGTGGCAGGCTCAACTAAGAACCAGGGGAGACGCTCTTGATTCCTGCCGGTTCCATAGTGAGAGTGGCGCGGCCAGAGCAATTTTGGTTGGGTGCTGCGGCATATTAAATCTATTAAAGAATTTTTTTCTGTGTGAGAAATACAAAGTGTGGCGAAGGGCGTGACAAAAGACCGAAATGAGTGACTGTCACGCTCAATGTGTGACACTTGAGAGCCCTGTGGCCATATACTAGTATACAGGGCCGGCCCAAGGTATAAGCGAACTAAGTGGCTGCTTAGGGCCCCCGTAGCTGCCAGAGGGCCCCCAAAATACATAAAATTACAGTTTAATCTACCGTGTTTCTACAATTAAACGCTGTTCTCGATTAAACGCAGCACCAAAAATGAACATTGTTTAATAAACGCCGCCCCAGAAATACAGTAGGAGTAGCATGTCTTGAAATACCTAGTAGCAGAATGTCATTAATGAACATTCTCTTTTCTTGCACTAGGGTTCCACTGTTGGCTAAATACGTTTGTCCCATGTCCCATCAACATACTGTTATGACCAGCCTTGGTCTGGAAGCAACAGGCATGCAACGACGTTACAGAATAGATATCGTTTATTCAGGGTAACAAAGGCTACTGTTTGGCCGTAGCCTACGCCAAATCAACTAACAGACTCGTACTCGTATTAAGACACACAGAACAAACGCGACCAGCTATCTTGAAACCCAGGCGTAAGAGAGAGCTAAAAAGGTTAAACCTGATCCTAACAATGCCCCATCCCTTCAGCCCAACCCCCCTCAAATGTCCCTCCACCAACCACCAGGATGCCCTGCAACTGAACATTCTGTGCATTCCTGTGATTGGCAGATAGCAGGTTGATCGGCATGTTAGACCCCGCGAACACTGAACCATGGCCACAAAACTCAACAGCCCAACATGCCACACACCTCTGTCTGTGCGGGTCGCTACAATACCTTACTTAGCAAATTACTCTAGCTAGCTAGAAGCTAGCTGTTAGGTTGCATTAGAAGGGAAGCTTACGAACAATTTGTGAGAAAACGAATAGCAGTCTAGCCTATTGCTAATGCCTGTCTAGATTGTTTATTGAAAGAACTGGAGAAGCAGGTGCTCTTGTGTTTGCAAGCTAAACTAGTTTACAGGCTGTACAGTAGCTTAGGTAGTCTAGGTATTTTCGTTATCTAGCTGTTCTTGCATTGGAGATGCCATAACAGCACATGTTAAACTGGCAAAGACAGAAAATATTTGTCTTAGCAACACATCTGTCGAGGAACTGTCGTCAGAGGTACAAACAATCCTCAACAATAAACCAAACAACCCTAAGATTATCATCCACACTGGCTCGTTTGATATCCTACACAAGAAAACTAGCACTGAGATACTTAAAAAACATTTCACCCAGCTACTGAACACACTCAACAGATATCAAGATGTATTCATCAGTGGACCGATTGCATGCTTTCGCAGAGGAAAAGAAGCCTTCAGTCGACTACTATCTTTCAACACATGGTTGGCATCTGTCTGTCTAGCACACAAACTGACATTTATCGATAATTTCAATGTGTTCTGGAACTGTGCAGACCGTTTTCAAGCTGACGGACTCCACCCAAACCGTAGAGGATCTCGACTACTAACAGCAAACATCAGTCACGTGCTCCTGACCACAAATCAAGTTTCTCTCCCTATCCCTGTTGTGTCTAAGCTGACTGACGCATCCCAATCAACCTCCCATGGAACAGAACAGAACATTCAAACAGCCTCCTGCAAGGACATGGGCTCTGCACAGATCTGTACCCCCCAGATGAACTCCCTTGTGATGGAACAGCTCAGTGTCATAGACTTTCTCCAAAAAACGGTACTCTAGGACAGCCACCATGCTATTTCATTAGACATACCGGTCATCATCACAAACAGAAAATGGCATGGTAAAATGCATGGTTACAAACCTGAAACTAGTGTTAGAAGTCACAGAACTATCCATATTCTTCCAACAGATTTATCAACACCTGTTTTATCTGTTAATACCCCACAGATGAAACTGGCCCTTCTAAATGTTAGATCACTAAATAACAAAACATTTCTAGTTAATGATCTGATCAAAGAAAACAACTTAGACTGCATCTGTCTAACAGAAACCTGGCTAAACAATGACACGGCAACAGCAACTCTGATAGAAGCGTGTCCACCCGATTACAGCTTTCACCAAGTTTCTAGGAAATCAAAAAAAGGTGGAGGAGTCGCAGCTATTTTCTCCTCTAAACTGTTGTTCAAAATCACTGAGCTAGGTGAATTCACATCATATGAATATCTTGCTATAGAGCTCAAAACAGAATCAATACTTTTTGTTATTATATATCGGCCACCCAAGCACTCGCCAATATTCATACAAGAATTCTCTGAACTATTATCACTATGTGTCACTAAATATGACAAAGTAGTTTTAAACGGAGACTTAAATATCCAAGTAAATAAAAAAGCAGACCCAAGAACTATTGAGCTCTTAAATCTCCTTGACAGTTTCAATCTAATTCAACACATAACAGACCCAACACACCGGCACGGAAACACACTAGATCTAGTGATATCAACTGGACTAAATATCAATAATATTTCAATAACTGATCTACCCCTCTCAGACCACCATTATATACTTTTTAATGTGGAAGTTATCCTAACAAAAAACACAAAACAATTCTTAGTCCAAAGAAGAAATTTAGACAATACAGCTATGATGAAATTTTCTGAACTATTTGCTCTATATGAGCCAACTAGTCATGATTGCTCTCTGAATGAAATGGTAGAGAACCTCAATGATGCACTATTATCTGTGTTAGACTCTGTTGCACCACTGAAAACCAAAAAGAAGTGCACAAGCAGAACCTCCCCATGGCTGAGAAATAAAAATGTTAGTGAAACGAAAAGAAAATGCCGTGCAGCAGAGAGAAAATGGAGGAAAACAAAGATCCCTATCCACTACAATATCTACAAAGATACACTAACCGCCTATAACAAAACCATCCGTCTAGCAAGGAGAGAATATTTCTCCAAAATTATTACAGAAAATGCCAAAAATTCCAGAGTTCTTTTCTCCACCATTGACCAGCTGCTAAACACTGTCCCTGTCCCACCCCCATCCTCAGCAGTTAAATGTGAAGAGCTTGCTTTGTTCTTCAAGAACAAAATAACTTTGATCAGAGCTAGTATTATTAAAAGTGGGGTCGAAACTGACATCAGTAGATTCTGCAACATAACCATGAGCACATTTACCTGTATCACACTTAGTGAACTTTCCAAAATTGTCAGCGAATCTAACTCCACAACCTCAGATATTGATCCTATACCCACAACATTCTTTAAGCGAGTGTTTGATAGTGTCTCAGGTCCGGTGCTAGAGATTATAAACACATCCCTTAGAACTGGCGTCTTCCCAGATGCCTTCAAAACAGCTGTTGTAAAGCCCCTATTAAAGAAACCCAAATTGGATAACAGTCTACTTGCAAATTACAGACCAATATCAAACCTTCCATTTATTAGTAAAGTACTGGAAAAGATAGTTTTAGTCCAATTAAATTCTTTTCTTGAAAAAAATAACATCCTGGAAGTCTCGCAGTCAGGTTTCAGGAAATATCACAGTACTGAAACTGCTCTCACCAAAATAATTAGCGACCTCAGACTAAACTTTGATGCAAATAAAGTCTCTATCCTTATCCTGCTAGATCTCAGTGCAGCATTTGATACCATTGATCATGACATCCTAATAAATAGACTGGAAAAGCTTATTGGGTTCACGGATAGTGTATTGAACTGGATAAAATCATATATCACAGGAAGGAAGTTTTATGTTAGTTTAGGAGACCATAGGTCCAAGAAACATGAGAACTGCTATGGGGTTGCTCAAGGAAGCTGCTTGGGTCCATTACTTTTTTCTCTTTATATGTTACCACTCGGCGACATAATCAGAGAACATAACATAGATTTCCATAGCTATGCGGATGACACACAACTATATATATCCACTGAACCCAACGATGCAACGGCCATCAATTCCATTACCAACTGCCTGTTGGCAATAAACAAATGGATGAATGATAACTTTCTTAAATTAAATGAGGACAAAACCGAAGTCCTATTATGTGGCCCCAAATCCAAAAGAGAGATGCTTACTAAGAATCTAGGAGACTTAACCCCCTGTCTTAAACCAGAGGTGACGAGTCTCGGTGTAATCCTGGACTCAGATTTGAATTTCAACTCTCACATAAATAAAGTGACCAAAACAGCTTTCTTTCACCTGAGGAATATAGCAAAGGTACGACCATTCATAAACCAAAATGATGCAGAGAAGTTAATTCATGCTTTTATATCCAGCCGACTGGACTACTGTAACGCACTTTTCACTGGTCTTCCCAAGAAAACCACTGAAAGACTACAGCTCATTCAAAATTCTGCAGCTAGATTATTAACCAAAACTAAAAGGAGAGAACACATTAGTCCTGTCCTAGCTACTTTACACTGGCTCCCTGTCACTTTCAGAATTGACTTTAAGGTCCTTTTCCTCACATACAAAGCTCTACACAGACAAGGACCTAGCTACATTGCTAACTCCTTTATAAACTACACACCAGCTAGAACACTGCGATCATCAAATGCAGGCCTATTAGAGGTCACCAGAAGCAGTCATAAGAAGATTGGTCATTCGGCCTTTGCTAATTACGCCCCAAAACTATGGAACAAATTACCCATAAATATTAGGGAAGCAAACACGCTGGACATTTTTAAAAGACAGCTTAAAACCTACCTTTTTACCAAAGCATTTAAGTAATTTTATCTCAGAAGGGTTTCACTACTTTTATTAGTTATATTATTGTTGCTATTTTAATTATGACTTTTATCACTTGTATTATTGTTTTTATTGTTTTTATTGATTTTATGTAAAGCCCCTTGAGCTACAATTCTTGTATGAAATGTGCTATATAAATAAAGTCTTACTTACTTACTTACTTACTTACTTACTTGCATTCCTTGCAAATCAGCGTTAATAAAAAGCAGATGAGATAGAGCTAGCTAGTCTAACTAACAATGACATTTGCTCGTTGCTTGATGGGTGATTTAGAAGACCATAGGCTACTGTTCAAACTATCTAAGAACATTTCATGTAGCAAACTAACACGCTCAACTTGCCTAGAATACCGTATTTCTTCGATTAAACGTCGCCCTCAAATAAACGCCGCACTTGAATAAACGGCGCACCAAAAACGATGGAAAAAATGATGTGTAATAAATGTAATCGAAGAATTACGGTAATTAAGAATGAAAAAAATTACGACGCTGATGGGCCCCCAAATAAATTCTGCTTAAGGCCACATAAAGGCTTGGGCCGGACCTGTACTAGTAGGCCTACTTGGCTACAGTACGGCCGCAGCCTGTGGAGCGAGTTGAATAGAAAATGGATGTGAGATGACCACATCAAAGTTGACATATTCTCCATACAGTAATTATAATTTAACAGTATGTTTAACAACATGACTAGCCAGCTATCGAGCCAACACTATCGTGTTGGCCACAGCCTGTCTGATATAGATTGACTAGCGAGGTGAATAATGAATGGGATGTGAGATGAGCGGTTACGTGACACTGACACTCTACATTCGCAGTGCCGGTCCCAGCACATTGTGCGCCCCGGGCGAGTTTATCACTGCCACCCCCCCGCCAATTCCCCACAAAGTGAAATGCTAGATATGAGAAAACTCTAAAACATACTGTACATAATGATTGGTGTATATTTCATTTCATGTTTTTGTTTATTTTAGACAGAATGAAAATGTTGATGTAACTGTTTCTGAATGTGCAACATAATTGCAGTCTCTTAAGGTCATCTTAACAATCTGTATGTCCTTACATATGGTAAACAGACAGACAAGTAGCCCGTCCAATCATTGCATTTGGTCCAAATGCTGTATAATCATTAGTTCAGGTCCGAACTTAATGATTTGTAATGTTTATTACAGTCCTGCGACGCCCAAAGTTATCAGATTGATTTAAGTTATGTATTTAATAACTTTATACTAATGTGCACGGCGTTAAGCTATACGGGCACCGATAAACATACAGGAAGTAGGTGGGACCATGACGTTGACTTATAAACTTATTATAGCCGTTTGGGGATTTCCTGTTGTTATATGATCCGAGTCACCCTGCCTACAGGGATAGCTTTAGGCGGAATGCTGCTCGGAGGAAGGTGGCAGATATTGTCAGACCCTCTGGTGAGTAGGCTATAGGTTTGATGCATGGCCAAAATGAAATGCTATAGGCTAGCACCTGACATGTATTTATACAAACCAGAAAAAAGTGGGAAAAATAGCTTGAATTTCTACCTCTATAGGGTATTAATGTTTGTGATCTCTCCCTAATGATAACCTTCTACAGGCTGTCAGGCTGTCACATCACAGAGGAAGGTTGTGCTTCTCTGAGCTCAGTGCTGAAGTCAGCCTCCTTCCTGAAACAACTGAATCTAAGTAACAATGATCTGAAGGATGCCGGCATGAAGCTGCTCTCTGCTGGACTGGGGAACCCACTCTGCAAACTGCAGACACTGAGGTCTGTATTTATGTTCTACATAAGATATTAGTCATAATTGCTCAATGAATTTGTATGGTTAAAATAGACAACCGAGTTGAGTCTCAAGTTGGGTATAACCTTCATGCCAAGAATGGGATATGCCTTCTAGTCATCAGTGAGGACTAGTTTGATAAGAAATAGGCAGATTAGCTCTGAAACACTCTAAAACATACAGTACATAATTCTGCTGATTGGCTTATATTTTTTTTCATGTTTTTGTTGCAACTGTTTTCTGAATGTGCAACATAATTGCAGTCATTTTGGGTTGTCTTGTCAATCTGTATGCCCTTGTCCAAAGGGTAATAACATACATCTTAATATAATTTTAAACCTTAAACCTGTTTAGCATGACAACACAACCTGTCATTCATCAAACTTTATGAACATCTGGGGTTTCCCTTTACACAGTGGAAAAATATTGACTTTAATCTGTGCGGTCATGGCTTTAGCAAAGAGAGAAATGGAGGTACTGTCATCTTCAGCACGTTTATAGACCCTGTAACCTAAATTGATAGCACAAAATTTATATTTCTCATTGCGTAATTGTGTGTGTGTGTGTGGTTGTTGTGATGTAATTTTGAATAATAATGGATGTGGAAAAGTAAGACATTTGAAGTTGAAAAAAATAACTATTTGGGATTTTTCTGTCCTGTTGAATATAATAAGTCATGTTCGACCCTGAAGACAATACAAGGGTGAAGATATACTATTCATCATATTATTGTACATTTACCTCGGCAGTGAATTTAGCCTCTGGCGGCAGTTGTCCCTGTGGTTGACGCCTCCTCCACTGCAAGAAGTGTCCTTGTGTCTAATACTACGATGTAACTATTTCACATTTATTCTGACATACTTTACTAAGATGCAGGGATAGTCAACCAAATGCCCCATACCAAGTGAGATTTCAAACACATATTTGCTCTTAAAAAATAGGAACAATGTCATTTGCACAGAAGGTAACATTGGCTATTGAATTTCTTGAGGTTGGCCCTGCTACATGTAACATAACATTGAAGCAAAAAGAGGACAGAATGCAGTCCTGACTGTTACTAGAATATATATATATATATATATATATATATTTTGCAAGGATATACAATGTTGAAATAGGGTGAATACAGTTAAAGTGGGACACTTAAACCTGATCTTCTGTCTTCCTGTGTAAATTGTCGCGGTGTGTGGTGGGGTAGGGATTTTTCTCAGCAGCGATGGGAAAATCTTTTTCGGGGCTTAAATAGGCTCTGAGCCCCTTGCTGTCTGAATCGTACCTACAACAGTACCAGAGATATTTTCCAATCAGGCATCTTTCTCTTCTGAGAGAATTTGTTTTATAAATTTGTCCGAAAATATAATCAAGAATATTTTAACACATACGTCTTTGGAATTGTATTTCTTTACTGAATTTACGTGACCGGTGTTTTCACAGAGTTTGTTATAGTGTAGCTACTTTGAGTAGCCTACTGTCTAGTGCTAGCTCTGCCAGCCTGAGCAGAGAGGAGAAAGTGCAGCTGTACCAGAGCCCATCTACGGAGAGCCTGTCAACTCCCTATAAAGCCCCATTGTACCAAATTTTGCTGCAGTTCCACCAGAGTTCTACTGGGAGTGATTGCGGGCGAGTGCAAAATGAATGAGTCTATTGAGCTAAACAGCTACATTTTTCTCTTTCACCTGATTGTCGTAGAGAAATCTCTGATTTGATTGTAGTTTTTGCATGTTCAACATTGAATATAGGTTAAAGTTGGATGAACGAGTACTTATGCCCTTTCGATTTCTTACAGGGTGAATAGTTTTTGCCCATCAAACGCTAGCATGCTGATTGGTTAGTGAAGGACTGACTATGAACAGAAATCCCGCTTGATGGCATCCGAAGCGGAATCAGAATGTCAGAGCATTAGCAACATTAGCAACAACATTATCAAACCAAAACTCTTTCTAGCATGTGTATTGACAGGGAGAGCCTAACCTGTCAGCTGTGTTGTCGATAGCTATGTTCGACTTCCTGCAGAACCTGCCAAATGAACCCCTCTGTGCTGACTCACTCTGGAGGCCCAGATGGATTCTGTCACTATATTGATCCTCTTTCTACAGGCTGTCAGGCTGTCTGGTCACAGAGGAAGGCTGTGCTTCTCTGGCCTCAGCTCTGAGGTCCAACCCCTTCCACCTGAGGGAACTGGACCTGAGCTACAATCATCCAGGAGAAAAAGGATTGAAGCTGCTGTCTGCTGTACTGGAGGATCCACACTGCAAACTGGAGAAACTCAAGTAAGGAGATGTTTTTATCTTCTTATGTTTATGTTCTTATGTTATGTAACTTATGTTCTTAATGTAATATTGCTTAACACTGAATCTACAAGTATGTTCATTGGCTTTGCATGTCATGATAATATAATTACAGACTGCATGGTTATTTAGGATAGTTGGTTAGGAAGAGATAAATCCTATATAATCTACAATAGCCCCGAACTGAAAATGTTGGGGGGCACACCTTAAATCAACCTGCAACCCAATTATTCACATTTTACCAATTTTAAATGTATTACTAATAATGTGCAGTTATATTTTGGTTTGCAGTAGGGCTGTGCGATATGACCAACATATCGTTCGTGAACCAATATTTATATCTCCTGTTCGCTGAACCTTCTTTTCCTTTTCCTCCAATCACCCATGGTGGCAGTAACATGCAGGCAATTTCTCCCGGCTTTTAACAGCACGCTAATTAACATTAAAGGGCGGAGTAAGGCGCTGATTGCCCGACGAGGATATGGTTTGATAAATACCACTCAAAATGCGTAAATACACCGTAAGCTATTTGCGGTTGGGAAAATGCGCAGATTAAGATGCGGTCGCAATGTTAGTAAATGAGGCCCAGGATCTTCAGAGGCTGGGATGAAGGAATAACTGCTAAAATACTTGTGTTTTCCTTTGTACATCCAAAATGAGCAAATATAATATTTTGTTTGTTTGCAAACCATGATAAAAACACTTGCACGGTCATAGCTCAGTTTCTTATGGGCGGGCCAGATTCTTGGGGCGGGCAAAGCAGAGAGAGGGGAGGTAACCTTCCTCCTTGTGACGTCTCAAGGAGATCATTTTCAAACCGAGCGTTTGAGCTTTCATTTTCAAGGCTGGCAGGCTAGGGGAACTCATTAATGTTAAATAACCTCCTAAAGTTAAGTTTTCATGTCATGGGACTTTTAAAACAATACAGTTGAATTCACATTGTCTCCACACCAGCTGTCTCTTCCCCCCCAGGTGACAAGAACCCCCAAACCACCCAGACTTCAAGTCTTCTAGTTAGGTGGTCATAAAACTGCAAAAGGCAACTCTAATCTCCATTGTATCAAGATCTTCCATCTTGTACTTGGGCATCCTTAAAGGGCTCATTTACTGATTTTATAGTATGGGTTTTTCACACTGTTCCTTAAGGTCTCCGAATAGGTTATGTAACATTGGATGGGCTGAAAATGGCCCGGGTGCTGTTCTCTGCGCCCTAATGCACCCTGTGAAATAACCCTAGAATAAAACTAAAGTGTTTCTCCCTTTTATGGTATGTTAATGAATATTTAGATGAGCTGCGCGCTGATTGGTTGGTTTACAACGAGTGAAGCTGTGAAGCAAAGATGCAACACGCCAACAGCACTCACTGAAACATCGAAGGTGGGCAGTGGCGGAACTAGAGTTTTATACATGGGGTGACCAAGGGGTGACCAAGGCTACTTCAGGGGGTCCATAGTCCAGAGTCTTGGTACACTGTTAATATATACAGCATAATCTGGGTCTATAATTGCTGGAACATCATAAATATTTTTAGGGAAAAAAGCTCAAGCACCAGGGACTTATAATAGCATTTCTGTGTTACAGAAATAACACAGTGCATAGTTTATTTACAAAACAAAGTGAATTTACACACCCCAAAAAAAGCTATTTGACTTGACAGGTAGAAGAAATCAAGCAGAAATGGACTTGAAAAATATAAATAACTTGGTGCCCTATAAAGCCAAGTCACTCATTTAGTGGCAGAATCCATTGTTGTCTACAAAAGTATTTAAGATATACTATAGGTTTAGCTAACTTGAAAATCCTGAGGATTACCTACGGTAGCAGACCTTTCTATGTGACAACGGACAAGGGTGTTTTGTCCCTCGGGAGATGCCGTAGGCTTGATGGTGAACGCATTTGTGAAATCAGTGAGGCCTGTTCGAATAGCGATGTCAAGAAGAGCAGTGGTAAAATACAAGTTATGAATAGAGACCGCGTCCGTGTCTTTTTGTCCACAGGATCATATACAATTAGATCTAAAACAAACTTACAAAGAGCTCGGTTACACTACCAAAGTTGAATTAGTAATGGCTGGGTTTCCCAGATCCGTTAAGAAGCTCTTAACGCTAAGAGCTTCTTAAGAATGCTCTAAGAGCGTTCTAGAGCGCTTTTCGAACGTTCTTAAGAAGCTCTTGGCGTTAAGAGCTTCTTAACGAATCTGGGAAACCCGGCCAATGTTGTTAGCGATGATAGCGTTATTTTGCTAGAGATAGCTAGCCTATAACATTTCACTGGGTCTTGCAGCTGTTTGATTAACTGAAATTATTATGAAATGTTATGTTCTACTAGCCATTTGCCTACTTTAGCAAGTCACTGTATTTCCAAGCCCTGATAGTGTAACTGAAACGACACGGTAGCCTAAATAATTCCTGTTCAAGTAAATAGCACCCGTTCAAGTGTTGAGCATTAAATTCGCTGCACGGTCTGATCTTGAGACAGACACTTTTGTTCGAAAACCGGATAATAAACTACTTCAAAATTTAAGCCGCACAAGCATAAGAAAACTGTAAAATCGGAGTACAATTACAGACTGTCTCAGTTTGTCTGTTATTGGAGTCGAAGTCCTAACATTAACTTACACAGCTACTGTAGGCTAATCAACATAGCCTATGTAAAAAATGTTCAGGAAACCTAAACCCAATGCAAACCTTAAAACTTACCTTAAAACTCTTTGTACACCACCTCACTCGGACCAATCATCACCTCCCATGGCTTCTCCTACCACTGCTACGCTGACGACACGCAGCTGTACCTGTCGTTCCCCCCGACCGATCCGGGGATCTCAGCTAGGATTGAGGCCTGCCTCGCAGACATCTCCGCCTGGATGACCGAGCACCACCTCCAGCTGAACCTCACCAAAACAGAGCTTTTCATCATCCCGGCCAAACCCTCCATCTCCCACGACCTCTCAATCACCCTGGGATCTGCGACGGTGACCCCCTCATCCTCTGCCCGGAACCTTGTAGTTACCGTGGATGACAAGCTCTCCCTCACGGCCCACATTGCTGTGGTCTCCCGGTCGTGTAGATTCACCCTCTACAACATCCGGAAGATCAGGAGATACCTGTCTGAGCACTCCACCCAGCTGCTTGTCCAAGCACTTGTCCTCTCCAAGTTGGAGTACTGCAACTCGCTGCTCGCTGGTCTCCCAGCATGCGCAACCCGCCCTCTTCAGAGGGTTCAGAACGCGGCGGCCCGCCTGGTCTACAACCTACCCAGGCGCTCCCACGTTACCCCGCTCCTCATCTCCCTCCACTGGCTACCCATAACGGCCCCCATCAGATTCAAGACCCTGGTACTGACCTTCCGTGCAGTGAACGGGACTGCGCCCGACTACATCAAGTCTCTCCTGCAGCCTTACACCCCCACCCGCCACCTACGGTCTTCTTCAGACAACCGCCTGGTGGTCCCACCGCTCAAGACCGCCCGGTCCCAACACAAGCTCTTCTCCTGCCTGGCCACCCAGTGGTGGAATCAACTCCCCACCTCCATCAGAGACACAGACTGTCTCTCCACCTTCAAGAGAAGGCTCAAGACGCACTTGTTCCAGGAGGACAACGGTACTTAGGAATGGTTTGCTCAACCCAATGCTAGTTTCATCAAGGAACTGAATGACTTGCTTAGACTGTTGCTCTTGTTGGTTAGTGGTAGCTGATTTCAACTGTTGTATTCTATTTAGTTAATCCTGTTTTTATTGCTTTCCTACAGGTACACTTGCACTTAGAGATTCATGTTGTTTAATTGTTACTTGCTTAACTACATGCTCTTGTGGTTTCTTTCCTTTAGCACTTATTTTTTGGTTGTTCACAATATGTACTTCTTGTATTTGGCTACCCGTAATGCTATGGGGCTATCTTGTTGTTATTATCAGTGACTTATGCACTTTGTAAAGCTCTCTCTTGGAAGTCGCTTTGGATAAAAGCGTCTGCTAAATGAATGAATGTAAATGTACTTCAAATATTATGCCTTTTCAATCGCGAAGAGAGCTTGTGGAGCTGTGGAAACATTCTCTATTCTGCTGTCTGTTCTTATTCTTCTGTATCTCACAACAAACGTGTCTCTTTGATTTGAATAATACACCGCAACGCAGCAAAATAAATGCTTCTTTCAACAAGAGATCAAATGAGATGTCAATCAGCATAACATTTCCAGCAGCGAATTACATTTTGGGGTGGCACCCTGGGTGGCCAATCAGATGTCAGGGGTGTCCAGTGCCACCCCGGACACCCCTCTGGCTCCGCTACTGAAGGTGGGGACTTAGAATAAAAAACTGGAAATAAATCTATTGTATCTAAACAACATTATCGTCAACAGATCAACTTGATATCATTTGAAATGATAACGTTAGTTGTTTCCACTTCTGTTGTCGAAGCAAACGGGATCAACTTAGGTGGGTAACGTTACAGCTTAGCAACCAAACTATCATGATTCATCTCAGCTTCAGTTAGCCACCGTATTTTTCGGAAATAAAACCGCAGCTTGTACCCCGATTTTACAGTTTTCTTTTGGTTGTATGGATTATATTTCGAAGCGGCTTATAACCCTGTTTTAGATCAAAAAAGTGTCTTTGTCCGAAGATCTCTACAGACCGTGCACCTAACCTAATGCTCAACACTGGAACGGGGGTTATTGAAAGAGGAATTGAAAGAGGAATTATTTACTGTGTCGTCTCAGTTACAGTATCAGGCCTTGGAAATACAGTGACTTGCTAAAGTAGGCAAATGGCTAGTAAAATATAACATTACATAATAATTTCAGTAAATCAAACAGCTACCAGTGAAAGGTTATATAAAGCTAGCAAACCAATGTTAGCTAGCATCGCTATCGACATTGGCTAATTCTATCCTCAGGATTTGCAAGCGAGCTAAACTTATACTAGATCAAAAATTATTTTGTAGACCTAACAATGGATTTTTCCACGCATGGACACAACCGAAGTGTCTTACGAAGTGTCGTGAATAATTGGGTGTGCTTGCCTTCGGCAGGAGCACAACCTTTGTTCTCTCACATATATATTTATTTCTTATTGTTTATTTTCGCGCCCCTAAGCCTCAGTCAATATTTCGACTACATAGACAACCTAGATGTCAAAAGTTTCGTCTTGGTAGCGATTGAGTTGCTTGTATTTTTATTTACGTTATGTTTCACGGTTTAAGTCGAAATTACGTTTTTGTGGCGAAAAGTGAAACTAATGGTGGCTAACTTGCTAGCCACAGTCACTGACGATACTAACGTCACTAACGTCACAAAAACTCATGTGACTATCTCCAGCAGAACATTAGTTTAGCAGCTCGTTAACTTCTGGGAGATGACTAGGCTAACTGCTTAACTGCAAGGCAGCTGCAGAAAAGCCACAAGCAAAGAAGCCTGGGTGATAACTATTTGCTAATTTTACTTTTGTGATATGATACACAACTGGGATGTGTAATGTACAATATAAGCTGATATTATTAAGGAAGTACATCTACTTTTGGAAACAGTAGTCTACTATTTCACTGAAGCATTAGCATCGTGACATTAGCCTCTGTTGCCCGGGAAACACATACTACAGTGGTCTATGATGCATCTGTTTTCAATCGTTAAAATAAACATTCCTCTCAAATACATTTTCGTTGTAGGATTTATTATGACATTAGATTACAAGTAAACGATTTGTGGGTGAAATTATTATTACCTTTGGTTTCAAACCAGTGTAGCTCACTGCAACACTGTAGCCTACACGAGACACACTACAGTAGTAGCTAAAAACATCACAGCTGTGTAATAGGCCGAGTACAATTTACCGGGGCAGCACAGGGCTATATCGCATTTTGCGTTGTTACTGACAATGATTGCTACCACTGAGCTTTTTATGAATGTGGGATTTTCCATTAAATAAATGTAAAGCCTATTTACACTTTTTTGAGAGCATATTGTCAGTTAGCAGATGGTACTATTTGAATCGCGATTCCATCTGAGATAGCTACTGCCGGTAACGTCGCTGTTAGAAGCCTCAAAGGGGGTTCTTTATTAATAACTGAATGCAATATGAGTAGGCCAAATGCCAGAAAATATAACAAGAAGGGAAAAACTTAAAATTACGTTTAAGTCATAGAGCTTAGGTCCATTTTTGCACCGGTCTACCAAATGCATTAGTTTTGATGCATCTATGAGGCTGATGATCACCGTTCCCTCTTGCAGGGGAAATAAGACAACTATTTCATTCTACTCTTCTTCACTCTTAGTATTTTGAGTTGTAAAGTAGCAGAAAAAATTATGCTTTTAAGTCTATGTAATCTTTATAAATGTAGCGCCCCTCGTGCCTTGTTTTCGGGCATAACTCAAATTAACTAGGGCGCCCTGAGTCTTTTTAACAAATAATGCTTATCAACTTATCAACTTACCAACTTATCAAACACACACAGTTACATTTAATATATATAAGCCATTACAATTTAAATGACAATAACACTGGCCGTAATTAGTATTGCTAGTTTATGTATCCTTAGTATAGTTAGACCACATATTTAAATTTAAGATGTTATATATGTTTATTGTATGCACCTTCCTGCCAAAGCAAATTCCTTGTCTGTGCAAACTTTCGTGGCGTATATATCCCTTTCTGGTTCTGATCTGATTCTGATTCTGAATTAGCCTATTACTGATAGAAAATAATATCCTTCAGTCCGTCACATGCCAACTGGTGTTCGGCTTGGGCACGTTGTTCCACAGCCTAAGATGGCGGCTGCTGTCCGTGGGCAAGACGCAGCACCAGTGCCGCCGCTAGCCATTTTGGTGCCCTACGCATAATTCCTTTATGATGCCCCCCCCCCACCACCACCACCACCACCACAGCTGCCCTGTTAATGCATCCACATTCTGTGTTTGATATGATGCTGGTTATGGAGTTAATGCGAGCGCGCAAAATTTTGGGGCCTTTATTTGAGTGCATGATGTATTTTTGTCTCTTAATTTTTCAGCCCCACCCTTACGTTTCTTAGCATGGTTTTCCAAATTAATTATAAACATTTAAAACTGAAAGCATGCAGTCAAGGAGCTCTCCACCTTTATTACTCATTTAAAAACAATTTGATCAATCAAATATAAAAGTATCATAGAATGTACAGTAAAGTAACATCTAGCTGGCGTCAGTTATTTCAAATGCATAGATACGTTTTAACAGTAAAATCTAAATTTAGTTTGCACCTAACATATTTGAGTGTGCTAAAATTAGCAATAACGTCAGCTAGTTCGAGGTGTATGCATAGGCTAACTATAAGTTAGCAGCATTATTCCCGTATTTAAAAATAATTAAACATGGACTTACCTGAAAAGGATGCACGGGCATCATCTTGCAGTTTATTTCTTTTTCTGCCACTGACTCCTGTTGTCTTTTTGAGGCCATTTTCGAAAAGTGTACCTAGCCTACTGTCAAAGTTCGTCAGGCCACTGAGATAGAAAAGGGCACTCACGGCGAGCTTGGAAAGTTGAGTGTGTATTTGTTTTTTTGTGGGGTGGGGGTGAGGGGGGGCACCATCGTAAAGTTTTTTGAGCAATTAAATATATCTGTTGTTTTACCTGTTTTGTGATAAACATGCCTAAAAGGTGCGTAATATTTATATAGGCCTACTGAAATAATATCGGCATTATAATTATAATAACTATGATGATTTTTCAGTTGGCACATTTTTGGTGCCCCCTCAGGACTTGGTGCCCTACGCACAGCGCGTAGTGCGCGTTATGGGAGCGGCGGCACTGCGCAGCACCACCAGCCACGTCATGGTCAAAGAGCTGAGCGAGCAGGTTGGAAAGTTCGGTGAGCAGGTTGATGGTGTCCAGGAGAATTTTACTAGAGTTCGTTGAGGTCTTTGAATGTCTGTAAGAATGGAAAGCTCCTTGAATTTGGCTATCCGCCAAATTCGGTCCTTCTCCAATCCGACGCAGTCCCTCTATGAATTGTAACCTGCAACGGAGTTGCTTATCCGACAACTCACCAGTTACATGTAAGATATGGTTCCCGAGTTGGCAACACATTTATCCTCACTATGACTGTAATGCTCCGATCAACACTCAAAACACCCAAACTCCAATATGATCTCCACCGTCTTCCTCCCTCCGCTTCCCTCCATCCCAATATATATCCCGACATCAGGTCAAGGGTCAAACCAAACAACCAATAGGCTGACATTAAACAAAATCCAAATATTAACAGCGAAAATATGAAATAAGGTATATGAAACTTAACAGCATTAGTTTGTCTGAACAGAAAAACAATAAACAAATGTGATATGAAATAAAATACTAGAAAGGGGCTACATAAATAATAAGTAGGCATTTTTTATATAAAATATACAGAAATATCATTTGTAAAAATGTCATTAAAAACTGACCCCTCTCCAACCGATGCAAGCAAGCACACCCTACAATTTCCCCAGAAATTGTATCCTCTCTAGTTATACAAGTTGCCTTGTATTGTGCAATACACTAAGTCTTGAAGTGGAGAATAATTCTACGTCTCAACATTGAAGAGAGGTTCTAAGTGTCATGAAGGGCGTGAAGTCCAAACAGACGCGCTAGAACTCAGAGGTTGATGCAACAGTTTATTTAGACACAAACGTATCTAAACAAGTGAGCTGTGTGTTCCCGGAAGCAGACTGGAATTTTTCTCTGGACATTTCTCTTGTATATCAAAACCTTATCAGTTCTGTAATTTTGCTATTGGTACAATATTGTTTGTCACAGATGCATTTCTCACACTATTTGATCTCTTACCCTAGAGGCTCCAGATTACAGTTACATAGAAAACTTAAAGACCAGCTGCAGTGGGTTGCTGATAGGGTCGTAAATCTGTCCCATGATATCTGGGCCTTGTAGTTTTCTATGGAAGAAGCATATACACACAGTCTTCTCTCGCCCTCAGCCCCTAAATATCCAGATTTGCACTTTGGACTTAATATCTTCTCAGTGGCAGTACTAATCAGTCAACAGCTTTGCATCTGGTTTTCAGTAATATAGCATGTAAAGGTAAAAAAGTGATTAAGTGATAATTTTCAATCTTATTATCCATAATCATTACCCATCTTCATAATTACAGCAGTGTTATGTTTTTCTACAACAGAAGCTCTATCATTGTTCCCGTATCAAGTGCGGCATATATTTCAGTGCAGGTTGACATCTGATTTACAAACAAAAAGCTCCCATTCTGGTGGGCTGCAGGTTATAGAAAATTCAACTTGTTTTCCGAAATATATGGTAAATATTTTTCTGGAAAAAAAAAAAATAACCTTACAAAGATCTGGACCAACATGCATTGTGAGTGGTAGATTTACATGACAACATGGGTTATTTATTTGAATGAAACACAGTCAGTGACATGAAATAAGGCATTAGCCCCATTGACAATAAACTAAATCATCACCTTCTACCTATGTTAGATACAGGATACGTTAGCATTGCTAATAACTGTTGGCGAAAAAATCATACTACAGCTTGCAGTTGTGATAAACACATGGTCGGAACAGTACTTCTTTTCAGCAACAGTTCATAGCAAATCCTGCTTTACATCCCAGGTTTTCAAAACTGTCCTCGTGAAATGGTTCGAGCAAATGTGTAGTTGAGTGTCGAACTGAACATGGATCTTCTACAGTATAGACAAACATCAGCCATGCCCATCGACTGTTTGGTTCCTTGAGAAGACAATGAAAAGTGTCAGCATTCCCTCTACAGCCTGGAACACTGGATTTACGACTGGTGTCCATTTTCAATATCCTTGAAAAACTTCCTTCCCAAACTTCCTTCTTTGTAATTCCCGTAGAAGTACATAGAGCAGTGCCCAGCTAAACTTGTATCTTAGATCAAAATTTTGGGGCGAACTGACGTCAGCTTGGTGGATTTTTGAATAATCAACCGTTTTACAGCTACATTTTTTAATTGTGAGATTTTCATAGGAAAGAGGTGTCAATGGGACTTGAGGTTCACTGTATGTCCATTTTACCCACCGAACTGTTGTTTTCAATTATGAAAAGGTAAACTTGGTTTTGCAGTCAATGACCTCTAAGTAACGTTGCTCAAAGTCAATGATGTAGTCAGTCATTGACACTTTACTGTATCTAATTTTTTCAACAACAATTTGAATACGCTTCATAGTCTTTGTTCAGGTCATCAATGGGTACTTAGCTGTTTCTGGCGTTCACTCAGTCAGCGCCAAAGCCACCGCAAGGGCCTGCTTCTGTTTTCCAAGATCTGTAACTCGTGTCCACATTTCTACTTAATTTTTCCAGCTTTCAAACGACTTTCCTTCATCGGAAGTCGTCAGAATCTTGTAACTTGTGGCAGCCATCCTATGCTACCAATGTTAAACTCATAGAAAACACAGTGTTTCCTTTACTCAGTTTAATGGTCACACTCCATGTTCACCTGTACAACTCACGCAGTAACTACGCAGTAACAACATCTGGTTACACAGTAATGATGGCTTTTGAAAGTCGTCATGCACATGCTTTGCTATACTCAGAGTTGATTGGACTACCTCAGATCAACTGTTCTGGAAGTGATAACTGTGTTTCCCATCTCAGGGATCAAGTCAGAGTTCAGGGTTAGGCTGAGAGTTTGTAAAAACTGCTTTCTGAATACACCTCTGATGATAAAGATATAAATTAGTGCTGTCAGTTTAACGCGTTATTAACGGCGTTAACGCAAACCCAAATGAACGTTGTCAGTTTTTTTTCACATGCTGTTGCAACAACTGCCGACTTTAGAAAAACTACAACACCACACCGGATCTAGCTAGACCGGAAACAAAACAATAGGCACGCCACACACACTTGTTTGGCTTGCGAGCCGGCTAAAGAGTAGTAGCAGAGCCTGTTTACGGATATTAGACATTCTCTGGTAGTAGGCTAACGTTACGTTTTGAGTGGATGGCGAGCGCGAGACGCCGAAATGGATGCCAATAAGATTCTGAAAGGAAAGTTTACTTTTAAAAAGTTGCCAAATGGTTCCATTGATAAGACCAAAGTGATCTGTGTGTTTTGTCGTTGTAAACTGAACTATCATCGCAGCACGTCCAGTCTGAAATACCACTTGATGGCCAAGCACACAGCTGATGCGATTCATGCAATTCTCCGCCCCCTCGTCAAAGCCAGGCGTTTGCAATGTTGTTTTCAATAAAAAATATATTTGCACAAAGCAATCCGAACCACTTTTCCATGTTGATAAGAGCATTAAAATTTGAAAAAAGAATGGGACAAAAAGAAATCAAGGGACATTTAGAATAGATAAAAATGTGCGATTAATCGCGAGTTAACTGACATTAATGCGATTAATCGCGATTAAATATTTTAATCGTTTGACAGCACTAATATAAATATAAGTCAGTTGCTAACTCACTTAGCAACAAGTATAGTGTCATTTCCTCATCCTCATCATTCCTCTGCCTATCTCTACAGTGTGGATCATGGTGGAGAGTGCTGGATCAAACCTGGCCTTAGGAAATGTGAGTATTGACTGCTACTTGGTTCTAGTACACATACAAGGTCATACAAGGGGCAATACCAATAGTGACTTGAGGTCAAAAAGGGACACAACACTCTGTAAACACTACATTTAGGAGCAGTAATTTAACACTTGTATCCCCATGACTACTGTGTGTGTGTGTGTCCATCCCTTCACCCTCTCTCTTCTCCCTTCTGTCCTCTCCTCATTCCCGCTCCTCCCTCCCCTCTGCTCCTGTCATCTCATCTTCTCCACCCTTCTCTTCTCCCCTCCTCTCAACTCCTCCTCCTCACATCTCCTTTCATCATTTTTCCTCTCTTCTCCATTCTTCTCCTCCCTCCCTTCATCCCCTCTCTCCTCCACCCCTCCCTCTATCTACTTTGCTCCCCTTCCTCTCCTTCCTTACTGTGTGTGCGCTACCTCCCATCCCTTCACCCTTTTGTCCCCTCCTGTCCTGCCTCTCTCCTTTCTCCTGTGAGCGCCTGGCACGCTATCATACGTTTTTTATTTACTGGGGCAAAAAAGGCTGCAATGTCCCTTCCTCGTTTCATGATGACTACTAGGAGAAGAAAAATGTGTAAAAAAAAAAAAAAGTCTGTCACCTCAGGGGGGCCCTTTGGCCCCCGGGGGGGCCAGGGACATTTTTACAGGGGCACTGGCCACTGTAGGCCCCCGTGTAGAAACGCCCCTGCCTCTCCTCTCTGCTCTCTTTAGTTACTTCATTTAGAGTGATTGGATTAGGATCCAGAGAGAGAGAGGGGGAGACAATGGGAACAAAGTGGTTGTAGAGGAACACAGGATGGATAGTTGAGAGAAAAAGGAGGATGAGGAGAGAAAAGTAAAGTGTAGAGAGGGGTGGGATAGAGACAGAAAAATGTGGAGGGAATAGGAAGAGGATAGAAATGGGGGCATATCAGGGTTAAGGAGATGAGGGATGATGGAGAGAGTGATGTGGAGGGAGAGAGGTTGCAGGTGAGGGAGGGAGAACCGAATGAGAGAGAATGTAAGGAAGAGGGAGAGTGGAAGAGGTTAGTAAGTGGCTCATTCAAAATAAGTTGGTTTTAATTTTACAAAAAAAGTTGCTTCAATTAAAAAATACAATTTAGAATAAAAATGTCAAATACATTTGCAAAATGATCAAATACAATCAGCAACTCGATTCTTGTATCTTGGGGTTGGTCCTTGACCTCCAACTAAAATTTGGTAAACATAAAAATATCTAAAACAATATAACAACATTTTAATTGTTTCAAGTTAATTCGACATTACATTCTGCACCAGGCGGCCCTGCTGTACATGCATGCTATGATCTTCTCTCATATTTCATACTGCATGATAGTATGGGCCCAGACAGCCCCCTCAGCTACAAAGCACATTGGTTCACTTTATAACCAAGCAATGACAATCATGGATAGAAAACCAATTTCTAATTTGCTTACATCACTGCCACATTCATAAGAATTTCAATTTATTACGTTTTGAAAGCTTCAGCAATTTATGTTTTCTCAAATTGTGACCAATAATTTGGCTCCTGAACCCCTGAGTACATTTATTCGGAAACCAAATAGCAGTAGAGTGACAAGAATCTCCCTAAACCAAAACTGTAAAATACCACTGCACAGAACATATTTTGGCACATCAGCCTTTTCTTAAAGAGCTTGTAAACTGTGGAATTTACTGCCCACAGAGATTAAGAACATTTCTGAGTTTAAAATGTTCACCTCTAGGCTTAAGGCATGGCTGAAAACAAACCAAAACTGTACCCATTTGTAAATGTCTGAGAGTGAATGAGTGAGTTTTCAATCCGTACAATTGCATTGTGTACTTTTTGAATTCGTTTTTAGGATAAGTGTGTTCTGAATATGTAAAACTGCACTGTGTATTTCTTTATTTTGTATTTTTTTAATGGAATATTGTTTTTATTATGTGCTATTGTAGAAAGGCCCATCCAGGGACAGGAAATTGAAAATGAGCTCTTGCTATAAACTCTATTTACATATAGATTTACATGCTCTGTAGCTATGCTCAACTGCATTGTCCCTGTCAAATAAATTAATGAATAAAAGAGGGTGGTGGAGGGATGTACAGTGAGCAGGGTAGAGAGGTTGGAACAGAAAGAGAGAGAGGAAGAGTGGTGAGAGAGCTATAGTCAGATTCCAGCATCAAGAGAGAGATCACATCATAATGTGAATGATGATGATCAGTAATATCTTTTGTCTTGGTCTCCCCCATCAGATGCCTGTGAGCTCACACTGGACCCAAACACAGCGCACAGAAACCTCTCTCTGTCTGAGGAGAACAGAAAGGTGACATGGAGGGAAGAGGAGCAGCCGTATCCTGATCACCCAGAGAGATTTGACTACTGTCCGCAGGTGCTGTGTAGAGAGGGTCTGTCTGGGCGCTGTTACTGGGAGGCAGAGAGGAGTGGAAGATGGGTTTATATAGCAGTGACATATAAAGGAATCAGCAGGAGAGGAGGGGGTGATGACTGTGTGCTTGGATACAATAACAAGTCCTGGACTCTGTACTGGGATGATAACAGTTACTCTGCCAGGCACAATACGAAGAGAACTGTCATACCTGTCTCCCCTTCCAGCTCCCACAGAGTAGGAGTGTATCTGGACTGGCCGGCCGGCACTCTGTCCTTCTACACAGTCTCCTCTGACACACTGACCCACCAGCACACATTCCACACCACATTCACTGAGCCCCTCTATCCAGGGTTCAGTGTTGAAGATTCTGACTCCTCAGTTTCCCTGTGTCAGGTAGAATAGCCCCCCCGCCCACCCACACACACAAACAAACTGTGCTCACATGTTATTGAGTGTGCTCAAGCCTTCGGGGAGGAAAAACAAGCGGAGCTGGTTCATGCAGGGGGACGCGAGACATAGCGCCTCATTAGCAGCGTGTCACTGGCAGTGCGTCATCACGCAATAGGGGCACACCTTAGCTGGACGGGTATTTAATCAGGATATCGCTGCACTCTGCTTGCTAGTGCGACACAAGGTGCTTCTGTTTAATCTGCTACCTCCGCCTCCCCGACCTCCACCCTTGGTTCTGTGTTTCCTGTCGTGGGGGGAATGCGTCGCTGCTCTCTGCTCGGAGGTCGAGACGGTGTCTGGTTGGGTGCGGCAGGGAGCCGATGCAAGCAGAACCATAATGCCAAATCAAGTGTTACAATGATGTATTGTACCGTGTGAATAAAGTATCAAGTAAATACATACTGAGTCCTCCTGCCTGAACCATTGTTCTCTCTCATATATTATTTCATTTTCCCACCCCTAAGGATCCGTCAATATTTGGACTACATAGACAATGCCGGTGTCAAAAGATTTGTCTTGGTCTCGATTGCGTTGCTTGTATTTTTATTTACGTTCCGTTGCACAGTTTAGGGGGTTACAATGTTTTTGTGGCAAAGTGCCTTATGTCAACGAAGGGTACTCAGTGCTAGCCTACGTCACAACGTCGACACATTAGATACGACGTGCATAGATGTGCTAGGCTGCATAGACTGTTGCACAGTAAGTAAGAAAGGTGGGTAGGGAATCGGGCTAGTAATCAGAAGGTTGCCGGATCGATTTCCAGCTGTGTCACATGACGTTGTGTCCTTGGGCAAGGCACTTCACCCTACTTGCCTCGGGGGAATGTCCCTGTACTTACTGTAAGTCGCTCTGGATAAGAGCGTCTGTTAAATGACTAAATGTAAATGTAAGTACTATCGTATTGTGCCATAGTGTACAAGCAGCATCATACATTTAAGCAATTCAAGACTGCCGGTGACAACGTTGTTAGAATATCTTGTTTCAAAGGGGGTTTATTGTTTATTGTTTATTAAATGGACCCATTTGCAACTGACGCAAGCAAGCACACCCTACAATTTCCCCAGAAATGGTATCCTCTCTAGTTCATGATTGAACTGTATACGCTTGTAATTGATATCCCAGAGTGTTTGTAAATATTGGTATGTGTAGAATGTTTGTTTTAACAAACAACAATCCTGTCTTCTATCTCAGTTCCACTGAATGTGATGAACTAAATAGTGTCTTACTGACTAAATAAGGAGAAATAAAGATGTTTTGTAAAGGATGTTAGAAGACATGCTGTATGTTTGTTGGTGACCCAGTGGCCCTACACACACACACACACACACACATGGACACACACATACATATGGACACACACGCATGCATGCATACACTGTAAACACTACATTTAGGACCAATAATATGACTGGGCGCTCAGAGCAGGAGGGAGGACTGGGCTCTCAGAGGAGGGAGGGAGGGAGGGAGGGAGGGAGGGAGGGAGGGAGGGAAGGAGGGAGGGAGGGAGGGAGGGAGGGAGGGAGGGAGGGAGGGAGGGAGGGAGGGAGGGAGGGAGGGAGGGAGGGAGGGAGGGAGGGAGGGAGGGGAGGGGGGAGGGGGGGGGAGGGAGGGAGGGAGGGAGGGAGGGAGGGAGGGAGGGAGGGAGGGAGGGAGGGAGGGAGGGAGGGAGGGAGGGGGGGGGGAGGGAGGGGGGAGGGAGGGAGGGAGGGGAGGGAGGGGAGGGAGGTTGGGTTTTAATTGTTGACAAACAACAATCCTGCTGCCCCCCAAGCCCCAGCCGGGTCAGGCCAAGTCAGGCAGCCAGTCCAGCCTCAGCCCTCCCCCTCTCTGGCCCCCCCAGCCTTTGTCCCAGCCCACCGTCTGCTCCCCCTCTCTCTCCTGGTCCCCATCCCTCCCCCCCTCCGGCCAGAGCCAAGCTCCAGTACCAGAGACTGCGCTCCCTGCCCCAGTCCTGGAGAGGGAGGTACGACGGGGGGAGACGAGAGAGGGAGACACACGAGCCGTCAGCACCACCCATGACCTGGCAACAGGAAGTAAGGACACCCACTCCTCTCGTGAGTCCACTGTCACCCTGGAGACTATATACCATGACCCGGTGGCCGTTGCTAAGGGGAGCAGAGACGAAGAGGAGGAGAGGGAGAAGGAATGGGGAGTGAGGGAGAGGAGGAGCATCCCATCAACATGAAACAGCAAAAGGCAAAGGAGTAAAGGAACGTATTTAAGTTCTTGGAGTTATTTCCACACTTTGCAATGCTACGGCTAATAATCAAGGGGAAGACTCGGTCCTGCTAGCCCCCATGTTGAGACAGCGTGCGAGGTGCAGGAACAAATGTCTTGCCAGGAGCTGATGAGAGAAGCAGCAAATTTGACTGTGGAAGATGCTGATGAACCCTGGTACCAGAGAAGCGGTGGACTACTTCTTCTAAATTTGCAGTCTCTCTGTGGTCATTATCTTATAATAATAATAATAATTTTTTTCAACAGTAAAATATAAAGACAAAGGATTGAACAAAACAGACAAACAAAATATTACAAATTAAACTAACATAAAAGTGTAGTAGTGGGGAGCAGAGGATGTTCAGGTGAAGGCGAGGTTGAAAAGGTGAGTTTTGAGGGACTGTTTACATAGTGCTATATTGGGAGCCAGACGGATAGGGAGAGGGAGGTCATTCCAGAGGGAGGGTGCGGCAGCAGAGAAGGCCCTGTCACCTCAGGTCCGGTGCTTAGTCCTGATGGTTTTTAGAGTGTTTGCGCCGGCGGACCTGAGGCAACGGGTAGGGGCGTGGAGGGGGAGGAGGACAGAAAGGTAGATAGGGGCCAGGTTATTTAGGGCCTTTGTAGGTGGTGATTAGTATTTTTAATCTAATCTAAAATGTCCCTCACCAACTCCCTTAGAAAGTTCATGAAGATCCTCCATCGTCTCTATCCAGGCACTCTACTTCAGACCAGTAGCGGACTGGCCATCGGGAGTACCGGAAGAATTCCCGATGGGCCGAGACACTTCTGGGCCGGAGGGCCGCTTGCCTTATCATAAACTACTAATAAAATGTCGGCAGAAAATTGATCAACAAAGTTGGCCGGGCCCCTTTTCCCCCAGGCCTATTCCAAAAATGCAGCCTTTAGTCCTGCCCCCTTACAGTGCGTTCACACTGCAGCGACGCAAATCGCTTGCCATCATTCGCCTTCCCACAGTTCACCATGCTCGTGGGCATATCAGACAGATTAATGTAGAATGTAGTTCTCTAAAATCACTTTTGTAGTTGTCATGGCCAATTGTGCTGACTTGGGTTTGCGTACTCGTAACATCAATCAAACATACTCGCAACATCGATCAAAATACAACTTGTATACAAAATACAAAACTGTTTAACAGACATAAACGTTGACATGTGTAACAACGTTTTATTATATTACTCAAAGTCTCTGCTAATCAGTCGATACAACTAGGGAGTTCCAGCCGGGCTTGCTAGCTAGTTACCACAGCACAAAGTTACGTAATGTGACGAGAGACTGAATTTAAAAGTACCAGGAGCACCAACAATGTTGGCAACCCTGCGCCAGGCCTCATTCATTTTATTAATGTCTTTGTACAAATACAGAGACGTATCGTACAGGACTGGATATGCAGCCACACAGGCGATTAGTTTCTCCTCCATCTTAAAAACTATGAAGGTTTACTATGGTTACTTACTACGTTACGAGAAACAAGTAAACACTCCGATTGGTCATCGCTAGTGTGACGAGTACGTAACAGACGTAGTCTTGTAAGTTCCGTCAGAGTTGTATTAGTGATGGTGAAATATCACATTCATCGATGCAAATGTTCTAATAGAAAACCTCTCTTTTTGATATTTTACCAAGAATTAGAAATATACATTCAAACTATATTATATTCCTTTAATGAGAAAGCTGTCAAAATAATTGATGTCTGCACTTTCTATAAGGTCTTGTATCATTTATAATTTTATTAATTTCTGTGTTGTACCACCTTGAATTCTTCTCTGTGTTTGCATACTCTGTAATTCTATTTCTGCCTTTATGAAAAAATAGATAAAAAATTGAGTTTTACGGACCGTGTCCATCCTTCACAGAGGATTGAACGCCATCTCTGACTTCCCAAGCGCCACCACTACCAGCTACGCAAAAGAAAAGCAAGCTATTCAATGACGCAGTTGGCCTGTTACATACTTGAGTGAGTTTCACATCGGCTACACTAGCGAAAATTGCTCCTCATTTGCATACATTTGAGAAAATCTGTACTCGAATCGCTTGGATCGCGTTGCGTCACTACCCAAAATGTGTAATGGTGCTAGTGATAGTCGCTGAAATTAATGTTAGTATTGTATTTTTTGTGGTCTCACTGTCAAATTTTGTTGGCCTATGTTCATCATCGTCATAGCTGTGGATTCATATTTTTTATAATGTCCATGCATCAATCTTAATATTTTTATGAAAACATGTTTTAAGTTGTGATTCACCACCACTGGTATGTCATCGGACCTGTGGTCATCGTGGCCCAGCTGCGGCAGGAGTCCCTTATTTTTCTGTATTGAAGGTGGCAACTCACGGTGAATGCATGAGTCTAGTTAATTACATCCTTTACCACTGAACTCTTTCCATAGAAACCAACGGGACGCCAGCTCTAATCAGCTTTGATGCTGGGTCTGTAACATACAGTCTATGGACTACTCAATAGCCTATATGCAGTCAAGCCATAAGTGATAGTGATGTGTCGTTCATTTTGAACGAATCCTTACAAGGACTCGGGAGTAACGAGTTCTCCCAAAGAGTCATTCGTTCATTGTCTCGTGGCCGCACATCGGGACTGTTGCATAGGCTCGTCCAAGTAAAGAGAATTTCCTGACTTGGTCTTCGGGTACGAGTCTTTGGATCATTTTTCACTTGACCTGCATAGGCTCTGTACTGGTAGCTCGACCGACTCGGTCTTTCTACGAGTCTTTGGATTTAATTTTTCATGTTACCTGCATAGGCTCTGTACTGGTAGCGCGAGGAAACGAACGATACGTTCATTTCCCGACTTGGTCCGTCTACAAGTCTTTGGATCCTTTTTTCACGTGACCCGCATTGTCATTTTTGTAGAGGAAACAGTTTCCTCATTCCCTTTCGCGTGGCCGCTGTTTTAGTAGGACGTGAATGATATTCGCCAAGTCATCATACTGACTGGTTTTGTTATTTTCAGTTTACATTTACACTTACAATTTAGTGCAGTGTAATCATTTGCTGTGATAATTAAATGCTAGTGTGATAATAAATGACCAAAGCATGTCATGATACATTAATTTATTTTAATGCAGGAATTTATTTTACTGAACGACATTCAAAGAACCGAATCAGTAAGATGATCCGAACTTCCCATCACTAAAGTGATCAAACTTCGCCACAGCAGATGGCGCTATGGTTGGAGGAAGCAGCGGAACTCATCACCGGAACAACTTGTTACATCTGGCTATGAAAGAGCTTGAGGGAGAAAGCCAACTTCCTCGAGCTACAAAAAGTTTTTCAACACCAAAATGTCTAAACTAGAGGTGTTTAGGGATTTTATCACTGAGCGATTAACAACGTCAGTTTTGGAGATATTCGCAGCCGCTGAGAAATCGTTTGCCGAATTCGAAGACGAGATTTCTCGTTCGAAGGAGGAGTGCGCGCGACTGCAACGGTTGTTGGACATTGTTACTAAACCAGAGGTCAAGCTTCACCGAAAAGGTTCAATATAATAACTATAGTTGATCATAACATGCTGTGTTTATATTCATTATATATCATTTGATGCTTCACAGTCAGACCCGTTTGGGGAGTAGATCAGACAAGATAGAGTCCAGTTTATTTTGTGAATGGACGATGGAGTTTTAAGTAACTAACACCTCTGTGTCCTTAGCTAGCGAGCTATCGTGAAATGAATGACCCTTTCCGAAAGTAAATGTCCTATTAATAAGCCTACTGGCTACATTTCACTATAGTTTTTTTAATCATAATGTTAAATGAGCAAAGCATTCAGTTTAGCATTTGTTGACGCTTGGAACTCTCTGTTGTAAATACATTGAGAGTAGATAATTTTTCTCCCTTTAAACGAGTACACACTTGCTGTGTCCCTGGTTAACTATTTGAGTGACATAAACCAGAATAGCAAACCTCATAACCGCTTTGAGACAAGCGAACGAACGTCCAGTACAGTAGAGCTAATAGCAAAATTCGAAAGAAAAGATCTACAATGTTCACTCCTCAAGAATTGAATG
This sequence comes from Hypomesus nipponensis, assembly GCF_054491055.1. Lineage (NCBI taxonomy): Eukaryota > Metazoa > Chordata > Actinopteri > Osmeriformes > Osmeridae > Hypomesus > Hypomesus nipponensis. The sequence continues at coordinate 26,579,569 of NC_140369.1, forward strand.
GTGAATTTGTTACAATATAATGACTGATATATTACAAAGTGTTAATATATCAGTATTTAAGGTTATAATAAAACTTCTAAATATTAGACCTCCTATGCCCACATGCATAGGCTACAGTCAATTGTCTATGAACCAAAAGTTTAATAAACCAAAAATACATTCATTTATCCAATGTAAATTGTGCATACAGAAAGTAGGAATCCTAAGTGTACACACAGTATTTCAGTTGTCTGAGTCAAGGGCTTGTCTGTATACTAGTCACATTGCAAAGTAACCACATATCAGCAGCATGGTGAACAATAATTATAGTGCAGTGTAGGGGTGCAACCATTCAACAAGCCCACAGTTCGGTTTGTTTAGCACATTAGGGGGAAGAAAAAAACATTACCATTTCAACGAATGGTTACCATTCACCATAACATAGGAAATCAACATTTAATCGAACCTTTTGCCTACACACATCTCCATTCTCCACACTGGCTGTTTATTAATCACAAGAACGCAAGTATGTTCTTATGAAGAATGTTCATGCAAGCACCCTTGCGAGAACGGTCTCGAGGACGGATAACGATTTGAGATGCGCGTGTTCTTGCAGTGAGTTCTGGGACATCGTATGCGTTCTCGCTGACCAAGTCACCATTCGATACATCCTCGATAAAAGGGGGGGATCAAGAACACTTCCGGGTATTTTGGGTGTTCTTGGTAACTTGTGTTGTTTGGATTTGAACCGTACTTGGGAAATGAAAGATGACGTGAATAGTGTTCGCAAGAACACGAATGGAAAAAAGCATGGATTGATAAACAGCCGTTCTTATCTTGCCTAGCTTCGTATGATTTGCCTCTCTCCTGTTCCTTCCAGTATGTGACTCGTCATTGATATACTGACAGTTCATTGGACAGGTACTCTCCGGGAAAGGGGAAGGACAAAGGGTGTTAGGTTGTTTGCTCTCGTATATGCGAAAAACCGCGGCTTACATTTAAAACCAGGGGCCCGTTCGTCTAAGGCTTGAAGCTAAGTTAATCAATTGTCCCTTTACCCCATTAACATTAGCGAGCTAATTGAGAACCGCAAATATCGGTTCGTCGACGGCTGATCCGCATCCAAATCATGTGGTTAATTTCAATCTGGCTAAATTCATCAGGGCAAGTGCACGTGCACGTCCTACTTGAAAAGGCAGGAAAGGTCGATCACCAAAACCGTGATTTTCTAACGGTATGATGGCGGAAAAGACAAAAGAGATAGCGGTGATATTCTTGCCGTCCGAGCAAACTATTATAATGAGTCTCTACGAAGACAATAAGCATATTACCATGGCTAAGTCAAACACCGCCACCGCTGCCAGAGCAAGACAGGCATCTTGGCAAAAAAAATGCCGATAAGCTAAATGTGTATTTTGGAAAAATGTAAAGGCTCATCTTAAGTGCCTTATTACCCCGATCAATCAGATCACATTTCTTTAAATGTGCCTGCTGGCAGTAGGCTTAATGTAAATTAATCATCGAATGAGATCTTGCTAGCTAAAATGATATAAACTCTTTCAGAATAAGTATAAAAACAAGGCCAAAGAGTATCTAATTAATACGAAGTCATAGACACTTATGAAGATATATGTAGGCCTACTGAAAGCGCTTATATGCATGTAGGCCTATGTGTAAATCCCTCTTTGATTTCATTGACTTGGACATGGCCAGGGAATATGATTAATTGATTCCTCAGCTGTTTAAGCGCCAATATATAGCCTACACTTTTCTTACAGCAACGCATGCTGCGGCTTTGCCAATGTTTTCTGCATCGCCTATAATGTATAAAAATGTAGGCCTTATCTGACGCAAGAAACCTGAAGGCTATGCAGAGAGTCTGAAGCACAGTAAAAGTTTCAAGTAGTTTTATGTCAATGTCTTCCTATGTCAAGACATAAAAAGGAATCGATATGACGTTTCCCACTCTCCCACAGTGAAACATAAAAAGCACAGGCACAACAGATAAGACGAGACATTTCTTAAAACATAGCGTTACATATTGACATACAGCAGCATAAGCTCATAAAGCATAAAGATTGCTGCGGCGTGTGATATTTGCAATGTAGCCTAAGGCCCGAGAAGGTCTTGCAAATACATGAGTCCTTGTCAGCTGAATAGATATCGCTCAAACGAGAACTCATCCGTGTGAAATAAAGGATCTTGCCGATCGCAAAGAACTCTATTGGTAATGGTATGGAAAGCTAACCAAACTAGAATATATCTCCTTGGTCAATTGGGTCTCTCAAACAGGGAGCTGCCAATTATTTTCCGGGGGTGTGGCAAGCTTATCCAGCTACACTTACGCTAGCCTGCTCTGGAGCAGGTTAGTGCTAATTGATATGTTACTATGGTGATTTATTGAAAGTTGCTTCCACGAACCAAAAATAGTTTTTTTTAAATCTTAGCCTGAAAATTAGCTCGCTAAACTGCTCAACAAGCTACGACGAATACTCCCCAGGGCCGTGGTTTGTGTGTTGAAAATTTCGTTTTTTTTGGAGGGTCGGTTTTGCACACCTAGTACAGTGGCATGAAAAAGTTTGGCCACCCCTGGCCAAAATGTCTGTTTCTGTGAATAGGTAAGAGAGTAAAAGATGAACTGCTTTCCAAAAGTTAAATTTTAAGCAAGGTAACTTTTATATTTCTATCTTTTATAATAGAAAATAAACGGAAAAGGTCATGCAGCTAAAGTTTGTGCACCCTGCATGTTCAGTATTTAGTAACACCCCACAAAACAAAAGACAGCAAACACAGGTTCCAATCTCAGTTCAGATGTGTACATGATGCTTGTGGCCTGCAGACAGTAATCAAAAGCAATGATTTCACTGTATATAGAAGTGAAACCAAAGGAGATCTGGCATCAGTCCTGGCTAGGGAAATTGATTTTTATTTTATTTTAATTAACCTACTAAGTTCAGTCTATGAATAATGACAGTCACTCATGAGCCTTCTCAGAAGACTAGATAAATGTTCCGATATGTGTTATCTCCAACCCTTGTGCTGCCTTTGGGTCACATGACCCGAAGGTAGGGCTGGGCGGTAATAGCCTAAAATGTGCATCACAGTATAATTCGTAAGCACTGACGGTATCGGTATTTATCACGATATATTAGTTATTCTTAAAATGTCATGACAATGCAATCCGCACTGCAAGGGCTAATCTACCACACTCGGACGGATTTGGATTGGGTAACTCCGGTGTGTCACTGTCGCATGAGTTGAATTTCAAAATTTTGCAGCGTTTAATTGCCATGGAAAATCGACTTCTCAGTAGCCTACACGTTCAACAGTAGCCTACGTTATGGGATCGCAAAAACTGTTTAATATTTGCAGAGTTAGCTCTAGCTATAAACAATTATTACATGACTGAATACTCGATTCTGTTGGCCTACAATAAACATACATTTCACAATTCTAACCAACCTGGCATTGGATTTGTCAAACGCATTCTGGTAGATTCATTTTCACGCACATGCATGGCTTTCAGGTGGTGAAAGAGATTGCTAGCTTTCCACCTTTGGCACAACGACGACACAACTTAGAGCAGGCTACTGCTTGTTGCTCGATGTCGGATAACTTGAAACCAAATAATTTCCAATCGACAGAGGCTTAATTTTTTTTACCAATTCTTCTTTGTCCGGCAAATCAACCCCACTGGGGTTATTTTCAGACATCATTAACACTTGCTTACACTTGCCAACAAAAGCAGTTTACTCATATGAATGTTTGCTTCCTCTGGAGTTGCGCTATAGCTTGTTTGTTGACTTTCATTGGCTGGCACAATGCGTGCAGTGTCCATGCTGCATGTTTTATTTAGTAAAAGATACAAATTTGAACTATCCCACTAGGCAGTATCACTTGACATATATTTCATGCCAAACAGAAACACTTTACTAATACATTTATTAATATATCGTGATATCCATGATATGGCAAAATCCATATCATGGAACAACGCAATACCGGTATTCGGGTTCATACCGGTATACTGCCCACCCCTACCCGAAGGTTCACAACAAACCATCATTGTGTTGCGACAACTTTACCAAATACAGAATCAAATAAAAAGCATTTTCTTTTAACCTTTGCGATGTGGGGGGTCCGAGACAGCCCGACAGTTTAAAGAAAATGCTTCAATTTGTTTTTGCATGCGCTAAAGTTGTCGCAATACAACGATGGGTCACAATGACTAGATAACACAAGGGTTTAACAAGTCATATGTTATATGACATCAGATCTACCAGCTGTATAATGTGCTGTAACAATAGTGGTGGTGAAATATATTGTGAAGTCATAACATCTTTGGATCAGGGTTGGGTGGAGTGTTTGGACTATTTGGAAGATGACCTGTCTCTACATACTTTAGTTTGTCAATCTAGGTTTCTGAATAATGAAGCAGACCACATCTAACTGTCTCGCCTCTTCTTCCCCCAGATGTGCAACATGTCTCTCTCCAGGAGCCCCCACAGATTATAGAGGAACACAAGCTGTGGACCAGTCAGGAGGAAGAGCAGCTCCAAGGACTGCAGTCTGAAACTACACACTCCATGTTCACTTCTCCCAGTGAGAAACATGACTGGGATCAGGAGCGCTTTTCTGAATGTTCACATCATGACCAAACTGTTAAAGTGGAGAACAGAGAAGGAGACTCTCTACCTAGCAACACAACTGAGGAGCAAATCAAAGCAGAGTCTGATGGACAAGACTATGCAGCACCAGAACCAGGCAGTGACTCTCAGCCCCTCTCTGTTGGAGCTCCAGACTGTCTTACAGCTCAGAGTGTGGAGGAGGAACATGGAGGAGTGCTGCTTCTTCTGAACAGAACACAAGACAGTGAGGCTCTGCAAAGGAAAAATATGCCACAGAGATGTCACACAGGAAAAATAAAACATCAGTGTCAACAATGTAACAAAACTTTTAGTAAGAAAGGTAATTTGTTTACTCATTTGAGGACACACACAGGAGAAAAACCATATCAGTGTCAACAATGTAACAACACTTTTAGTCAGAAAAATAATTTGGTTTCTCATATGAGGACACACACAGGAGATAAACCATATCAGTGTCAGGACTGTAGCAAACTGTATGCTCGAAGTGATTATCTGTTAAAACACATGAGGACACATACAGGAGATAAACCATATCAGTGTCAGGAATGTTGCAGAACCTTTTCTCAAAATAGTTCTCTGGAAAAACACAAGAGGACACACAGGAGAGACACTGCATCAGTAAAAAAAAATTAACAGATCTTTTGAAGAGAGGCTGGTGCCTATACGAAGCAAGTTCGGTATATCTGGGATATCTTTTAGTTAACTTGCTTCACTAAGCCTTTTTCCTGGCACAGAATGGGCCTTTGAGTAGTGACTATGCAAAACAGTAAGCATTATCGGTCTGCGTTCAGTAAAAGCACTGAGTTACCTTATGGGTGAAATCTATGCATGTTGTTATCATTTGGGATGGGGTTGGTTTTGTTGAGGAATACAACTTTAAAGCTTTGTGTCTCTTTTTGGCCTATCTGGTCTTAAGACTGTTTCTTGAAAGACTGTAATCTTCAAGTCATCCCTCTTTTGATTAAGATTAATAATGCACTCAGGTTTTGGCCAATTTTTCTAAGTTTGAAACAGCACTGACACTCAATAAGGTCTGATGCAAAGTGTTTATTAGAATCCAAGACAACAGAATGACAGGGATTCCAACAAATTGAGGGCCTCTTGTACTAACGCTTTTGCGCCCACTTCAGGCATATTTGTTTAGCAGTTTGCGCGTTAAAGCATGGCGAGGTATGTACAAACATGCCTCACAGAGGGAAAAGCCCAGACTGCATGTTGCGGGAACTGAAAATGGCAAATTGCACTTTTCCGAGTCATGCATATGCATTCACGGGAGTGTAAAGTGGGAGTTCCCATAAAGAGATAGGACGAGATGCGTAAAGTGCGCCTAATTGGGGTGTGCTTGCCTTCGGCGAGCACAAACCATTGTTATCTCACATATATATTATTTACTATTTATTGTTTCTTTTCGCCCCCCTAAGGATGCCTCAATATTTGGACTACATAGACAACGGCGATGTCAAAAGGTTCGGTCTCGGTAGCGATTGCGTTGGTTGTATTGGGATTTATGTTCCATTGCACGGTTTAAGTAGAAATTACGTTTTTGTGGCAAAAAGTGAAGCTAACGGTGGCTAACTTGCTAGCCACAGTCACTGACGCCACTAACGTCACCAACGTCACGAAAACTCGCGTGACTATCTCTAGCAGAACATTAGTTTCCCATCTGTTAACTTGGGGGATACTAATCTGCAAGGCAGCTGCAGAAACGCCACAAGCAAAGAGGCCAGGGTGATATTTAATCATTTTACTTTGTGGTGTGAAACATAATTGTGAAATGTAATGTACAATATTAGCTGATATTATTAAGTAAGTAGGCCCACATCTACTTTCGGAAACGGTAGTCTACTATTTCACTGAAGCATTAGCATCATGACATTAGCCTCTGTTGCTTGGGCAACACATCCTACAGTGGTCATAATGCATCTGTTTTCAATCGTTAAAATAAACATTCCTCACAAATACGTTTTTGTTGTAGGATTTATTTTGACATTAATAAACGATTTGTTGGTGAAATGACCATTACCTGTGGTTTCAAATCAGTGTGGCGGCTCACTGCAACGCTGTAGCCTACCCGAGACACTAATGAGTAGCTAACAAAAACATCTCTTTAGAGATGTTTAGAAAGTCAAACGGCGACGGAACATGTTTGGCTTTCCCCTTACTCAAAAGTTTTTCAATAGGTGAAAGTATCTGACTACTAACCTGAACTTCATTGCCACAGCCTAAACTTTGTCAATGTCAAAACTTTGTCTGTTCATGAAAATAATTAATGTCAGCCTGCTTCAGCCTTGCTTAGCTGTAGGATATACATTTTACTGGGTCTTGCTGCGCTGCTTGATTTATTGAAATTATTATGAAATGTTATGTTTTACTAGCCATTTGCCTTCTTAAGCAAATCACAGTATTTCCCACCCCTCATGGTGTAACTGAGACGACCGTAAATAGCCTAATTCATCTTTCAAGTAATAAGCCCCCGTTGAAGTGTTGAGCAGGAAATTAGCTGGTCTGTAGAGATCTTGGGTTGGTGGTTTTACTGATGCAGAATTCGCTCAAATAAAATCGATAGACGTAACGAGTGGCACATAACGTGAAGTAGGCCTAACATTGCATTTTATTTTGTTTGAGTTTGAATAACTTGTCCAGTGCATCGGGGCAAGTAGCACTAGCCTAAATTGATCTTCCAGACTTGCCGTTAAAAAAAAATGTACTCTTCCCGGACAAGCCTTAGCTACATGGCTAGACTGTTGATCCAGATCAGAATCCATCATATCTTGGACACTCAAAATCAGCGAATCTTGCAGCCAAATCAAGTAGCCTATATTTATAGGCCTTTATATGGCTACAAACTTCTGCTCGGTTTCTAGCTGGCTACTTGTTACCAAGTTACAACTTTGTTGCAGGGGCATTCTTTGTCTACATTGCGAGCTAACAGTGTCCGGTAATTATGTCGCTATAAATAATGATGTTAAACCGAGACCACTAAGCCCTCAAAGAAAATGTAAGGTCAAAGAAACAAAAGAAAGGTTTGAGGTTACTCTGAAAATTATTAATAAAATAGGCTTCTAATATTAAACTGCTAAATCCTTCTCTAACTAGGCTCCTCTATGATGCATAATGAAACTTAACGTTTTTTAAGTAATCAATAAGCCTACGCTTGCCCTCATTACTCAAATGATGCCGTTCAAGGCGTTCAAATTACATAATAGGGCGATGATAGGAGGATAATAGGACATAATAGGGCAACCAACAAGTTGTTTATATCTGATTACAATTTAATAAGTTATCTAGCGCTGCATCTTCATGAGCTACATTTGGCCTCCTTCTCTTCCAACCAACCAGTATCACCTCTCCTCCATCTGAGTGATGCATGTCATTTTTACAAACTTATTATCAAGGGAACACAATGGTCAGAACTGTAGTCATACACTTAAATGCTTTTTGAAATATGTAAACACCAGGAGTGTATGGAAAGCTGGGGCAGCCACAAGCACACCCTCACAATTTCCCCAGAAATTGTATGCTCTCTAGTTATGTATGCCACGGTAATTATGTATTCCGCGATATGTACAGAAACCGCCCGTGAAAGCGTGCTTCCATTTTGTGGTGAAAATTATCCGCCTTTTAAAAGCAGGCGTAAACCAGGATGCGCCTATGCCTCCTACATTTATGCATTTTACATTTATGCCTTTAGCAGACACTTTGATGTGTTTCCTGGTGATATGGAAGCCGTAACCCGAGAAAGACAAAGACATAGGCCAAAGGATTTTTGCCACAAGGATCGAACTTTTTGAGTTGAGTGAACACAAAATCACTACGCGTTACAGATTAAGCAGCCATGTAATATTACAGTTACTGGAAGAAATCTAAGATTACATTGAATCTCCGACTCAGCATTCACATTCCATTCCAGCTGTTGTTAAACTTCTCGCTACATTACAAATATTGGCATCAGGATCATTTCAAACAGTCATCGCTGTTTTGACTTTGGCCACAGCGCTAATAACATAACGTTTGCGAATGTACATGAGGCCCTGATTGTGTTACTGGGAGCAAACTGGAATTTTTCTCCAGACATTCCTCTTAATGAAAATCAAATGTATTTGAATAGCCCTTTTTACACGCAAGCATGTCACATAGGGCTTCACATACACCTACACCCATAGAACTGCCCCACAACCCTCTTGTATATCAAAACCTTAACAGTTTTGTGATTTTGCTATTTGTACATTTAAGTTGGTCACAGATCCGCACCCGGTTGATCAATTGTCAAAGAATTTGAATTATAAGTGTTTTTTCTAAGTCTCCCACTGTCCAGGCCTACGTTTGGTCTTGAATTCCAGCTGCACTGGGCTGCTGAGCGTGGGATCATAAATCTGTCCCATGATATCTGGGCCTTGTAGTTTTCTATGGAAAAAGCATATAGCCTACAGTCTTCTCTCGCCCTCAGACCCTAAATATCCAGATTTGCACTTTGGGCTTAATATCTTCTCAGTGGCAGTACTAATCAGTCAACAGCTTTGCATCTGGTTTTCAGTAATATAGCATATAAAAGTAAAAAGGGTGATTAAGAGGTTCATTTTCAATCATATAATCCATAATCATTCTCCATCCTCATAATTACAGCAGTGTTATGTTTTTTACACCACATTTTCCCTCCCTCATCTCGCTTCTTTTTCTTTTTGTCTCTGGTTGTGAAGGAAAATATTTAGTTGCTGTGACTCAGTGTTTCTCCAAGGGATGTTCAGAAGTTGTATAGCTTAATTACTAATTAGACAGAGGAAGAAAATAAACTGACCAGGAAGAAACAAGCAGGAAGACAAAAAATTGAACATGTCTAAAACACTTGCATTGTGAGAGACACAATATATAAATCTTTATTTCAGATGGCAAGTTCCATATAAAATAACAGAAGTAGAACTATAAAAAAGAGAAAAATAAAAAGATACAACATACATAATACAGTGCATTACAAAGTTTCAATTGTCTCAAGAGCGCCTCCCAGGTTGGTACGTGCTTAGACACAAACTGCTGATTAGCACTATGTCACCTAGGCACATGAAGCAGCACTATGTCACCTAGGCACATGAAGCAGCACTATGTCACCTAGGCACATGTAGCAGCACTGTCACCTAGGCACATGTAGCAGCACTGTCACCTAGGCACATGAAGCAGCACTATGTCACCTAGGCACATGAAGCAGCACTATGTCACCTTGGCACATGAAGCAGCACTATGTCACCTAGGCACATGAGGCAGCACTATGTCACCTAGGCACATGAAGCAGCACTATGTCACCTAGGCACATGAGGCAGCACTATGTCACCGAGGCACATGAAGCAGCACTGTCACCTAGGCACATGAAGCAGCACTATGTCACCTAGGCACATGTAGCAGCACTGTCACCTAGGCACATGAAGCAGCACTATGTCACCGAGGCACATGAAGCAGCACTATGTCACCTAGGCACATAAAGCAGCACTATGTCACCTAGGCACATGTAGCAGCACTGTCACCTAGGCACATGAAGCAGCACTATGTCACCTTGGCACATGAAGCAGCACTATGTCACCTAGGCACATGAAGCAGCACTATGTCACCTTGGCACATGAAGCAGCACTATGTCACCTAGGCACATGAGGCAGCACTATGTCACCTAGGCACATGAAGCAGCACTATGTCACCTAGGCACATGAGGCAGCACTATGTCACCTAGGCACATGAAGCAGCACTGTCACCTAGGCACATGAAGCAGCACTATGTCACCGAGGCACATGAAGCAGCAATATAAAAGCATCACTGTAAGCTACTTTCAGTCTCTCTATACTCCTTTTCCTTTGAATAGACCACAAATTAGCATTGTACAATGGTGTTATGTAGGTTCTAAACAGGGAACATTTAACTGAATCTGAGCACATAGAAAACGTCCTTAGTAACATATTAGCCTGGGAATATATTTTACAGCGCTGTTGATATACATCATTGTCATCTGTCCAGTCATCAGAAATGACATGGTCCAGATATTTTATTTCCTCACAAACACCAAGGGGACTGCCAGATTAATAAAAGGTAGGGAAGGGTCATTTCCTGTCCTGATGACTTCTGACTGTCATTATGTGGCTTTCCTTTGCATTATATTTTAATCATTATCTATGCCATACTGAGAGCACACCCTCAGCATCTTTTGTAGCCCAGCACTATATGGGCTGAGTAGGACCAGATTATCTGCGTACATCCGATGATTGACAATAGATTCACCAACAAGACAGCCTGTATTTGTCTTATTCAGCTGGCTTGAGAAGTCGTCCATATACTCATTAAACAAAAAGGGAGATAAAATTCCTCCTTGTCGAACTCCGTTACCAACATGGAAAGGAGCTGATACAACATTGTCCCATTAAACATGAAAAGTTTGATTGGCATACCAGAACACCAAAATCCTCACAAGAGGTTTAGGGACACCTCTCGCTAGCAGCTTCATAAACTGTTTTTCATGACAAATTCGATCGAAAGCTTTGGAAGCATCAATAAAGCATAAAAATACAGATGAATTAAGACTTGTGTACCTAGAAACAATCTCCTTCAGAGCATAGATACAGAGATCAGTACCATGTTTTCTTTTAAAACCATAATTCCAGGGAGACACATGGCTAGTAATGTACTGAGTCTATAACTGGCTTTTTTAGATGCTCTGCAGAAATGCAATCTATACCACAAGCTTTGTTGTTGTCTAGCAAGTGGATGGAATCATAGATATCTACTGATCTAACTATCATGTCTGCACAGAGACCTTTATATTCATGATCAATTCTCACGGTGTTACTTTAAACACAATTAAATCGTTTACTGTAGTGCACACGCCATAGATCAGCAATCTTCTCTGGACAACTAACCCCCTCGATATCAGAAGGGACGGGAGTTCTGTTAATTATTTATGATCTTGACCTCCTTCCTGAAGTCAGTAAGATTGTTATTCTGCATCTTTCTGGCCAGCGAGTCTGCTCTCATTGTGTTTTCATTTCTCTTAATAAAACGAGTACATATTTAAATCTAGCATTTGTGAGTTTTTTGTTATCAAGCAGCACTCCCTGTCTGGGTCTGCCTGCCTCTGACCAGACTCTGAAGGCTTCTCAAGCAGCAGCATGTTGCTCAGACACAAACTCGTTCCAGCCAGGCCGTGTGTTAGGGACCTTACACTTGTGATTAATAAAAGGTTCACTGGAAGCATAAAGACATTTGACAATATCACCATACATGGCACAGAGCTTTTCAGCATGATGTTTATACTTGCAGTTCATATCCGTGCACATTAGGGCATCCCTAGGCAATTCAACATCACTGACTAAGCTGTCAGTTAATAGGGAATGTCTGTAACCACTTTGGTCTATTTTGACCAGTCCAGTTTTCTTGAGGGAGCAACATTACCCTTGTTGGCCAACAGGGGTACACTCTCAACATTTAGCAGCACAGCAACTGGTATGTGATCAGTGGTGGCCAGCCCATAACACATCTCTATATTTTTCCAGTGAGTCATGAGCATCGGCTGTGGTCACAACATGGTCTAGCCAGGAAGTTGTGTGCCACGCTTCACTTACATAGGTAAAACTTGTATCAGGCAATAAAGCTTTACTTGATATAATTAATTTAGTTTCATAACAGAACTGCTGCAGATGTTGTGCGAATAAACACTTATCTGACATGTCATCATTAACATCACCCATGACATTTACATTTATTCATTTAGCAGACGCTTTTATCCAAAGTGAGCATATTTAAAATAGTACATTTATTTTAATTATGATTAAACTCCAACCCAATAGCCCAGTCAACATTAAGACACACTACCTTTACCATTGGGTCATATTTGATGTTCCACAGTATAGTTACACCACCAGCTATACTCCCATGAACCATTCTCATGCTGAGATCAATGAAATAGGTTATGAAATTAGGTGATGCATTACTTGATATGGGGACTTTTTTTGAACTTCCAGCTTTGTAAACATGTAAAAATGATCTTGGCAACATAAAGCACTGACAAATAAGCCTGGTATAAACATTAATACAAGAGTCAGTAACAAATCACACAAACTAAAGTGCAGTTTGCAGAAATATAAAAACAAGTTTGACTTTACAACACTAAGTATTTAGACTCACTGTAATAAACATGACAAGCTGTGACCTAGCGGGGAATCGAACAATCAAAGTTCTGATTAATAGCCCGACTCCCGAACCGCTCAGCCATCGGAGTGATGTTATTCATTATTCATGATTTCAACTAAGTAGGTTAATTAAATTCAAACTTCCCTAGCCAAGACTGATGCCAGATCTCATTTGGTTTCACTCCTATATATAGCGATAGTGTAGGAGTCAGATGGCTGAGTGGTTAGGCACTTGGAGGTGGTAAGGCACTCAGAAGGTTGCCGGTTCGATTCCCGGGTATGCAAAATTACTATAAATTACAGATTGTGACGGGAAACGGAAACATTAACTTAGGTATTCATCAGGGAATTAACGCACATCAAATCGCATACTTAAAATCGTCTCCCAGCGTATAACTAAGCAAATTAAATTTTGTTAGAGATCGCTCGGCTGAACCAGGAAAGGATATCCCATGTCTGCCAACGCTAGCTGTCTCAGAAAGTGGGAGGGGATAGGTAGAAACGCAGAGTTTGGCATGGAAAACCTGCTAGCGAGCAAGTTAGTTTCACAGAGTACGTTACCATGGAAACTTACCAAAAGGTTTCGTTACCTCTCTTCCTGGAACAGAAACCTTGGAGTAAGCCTCTTTGCAGGGTTAAACAACTCAAAGTTTTTACTAAACCCGCTACCTGGAATACCCCCCAGTGCTGCAGACTGAGGTTAATGTTTAGATTAAGATAGGATAGATTTGATTGTTTATAAAACACCTAGATTATTTTATTGTATTTATTATACTACTGCCTACAAAAATCTGTCTGCTTGTTTAAGTATTTGACCAAGGTCAAACAGGGGGGCTACATCACTGACAGGTAACACACCTGCAGGCATCTGATGAATATACTAGATGAATTTACTAGATAATGAAGAAGGAGCTTACATCCCAACCTACTTTCCTACTTTGGCTCTCGACGAAGGCGGTCGCATTTTTCTCTCCTCCCCTCCCTGACCTTCCCTGCTTCGCTCTGTCTTGTCTTGTCTGTCTCAAGATACTCTCTCACCATCACTCTCCGAAACTAGAAGCATGGAATTAATTAGCTGGTCTCTCAATGCAATTGACACCATCTTCTCGAAGAGAAGCTCGGGTTCGGGGGAACCCAAATGTCCTGACGGGACGTTTGCAGCTGGCTACACGATGGACGCGTGGGACAATTGGCGTGTCGTGTGTCTAGCGGCGCTTTCTGTTGAGGATGTTGAAGACATCTTTATTTTCGGAACCATGATGACAGGCTTTCTGCTGTTTGGATTAGGCGGTTGGCTTGTATATCGGAAAGTCAAGGAAACGGCTGCAGCCATCAAAAGCCCCCTTAGGCTGCCCGACCTGATTGAGACGGTGGGCAGAGCCCTTGGAGCTCTGACTGTGAACTTACAGCAGAATAGGGAGTACAACAGGGATAAGTTTGCGGCTCAGCAAAGAAGGTTCGAGGATCTGGAGGCCTTCCTGAAGGGTGGACGTGAAAATTGAGTCGCGTCTACTCGTCTAAACAACTACACAAATCTTATCTACTTTCGGCCCCGTAACCAGCACAGGCCTTGGCCAAGGCCGCTGCTGGAAAACAACTCCCCTGGAGAGCGCTAAAGCAAGACTATCTGGCTCTTCCCTTCCCACTCCCCCACCATCATCTGTGGCTTGGTCTCTACCCGGGTCATGACCAAGGACGTCTCCTTGCCAACATGGGAAGACTCGGACTGATTGTGGCCTAGGTCGAGGGCGCCAACCCAGACCTACGCACACATTAACTTTCACCTACTACAGATACCACCACCCCCCCACCCCCATCCAACGCCTTCGACTGCTTTTCCCTGGGTGGCTGGCGGGTCTGTGTCCAGCGCCTATCATGGCTGCAGGTCCAGATGCTGTTGGTCTACCCCCCCGCCCTTTCCCATTGCAAGTTAATGTTGTGTTGTAAATGTTTGTGGGCTTATGTGCTGAGGTTTTTGCCTGTTCCCACGCTGTACTCCTGCAGGAGCATTGTCTGGGGGTTGCCTTTTTCTCTCCTCCTCTCTCCTCATGTTATGCTTTGCTGTAACCTTTCTGATTGGCGCCGCTAATGGCTGCCTAGGTAGGCTCTCCTGCCAAAGTAAATTCTGTGTCTGTGCAAACTTTCATGGCAATAAAATTGAATTGAACCTTCGGCCAGGAAGCTTGAGTTCTGTATTTTAATCTGGATTTTTAAGTATTATCTGTAACACTTTAGAATGGTCCGTTGTTAACGAGTAGCTATGCAAGAAGTAGGTAGTTCTACATTAACACCAAACTTAATACTATTTACTAATGTGGAACCAAGATTAACTAAGCAGTAAGTAATAGCAATTAGTACAAAGGTAGTTCCTTGGTATATATTTGATTATTACTAAATGAATATATCCTCATGGGGGCGCTGTGGCTCAGGGGGTAGAGAGACATCAGAGAGTCATCTGTTACTCGCAAGGTTGGTGGTTCAATCCCCGACTGAGGCCATGTGCGAAAAGTATAAAGTAAAAGTAAAAAAGTATAAAGTATCCTTGAGCAAGACTCTGAACCCCAAGTTGCTCCCGATGGGCAGGCTGGTGCCTTGCATGGTAGCTTGCTGCCGTCTGTATGTGTGAGTATGAATGGGTGAGTGAGAGGCAAACATTGTAAAGCGCTTTAGGGTGCCGCTTAAGTATAAAAACGCGCTATATAAATGCAGTCCATTTACCATTGAGAACTACTATGACCAATTACTGTACTAAAGGTAGAAAGTATAACTAATACTTACAGGCTAAATTGTGTAACATAGAAAATAGCTATAATATAAATATAAAAAAACCAAAATACAAATAGGGTAACACAGTGCTAATATGGCAAGGTGTTATTGTGCAGATTAAGTGTTAAAGTCAATGTGAGCCCCTGGCCTTGTTGATAAGGCTCATAGCGGAAGTGAAGAAACTGTTTGTTTTGGCGGAGGTGAAGATGGACTCAATGATGGCTGTGCAGAAGTGCACCATCATTGTCTTTGGTAGGTTGGATTTCTTCAGCTGCTGTAGGAAGTACATACTCTGTTGGGCTTTCTTGGTGAGGGAGCTGATGTTCAGCTCCAACTTGAGGTCCTGGGAGAAGATGGTGCCCAGGAAGCGGAAGGTCTCCACAGTGTTGACTGGGGAGTCACACAGGGTGATGGGGGGTTAGTGGGGCTTTATTCATCCTGAAGTCCACAACCATCTCCACTGTCTTAAGAGCATTGAGCTTTAAGTTGTTCTAGCTACACCAGGTTGTCAGATTCCCACCTGTAATCAGACTCGTCCCCGTCAGATCTGAGCCCAATGAGGGTGGTGTTGTCCACAAACTTCAGAAGTTTGACAGACGGATGACTCGAGGTGCAGCTGTTGGTGTACAAGGAGAAGAGCAGAGGAGTGTGGAAGAAATTTAGATTTCCTGTGTGCTTACATTATTCACTAATCAAGAGAACTAGTCATTGGATACTAGTTAGTATGTTCTCATGTAAGCTTGCTATTAATAAGAGTAGAGTGTGTCTATGTTTCAGGGTTAATAGATGTTTGAGACCAGGAGAAAGTACTGGCTAAATGGTCCTTGTCATGACTACAAGGAGAGCTCCAACTATGAACTCTGTAGTTTGAGTGGTCATGTGTTGGGAGCTGTGAATCTCTTTCTCTGAGACTGTTGTAACGTCATTACTGCCTGACTGTCACTATCTATGTTTACATTCTCGTGCCCTATAAAAGATGGTCCTCCGGCCTTCAGAGCGGAGAGAGACATGATTGAGACCTAAGCCTGGTGTTGTGTTGTCATTTATTGTCAGAGGTCTGGTTTTCTCTCCCAATCTGCAGATTGATAAATACATTAAAATCCAGAACTCAACTGAACTTAGTCACTCCGTTTATGAAGAGACGGACAAAACACTTTCTTCATCGGGAGAAAGGACGCAGCCCTGAGGAAATCCGGTGCTGATGGACCGGGAGTCACAGAGACTTGTGTTCCCAGCTTAACGCACTGCTTCCTGTCAGACAGGAAGTCTGTGATCCACCTGCAGGTGGAGTCGGGCACGTTCAGCTGGGAGAGCTTGTCCTGTAGCAGGGCGGGGATGATGGTGTTGAAGGCAGAGCTGAAGTCCACAAACAGGATCCTGGCGTAGGATGCTGGGGAGTCCAGGTGCTGTAGGGTGAAGTGGAGGGCCATATTAACTGCATCGTCCACAGACCTGTTGGCTCTGTAGGAAAACTGCAGTGGGTCCAGGAAAAGGTCTGTGATGGATATGAGGTGTGCCAGCACCAGGCGCTCAAAAGACTTAATTACTACAGAGGTCAGGGCGACAGGTCTGTAGTCATTGAGTCCTGTTGGCCTTGGCTTTTTGGGCACAGGAATGATGGTGGAGGACTTGAGACAGGCTGGCACATGGTATGTCTCCGGGGAGGTGTTAAAGATGTTGTTCTAAAACTGATTATTCCCATCCTTGATTGTGATTGGCTATATCGCGTTCCATGCCGTTGTAAAATCCAGCATAACCTCACAGGTTGTCCTCATAACATTCTTTAACATTCCATATTACTGCGCATCAAATATTTCAAATTGAAAAAGACGGTAAAGATGTCCATCTGGCTGTTGCGTGGCAACGATTTATGTAGGAACTATACTTTGTAGTAGCGGAAGAATGACGGTTTATTATTAAACTATTTTGTTTCTAATTGTTTTTTTGATGTAACCATGTCAAATATTTGTAGTAACAGTTTTAGAAAAGCAATAAGCCCCGCGAGTCCATGGTTTACGCTGATTTAAGAACAGGTAAGGGGGTAACAACTCCCCTTACCTTTCCCTCACCTTACCGGAGACAGCTGGTCAGCGCAGTGTTTGAGGGTGGCTGGAGAGTCAAAGTCTGGCCCAGCTGCTTTGCGGGGGTTCTGCCTTTTGAACAGTCTGTTGACTTCTTTCTCCTGAATGGATAGAGTCGTCTCTGTGGTGGTGGGGGCCTCTTGAGTGGGCAGGTGTGGGTCAGGACAGTCAAATTATCTTTCAGACCGACAGTAGAACTCATTCAGGTCATTGGCCGGCCGAGAATTGTTAAAGGAGTGATTGACTGGGTTTTTTGGGTATTTCACACTGTTCCTTAAGGTCTCCGAATAGGGTATGGAGCGAATAGGGTAGGTATCCCATTCGGATTCTGATGTAACATTGATTGGGCTGAAAATGTTCTTGTTGGTTAGTGGTAGCTGTTGTATTCTATTTAAGTTAATCTTATTTTTTATCTTACTGTTGCTTGCTTTTCTACAGGTACACTTGCACTTAGAGATTCATGTTGTTAAATTGTAACTTGCTTAACTACATGCTCTTATGGTTTTTTCCCTTCAGCACTTCTTCTCCACAATGTGTGCTTCTTGTTTTGGCTACCCGTAATGCTTTGGGGCTATCTTGTTGTTATTATCAGTGACCTATGCACTTTGTGAAGCTCTCTCTTGGAAGTTGCTTTGGATAAAAGCGTCTGCTAAATGAATAAATGTAAGTGGTTGTAACTTGTCTAGATGCACTGCTTCATTTAGGCCTTATTTCATACATTTTAGGACTTGATTTTTTACAATCAACCATAGCTTGTGAAAACAGTGACATGATTTCATAACTTGTTATAAAGTAAAATAAAGTAAACGTGAATTAATTCACGTTTGGTCATATTGTAAGAGAAAAAAGTCTGTTTCCGAACACGGACACAACAAAAGTACTGGAATTCACTCAACGTAACTTTAAAGATTCATTTTGGAATCTAAAAAGACATCTTTCTCAAAAACACGAAAGTGTGCTACGTGAACACGCTGGGAAGAAAGAAAAAGGTTAGCAAAGTCACGTGGCTGGGCGGTTAGGAAATCGAGTTAGTCAGAAGGTTGCCAGATCGATACCCGGCCGTGCAAATGGCATTGTGTCCTTGGGCAAGGCACTTCACCCTACTTGCCTTGGAAGAATGTCCCTGTACCTACTGTAATTCACTTTGGATAAAAGTGTCTGCTAAATGACAATGTAGCAAATAAATGTATTTGTGCTCTTTAGTTCTTTGGGCTGCCGTTTAAGCAAAAAGTTAAATACATGCTGATTTTTTCCTTTTTTGGAGCGGGCGGTAGGGCGATTAGAGTGGAGCGGGATACTATCTGCGTTGAGCGATAATGAGCGGAGCGGCCTGGTGCGGGGGAGCGGAGATTCTCACTGCTCCATCCGCTCATTTGTTCTGACACTGTCAGGTATACTCAAGAATACAAACATACTGACCATATGCTGTGCCACGTAAGGAAATATTCAGAAAAATATCAAGAACCAGAACAAACGAAACAGGACCGTATTGTTTTATTGTTTATTATAAGAGTGCTTAGGATTTTATAATAGGGTTTACATTAATTCACGCTATACAAATAGAGTTATGTGGCCTACTTTCTTGCGTCAGTGAGGGCTGACGCGAGAAAGGATATCAAGATAGCATTCATACCGGTAAACAGCCCACCCCTACTCAGCCACCCAGCAAAATATCTGTTACATTGTTGTTACTGATGCGGTTTCTCTCCTGTGTGTTGCCTTGTGTTTATACAGAGAACGACTTCGAGCAAAGGCTTTGCTGCACTCCGGACATTGAAAAGGTTTCTCTCCTGTGTGTATCCTCATGTGCATAACCAAATATGACTTCAATTTGAAACTTTTCTCACATTCTTGACATTGATAGGGTTTCTCCTCTGTGTGTGACGTCATGTGCACAACCAGATAATTCTTCTTACTAAACCGTTTGCTGCACTCCTGACATTGATAAGGTTTCTCTCCTGTGTGTGTCCTTGTGTGATGTACCAGATATTGCCTTTTAGCAAAACGTTTGCTGCACTCCTGACACTGATAAGGTTTCTCTCCTGTGTGTGTCCTCATGTGCAGAACCAATTGTGACTTAAATTTGAACATTTTGTTACATTCCTGACATTGATATGGTTTCTCTCCTTTGTGTTTCCTCAAGTGCACATCCAACTCTGCCTTCAAAGTGAACAATTTGTTACATTCTTGACATTTATAAAGTGTGTATGAATGTCTCTGCATGTGTGCAACTAGAGAACGTTTTAGAGCAAATTGTTTGTTACATTCCTGACATTGAAAAGGTTTCTCTCCTGTGTGTGTCCTCGTGTGCAGAACCCATTGTGACTTAAATTTGAACATTTTGTTACATTCCTGACATTTATACTGTGTTAATAAATGTGTCTGCATGTGTGCAACTAGAGAATGTTTGTGAGCAAATTGTTTGTTACATTCCTGACATTGAAAAGGTTTCTGTCTTGTGTGTGTACTTGTGTGTTGTATCAGATGTTGCCTTTGAGCAAAGCGTTTGCTGCACTCCTGACATTGATAAGGTTTCTCTCCTGTGTGTGTTCTCATGTGCAGAACCAGACTAGAACTCTGACTTAACTGTTTGTTACATTGTTGACACTGATATGGTTTCTTTCCTGTGTGTCTCCTTGCATGATAAACTAAATCCCTCTTTACACTAAAGGTTTTGTAACATTTTAGACACTGATGTAGTGTTTGTCTTCCGTAACGCAGCATATACCTTGGCAGAGCCTCATTGTTTTGTGTTCTGTTTCGAATAAGCAACTCTCCTCCATGTTCCTCCTCCAAACTCTGAGCTGTAGGACAGTCTGGAGCTACAACAGAGAGGGGCTGAGAGTCACCGTCTGGTTCTGATGCTGTATAGTCTTGTTCATCATGGTCTGCTTTGATTTGCTCCTCAGTTGTGTTGCTGGGTAGACAGTCTCCTTCTCTGTTCTCCACTTCAACAGTTTGGTCAAGATGTGAATATTCAGAAAAGTCCTCATAATCCCAGTCATGTTTCACACTGGTAAAATTGATCACTGAGTGTGTAGTTTTAGACTGCAGTCCTTGGAGCTGCTCTTCCTCCTGTTTGGTCCACAGCTCCTGTTCCTCTTTAATCTGTTGGGGTTCCGGGAGAGAGAGCTGCTGTACATCTGGGGAAAGAAGAAGTTTGTGATAAACTTAGTAACTATGCAACTCAACATGTCTGACAGCTAAAACCAGACCAATATTTTGTGACCTTAGCATTAGCGCTGTCAAACGATCAAAATATTTAAATTGCATTAATGTCATGGTTAATTCACGATTAATCACACATTTTTATCTATTCTAAATGCCACTTGATTCCTTTTTGTCCCATAATTTTTTCTAATTGTAATGCTCTTATCAACATGGAAAAGTGGATCGCATTGCTTAGTGCAAATTGAAAACAACATTGCAATCGCCTGGCTTTGACGAGGGGGCGGAGAATTCGCATCAGCTGTGGGCCATCGAATGGTATTTCAGACTGGACGTGCTGCGATGATAGCTCGGTTCACAACAACAAAACACACAGATCACTTTGGTCTGGTCAATGGAACCATTTGGCAACTTTTAAAAGTAAACGTTCCATTCTTATTGGCATCCATTTGGTGTCTCGCACTCGCCATCCACTCAAAACGTAACGTTAGCATACTACTTTTTGGCCGGCTTGCAAGCCCAAAAAAGTGTGTGCGGCGCTCCTGTTTTGTTTCCTATCTAGCTAGATCCGGTGTGGTGTTGTCGTTTTTCTAACGTCAGTAGTTAATGCAAAGGCATGTGAAAAAGTTTACTAGACCAAAAAGGATGTTAATCTTGCGATAGAAAAATTGACGCCGTTAACGGTTTGCATTACTACGTTAATAACGCGTTTAACTGACAGCACTATTAAATATTTATCGAATAGATTGACACCTTCACAAAATCAACAACAAAAAAAACAATGTCTGCATATGCAGGTAGCTAGTGCTAAATAACTATTTTAAATGGTTGGCTCCATGACGCAGGGTAAGAAGCTAGGGCTCCTGAGACTGCTCACCAAAAGAACGACGGGGACCCACTTGTCTAGCAGATTAAGACATGTCCGTAGGTACCTAGCAAAAAGTAGCCTCAACTTTCCTAGACCTTTAGCTACAATACTAATGCCGAAGGCTCACTGATATAACTGTCTGTCTTACGAGAACGGCGTATGTATGCATCGTTGCAAACGTGTGCTGATGTTGTCTGTGTGTGTGTGTGTGTATGTGAGAGAGACGCATGAATGACAGAGAGACAGAGGGAGAGCAGGGAAAGGAAATGCAGCTGAACGAATATGCTGCGTGTTTTAGCCTAAACAGTATAACAAACATTTTTTTTACAAAACGCAATATGTGGTGGCTGGTGTTGATTCTGTGGCGTACCACCACAAATTAGTCTTTGTGTGGAAAACACTGCATCTTATCGATGTCTCCAAAGCAAGTAGTGTTATGCACTGATATCAAATAAAATTCGCTGCTAATGGAGTTTAGTTAAAACTGTAGAAAAGCATGGAGTCCTTTCAAGAAATGCAGGACTGTTGCATCGTTAAATACGATAAAAAATAACTTAATTTTCCTGATTGTTTTATTTGAATAAATAACCTGTGTTGTCATGTACATCTACAATTCACAATGCATGTCTGGCGTCTTTTAGTGATGTGTTGTTCGTGAACGGTTTGTTCATTTTGAACGAATCGTTACAAGGACTCGGGAGTAACGAGTCCTCTCAAAGATTGATTCGTTAACTTTCTCATGGCCGCGCATCGGGACTGTTGCATAGGCTTGTCCAAGTTAACAGAAATGATTCGTTCATTTCCCAACTCGGTCTTTGGGTACAATTCTTTGGATCATTTTTCACGTGACCTGCATAGGCTCTGTTCTGGTAGCTAGAGGAAACAAACAATTCGTTCATTTCCCGACTCGGTCTTTCTACGAGTCTTTGGATCATTTTTCACGTGACCTGCATAGGCTCTGGGTCCGTGTACTTTGAGGCCAATGGATCATCGTTTTGAAATAAGAAAACCAAAATCGGGAAATGACCCATTTTCCGTTTTGATAATATAAAACTACCCGTTATCTGATTTTCTCTGATGTGCTTAAACATGGAAATCGGGAATTATATTAATGTGTGTGGAAATCTTCTTTCACAATTTGGCGTAGATTTTAGTGTTGTGACATGGAAGTTGCTCCGACGAGCTTCACAGTCACATTCAGGATGTCAGCAGAGGGCACATAGCCTGGCTGCCAGCCCAACTTAGCCCCGCCCATAAAAACATTTGGTCGGGAAGTTGGGTCTGGGGTAGCTCGGTTGGGGGAAACTATATCTGAACAGAAGCTGTTCGGACCAATGAAATTGTCAGGGCGGGCTTTATACGATGATGGACAGATGATCAACAGTAACGTAATCAACCACGTCACCAAAGAGCGCTTGGGTTGAATTAGTTTTCAACAAACAACATATTAGGTTGCTCTGATTGGTTGTAGGTCTATCCAATTGAGCGAAGAGGCATTTGTTTTAAGAGTTTGGTTCTGTTGTGCACTGTTACTCAGTGCTGAGTAAGTTTGAGGCTCACTGTTCTTCTAAGAAAAATGAGACATAGGAGAGATAGGCCTGTCGCGATAGTCAATATATTGACTTATCGCACGGTATATGGAAATGAGCGCAATCAATTTTGGTGCTGCGATATATCATCACTGATCATTTCAACGAATGTCACCAACATTTTAGTCGATCCCGCTGCCTCAGTCATCTTGTCTGCTTTCTGTGTCGAAAGCGTAGGCGGGACTAGCGTCTCCACACACAGAGCGGACACCGACAGGTGAAGGCGTGAACTCACTGTGTTATAAAGTGTTCCGTTACGTGACATCTACAGCTAATTAGGAAGAACAAGTAAAAATTGACATGGTTTCAAAGCCGCAATCTTCAGCTCCGGTGTGGTAACATTTAGTCTTTAAGCCGAATGAGATGAGAGCCAATTAACGTCAACGAGCCGGTATGTCAACTTTGTTTAAAACAAGTGGAAACGAAAAGAGGCAACTCGCTAACATCTCACCTAGCAATACATAACTTTCTATCTGACCCAGTTTTTCAACCTGTGATCAACAACTGCAGCTGGAAAGGGGTCTTCTATACAGTTCTGTTACAGATGCCTTTTCCCGATAGTGCAAACATAAACGTGACAGCACGAAATGGCGCACACTCACGGATAGCGTAACTCGCTATATAGCCAAAGAGATGCAGCCATTAAACACTGAAAAAAAAAACGGTAAAAAAAAAAAAAACAGCCTTTACAAATATGCTGCAAACTTTTGACAAACACAGGGCTGCCAACTGTCACGCATTGGCCGTGAGACACACGCATTTCAACCATTTCACACACTCTCACGCCACACCTTGTATATCTCAAGTTGAAAAGGCAACACCAACCAAGTAGCCCTGTTAACGTTGTAAACAATAAGGGATGATGGAGTGAAGCGACATCATGGCATGACATCATGGCATGACATTCATGGCAAACAGCCATGAAAGCCCTCCGGGGGGGGGGGGGAGGGGGGTTGTAACGTGCACACACGTTACAATTGACGTCACAATTAATTTTGGTGCAATATATCGCACAAGAAAAAGTAGTTATCGTGACAACCCTAACGAGAGATATGTGTTCCGTTGTAGAATGCAGCAGCAAAGTAAAAGTTTTGATAGTTTTCTGACTAACCCGAAGATAAAAGCACAGTCATACAATTTTGAAACACTGAGCGACTCGATGGTGAGAGACCAGATCGTGTTTGGCATTGGTGACAAAAAGGTCAGAGAAAGGCTACTAAGAGAAGCGGAGCTAACGTTAGAAGCAGCCATCAAGATTTGCCATGCAAGTGAGATGTCCCAAAAGCATTTAAAAACATTCAGTGAAATGGGAGTTGTTAACGTGAAAGGAGACGTGGATGTTGGTGCCATATCAAGACTTGATAATGCTCGTCACAATGCGCACAGCAAACAGAAGATGGACTCGTTCTCCTGCAAAAGATGTGGCACACAGCATCCACCAAGGCAATGTCAAGAGCAATGCAGTAACTGCCAGGGTAAGAACCATTTTGCAAAACAGTGTTTTTCCAAGAAGAAATGAGAAGCAGAAAGGGAAATATGTTAATGTTGTGGAGGACACTGATTTGAGCGACACATTTTTTGTTGGCACGGTGAACTGTGAGGAGAAACCAGAAGATCAGATATTTGCTGTTAGAGGATAAATGCATAGTACCACTACAAATACAAACTTTTTTAGCATGTCTGACATCAAAGCAATGAGAAAAAGACCAAAACTACAAGGAAAGACAGTTGCACTGAAAGATTACAATGGACAGAACATTGAGTGTTTAGGCACCTGCAGGCTGCAAGTTACGGTGAAAGACAAAATGCACCACTTACTTTTCTCAGTCGTTCCTGAAGGACTCGATTCACTGCTTGGTGATAAAGCCTGTGAAGATTTAGAGCTTGTGAAAAGAGTATATCGAATCAACACTGACGTGATAGCCTCATCTGACACCGTTGACTGAATAGTGCAGAATTTCTCAGAGGTTTTCAAAGGTTTTGGTGCACTGCCATTCACATACAAGATTCAGCTTAAGGAAAATGCACAGCCAGTGTGCATGCTTCAAGAAGAGTTCCAGGAGCATTAAGGGACAGTCTGAAGAAATAACTAGAACGAATGACCACGCTTGGTGTGATAAGGAAGATTGAGGAACCAACAGACTGGGTCAACTCCATGGTCTGTGTGAAGAAAAAGAATGGAGAGTTGAGAATATGCATGGATCCGAAAGATCTCAATGAAAACATCAAGCGTGAACACAATCAGATACCCAAGCATGAAGAGATCTACAGTGAGATGACAGGCGCCAGATACTTCTCAAAACTGGATGCGTCACAAGGTTTTTGGCAACTTAAGCTGGACGAAAGTAGCACCAAATACTGCACTTTTAATACACCTTTTGGAAGATATTTTTTCCAGAGGTTACCTTTTGGAATTATATCCGCTTCCGAAATATTCCACAGAGTGATGGAACACATCATTGAGGGACTAGAAGGTGTGCGAGCTTATGTTGATGACATCATTGTTTGGGGATTGTTGTAGACATTTTGGTAATATGCATATATGTATGTGTATGAAATCTATAATCTTTTATGTTTATTGGTAAGAGACAGGAAGTCTGGGTGACCTGAAAGAGTTCTTGTCACCTGGGGGGAAGAGGCAGTTGGTCTAGGGACAATGTGGGTTTGGTTGTATTGTTCTTGTCACCTGTGGTGAGATAGATAAATGGATCAAGCTGCCCTGACTCCTGTTTCATAGGTGATGTTAATTAAGTTCTTGTTTGAAGATGGTCACACAAAGGACAGTCGACCATTTGACTGGTCAACCCCTGTGGCTTTATTATCTACTGCTCTGGAGAGAGCTGTGACAAAGAACTTTGGGACTATTGGTGGAGATGTATTGTTTCAAGCTGCCACTAAGTTGATTGAGCCAATCACAGAGTTTGCTATATTGATTGATTGACCTTACAGAATGCCATTGATTTAAAGTTTATATAAGGCTGAGCATCTTCGACTATGTTCAATCTACACAGTCCAGCAAGAATTTTCTTTCACAGGATCAACACCCCAACTGCACAATCAGAGACTTACAAGAGTTCTGGAGCGAATACAAAAGTATGGGCTAAAGCTCAACAAAAGCAAATGCCAATTCGCTGTTCAGGAAACAGTTTTCCTTGGAGAAAAGCTGTCAGCACAAGGCATACAACCTGATCAAGAGCAGATCAATGCGATACTCAACATGCCACGGCCAACAGACAAGACAGGCGTACTACGCATAATGGGAATGGTGAACTTCATAGGGAAACTCATACCCAAGCTGGCAGCGAAGACATCATGCATTCGTGACCTCTTGCACAAGGATAATGACTTCAAGTGGACAACTTCACATGAGAATGAATGGCAAGAGCTCAAAAGCACACTGACCACTGCACCTGTAGCTTATGATTTTAACCATGTAACATCCAGCCCTGCGCTGAATTTTGATTTAAAGTTGAGTTGATAGTAAGGTGCATATGGAACAATTATCACTCAGTACAAGCTAAAATAATACTCCTGGATTAAATCTTCATGATAATGATGAAATCGAGTGAAAAAAACGTGTGTGAGGAAAACAAAATATATAAATATTACGAGTAATCATTGTTCCCAAATTTATTTTCTGCAGTCTGACTACAGTACGGTCATCTGCGTCGCCAATTCCAACTGTTTTCAAAATGTGCGTATGCCTACGGGAGTGTCAGAGTTTGCGTGGAGGACCGCACATTCTTCAGTCAAGTTTGTTTTTTATAAATCACAACCTTTGCGTGGAAAGTGGCGTACGCACATTTTCAGCCCCGTTTTGTGCGTACGCAAGCTTTATAAATGAGACCCCAGATCCTTACCATGCTCTACTCAGTTACAGAGAATCACCTTTGGAGTGCGGGCTGTCACCTGGCGAGCTTCTGATGAAAAGGAAACTCAGGACAACACTTCCAAGCTACTCGAAGCAAGAGAAACATCCTAAGCTGAAAAAAAAACTAAAACAACAGAAGATGATGCAAAAGACTTTCTACGACAGAACAGCTAAGCAGCTTCCGCCTCTGTCAAGGAATGACCCAGTCAGGATTGAAGGTCCTGAAGGATGGACAACAAAAGCCATTGTTCTTCAAGAAGTTGCTCCACAGTTCTACACAGTGAGAACCAAAGAAGGACAGATCATCAGACGGAATCGGCGCAGTCTTCAAAAAACACCGGGGACTGTTGCAGACCAAGAGCTCAGTAATGAACAAGCTGAGTCCAAATCCAGCTCTTCATCTTCTGAAAATTGCAACACTGACACACACACTGAAACTCAAGCCAGTACACACACTACAGATGAAATTGCAACAAGAAGATCTGCAAGGACAATTAGGAAACCAGAAAGACAGAATTTGTGAACACATCTAAAACATTTTTTAAAAGAGGTCTTTGGTTAATGAGTTTATTAGTAATGATTTTTGTGTGATGTTTAGATCAAGATTTGAGTTTAATGTTTTGTAGACCTGATACAGTGTTTCCCCTAGTATTTTTTTTAGCAGTGGGGGCAGGTCTGTCCGACCCCCCCCCCCTCCCCCGCGGCCGAAATAAAGTTCTAACCCTATATTTTGGAGTAGGTTAATGCAATAGTCGAATAACAAATGTAATATTGCATATATTTGTGTCCTATTTTCCGTAAAGCAATACAGCTAGGCTACTTAAAGTATGTTCTAAATGGCAGAAATATACTGCAAATTAATAATTGACATAACAACTTATTGTAAATGGTCAGTAGCCTAGCCTATTGATCAAGGTACTCAAAAGCATGTACACTGTCGGCTTCATTTGATCTCGATAGGTTAAGCATTCTGTAGCAAATAATAACAATATACCTACTATTAATTAAAACTACTTAACCATATGAATGCACCTAAAATACAAACGTGAGCAAGGGCAGCAATCGCTATCGAATTAACAGGCATGCCATTATGCTAGCAGGGGAAGAATACACACAACGAAAATCACCAGTTAACTTAAATTTGCAATAACTGTAGACTAATACAATAACAGGCTTTAATGAACTGAAAACATAAGTTATACGACTTACAGTTCTCAAGGACGCACACAAGCAATCTCAACTGCGCTGTGAAGCGCGTGTCCTTGCTATTCTCCGACATGCACTCTGGCGGGCCGCCACGACAAAATCAACATAGGGGAAACACTGCCTGATAAATTATACTGGATAGCTAATGATTTAGCATTGTGAGATATGTTGTGACTTTAATAAGTTTAGTTATTATGCTCAAAGAAAACCGTTGTTATCTCACATATATCTTATTATTATTATTGTTTCTCTTCACACCCCTAAAACTCAGTCAATATTTGGACTAGATAGACAACGCCTGAGTCTTGGTCTCGATTGAGTTGCTTGTATTGGGATTTACGTTCCGTTGCACAGTTTAGGAGATTACGTTTTTGTGGCGACAAAGTGCCTTTTGACGACAAAGGGTAACTCTGTGCTAGCTACGTCAGCACGTCAACACACATTAGCAACAACGCAAGGATACAACGTGAGACTTTCTAGCTCGCAAATTGGAGCTTGGATAACGAGTGAAAAAATACCACCCCCAAAAAATCACAACCATTTGGCTTTGTAGATAATGCGATTTCGAGTGGACCTGCAATCTCTGATTTTTTGATTTAGGTCGTGAAAGTCTTTGAAATTTGAGCAAGTGCAGGTCGCCCGTGAGACCCCCTAGTCTTTTAGGCGGCAGCCATTCTAGAAAGCGTCATAGTAGACCCAGAATGTGGTCGATTGAATGCAGACTTTGCAAAACAGTATTGATCCATCATCATAAAGATCGCCTGAAAACTCCCTGGCCCTGTCTATTGCTGTAATTTAGCTTGATAAGTGTTTCTGTGTGTCAATTCTTCAGGGCTGAATCTCTGCATTTTTGACTAACGTTTTAATATTGGCTACAGTCTAAAGTGCCCGTTACTGTATCAGTTTCAGGGTTGACAGACTTCCTTCGATTGCTATCACAGTCACAGACCTACCTACACTGGTGGCAATGGGCTCTGTTTACAGGTTACATATAAAAAAAAAAATAGAGACGCAATATGAGTTATCAAGTTTATTTAAATTTTGCCTCAGACCTATGCATTCTATTTGAAATTCCGCCAGTTTTTGTCGAAATTCTGCGCTCGCGAATTACGTTTGGGCCTGCTATTAATATCCCACTGCAAGTGAATGCAGCACTAGACGACTCCAACCACCCTCCCCACTCCGCCGAGTCGGACATTTGCGAGAGACCAAGGTGAAATCAGTTTTATATTCGAGATTCAACAGACATTCATATTCGTACCTCCGTTCAGGCTCTACGTCATATTAAGGGACCGGGGTAAAAGAGTAGGCAACCCAAATGCCGAAAAACCTAACAGACATTTGAATACACATCATGTTCAGTGTTTACAAACTTTGAACTTGTAGCACATATTTCTACTACTAGCTGACCAAGTTGTCCAACCTTCGGTTTGGTGATACAGTTTATTATTGATTAATCAATAGCCAACAAGTAAATGAAAACACATTTTTCAGTGTTTCCTCAATATATTTGATTTAAGGCTTTAATATTGTGCATTAATGTAGCCTAATGTTTCAGAACTAAAATGTCTTAATTTGGGGGCATTCCAAATAAACATGGATTAATATGACTGCGATTAAATCGGCATATACTTCTGCCACGGGGTGCCACCCCTCAAAATCTCCTGCCACCTTCTTGCCACCCCATGAATATTTTTCTAGATCCGCCCCTGCACCCACTGGCAGTGTAAAGTAGATAACTGTCTTCAATGCCACAGCTATGGCTAAACTTTATTATGTCTTATTACACGGCTGTTCTTAATGCTGTAGAATGCTCCATTCACTTGAATGGGGCTTCCCAACGTTTTGCGGTGAACAATTTTCTCATATTTGACCGTTGCTATGCATAGTTGACCGCTGTCAAGGGAAGTGGCCCTTCCCTTGGGGCCAAAACTATTTCTATGCTGATCAACAATAGGAATGGTAACAATACACATTGTAAAAAGACACACTGTGTTAGGTTATTGTCGTTGGCAAGTAGCCGTGTAATAAGTGGGATAATGTATAGAACGCCGGTCATCGTCTGGGAAATAAGCCCCTTCAGGGCGAAACAAAGCCCCTCTGCTTCGCGTCGGGGTGCTGTTCGCCCTGTCAGGTCTACTATACATTATCCCTTACAAAAGAAACGTTCTAATTTCCTGCGCTTTCAAACAATCAGTGGAGTGTGGATAGCAACGGCAGCTAGCTTGCCCCAAGCAAACTGCTTTTGAATTAGCCATGTCCCCCTAAATTAATATCGAACTTATTTACTTTTTGGGGGGCTTATTTTAGTTAGCAGACGGTAGGCTACTATTTGAATCGCAATTACATCTGAAATACTGCCAGTGACAACCTTATTAAAGTAGCTTGTTTCAAAGGGTGTTCTTAATGAATTATGCCATATGAGTAGGCTAAATGCTTGAAAATATCAGTAGAAGGGAAAACGGACCCACCTGCAATTGAAGTAAGCAAGCACACCCTACAATTTCCCCAGAAATTGTACCCTCTCTAGTTAACCTTTGAGTTTTCATCTACAGAAAGAGGGATGTGGTGATTTGTAGTATTATACCTCAGACCACTAGGTGTCAGTAGTGGTTACTGTTATATAATAAAATAGCTGCTATGGTTAGAGTTGGTAGAACTACATGTGGATCTAAAAAAGAACATCGTTGTAATGTGATTCCCGTCATGGAAATAAAAATAATATAAAAAAATACAGTTCTTTATTGAATAGAACGAAACAGGAATTGTGTCTCTTCATTTTAATTCCCACACACGAAAATCCAGGTTGAATCAAGTAGCTACAGTACTGCTAATAGCCCATGATGGTCTCCTTATATTTCTATCAAGGTTGATGTAGCCTATACGTGTTCTTTTCGATAAAGATGAAGCAATATTTTTCCAATAGTGGTTCAGGTAACGGGATAAGGACCGAAAACACATTATAGGTTGGTACCCTGAAGATTTGATATGTCACTAAAAGGTTCTGCAAAGGTTAGCATTGATACAGAGGTAAGGTCCTATAATGGTTCCCTAAACGTTCCCAGAACGTCCTGAAAGGCCCCGAAATAACGTCTTCCTACCCTTTA
This sequence comes from Hypomesus nipponensis, assembly GCF_054491055.1. Classification (NCBI taxonomy): domain Eukaryota; kingdom Metazoa; phylum Chordata; class Actinopteri; order Osmeriformes; family Osmeridae; genus Hypomesus; species Hypomesus nipponensis. The sequence continues at coordinate 26,611,012 of NC_140369.1, forward strand.
AAGAACTCCACATTGAGACCAATATGGGACGTTATGGGAACGTTATAAGGCAACGTCCTTTACACCAACGGGAACAATCTGGGAACGTTCTTGGAACGTACAATTTCTAGCTGGGTAGGCCTACTTGCTTATGGGGGAATATCCCTGTACTTCGTGTAAGTCGTTCTGGATAAGAGCGTTTGCTAAATGACTAAATGTAAATGTAAAGTAGCTAGCGAGTAATGTAGGAAACGCGCTAGCCGGATGAAGTTCAGGGCCTTACGTTCTAAACTGATTTGTTATTGTTTACGTTCCAAAAAGGTCTATAAACTAATTTTCATACCGTGCTACATCAAATAAGATATAACGAATATAAACACACCAGATTATAATCAACTATAGCTATTAATATCGAACCTGTTCGGTGAAGCTTGATTTCAGGATGGATAACAATGTCCAACAACCGTTGCAGTCGCGCGCTCTCCTCCTTTGAATTTGTAATCTCCTCTTCGAACTCGGCAAACGATTTTTCAGCGGCCGCGAATATCTCCAAAGCTGCCGCTGTTAATCGTTGAGTGATCAAATCTCTGAACACACCTAGTTTAGACATTCTGGTGCTGAAAAATCGGAACGTTTACGAAACTGTAACTTGAGGAAGTTACAAGGCTCATTCTTTCTAGCCGGATGTAAATAACTCTTGCTGTTCCAGTGATCAGTTCACTGGCCTCTTCGAACCTATCCTAGCGCCATCTGCTGTGGTGGAGTTGGATCATTCGTGGCTTGACTGCATATAGATATTTTTTGATAAGGAGATCCATGTCTCTTGTATGTAATGTATTCGTTTATGGGCCATTGCGCCTGAAATAAACATTAAATAAAATATTGACACAGTATCAAAGCGGTTTAGAGATGGTGTCCTGTTACGTGCTCAGTTGCAAAGCATGTAGCCTAAATAACTAGATAAGGAACGTTTTATGAAGAATGTTAGCTTTTAGCTGTTTTAAACCACTTAATGTAGCTAGCTTTTAGCTGTTTTAAACCAAGGCACTTTACTAAGACAATTGGCTGCCTGACAACTAGTAAGCAGCCGGGGAGTCAGCCCCTCTTAATCTGTCTGTCTAGATGCCTGATAAGTATCTAAAATCAACTGGATGCCTGTGAGTTAACCTGTATACCGACTACTTGGCAGCCTATAGCAGTCAACACTACTCAAGATGCCTCAGAGTTATCCAAAGCTCATGCTAGCATTGCGCTAAATAATAAGATAGTGCTAGCTAAATTTGTGGTTGTAAGCCTCTCTCTCCACTTATCCAACGGCCCGCTGCTACTCCGCGTTGTTATATGATGGTTTCGGTTGGCGGGTGGTTGGGCGTCCAAAGGATTCGACACGGGAGACGAGAAGGAGGTTTTTGAATGGTGGCGAGATTTATTTCTTTAGCACAGCAGTTATCTAATTCATCAAGCACACACCTTTTCTCACTCATGGCATCTCTGGCCTCGGAACTCATCCAAAACAAAACCAGAGAATGTCTAATATAGACAGAACTGCCACTGTCAGGAAACTTCCGGGTTCTGAACCGGTTGAAGTTCCATGTGAGCGCGCTAACGAGCGAGTGCAGAATGAATGGAAGTCTACAGAGCGGTACCCCTCAAAATCCAGTTTTCTCAGGATATAATTTTTTGTCTAGAAATGTGAATTCTGAATTCGAAAGGAGAGGCAAAAAAAAAAAAAACACTGCTGGCTGTTAGATTGTTTTAAAGTCGCCTTTCTGTTCTAAAAAGCTTTTGAAAATGTCATTGACGTCATACACATCGTACGACCAGAGCCACTGCTTGACGGCAAGCTCTGGTCACTTACTTTTTTCTCTCAGGGGATCGACAACACAGCTGACAGGCTAGGCTTTCCCTGTCAATACACATGCTAGAAAGAGTTTTGGCTTGCAAATGTTGTTGCTAATGTTGCTAATGCTCCGACATTCTGATTCCTCTTCGGATGCCATCAAGCGGGAACTCTGGTCGTATCAGTCCTTTACTAACCAATCGGCATTCATTAGCAGAATGCTAGCGTCAGAGCCTGTTTAAGGAGAGCCTTGCCACTCCCTATTAAACCCCATTGTACCGAATTTGGCTGCAGTTCCACCGGAGTTCCACTGGGGGTGATCGCAAGCGAGTGCATGTTGAATGGGAGTCTATGGAGCTAAACGGCTAAATTTGTCTCTTTCGCCTGATTGTCGTTGAAAAATCTCCGATTTGATTGTAGTTTGTGCATGTTCAACATGGATTATAGGTCGAAAATTGAATGAACGAGTACTTATGTCCTTTTGATTTCTTACATGGTGAGTCGTTGTTGCCCATAACACGCTAGCATTCTGCTACTGAATGCTGATTGTTTAGTAAAGGACTGATACGACCAGAGCTCCCGCTTGATGGCATCCGAAGCGGAATCAGAATGTCGGAGCATTAGCAACATTAGCAACAACATTAGCAAGCCAAAACTCTTTCAAGCATGTGTATTGACAGGGAGAGCCTAACCTGTCAGCTGTGTTGTCGATGCCCTGAGAGAAAAAATTAAGTGACCAGAGCTTGCCGTTAAGCAGTAGCTCTGGTCGTACGATGTGTATGACGTCAATGACATTTTCAAAAGCTTTTTAGAACAGAAAGGCGACTTTCAAAAAATCTAAAACCCGGCAGTGTGTATTTTTTTGGCCTCACCTTTCGAATTCAGAATTCAAATTACTGGACAAAAAATTATATCCTGAGAAAAGTGGATTTTGAGGGGTACCACTCCATAGACCTCCATTCATTCTGCACTCGCTCGTTAGCGCCCTCACATGGAATTTCAACCAGTTCAGAACCCGGAAGTTTCCAGAGAGTGGCAGTTCTCTCTATATTAGACATTCTCTGCTAGCGTGTTATGGGCAACAACGACTCACCATGTAAGAAATCAAAAGGACATAAGTACTCGTTCATTCAACTTTCGACCTATAATCAATGTTGAAAATTCACAAACTACAATCAAATCGGAGATTTTTCAACGACAATCAGGCGAAGGAGACAAATTTAGCCGTTTAGCTCCATCGACTCCCATTCAACATTCACTCGCTCGCGATCACCCCCAGTGGAACTCTGGTGGAACTGCAGCTAAATTCGGTACAATGGGGCTTAATAGGGGGTGGCAAGGCTCTCCTTAAACAGGCTCAGACAAAACTTACGGGTCACCCCCGAGGAACAAAAACAGCATCACAGCAAACAAGTTATAATTTACCGAACACGGCTGCAGCGCTGCCTAGCGGCGTGGCACATACACTACCTTACATGGTGTTAACATAAAACTAGTTGTTTTAACCAGATTTGTAGTTATTGGCTAGTTATCCAGAGACAGGTGGCTGCCTCAGAGTTATCCTTATTCCAGAGCAGCCTGGAAATCAACCAGTCTCAATGAGGAGATGTAACATCAAAATTCTGGGGGTGGTGGAATCACGTGGATCCAGCTCTACAGCGTATGTCTCCAAACTACTGAGAGAAGTACTACGGCTGGATAAAGATGTGCTTGTGGACCGCTCTCATAGAAGCCTGGGTCCTGTAAGGAAGGATGGGAAACGCGCCATCTTTCCAAACTCCACTACTACCAGGACTGCATTGAGGTGATGAGCTGGGCATGTTCTCAAGCCCCGCTCCAGCATAACGGTGAGACTATTGCTATCTTTCCGGATTATACTGTGGGCAGGGCTCTCAAATTTTGAAGACAGGCAAGAGTGACATTCTCTCCCTTTTTGCTGTAATATCGAGGTTGATCATCACCGCTGTCTGATTGTCTCATCTTCTGTTTAACACGCTAAGATGGGGTTAATGCTTCTACACTGTGATAGAATGCACATGTTTTGTTTTTGTTTTTTACGTTTGCTTTTCGTACCGGAGGTTCGGTGGGAGCTTGAGCAGTTGGCTCTATGGAGTTTCTCCACACAAACACTTAAAGTGCGGATTTGTTTTGGGAGGGTTTGCTGAGCACCCTGTTCCTGTAGGTGCTGTGGGGTGGGGGTGGGGGGTTACGGGGAGGGTGTGCCAGACTTGATCATTTATTGTGTTTAATTTTCCAGACATCTGTGTTGTGGTCCATTTACTGTCATTCTAGGTTCCTTGTAGGGCCCAGATTCCCACCCTTTTTTATATTTCATTATGACTGACTTCAGTATTCCCAGAGGTTCGGATGGTAGTATGGTGAGCTGGAATGTTAAGGCGCTTAATCATCCTTTAAAGCGAAAGAAAGTATTTACACATCAGAAGAGGCTTAACATAAATATTGCATTTCTCCAGGAGACACATCTAAGGTCATCTGACCATTCTAGACTGGGAGGGGAGTGGTCAGGACAGATATTTCACTCAAATTACCATTCAAAGGCTAGGGGGCAGTTATATTAATTGATAGAAATACGCCATTTACGATGACAACTGTGGAAGCTGACCCCGCTGGACACTGTGTTATTGTCGTAGGTCAAATTTATGCTTTTCCTGTCATTTTGGTCAATGTTTGTTTATGCTCCGATTTCTTTGTTGAATACTGATCCTTGCTAAAACTTTGGCACGCCTCTTGGAGGTTTTTTTTCTATCCATTATATCGCCAGACAAAACAAGTTTTATAAAGAATCGTTACTCTTGTTTTCAACATCAGACGCCTTGCCAATATCCTCTATAGCCCCTCTCCACCTGGTACCCCGGAAGTAGTGCTTTCACTTGATGCTGAAAAGGCTTTTGACCGGGTGGAGTGGGGCTACCTTTTCAGCGCACTAGAGAGGTTCGGATTTTGTCCCAGGTTCATATTATGGGTCAAACTTTTATATACGGCTCAGAGGGCTGCTGTTCGTACTAATAATAATGTCCACCTACTTTGAGCTCAAACGGGGCACAAGATGAATGTGTTGCCTACATTTTTATGTTTTCCAGTGTTTCCCACAGTTTCTTACAGAATCCTTTTTCTCAAAACTGAACAATCAGATATCAGCTTTTATCTGGAGCAAAAAGCCACCAAGGATCAAAAGGCAGATATTACAGACACCTTGAGCGAAGGGAGGGATGGCACTCCCAAACTTAATGTACTACTACTGGGCAGCTAATATAAGATTGCTTTTGTACTGGATGGGGGAGAGTGCGGCAGCCACTGAATGGACAATTATGGAAGGGGCGTCCATTGTGTCCACCTCCCCAGCGGCCCTACTGTGTGCCAAATTGTCATTCACGCAACCTTTCTCTCTTGGGGACCTATTACTCACGGGGCCAATTGCAAATAATCATCTGTTTATTCCATCTTTGTTGGACAACGCTTATTACTTGGCTAGAAAGGGGTCTGTCTTACTGTCTGATCTCTGTCTGATCTCCATGTCTGTGAAGTCAAACTGAAGTGGAAACAATTTGTAAAGTGGGCGGAGCCAAAATGCGCCCCGGGCTTTAAAAAGGAGACGTCGGAAGCAAAACATTAGTTGACAAACGGCAGGAGTCAAGAGGAAGAGAGAGACTGGTCTGCTGGTCGCCAACAACAGATGCCCTACAAATGCTTGAATGACAGCCGGTAAGGAAAACCTCCTCGCTGATGTATCCACATAGTTGGCAGACAATTAACTGACGTCACTGAACCCTGTGTTGCCGGGGAAATTCGTCCACTTACCACTGGTTAAGAGACGAGTGTTTGGTAAATTTTAAGAATACTAAGTTTAGCTAGTCTGTAATGCTTTTGATGCTCTTGATCTATGCTGTTAGTGTAATTAACTGTTTTAAATGTTATATTGGGTTTAAAAACGGGAAAAATCTTATACAACTTTGTATTTAAATATGTGTATTTGTGTTAAAAGGTTTTTCACCTGAACTGAACCGAACTGAAAACCAAATTTAAAAAAACAAAAAGGAGAAAAAGGAAAATGATCTGAGTGGAATCCAATCCTTTATTTTTCGGGGTGGAGGCATCAAATCTTGACAGTGAAAAACCGCTGAGGAGAAATCTGTAAACCTGTGGAGAGACAGTCTAGTAAAGGAAGCCCAGGGGAACCATCAGCATTTCCACCTGTTGGAACCTCTCCAGGAACCATGGCGGATCGAGAGAATGGACGAAGCAGCTCAAAAAGGAGAGAACGATGACGAAACAAGCATTCTCTCGTCTTGTTAAAAGGATCACCAGAAATTACGAAGAAATGCCTGGGGAGGAGCTCAGGAACAGTTTCAACAAACTCATGCAGGAGGCTGAGGAAGTAATGGAGGCCAATGACAATGGAGGCTGGACTGCGAAGGAGTGTGAGCAGACACTAGGCGAGATTAAGGAGCTCATTCAGGACTCTTTGTGGGCGAAATAGAGGTGTTGAGGTATCCGCTTCCCTACAGTCGGCAGAGGATGCGTTTGATCTTGTTGCAGCTGTACCACCGGACAGCAGCCAGGAGGCATATGAGTTCATGCTCGACCACCTATAGAGACTACAAAGGAGGCATATAATCTGGTCGGGAACGTTGGGTCCTTCTGGTGTGAACGAGAGGGGTTCCAGAAACAAAGAACACTCGCACCACATCCCCAAACTAGTATCTAGAAAGGCTGACTTTATACAGGCAAGGATAAAGGGGCAAGCTGAAAAAAGGTTGAATGCTCCCAATCCCAACCATTCCACACCAGCCATCAGTCTGAGACCTGTAGCCCTTCCAAAGTTTACTGGCAGCAAGCGTGACTTTCACAGATGGAGGAAGGATTGGGGGCCACCGCAAGAGCAAGGTGAACCCACTGGATCGAGGAAAGTGAGGAAGGCACAGTTGCTTTACAGTCTGGGGGACAGGACTACAAGAGACCTCCGCCTCACAAGTTATGACACAGCAGAGGATATTTTTTGTGTGTCCTGGAGAACCGGTTTGGAAATGGAGCAGCTATCGCTATTGAAATAGTAGAGGAACTTCAGAGGATTCCACCTGTCAGAAGACATCAGCCACGGAAAATAGTGGAACTTATTCAAGCTGTGGGGAAAGCGCTTCAAGACCTGAGCGATCTCAGAGACACAGGTGCTATCAGAAACCCACTAATGACTAAATCAATTGAGAGCAAGCTGCCAGAAACCCTCAAGAAGGAATGGCTGTTTTTTGTTGCTGACAAGAGAAATGCTGTGGCACCAGAGACGCACTTTGACAATCTCTTTGCCTTTCTCAAAGAGCAGGAGAGTATATACGAACAACTGAGGGAGGAAGACCCGGGTAGAAAGGAAACTCGGACTGAGCCAAGATATACCAGAACCAAATCTACCAGGGCAGGAAACAACAGCACAGGTTGTGTCGTCTGTGGTGATATAAAGCACGGAAGAAAGCTGTACTTGTGCAAACAATTTCGAGGGCAAGGGCTGACAGAGGAAAAAGGCTGCGATAAGGAAGTTGGAAGCTTATAAGTGTCTTGAAGTTCATGATGATGGGGCATACTGCGTTTCTGCGTAAAAATCAAAGCTGCAAGGATGAGAAGGCTCTTGAGCATCATTTCTATCTGTGCCCAAACTATGGAATAAGGAAAGGCAGTGTGGAATAGAGAAGGTAAATTTGTCCCAGAGGAGGAGAAATGCAGCAGGAAATACATGGTGGAGCAGGTGGAGTTCTTCAGCAAACTTCCACCAGAGGTGGCAAAACAGTGCAGGAATTTCTTTTCAAACACTGCATCCAGAGCTTCTGATACTGCAAGGCATCAGCCAAGGATGCCTGAGGCAAGATGGATTACAAGAACACCCAGTGATAATGATGCTTTTGGAAGTTATAGCAAATGCTGGACAGAAAGTTCAAACATTGATTGACTTGGCTTCAGATACTAACTACATAACTCACAGAGCTGCAAGTAGGCTGAACCTCAGGAGTGAAGACATCACACTCATTGTCCATGGAGTCGGAGGGATGAAAGTCCATGTGGAGACAAGGCGCTACCTGCTAAAGATCCGGGTAAAGACTGGCAAGGGCACACTCAGGTCCCACCAGTTAGTTTGTTACGGATTGGACAGCATTGCGGATGTCCACAAGCATGTAACACCACAGCAACTGCAAAGGTTCTTTCCAGATGTTCCACTGAAGGACCTTGTGAGATCAAAGGAAATACATTTGCTCATAAGCCACAGGGAAGGTCAGCTAGCACCACAGAGGAACAGAACTGTTGGAGATCTCGTGCTGTGGGAGGGACCACTACTGTCGGAGGTTGTCACCCAGAGTTGTTTGAGGAGCATAGCATGTCAGCCCACATGTCCAGGACACACTTCGCAAGATCAATGAGAGCAGCTGCTTTAAAGTATGAGGAGATCACCAATGGAGTCCCTGGACATCCCCCACCAAGCTACAGGGTCAAGGTCTGAGGCATGGACATCAACCGTGAGTCGGGACTTCTTGGACTGGTGGAAGTGGGATAGTATTGGGGCAGCATGCGAGCCAAAGTGCGGAGGGTGCCGCTGTGGGAACTGCCAGTCAGGTGGCAAAGAAATGACTCTCGCTGAGGAAAGAGAGCTCGAGGTAGTAAGGGAGGGCCTCACCACAGCAAAGACCCGCATTGGCATGCAAGCTATCCATGGTTGGAAGACCCCCTGGTGCTACCACATAACAAGAGGACGGTTGAAGCCAAATTTCAGGACAAAGAGACAGCTATCAAAAGAGGCTGAATAGAAAAGCGCCTATACTGCTCAAGCGCATGACATAACATGACGTAAGCCGGAAAGCTGCAATGAAATCGTCAGAAGAGGACATTCTCAGCTGGAAAGGACCAGTGTGCTATGTGAGTCACCTTATTGCTCCAAATCCCCACTCTGTCACCAACCCAGTGAGACTTGTGTGGAACAGTAGCCAAAAGTGTAATGGCGTCAGCTTGAATGATCTACTGATGAAAGGTCCGGACGTCCTCAACCAAATTCGCTCCGTCCTCCTCAGATTCAGAAGTGGAGTCTATGCTGCCCTGGGAGACATAAAAAATATGTATAACTCAGTCTGGCTGGAGGATCGAAGTGCACTTGCACAGATTTCTCTGGCGAGACTGAGGAGCTGGGAGAGTATGCTGTTACGAGAGTGAACATCAGCGACAAGCCTGCTGGGTGCATTGCGCAGCTAGCGATGCTTGAGACGGCCAATCTTCCTCCCTTTGCCCACCTCAAGGAAGAGAGGCGGGTATTCCAGGAAGATGGCTATGTGGATGACATTCTCATGTCCCACAACAGCCTTGACCAGCTGGAAGTCATCACCGCAAATGTGGAAAGAATCCTGAAAGCTGGCGGGTTTTGATGAAGAAAATTACGTCACCCTGCTGAAAATGATGGAGATGGGTTACATTTATGGAACTATCCGATTGAAAAGTGAATGTCTCAGTTATTCCTTATATTATACTCTAAGTTGTATTATGGGAAATTTGATGCTAAGCTGTGACTGAGTAAAACCAAATAGAAGTGTGAAACGTTGGTTTTAGCAAAGGAGGGTAGGGAAGTACCACTCCATGGAATGCTGAGGCCTAGCCGTAAATTAGAACGTACACATATGGCCAAGCTGCAGGAAAACTACCAACCAAGTCTGAAGCTGTCACCCAGGTCAGGCCTAGGTCTGTGTCTAGGGGTTTCCTATGTTTATAAAGCACGAGCATCCCATACCAACTAGAAAACAGCCTAAGATGTGTGTGCACCCAACACGAGCCTGGACATGGTCAGATTTATGTAAGGACAGAGATGCCAACGTGACCCAGCTTCTGTAATCAGAAACCCTAGTATAGGGGCCAATTGGGTGACAAAGCGTAGAAATGGTCATCAACAGAAAGGTACCAATAATGTGAGGATGCATAATGTATCTGTGACCAACAGTATTGTACCAATAGCAAAAAATGACACAAATAATAGGCAGAAAATACAGTATATAAGAGGATGTTTGGAGAGAACTTGCCAGTCTGCTCTTCGGAGCTTACTCACTAGGATACCTTTTTTACCCTGTGTTGGAATAAACTTTTGCATCAATACTCTGAGTTTCAGTGCATCTGTTTGGACTTACCCTGATTTTTGACTGGTTTGGACTTAGAATAATTTTCAACGTTGGGACTTGGCCTGATTTTTGACGGGTCAACACTTAGAATAATTTTCATCGTTTGGACTTAGTTTATTTTCCACTTGTCAACACTTAGAATCATTTTCAACCTTTGGACTTAGTTTATTTTTGACTTGTACGGACTTAGGATTTTCTTCACTTCGACACTCTGATTTATTTTCACTATACACGGGAACTTGCAAAAATCATTTACGACAATTGGCGAGCCAGCTACAGGAGGGAATTTACCGACGCTAAGCTAACGGGTCCCGGGAGGACGCACTTCGGAACACGCTTGGCCACAAAATTTACAAGGTAAGCAGACCATTTACTCTGCTAGATTTGAATGTGTGTCCGAGTGTGTCCGCCCAGGCCCGATACTGGTATAGTGTCATTTTTTCAAAAGAACCTAGCTTTTAAATTGGATTTATAAAATATATTAGTGCACTGCAACCACAGTTTGATGCAAACGTACATGTATTTTTATGTATTTCAATAATTTGTGATTTTTAATAATTGTAATAATTGTTGCTTATATGTTTTGCTATGGTGCGGAAAGAATGAATGACTAACATGAAACGTACGTCTATCATTTGCTGGCTGATTGCATGCTTAGTATTTGCGGGATGTTTGCTTTGGCTTGCTTTGACGGCGAGACGTTGGCATTAATCGCTACGCTGTGAGTTATTTTTTTTGAGACTCTGTTGAGAGAGAACCCCGTGTCGCCCTAAATAAATTGTATCTTCTGTTTTAGTGTGTTTAGAATAATAGTAGTAAAACTGTAGTACGAGTGAAGTCCTCCGCGCTAGTAAGCGAGGCACTTATCCTTGGGGATAAGTAAATAACGAATGTGTGAAGTCCTCCGCGCAAGTAAGCGAGGCAGTTATCCTTGGGGATAAGTAAATAACGAATGTGTGAAGTCCTCCGCGCTAGTAAGCGAGGCATTTATCCTTGGGGATAAATAAATACAAGTGGCTCCCGGCTGGTCTAAGTCGAGAGAGCGGCTCCCGGCTGGTCTAAGTCGAGAGAGCGACTCCCTTCAGCTGGTCTAAGTTGGGGGAGAGACTCCCAGCTGGGTTAAGTTGGGAGAGCGCCTCCCAGTTGGTCTAAATTGGGAGAGCGACGCCCAACTGGTTTAAGTTGGCAGAGCTCCTGGCTGGTCTAAGCCAAGAGAGCGACTCCCTTCAGCTGGTCTAAGTTGGGGGAGAGACTCCCAGCTGGTTTAAGTTGGGAGAGCGCCTCCCAGTTGGTCTAAATTGGGAGAGCGACGCCCAACTGGTTTAAGTTGGCAGAGCTCCTGGCTGGTCTAAGTCGAGAGAGCGACTCCCTTCAGCTGGTCTAAGTTGGGGGAGAGACTCCCAGCTGGTTTAAGTTGGGAGAGCGCCTCCCAGTTGGTCTAAATTGGGAGAGCGACGCCCAACTGGTTTAAGTTGGCAGAGCTCCTGGCTGGTCTAAGCCAAGAGAGCGACTCCCTTCAGCTGGTCTAAGTTGGGGGAGAGACTCCCAGCTGGTTTAAGTTGGGAGAGCGACTCCCAGCTGGTCTAAATTGGGAGAGCGACGCCCAACTGGTTTAAGTTGGCAGAGCTCCTGGCTGGTCTAAGCCAAGAGAGCGACTCCCTTCAGCTGGTCTAAGTTGGGGGAGAGACTCCCAACGGGTCTAAGTTGGGAGTGAGCCGGCGGTTTCCCTTGGGGGGAACGAAAGTACTTTGTAAATAAATAAATAATAATAAATAACTGCGTGGGTCGCTGGAGGGGCGACAGATAATAAAACTGGCCAGAACCAATGCTTGTAAATTTGCTTGTATATACTGCATGAGTAGATTTTAGACAAAAAAGTCATATAACGTGTTGTATCGCAGGTTGTTGAAATAGAGAGAAAAGACAAAGTGACCTGCGCTTTGCACAGCATTATAATAAAGGTAGACCGCTGTCAGGAAAAGGGAAGGTAGAGGCTTGATTTTGTGCTCAGAGTACCGCTCGGAGACTCCCCGAGGGAGACACGACCGGTAGACAGACGCTGTCCGTTTTCTCGGACGGGGCAGCGGGTGAACAGACTAAATTACAGATTTATGTAAATTGAGTTGAATATTGTTTTATACTCCACGTTATTCCGTAAGGATTTAGTAATTGTAGTTTATTTATTTAAAGTAACAGCAAACCATAGAGCATTTGGTGAATTTTCAGAAAACTAAAATAAAAGTGTTATTTGTACTAAAAAGACGGAACAGCATATTTCTTATATATTGCTGCTAGAATGTAAGTGTTATAACACGGAAAACGTAGAAAATAGGCTGATATCTTTTTCCAAGTGTTTGTTTCCGACCCAAAGTATAAATATTAGTTTAAAACTGCAAGCTGCCCCGCGGGGTTAAATTAGTTAACCCGAAGAAGTGTAATTTAGAGAGAAAAGCCTGTCAATCTATGTGGATCTGCGGAGTCCGTTCGTCTAGTAAGAAAGCAGACTGCAAATCACCAGGGCACTCCAAACAGGAGACAGAGTGGGGTTTACAGGGAGAAAATCGGTTAAAAAGCCACTCCATCTCTGCCCCAGACTGAACATCACAAAGTTATAGATAAAGACAGGGAATGGGATTGTGAGAGCCGACGGAGAACTCTGTTTCATGAGTTTGAGAGTTTAAGTTGTGGGACATATAAGTGGTGGTTCTCTGGAACAGTTGAAAACAGAGATAGTTGTGTGGGAAGGTTGTCTGAACTTCGACGGACAACTCCCGTCTGCGTAAGTTTCACTCATTGCGAAGGGACCCCTCCGCTCTCTGTCTCTCTCCCTCTCTCTTGCCACCAAGCAAGTGGCAACGCCCATTTTGCTCTCCCCAGCTCAAGTTGAGCCTCTCCCTCTTTCCTCCCTCCTCTTACCTCTCTCTTCTCCCACCCCCTCCCCTGCATACACTCATACACACCCCTCACACGACATACACACTCACGCATCCACACACATTCACACGCTCTCACGCACACTCACCCCTCACCACACACACCCATACACACACATCCACACACACACACACTCACACGCGCACACAAATACACACACTCACACGCACGTCCACACACCCCTCACCACACACACTCCTCTCCCTCCCTCATACACTCACACATACACATCCACACTCACACGCACACACAGATACACACACTCACACTCTCTTGATCTCACATACACACATACGCATACACACATACTCATCCAGACACCCCTCACACGCACACACACACACAACACACCTACTCACACTCTCTCGCTCTCTCACATACACACACACACACACACACACAACACACACGCATACAACACACCCACCCTTTCGTATTCACACACTCACATATATATTTATACATAGACACCTACACACACACCCCTCACACAGATACACACTTAGACTCTTGCTACCCGTCCTTCCGCTTTTTGAAGTTTCACACTGAGTTGTATTTGATTTACTGAGTGGCAGGAAGAGCAGTGTGCCATTTGCAAATAAATCACATTCAGATAATAAAGCTGGGAGGAAACACCAGAGGTCTGTGTGAAACTTTAACGTCAGTCTGAAGTCAGAGGGACTGGTGTGAGTTACACAGAACAGCATTTGCAAAAAGTATTACTAAAAGCATCCAAGACTCGGGGGTTCCGGGATATAGACGGCGTTCCATTCTTACACATTGATTGATTAACATAAAAGGGGTGAAAAGCCCACCAAATACATTTAAAGCTTGATTATAAAATCTTGGCCCAGAAGACGGTTTTTCTCAGACGTGTCTTGAGCAACAAGCATTGCATCGTTTGTGTGACTGTAACAGTCTGGCCCAGCTCTTAGAGCAGACCACAGGGGCAATTATACTGGTGATATCCGCTTTACAGTGTCGGGAGGGTAACAACGGGACGAGTTAGCCGCACATCCATCACTCAGTATCACTGTTATTCCCAGTAGGTTGAACAGGGATCATATTACCAGACCTCCAAGATAAGATAGATCTGAGGAGCTGGTGTAAGATTCCAACTGAGCCGCAGAACACCAACTAGGACAGCCAATGAGCTATTTGATAGAGATAAATAAAATCAGGGAAACGGACGACCAACCAGAGTTTCCCGGGTCCTTGGCCAACAGAGCACAACAAATCTTCATGGGGATCACTCACGGTAAAAGTAGAGGGAGGGCCTTAGACAGCCAGTCGAAGGTCCCAATGGAGATAATAATAAAGCGCCACCCAGAGGACAAAAAATTAATTCAACAACTAATGAAAAAATGGCATGTTCGCAACCCACTTTGGCCGGAAGGTGGATCCTTTGATTGGGCGTGTTGTGAGGAGATGGAGGTCAACATCAAACACCATAAATCTGAAGACCACGGTGACAAGAGATTAGGCAGGAGGACGAGGGAAAGAATGGTGTTAAGCTGGTTTAAAATGCATGGACAAAAGCGCAAGCAGATGGCCAGAACAATGTGGAAAATACGAAGTGATGAAAAAGAAAAAACAGATGACTTGGCTACAGCAAAGGAGACAGGGACAGAGAGAGTACAGGGTCAGGACCCCACCGCACCAGCATGGCCTTCGGAGCCGCCCCCATATCCTGACAACATGAATCCATTCAGAATGGGACAGTATCCACTCCTGAACATGGGCCCTGAGGAAGGAAAAGTAACAGGGCAACTACAGGGAGATTTCACTTTCAGTCTGAACAAAGCACCTGAAATCCACATTAGGAAAGCGCCTGAACTACCAGTCAAGTCAGGACAGCTGGTCAAAACTGACATGGGACAAGAGGAGGGGAAAACAACATGTGATAGTGAACGGTCCCAGGACAGTCGAGACAGACGGGAGTACCAAGAGAAAGCGGCAGCCAAAGCAGAAGTGGCGCACCTGGCTGATAAACTGAATTACCTGGAAGAGGCAATAAAAGAATCCGATCCAGAGGGGCGGAAATGGAGCCAACTTAAGAGAGCTGAATCACTGAGACAACGTGACCATCGAGACATCCGACAGGAGGAGGGCGAGGAAATTTATCAAACACCTCCAAAAATAGAATCAATACATCTCTCATCAGGGGCACGGCCCAAACAAAAAAGCAGAGGGCAACCATCGGAGGAGTGGGCCCACCTCACACGGACATGTGAACACTGGGAGCAGGCACTACGTAGGATGGATGATGAAATAACCAACCTGACGACAAAATTACGAGTCCACGGAGAAAAAACACCCACGCCCAGGCCAACGCCGTATGACAGACCAAACAAGGATCCCCGCAGTGCATGGCAACAGAACAGCGACAGAGGGGCAATGCACTTAAGTCTGGAAGGGACAATAACTCCACAAGACAGAAGAGCTGCGGAAGTGGAGAAGGCTTCAGTCGACAGTCCACTGCCCAGACGACACCCACAGGAAGAGCAACAGCGGCGCTGGGTGAGAGATGGAGGAAGACTGGGGAGAAGATCCAGCCAAATGGACCACCCAGCCGAAGGGGGAATAGAAGACCTAGACGCGCCAACCTCACTGTGTCCTCTGGTGGTGAAAGGAGCTGGACAAAATCCCATGTACGTGCCATGGTCATTCATGGACATGATCGGCCTAGCAGGGAGACTGCCCACACTCACGGATGGAGCAAATAAATGGATAACAGCACTGGAAGAGAGCACAGCAGGGGTGACTCTGGCTCTGGGAGATATAAAGGCTCTACTGATGCATACCGCCGGAAAACAAATAACAGAAGAAATCTTCCAGAGTGCACAACTGCCAATAGTGGTGTCCGGAAACCAAGTGGACGGCGTAGGGTTCGGAGGTCATCGCAACCAAGTATGGGCAGAGCTAAGGAAACACTACCCAGAGAAGATGGATCCCTCCAAGCTGGATGGCGAAATGCTGAAAGACGACGAGTGTCCATCCAAGTTTCTGCATGTTTTCCAACGCAGATGGAGAGATGAGACAGGGAGTGCCTGGAACACGAACAACACCACACAGAGACTGTTTATGCTAATGGTGAAGAAGGCAATGCCACTGGAAGTACAGAAGTGTCTGGACGGTGTGGTGGGTCTGATGAAAATGGACTGGCCACTGTTCTCAGAACACATTGTCCATCACGTTGAAAATAGCAGGAAAGATAAGCGGGAGGCGGAAGAACAGAACAAGCAACTTGTCAACAAGCTAGCGCAACTGCAGCTGGGAGAACTGTGTAAACTAAAAAAAGACAAAGCCAAGACACAAGCCCCGGTTATAACAACACCACCCCAGGCTCCCGAGAACCCGACCCTCCAGGCCCCAGTGATGTTCCATCCACCACCCAAGCCAGCTGCTCCAACAGGACCAGTACAGGCAGCAACAGTTAACCCTACAGCTCTGCCACCAATCCATGTGCATATTGGACCCCCAGATGGCAACTATCGATCCTGGAAGGGAAAAGGAGGACCTACGCAGCGAGGTGGGAACACCCAGGGGGGAGGAGGACAAGGCCCACCCCCACAGCAGTACGGACAAGCTCAGTCCAACCCCAACCAGTATAGACAAGCACAGTCCAATCCCCAGCAGTATGGACAAGGCCCACCCCCACAGCAGTATGGACTAGCACAGTCCAACCCCAATCAGTACGGACATGCGCAGTCCAACCCCAATCAGAACGAACAAGCGCAGTCCTACCCCAATCGCATTGACAATCAACAAGCTAATGTGTGCTGGGGATGTAAACAACCAGGACATATCAAAAGAGACTGTCCATCACAGTCTTGGGGGCCAGCAGCAGACTGGCAATAGAGGTGCCCGGAGAAGCCTGAGGGGGAAACAATAATGTCGCCAGTTATCTCACTACAACCACGAGAAGAACCCACCATACCAGTTACAGTGCAAGGACGAGAACATGCCTTCATGGTAGACACAGGAGCGACGTATTCATGCATTGGAAAAAACGGCTTCAATCTCCCCCTCTCCAGTTCATCCATCCGAACTGTAGGCTTTTCTGGGAAAACACAAGTAATACCACTTACGGAGCCACTCACAATGCAAATTGAAAGAAAAACTATTGTAGCGCCTCTACTGTACTCCGCACACACTCCCATCAATCTATTAGGAAGAGACATTCTCTGCATACTAAAAGCCAACATTGTGTGTACTCAACGTGGCCTGCAAATAGAGTTCCATGAAGGTCCCTCAGTAAACCAGATGATGCCAGTGATGGTTGGAAAGGAACTCCAAAATGGTTTAAGTCCATTAATGAATGTAACAGCACAAGATCACCACAGCCGGACTCCACCGCTAGCGTACTGGCTACAATTGGCCCCACAAGAATCTTCACTAATCCAATTATGGGAAGAATGGGAACCGTGGGTCCAAGCATTAGTAGGGAAACCAAGACCACAACAGATGCCGCTCCACTGCACTCTTCTATATGACGAACATCAAAACTACACAGACTATGCCGACTGCTGGATGGAGCTGATCAATAAAAAACAATACTCCATCATCAGCCAGGATATCTTTGTAGGCCCTGAAGGAGCAGCCGCAGCCATAACACTCCCACCAGAATTACGAGAATGGCATCATGTACAGGACTCTGCCCCCCATGTCCCATTGATGACAAACGAAGGACATCGATCTAGTGAGTTAGGACCAATGATAAAAGCAGCTTTACAAGTGTTAGACTGGAGGCCCACCAATAATAAGTACTTACACATATCACCTGATGCCCGGTTCCATAGAATTTCAGCAAGAAATTACAACGTAGGGACAGCTGAGATGGTGGTTGTGAATGTAAAGACAACATCACATCAATGCCCATTGTCGGAACATGAAGATGTGTTAGGACAGGTGCCCCCATCCCTGTGGTCAAAACATAAGACGGATGTGGGTTTTATACAGGCAGCAGACCCCATACACATAAAAGTGAAGAAGGGAGCAAGATTACCATACCAGAGACAGTACCCACTCCGACAACACGCCATAGACGGGATTAGACCCACGATAAGGGGTTTAGTGGATGCGGGAGTCTTAATAGAGACAAAAAGTTCCTGTAATACACCCATCTTTCCAATAAAGAAGCCACATTCTAATGATTATCGGTTAGTACATGATCTGCGGGCTATTAACTCCATTGTGGACGTTCCAAAGGCTATTGTTCCCGATCCACATACACTACTTTCTAACATACCCCCAGGTACCAAATGGTACACTGTCATCGATCTGTGCTCTGCCTTTTTCTCAGTCCCCCTACACGCTGATTCACAGTACCTGTTCGCTTTCACCTTTGAAGGCAAACAAATGACTTATACTCGGTTACCCCAGGGATTCCTGGACAGCCCAGCTGTGTTTAATCGAGTGTTGGCCCAGGACCTGCAGAACCTGCACGTCACTAGTACCGTCTTGCAATATGTAGATGATATCCTTATTTGCAGTAGTTCAAAAGAGCAGTGTGAGAGAGACTCTGTCACGGTGTTAGAACAGCTGGCAGAAGGAGGTCATAAGGTCAGTAAAGATAAGTTGCAGTTCTGTCAGACGACAGTTGATTATCTGGGGAGACGGCTTAGTGGGGATAAGAGGCAGATAGCTCTGTCACAGATAGAAGCCATAGCCAAAGCTCCGAAACCTCAGACGGTAGGGCAAATGCTCACCTTGTTGGGAATGGCGGGATACAGTAGACCATGGATTTGCGACTATGCCCTCAAATCAGCGCCTCTGAGGGCTCTTATTAGGGCTGCGGGGCAGACCAGTAATGCTGCGGCTCTGCAGTGGACCGAAGAGGCGGAGGGCGCTTTCTTGGCCCTAAAAAGTGACATGCAATCCGCCCCCGCCCTTGGCAATCCGGATTACTCGAAACCATTTCACCTATATGTTGCAGAACGGTCTGGATATGCAACTGCTGTGTTGTTGCAGGACACGCCCATTGGGAAACAACCGTTAGCCTATTACAGTACAAAACTGGATAATGTGGAGGCAGGACTTCCACCCTGCTATCAGGGACTGGCAGCTGCTGTCTTTGCTTTCAAGAAGGCATCATCACTAACTATGGGACACCCAGTCACATTATATACGTCCCATCAACTGTATGCCTTACTCACAAGTCCCCGGTTTGTGTTAACACAGGCCAGACGGACTGGCTACGAGGTGATACTGTCTGCCCCAGAGCTTACCATTCAAAGGTGCGGTATAGTAAACCCAGCGACTAAGATGGTATTACCTGTAGATGGGACACCACACGATTGTGTTCATGTAACTGATGTATTCATGCGTGCACGCGACGACTTGCACAATGAGCCCATCGTAGCAGACCTCACGTTGTTTGTGGATGGATCTTGCTTTAGGGATGCTGTAGGTAATCATGCAGGTTACAGCGTGGTGCAGCTTAAGGATGACACCACGTTTGAGATACTCCAATCTGTAAAGGTGGACCAACCATGTTCAGCCCAATTGGCTGAGATCAAGGCTCTTACAGCTGCATGTCAGTTGGCGTCGGGTAAGAGTCTCAATGTTTATACTGACTCTGCTTATGCATATGGTGTGTGTCACGTGTATGGTAACATATGGAAACAGAGAGGTTTCTGCCGAGCGGATGGAACAACCATCAGCCACGGAAGCTCTATTTCGCACCTATTAGAAGCTATGCACAATCCGACAGCCTTGGCCATTATTAAGTGCCCGGCCCACCAAAAGACGGATACTGTCATTGCCAAGGGTAACAATATGGCCGATGAGGCGGCCAGACAGGCAGCGACACGGTTAGGGGCAGTAATGGGACCCGTACAAGTAGCTGAGGACCCTGCCCCACTTACCACGTTGTCTTCCCTAGTGTTAGCACAGGACAGAGTCAGTCCTCAGGAAAAGGACATGTGGGTGAGACGGGGGGCAATACAAACCACTCAAGACGGACCGAACAAAGGTCTCTGGAGGAGCTGTCAGGGACATTTTGTCCTACATAGTTCGTTGTTACGCTTTGCTATTAGGAATGCGCATGGCGGCGACCATGGCGCAAGGGGGGAGACTATACGGCGTCTTCAGGCTGTATGGTGGTCCCCATATTTAGCAGCCACAGTTGATAGAGTGTTACACGAATGTGAGGTATGTGCACATCATAATGTTAGGAAAACACTTCCTGCCCCCATATCACACATCCCAACACCTGACGGACCATTTCGACATTTGATGATCGATTATGTTGACATGACGCAACGCATAGGAAGGCTGAGATACATCTTGGTAGTAATATGTCGATTCAGCAGATGGGTAGAGGCGGTACCAACTGCAGGTCCAGACTCCCGATCAGTAACAACATTTCTGTGTAGAGAGGTCTTTCCGAGATTCGGAATCCCGGATAGCATAAGTTCAGACAATGGACCGCATTTTGTGGCTGAAACATTTAAATTGGCATTGAAAATGCTAGGTATTAGACAAAGGTTTGGCTGTGTTTACCATCCCCAGTCACAAGGAACAGTCGAGAGAGCCAACGGTATCTTGAAAGCTAAGTTAGCAAAGATCATGGCCGATGGTAAGTTAAACTGGATACAGGCTTTACCGCTGGCACTAATGGCAATGCGCTCAAGTACTAACCGCATGACATTTCTAACACCGCATGAAATGGCAACTGGAAGACCGCTTCCAGTTCCTTATTTGAGAGGACCCATTGCGGGTCCTCCCCTAGAAAAATTGGAAAGGGAGCTGCAAAGCTACCTACTACATTTAACACAAATACATAAGGAAGTGTTCTCACAGGTAAAAGGTGCCACGGAGCAAAGGGAAGCAGAAATCCCAGAGAACCTGCAGAAAGTTGAGCCTGGAGACTGGGTCTACGTGAAGGTATTCAAACGAAAGTGGAACGAGCCCAGACGGGAAGGTCCTTTCAGAGTCCGTCTAACAACCCACACAGCACTAAAAGTCGACGGTAAGAAGTTTTGGTACCACTTAAATCACTGCTGCAGAGCAGAAGATCCAGAACAGACTGAGGCGTTTAGGAGTGAAGCAGCTCCACCGGAGACAACAGGGGCAGGTGTCACCGCCCCGCAGGGACTCCAGGATGGGGATGGACACTCCTCCCCGCAGGGACTCAGACGATCTCACAGACTGGTCCAGCAGAGAGTCACAAACAACAGCAACACTGTCAGCAGCTGCTCGCCAGTTAAGGGAGTACCAAAGCGAGGGTCAACAGGCAGTAAGGAATGTATCAAGGCGTGAAATCACCTTGAGACATGAGGAAAGAAACCCAGATTGTGCAGCCATGATAAAACTAGGGATAGGGATGATGCTAATAGGGACAGCCATAGTGTTGGCAGGTAGTTTGATGTGGATACAAGCACGCCCAAAACCCACCTTGTATCCCCAACCTAACTCAACTCAACAGGTTTTACACATCACACATCACCAATACAACCCAACGCCACAACAGGAAGTGCCCCTCAATGAGTCAAAAACATCTATGGATGATATACAGATGGCGAAATGTGCATTAGCTGTAGGAGTTATGGCAGCTTACCTAGGGTATATACCATTAGCAGAGGAAGTTAACTTAACATACACCAACCCACCCAACCGACACGTGATAACAACACCCATCCCCAGTAATGTAATAATTTACAGCTATGAGTTTAAACTTGTAGTATTGCGTTGTGTTGTTGCTA
This sequence comes from Hypomesus nipponensis, assembly GCF_054491055.1. Taxonomy (NCBI): domain Eukaryota; kingdom Metazoa; phylum Chordata; class Actinopteri; order Osmeriformes; family Osmeridae; genus Hypomesus; species Hypomesus nipponensis. The sequence continues at coordinate 26,632,629 of NC_140369.1, forward strand.
AATCTTGTGTCTGGGCAGGGCTGCTAAACAGCAGTTATCCAGCCCTTAAGTTAAGTAGCTAGCTAGAGATCGTGCTCAGGGTACTTGCCGCTGCGTGAGACCCTGGCCTTTGTTTACATAATTAGGGTCATTGTAGGAAGCAGCTAAATAGCCCTGACATCTGTAACCAGATTCAGAGCGAATAGTGTTTTTACTGTATGTACATCGTGACTGTCTCCTGACCAAGTAAGTGAGTTTAAACTTGCAGTATTGCGTTGTGTTGTTGCTAAATCTTGTGTCTGGGCAGGGCTGCTAAACAGCAGTTATGCAGCCCTTAAGTTAAGTAGCTAGCTAGAGATCGTGCTCAGGGTACTTGCCGCTGCGTGAGACCCTGGCCTTTGTTTACATAATTAGGGTCATTGTAGGAAGCAGCTAAATAGCCCTGACATCTGTAACCAGATTCAGAGCGAATAGTGTTTTTACTGTATGTACATCGTGACTGTCTCCTGACCAAGTAAGTGAGTTTAAACTTGCAGTATTGCGTTGTGTTGTTGCTAAATCTTGTGTCTGGGCAGGGCTGCTAAACAGCAGTTATGCAGCCCTTAAGTTAAGTAGCTAGCTAGAGATCGTGCTCAGGGTACTTGCCGCTGCGTGAGACCCTGGCCTTTGTTTACATAATTAGGGTCATTGTAGGAAGCAGCTAAATAGCCCTGACATCTGTAACCAGATTCAGAGCGAATAGTGTTTTTACTGTATGTACATCGTGACTGTCTCCTGACCAAGTAAGTGAGTTTAAACTTGTAGTATTGCGTTGTGTTGTTGCTAAATCTTGTGTCTGGGCAGGGCTGCTAAACAGCAGTTATCCAGCCCTTAAGTTAAGTAGCTAGCTAGAGATCGTGCTCAGGGTACTTGCCGCTGCGTGAGACCCTGGCCTTTGTTTACATAATTAGGGTCATTGTAGGAAGCAGCTAAATAGCCCTGACATCTGTAACCAGATTCAGAGCGAATAGTGTTTTTACTGTATGTACATCGTGACTGTCTCCTGACCAAGTAAGTGAGTTTAAACTTGTAGTATTGCGTTGTGTTGTTGCTAAATCTTGTGTCTGGGCAGGGCTGCTAAACAGCAGTTATCCAGCCCTTAAGTTAAGTAGCTAGCTAGAGATCGTGCTCAGGGTACTTGCCGCTGCGTGAGACCCTGGCCTTTGTTTACATAATTAGGGTCATTGTCAGCTGCGCCTTGCATATTTAAGGCGGTTAGCACTACAGAGGCAGCCTCGTCTGGCAGCCTCATCGCACGAAGACTCAGTCGATCAAAGACAAAGGAGTCTACCTGCGGGAGTCCACCAAGGAAGGCCGACGAGGAGGATCACCTCTTCTGATAAGTATCAACCTATTCATATTCATAATTAGATTATATTCTACCTAGAACTTATTCATAGCTAGCATGTGTTTCTTTAGCATTCCTGTTCATTACACTACCCGTAGACGTAGATATGTCACAAAATATATACGGTCTACTTCTAACCTTCACTACCTATCCAGATCTTCTCCACCTGCCCTCTCTCTTTCCTTAGGGCTCTGGAACTGCCAGTCTGCTGTGAACAAGGCAGACTTCCTCCCGGCGTTTGCATCCCATGCTTCTCTTCATGCCCTTGCGCTGACAGAGACATGGATCCGCCCAGAGAACACTGCAACTCCAGCTGCTCTCTCCGTCAACCACTCCTTCACTCACTCACCCCGCTCAACTGGGCGGGGTGGTGGGACAGGTTTGCTTCTTTCCCCACATATTAAATACACATCCACGCCACTCTCTTTTACTGCCAAATCATTTGAACACCACTATGTGATGATAACTAATCCTATCAAAGCATGCTTAATTGTTCTTTATCGCCCACCAGGACCGCTAGCTGACTTTGTGGACGAGCTGGACATGCTCCTCAGCATCCTCCCGGATGATGGAACCCCCCTGATAGTCCTTGGGGACTTCAACATCCACCTCCAAGGAACGCAGGCTGCTGACTTCTTGTCCCTCCTGACTGCCTTTGATTTGACGCTGCTGAGCACACCGGCGACCCACAAGGCAGGCAAACAGCTAGACCTCGTCCTGACACGTAACTGTATCACTGACTTAACCTCTGTTACCCCACTGCACATATCTGATCACTACTTTATCAAATTCTCTGTCTCTCTCCCTCCAACTCCTCCTACCTCCCCTCCCCTCGTAACTTTCCGGCGCAACCTCCGCTCCCTATCCCCCTCCCATTTCTCCTCTGTTGTAACATCCTCCATCCCTCCCATTGACGAGTTCTCGTCCTACCCCACTAACACTGCCACCGACACCCTTTTAACCACGTTAACTGCATCACTTGACTCTCTCTGTCCCCTGTCAACCAGGCCTGCTCGATCTTCTCCCTCCTGCCCGTGGCTTACGGATGTTATTCGTGAAAAGCGGTCCACCCTTCGAGCAGCTGAGAGGAGATGGCGCAAGTCCAAAGACGGTCTGGACCTTGATAAGTATCACTCCCTCCTTAAATCCTTCTCTTCTCACATAACTGGTGCTAAAACCCTCTACTTTCTTAACAAAATTAACTCTGCTTCTAACCCCCACAAACTTTTCTCTACCTTCTCCACCCTTCTTAACCCACCTCCCCCACCCCCCCCCCCCTCCACTCTGACAGCAGACGACTTCTCCTCCTTCTTTGAGGAAAAAGTCTCAGACATTAGCAGTCGGTTCCCTAAACCCACCTTTCCTACCCCCTCACCTTTCACGACTGACCCAACTAAATGTCTAAACTCTTTCTCTCCCCTGTCCGAGTCAGAGCTCTCTGACCTCATTCTCTCTCATCGCCCCACCTCCTGCCCCCTTGATCCTGTTCCCTCCCCTCTCTTTCAAACTATCTCCCCCTCTATCATAACTTTTCTGCTCCATGTCCTAAACTCCTCTCTTACCTCTGGCACCTTCCCCTCTGCCTTCAAACAGGCCAGAGTTGTTCCTCTACTCAAAAAACCCTCCCTTAACCCTGCCGTCCTCCAGAACTACAGACCGGTATCACTGCTACCCTTCTTTTCTAAAACAATTGAACGTGCTGTATCTAACCAACTGTCTAACTTTCTCTCTCAGAACAACCTGCTTGACCCCAACCAATCGGGCTTCAAGACCGGCCACTCCACAGAGACTGCCCTCCTTTCAGTCACCACTGCCCTCCAGTCTGCCAGAGCGGCTTCGAGGTCATCCGTCATCATTCTGCTGGACCTTTCTGCAGCGTTTGACACGGTTAACCACCAGATCCTGCTCTACAGACTTGGAGAGATGGGCATCACTGGCACTGCACTCCAGTGGATCTCATCCTACCTCTCGGGAAGATCCTACCAGGTCTCCTGGGGAGGCAAACTGTCAGACCCCCGCCAGCTCTCCACCGGTGTCCCACAGGGCTCCGTCCTTGGACCCCTCCTCTTCTCTCTGTACACCACCTCACTTGGACCAATCATCACCTCCCATGGCTTCTCCTACCACTGCTACGCTGACGACACCCAGCTGTACCTGTCGTTCCCCCCGACCGATCCGGGGATCTCTGCTAGGATTGAGGCCTGCCTCGCAGACATCTCCGCCTGGATGACCGAGCACCACCTCCAGCTGAACCTCGCCAAAACAGAACTTCTCATCATCCCGGCTAAACCCTCCATCTCCCACGACCTGTCAATCACCCTGGGATCTGCGACGGTGACCTCCTCATCCTCTGCCAGGAACCTTGGGGTTACAATGGATGACGAGCTCTCCTTCACGGCCCACATCGCCGCAGTCTCCCGGTCTTGTAGATTCACCCTCTACAACATCCGAAAGATCAGGAGATACCTGTCTGAGCACTCCACCCAGCTGCTAGTCCAAGCACTGGTCCTCTCCAAGTTGGACTACTGCAACTCGCTGCTCGCTGGTCTCCCAGCATGTGCAACCCGCCCTCTTCAGAGGATTCAGAATGCAGCGGCCCGCCTGGTCTACAATCTACCCAGACGCTCCCATGTTACCCCGCTCCTCATCTCCCTCCACTGGCTACCGATCAACGCCCGTATCAGATTCAAGACCCTGGTACTGACCTTCCGAGCAGTGAACGGGACTGCACCCATCTACATCAAGTCTCTCCTGCAACCTTACACCCCCACCCGTCACCTACGGTCTTCTTCAGACAACCGCCTGGTGGTCCCACCGCTCAAGACTGCCCGGTCCCAACACAAGCTCTTCTCCTGCCTGGCGCCCCAATGGTGGAACCAGCTCCCCACCTCCATCAGGGACACTGACTGTCTCCCCACCTTCAAGAAAAGGCTCAAGACGCACTTGTTCCGGGAGTACAACGGCACTTAAGAATGCTTGGCTGGATTTGTTAGTCTCCTCCAGGATCACTACGACTCTTATTGAGTGACTTGTTGCTATTGTAGGTTAGATATAACGAAGTTAAGTCTTGTACTTGCTGTGTAATATTTTATTGTTGATTGTTCTTTTACAGGTACAGTCCTGCACTTTTGTGGTTCATGTTGTTTTATTTGTAACTTGTATAACTACATGCTCTTATGGGTCTTCCCTTTTGGCACTTGTTTAGCTTTTTCACAATGTATGCTTCATGTTTTGGCTGCTTGCAATGTTTGGGACTATCTCGTTGTTATGTTCAGTGACCTATGCTCTTTTGTAAAGCTCTCTCTTGGAAGTCGCTTTGGATAAAAGCGTCTGCTAAATGAATAAATGTAAATGTAAATGTAAATGTATTCCTCGAACAAATGGTGCAGGAACCAAGGAATGACAAAAATAACAATAAAATGCTTGAAAACTCAATGTATTGATGTAAACACCAAACAAACAATGAATAACCAAAGAGCCATTAATATGATCAAAATATACGCCTTCACCCGTCGAGTCAGACGTAGCCAGGACATTAAGTCAATAAGAACGGGGCAACTCCAATCTAACATGTTCTACAAATGGCTGAAGTACTCAGCTCGGCAAGTGAGTCAGGAAACCTGTGTAGCATGTTACAATGCAAAAAAGATTCCACAGGTCAGGCCCATCCCAGGCAGCGCACTAGGGTCCTGTACGGACCCAGACCAGTGCTTTGCTTATTGTACTCTGTACATGGCGAATGGTAATTACCAAAGTATGAGTATGGATGAGACGGTTTGTCCGCGCAAACTAGATGTAACGCAAAACGAGGGCGATTATAGTGCGCCACCCCTGGTTCAGATCCCGCCGACTCTCATTTTTCCATTTTGTATAGTAAGGGGGACAGAAATAGAGGATGTGATTAAACGCTACGCTGTAACTGACTCCAAAGGATTAGTGAGTTGTAGACAGGAAGTATTTGGCAGATGGTGCACGACGGTAAACACGGCCACAATAAAGTGCGAACAGCTGGTATTAGACGGTGAATACCTTACCCACAAAATAGAATCCACAAATGCTGAACAATATCGCATACCTAGTTTTGCAGAAGGAACAGTACCATTGGGAGATATATTTTGGTTATGCGAAGGAGATGAAAGTCTTAAAATAAAGTTAGAACCGAAATGGGAGGGTATCTGCACTCCAGTTATGCTAACTGGAAAAGTAACAGTGTTAGTGCCGCAAAGCCAAGTAGGCCTACAAAACAAACAAAAAAGAGACACACAAACTCAGTGGAAGACAGGTGACAGGGTATACATCTCTTATGACCAAATTCCGGTCGGAACGCCCACTGAACATTTGGCCATAAGTAATGACTGGATAATCTCAGGACGTATAGCAGGCTCATTGCCCTTGTACGGTCAGATAATAAATGCTCAATACATAGCACGTAACAGCAGATGGATAAATTACTTATGGTACAACCAACAACGATTCATAAACTACACAATAACTGCCCTAGAAGGAATAAAAGAACAACTACACGCCACCTCGCTGATGGCTCTTCAAAATAGGTTTATCATTGAAACCATACTAGCAGAAAATCAGGGAGTTTGCGATCTCATTGGCGAAGAATGTTGTGCCGTCATTCCCATGCACACCGGGGAAGGGGGGAATCTTACTAAAGCTTTAATAAATCTAAAAGAACTAAGACAGGAGCATGTAATACATTCCAATTGGAAAACGGGAACAAATGCGTTATGGAGCTGGTTAACTAGTTTGACTTGGCCTAAATTACTGAGGGGGATAGCGATGGCATTGGCAACGGTTGTGATAATAGTGGTAGTAGCTGCCTGCTGTATATTGCCATTGGTAGCGCGACTGATAAAAAAGATGGCAGGAGTAATAACAGGACAGTTTCCCGTACAAGTATATCCTAAAGGAGAGGAAAGTGATGAATCACTGTATATGGTTCCCCCTAACAACCAACTCGATTTAGAGATTTACACAGAAATGAAGGACTTAGGGGAGTCACCAAAATTCAAGTATAAATCTAACCTGTATGAGCTAAACCATGAGGAGCTTGGCAAACTCTAATCTTGTGTTATGTCACTAGATGAACACGGCAGACGACCCCAACCAGAAGAATGACCAAGGCAACCCAACCCCCCCGGCAGACGCCAACTTCATCCATGCCATCCCCAACAAGTCAGAAACCCCCAACTCCAGGTCTAGATTTACGTCAGTCAACATCCCCGGTTTCATCTGTACCAGACACCCCAGAGAGTCCACCCCCATTGACCCCTAGAGATGTAGACATGCGTCCCCCAATCCCTATACCAGTGTGTAGAATTATCGCGGTAGGAGAAGAAAGTCAGGTTCCCAGCGACCCCCGACAAAAGAAGTGGCAGATCCAGCCCATAGACCTGCCCCCCTCTCAGGTAGACGAGTTAGAGCTGCTGCAGGATCTTCCACTCGTTGACCTTGGTCCTCTGATCGCACTGGGCCAAGGCGTGGGGTGGCCAATCGATTTCAGTCTATCAGGACCATCATCCAGAGTCCAACCACCACCTCCAGGAGACCAGACCAGACCAGGTGGAGCAGAGGGCCCAACGGCGAGAGAATCCACGGACGACGCGGATGAGGGCCCTGATGACGAGACGGATGACGATGCAGACGACGAAATGATGATCACCGGTTCCTGGACCACTGAGGCCATACAACGGATCGGAGACATGTCACTGGCCAAGTATAGGAGCCTCCAGCAACGTGTGTCCCGAAGGATTAGACAACGTCTCGCTACTGCTAGAAAGCGAGGGCAATCACTTCAGCGGTGGAGACTTCGCCGCCAGGAAGACACTCGTCGGAGCGACGAGTGTCTGGCAGTTCAGCACCAGAATCGGGTGCTGATTCGCGAGAATGAGGAGCTCAGAGAGACGTTGGACAGATTGCAGCGGGTGTGGGGAACCTCTCAACGCGGTTATCCGCCAAACCCGCCACCACGTGGATAGTACCGACAAAGGGTAATTGGACTCGTTCTACATCACCACGAAGAACAAGTCACAATTGATTCAGTTTTATGGACACCATACAACCTTACCTCACGATCTACCTCAGTGTTATGGACACCATACAACCTTACCTCACAATCTACCTCAGTGTTATGGATACCATACAACATTACCTCACAGTCAACCTCACTGCATGTCTTCAAACAGATTTTTGTTTCATTGTTTTGTTCAAAGTATTGTGTGTTTTGTTTTGCTGACCCTGCAGTAATGTTGTGTTGATGTCATTGTTTTGGTTGTTAGCCTAGCATACTGCATGGGGACATTTTAAATGTAGCATGACCACGTTGCTCACTAGCCCATCATATAACCACTATTCCTTGGGTCGGAAATAGTAGCAAATCTTCATGTGGCAACGAACACCTATATCGCATATGTCACGACCACTGGCTGGGGTGATATGTATAATCAACATACATTCATACACTATGTATTTTATAATCTTCCTTTCTCACCATTTTTATCTTACACGTACGAGACGGACCAATTTGTATAAGTAATCAGGACCTCAGTGCCAAGCTTACGAAGTGTGGAGGGTGGATGAGCGGGAAAGTACAGTATGACAACTAGCGATGACTCAGTTTGTCTCATATACTTAGGTAGAGGCTGGAACAGATACTCATGTCGTATTATGAGCATAGTTGCCCTGATGACCTGCGCCATGTGCATCATTGGGGCTACGGGGAGTTTCCATCACCCATACCCCTTTTACTTCACTCCCCTGCTATGTGTTGCAATAAGCTGATAGCTTATGCGAGTATTGGGCGATAGGAAGACCACCAGGCCACCAAGGTAAAGCTTCGCACATGATGACATTTATGTACAAGATGAAAATTGACAATGCATAGGTCGGTATTACTGTTTATTACCTCAACTGTGTTTTACAAGCTGACAGCATTCTTACATTTACCTTTCCATATTATCATTATGTAACTACTACTGTTTTATTGGATAGTTGTAATCTCATTCCATCATTAGTAAAGATGGGACTTTGCAAGTCCCAAAGGGGGGAATTGATGAAGAAAATTACGTCACCCTGCTGAAAATGATGGAGATGGGTTACATTTATGGAACTATCCGATTGAAAAGTGAATGTCTCAGTTATTCCTTATATTATACTCTAAGTTGTATTATGGGAAATTTGATGCTAAGCTGTGACTGAGTAAAACCAAATAGAAGTGTGAAACGTTGGTTTTAGCAAAGGAGGGTAGGGAAGTACCACTCCATGGAATGCAGAGGCCTAGCCGTAAATTAGAACGTACACATATGGCCAAGCTGCAGGAAAACTACCAACCAAGTCTGAAGCTGTCACCCAGGTCAGGCCTAGGTCTGTGTCTAGGGGTTTCCTATGTTTATAAAGCACGAGCATCCCATACCAACTAGAAAACAGCCTAAGATGTGTGTGCACCCAACACGAGCCTGGACATGGTCAGATTTATGTAAGGACAGAGATGCCAACGTGACCCAGCTTCTGTAATCAGAAACCCTAGTATAGGGGCCAATTGGGTGACAAAGCGTAGAAATGGTCATCAACAGAAAGGTACCAATAATGTGAGGATGCATAATGTATCTGTGACCAACAGTATTGTACCAATAGCAAAAAATGACACAAATAATAGGCAGAAAATACAGTATATAAGAGGATGTTTGGAGAGAACTTGCCAGTCTGCTCTTCGGAGCTTACTCACTAGGATACCTTTTTTACCCTGTGTTGGAATAAACTTTTGCATCAATACTCTGAGTTTCAGTGCATCTGTTTGGACTTAGCCTGATTTTTGACTGGTTTGGACTTAGAATAATTTTCAACGTTGGGACTTAGCCTGATTTTTGACTGGTTTGGACTTAGAATAATTTTCAACGTTGGGACTTGGCCTGATTTTTGACGGGTCAACACTTAGAATAATTTTCATCGTTTGGACTTAGTTTATTTTCCACTTGTCAACACTTAGAATCATTTTCAACCTTTGGACTTAGTTTATTTTTGACTTGTACGGACTTAGGATTTTCTTCACTTCGACACTCTGATTTATTTTCACTATACACGGGAACTTGCAAAAATCATTTACGACAGTTTGAGCTCAAGCCTTGGGTCCGGTCAGGCCAAAGTGGGAGGAAAGAGGACAGTGGTGAAGTACAGGATATTTGGGGAAAGACATTGATCATACCAAATTAACTGTGTCATGAGAACAACGCGCTTGGTCTGGGCTACATTATGGAAGAAGACAAGCTCCACGTCATAGTGGGGATCAATTTCTCCAAAAGGAGGAAAAAGATGCGGCTTGTTCAAGACCTTCTTTAAGGGCAAATCAGAACCCGGACGCCGAATCCCCTAACAAGAAGGGAGCTTCTCAGCCAAGTGTCACGACTGTATAATCCCATCATACTCCTGTAAAGCAAAAGGAAGCGATTCTGGTACGCAGAACGTTTCAAGAAGCAAAAGTGGGAAGCTGTCCAGCCAGAGATACGTGGGACACAGCGCTCTCAGATGGACTTACGGAAGATGGAATTAAGCTCTTCAAAGAGTATGAACAACTGGGCAAAGTCAAGTTTAGAAGGGCACTGACCCCCCCCCCCCCCCCATGGCTCAACAACTAAACCTTGACTTGTAGAGTCTAAAGCCAAGTTAACTCCATTGGACCACAAAGGGGATGCTGTTAAAGCGGAGATGTGTGGAGCAGTGTTTGCTTCACGCTTGAAATTATTTCGAGTTGCACAGTCGAATCCAAGTGGAGAAGTGGTATCACCTTGTGGATAGCCAAACATTCCTTAATGCAATAGAGAGAGAAAGCTACGTCTATCAGACATTTTTTGCAAACAGGATTGGAGAGATTCAGAGTCGAACAAGCATTCTGGCTTATATGTACTATATGTTATTTGTCTGGCACGGGTTTGGGGGGTGGGGAATTTGTTCTATATATTCTGTTGATGTTGTATGTTTAATTTGAAAAAATGCTAATAAAGAAACCTTGATCAAACTGAGATGGTTACCTCGTGTTTTTCTTGGTGTCCACTATAGAAGCAGCTCTTCCCTGCAGAGAAGCAGCTTCCTGAGACAAAGAACATCCTCGGCCAATGCACAACCAAAGGTGACTTGAGTTTTCTATTTTGTTTATTTGTTGTTCATTAAACGCACAGCCGTGCAAACCTAACTCGCCATGTCTGACTTCTCTGATTTGACTGTGCTGCTTGACAGTCTCAGTGGGATTGTCACAACGTACATGTGTGATTTACTGTGTGTGTGTGTTCATACTGTGGGTGTGTGCATACTGTGGGAAGGTGTGTGCATACTGTGGGAGGGTGTGTGCATACTGTATACGGTGTATGCATGTGTATACCTTGTGTGTGTGTGTGTAGACTGCATGTTTGTATGATGTAGGCGTCTGTCTATGGATAAACTATAATGGGCCTGCTGAAAGTATAACTGTTTCCTGACAGATGCTTGTCAGGAAAGCATTACTTCTGTCTCTGAAGACCCTTAGCACTGGTGGGATAAACACTCTTTGTATAATCGGAGCACCTTCAACCACAGGGTTGTCAAAGAAGAGATATGCCATAAGTTGTTGTAACTTGTCTAGATGCACTGCTTAATTTAGGCCTTATTTTATATATTTTAGGATTTTTTTTACAATCTACCAATGGGTTGTGAAAACAGTGACATGATTTCATAACCTGTTCCTTTAAATTAATACGTTCTTTGGAGATAAAGTAAACGTGAATTAATTCACTTTTGGTCATATTGTGAAAGAAAAAAGTCTTCCCTTATGTTTCCGAACACGGACACAACAAAAGTACTGGAATTCACTCAACAGAACTGTAAAGAGTGTCTCTAGCCTACAAGCCTCCCAAAATCTGCTGATTTCTTTTTACAAACTACTACTACTACTGCTACTTCCTACACTGTTGGAAATGGTCTCTGTTTACAGGTTAAACATTTCGAAAAGAATACAGACATGAGTTGACAAGCTTATTTAAATTTGGTCTCAGACCAATGCATTCTATTTGAAATTCCGTGGGTTTTCGTTTAACATAATTCGCTCGCGAATTTTGGGCCTGCTAATATCCCACTGGAAGTGAATACAGCACTAGACGACTCCAACCACCCTCCCCACTGCACCGACTGAGACCGAGGTGAAATCAGTTTTATATTCGAGATTCAACAGACATTCATATTTGTACCTCTGTTCAGGCTCTGTGTCATATTTAGGGACCGGGGTAAAAGAGTAGACAGCCTGAATGCCAAAAAAATCTAGCAACCATTTGAATACACACCATTTTCAGTGTTTCTTCTACATTTTTGTCAAAATGGACCACACAAACTTCAAACTTGTGGCACATTCTTCTACTACTAGCCAGCCAAGTTGTCCAAACTTTGGTTTGATGATACAGTTTATCATGGATTAGCCAATAAATCTATGAAAACACTTTTGACATTTTTGTTCAGTGTTTCCTCAATATCTTTGATTTATTAAGGCTTTAATAATGTGCCATAATAATGTAGCCTTATGTTTTTGAGTTAAAATGTCTGTAATGTAATTTGGGGGCATTCCAAATAAACATTGATTAATATGACTGCGATTAAATCAGCAAATATACTTCTGCCGCGGGGGTGCCACTCCTCAAAATCTCCTGCCACCCTCTTGCCACCCCATTCATATTTTTCTAGATCCGCCCCTGAAAGTTTGCTGGCTCGATACCCGGCCGTGCAAAATGGCATTGTGTCCTTGGGCAATAAACTTCACCCTACACTTGACTTACTTACTGTAAGTCATTCTGGATAAAAGCGTCTGCTAAATGTAAATGTAGCAAACAAATGTATTTGTGCTATTTAGTTCTTTGGGTTGCTGTTTAATCAAAAAGTTAAATACATGCACATTTTTGTCCTTTTTTGAAGCGAGCGGCAGGGTGATTCGAGTGGAGCGGGATGCTATCTGCGTTGAGCGATAATGAGCGGAGCGGCCTGGGCAGCGTTTCCCGAAAGGATCGTAAGCCTAAGTTGATCGTATGATGGATCTTTGTTGTACGGGCCGTTTCCCGAAACCATCGTAGCTAAAGAGGCACTTGAAAATCCTCGTAGAATAACGAGCGCTCCAGACCAGTCGCTAAGTGCATCGTAGCACAGAGACTCAGTGGAGACACAGGTTGGCCGACCATGAAAACTACATTAGACTGATGCTGAAAGTTAATTCAGATAGAAAATAAGATTATTTTGGTCCTCTTTTTACACCAGTTACGCTGGAACTGGGATATTTCTTAGTGAACCATACAAGTTCACTAAGAAATATCCCACAAAAACATAGAATCAGGTTTATTTACATAGTACATTTAGGTTACACAAAATAATTTAATTTGGTGGGTTTGGCACATGCAATGAAGGTATTTTTTTCAAATATTTTTTTAATCAGTCTTATTCAAAGTACTATAAAATTTAAATATGGCTGTTGTAATGTGCAATAGTAACAAGAAATGCATTAACGTAACGCTTTTATGAGTACAATAACACAACAACAATTGAACATTGAAGATGTTTATTAGAATTATAGGGCTAGTAGCACGCCAAGCCCGGTGGATGAAGAGGCCGGTGGCAGAGCCGAGTCTGATGTTGGGAGATGGTGGCGCCCAGGAAATGGAAAGACTCCACAGGGTTGACTGAGAAGTCACACAGGGTGAAGGGGCCAGGAGGGAGTGAAAACTACTACTAATACTAAAATCATAAGAGCCATTGAAGATAGCCTAAGTCCTGCACCGCAGACTTGTCCCCTCTGGTTGTGGGGAATTGGATGTGGTCTGGGATGTGGCAAAGTAATGCAGTTGTGACAGCCTGCACAGATCTTGAAACTGAGACCTTGGAGAGCCCATGTCCATCTCCAATAACCTCCAGAAAACTGCCAGCGGCATAGAACCTTAACATTGCCACTAGTTGAGTTGCAGGGGTCAGTGCAAAGGACATCCTTGTTAAACCTCTGCATGTCTGCTTCTATGGATCAGGAGCATCATGATGTCATCTGACATCTTACACTCATAATGAGTATAATTGATCAACCATCAATTAGAGTTGATTATTCATGTCAGAACCAATGATTCCATGTTGAAGATATAGGGTATTCATTACTTATGTGTTTGTCATTTGTGGCCAATATTTGAGATTTATAAGATTGCAAACATGGTCTTGGAAAGCTGTTGGCCTATGCCAGATTGTATATATAGTCAGCACTAGAAAATAAGACAGTAAATATGTTGGATTGAGATGCTTGTATTTGTACATTGAATTATTTAGGCTGCTAGCTGGGACATGCCATGTGTGATACCATTTATATGCATGGTTTTTAACGTTGTAGTTCAATCAAGAATTAAATATAGGACTCATATATTTGCCTATGGAAAGTGTAGTACCAAGAAAAGTTAAAACCAAGGCACAAGTCATTTGAGAAATAGTTGTTTTATGGGAGTTTGTTCTCCCTGCTCCTCACATGGATCTAGGTGATAAAACATGTGAAGATTGGACAGGCAACACTGAATATATGACACTATACACAATTCAGCCTTTACTTAATTTAAATAAACATTGTATGCTTAGGCTATAAGGTCACCTAAATTTGACACTACCTTGTTGATTGGGCAGAAGAATAGGCACAGAAATGGAGGGCCTTGTGAACTTCATTTCTTCAAACAAGAGCTTCCTCACCTCAATTTGGAGACAAGCCAACTTAATTTACTAGACCTCCTATTTAGCATCCTGTGTTGCTGATTAAAGGGTCTCAACACCGGTGTTAAACTCAGATGCAGCATAGTTTGCAGGTCCCCCTTATTGTTTTTGCCTTCATGTAGCATCATACAATGTACATTGAAAATTACTCAAATAAGTAGCCTATAATAAATGTAAAGTTTTCTGTAGCAACAGAATATTTTTCGGTGTACCGTAATTCATCAAATATTTTGGTTAATCTAACGTTTTACTTTTAAAGTCTTAAAGTTGCGTCAGAAAAATCACATTTCAGTACAATGGACAGCGTCTTGTTAAGTGCAACTTCAGAGACACGTACGATGGTTGTCCTTACGAGCATGTTCGGGAAACGCACATAAGAAATAACGATGGATGGTTATTTTGATAGTAGAGAACCCTCGTAACAGCTATGATCCATCGTTATCGGGAAACTCAGCCCTGGTGCGGTTTTGAGCGGGGGAGCGGAGATTCTCACTGCTCCCTTCCGCTCAAATGTTCTGACACTGTCAGGTATACTCAAGAATACAAACATACCGACCACATGCTGTGCCACGTAAGGAAATATTCAGTTGAAGAATATCAAGAACCAGAACAAACAAAACAAGACCGTATTGTTTTATTGTTTATTATAACAGTGCTTAGTATTTTATAATAGGGTTCACATTAATTCACGCTATACAAATAGTAATGTGGACTACTTTCTTGTGTCAGTGAGGGCTGTCGCGAGAACGGATATCAGGATAGCATTCATACTGGTATATGGCCTACCCCTACTCAGCCACTACTGATGCAGTTTCTCTCCTGTGTGTTGTCTTGTGTTTAAGCAGAGTACGACTTCGAGCAAAGACTTTGCTGCACTCCTGACATTGATAAGGTTTCTCTCCTGTGTGTGACCTAATGTGCATAACCAAAGATGACTTCAATTTGAACATTTTGTTACATTCTTGACATTGATAAGGTTTCTCCCCTGTGTGGGACTTCATGTGCACAACCAGATTACCCTTCTTACTAAACCGTTTGCTGCACTCCTGACATTGATAAGGTTTCTCTCCTGTGTGAGTCCGAATGTGCAGAACCAATTGTGACTTCAATCTGAACATTTTGTTACATTCCTGACATTGATATGATTTCTCTCCTGTGTGTTTCCTCATGTGCACAACCAATTGTGAATTCAATTTGAACTTTTTATTACATTCTTGACATTTATACGGTGTTAATAGATGTCTCTGCATGTGTTCGTTTAGAGAATGTTTTCGAGCAAATTGTTTGTTACATTCCTTACATTGAAAAGGTTTCTCTCTTGTGTGTGTACTTGTGTGTTGTATCAGATGTTGCCTTTGAGCAAAGCGTTTGCTGCACTCCTGACATTGATAAGGTTTCTCTCCTGTGTGTGTTCTCATGTGCAGAACCAGACTAGAACTCTGACTAAACTGTTTGTTACATTGTTGACACTGATATGGTTTCTTTCCTGTGTGTCTCCTTGCATGATAAACTAAATCCCTCTTTACACTAAAGGTTTTGTAACATTTTAGACACTGATGTAGTGTTTGTCTTCCGTAACGCAGCATATACCTTGGCAGAGCCTCATTGTTTTGTGTTCTGTTTCGAATAAGCAACTCTCCTCCATGTTCCTCCTCCTCCCAACTCTGAGCTGTAAGACAGTCTGGAGCTCCAACAGAGAGGGGCTGAGAGTCACCGTCTGGTTCTGATGCTGTATAGTCTTGTTCATCATGGTCTGCTTTGATTTGCTCCTCAGTTGTGTTGCTGGGTAGACAGTCTCCTTCTCTGTTCTCCACTTCAACAGTTTGGTCAAGATGTGAATATTCAGAAAAGTCCTCATGATCCCAGTCATGTTTCACACTGGTTGAAGTGAACACTGAGTGTGTAGTTTCAGACTGCAGTCCTTGGAGCTGCTCTTCCTCCTGATTGGTCCACAGCTCCTGCTCCTCTTTTATCTGTGGGGGTTCCGGGAGAGAGCGCAGCTGCACATCTGGGGGAAACAACAGTAGGTTTGTGATAAACTTAGTCATTATGCAACCCAACATGTCTGACAGCTAAAACCAGACCAATATTTTGTGATCTTAGCATTAGTTAGTGCTGTCAAACGATCACAATATTTAATCACAATTAATCGCACATTTTTATCTATTCTAAATGTCACTTGATTACTTTTTGTCCCATTATTTTTTCTAATTTTAATGCTCTTATCAACATGGAAAAGTGGATCGCATTGCTTAATACAAAAGTTTAATTTTTATTTGAAACAACAATGCAATTGCCTAGCTTTGACAAGGGGTCGGAGAATTCGCATCAGCTGTATGCTTGGCCATCAAGTGGTATTTCAGACTGTGATGTGCTGCGATGATAGGTCGGTTTACAACAACAAAACACACAGATCACTTTGGTCTTGTCAATGGAGCCATATGGCAACTTTTTTTAAGTAAACGTTCCATTCTTATTGGCATCCATTTTGGCGTCTCGCGCTTGCCATCCACTCAAAACGTAACGTTAGCCTGCTACTTTTTAGCCGGCTCAGGTCAGTAGTTGTTGAAACGGCATGTGAAAAAGTTTATTAGGTCAAAAAGAATGTTAATCTTGCGATAGAAAAATGTACGCCGTTAAAAGGGTTTTGCGTTAACGACGTTAACGCATTATAACTGACAGCGCTATTCAATATTAATACAAAATTGACACCTTTACAAAATCAACAACAACAAACAAACAACACTAGTGCTAAATAACTATTTTAAATGGTCGGGTCCATGACGCAGGTTAAGTAGCTAGCTCCTGAGACTGCTCAGCAAAAGAACAACAGGGAACCCACTTGTCTAGCAGATCAAGAAATGTTTGTAGGTACCTACCGAAAAGTAACTAGACTTAGCTACAGTATTTGTTTATTTGAAAGGATCCCCATTAGCTGACGCTGAAACGACAGCTAGTCTTCCTGGGGTCCAAAAAGTACATAAAACGTAATCACAATCACAATTACTCACAAATATCGTATATATATATACACACCAAAGAACAAGAATGCTATAGGCCTACTGTTTTGACCACAGAAGGTTGATTTTTTATCTTTGGGTAAAGGGATTATCTTGCCCTCTTTCCAAAGTTTTGGACACACCCCACCCATCAGACATCTGTAAAAAATGTGACAGATTGGTTTAGAAATATGTCCCGCTGATAACTTCAACAGCCGACTATCCAAGTTGTCTGTACCAACAGACCTACCCACAGTTAAAGATCTCAACAACATTTCCACCTGCTCAACATCAACCTGATAAAATTCGAAACTACACATTTATCCTTCATAATACACCTTTCAATTAGCTCATTTGAGTTGGAACCAACAGTGCATTTCATTGTCTCTTTCATTGTCTAAGGTTAAAAACCTTATTAACAAAATAATTATTAAAATAGTTTGCAATCTGTATTGGCTCAATCAAATAGACCCCATTCAATTCAACAAAAGAAGCGCAAGTGGATTTTTTCCCGATAATTTCATTGAGTACATTCCACATTCTCTTACTATCTGTACCACTATCATCAACTCGTTTATGAAAATATTTTTTCTTTTTCGCCCTTTTCTCCTTGGTCACCTGATTCCTTAAAATATAGTAAGATCTTCTGTCCTCAAGAGAGTTTGAAAGTACTGCAACCTTTTTAGCCTCTTTTATTAATACTTGGTTTTTCAGTATTAATGCTGAAGGCTCGCTGATATTGCATAGCGTCGTTGCTAACGTGTGCTGACGTTGTAACGTTGTGACAGTGTGTATGTGAGAGACGCTTGAGTGACAGAGAGATGGAGGGAGAGCAGAGAAAGGGAATGCAGCTGAACGAATACGCTGCGTGTTTTTGCCTAAACAGTATTACCATTTTTTTTTTTATGAAACGCAATATGTGGTGGCCGGTGTTGATTCTGTGGGGCACCGCCACAAATGATTCTGTGAGTGGGAAACACTGCATCTTATCGATGTCTCAAAAGCAAGTAGTGTTATGCACTGATATCAAATGAAATTCGCTGCTAATGGAGTTTAGTTAAAACTGTAGACCAGGGGCGTTTCTACACAGGGGCCTACAGTGGCCAATGCCCCTGTAAAAATGTCCCTGGCCCCCCCTGAGGTCACTTATTTTTTTTAAACATTTTTCTTCTCCTAGTAGTCAGCCCCTCTGATTAAACATTGCCCCCCCCCCCAGTAAAATTAATATGGAAGCGCCACTGCTGTAGAAGTCCTTTCAAGAAATGCAGGACTGTTGTGCAAATCAGCAATGTAACGTTAGCATAGAAAACTAGAGATTTTTTTTTACGTTTAAATTAAAAACATGGTTGGAACACAAAACAAGACTGTTGTAATTTGGATTCGGATTCTGGGTGATCTGGCCACCATTGTTGCCGATTGCGCAGTGTATTCTGGGTATCCCTTGGTTTCAAGTATGAACAATGTACAATGGAGATGCGGTTAGAACCGAACCTGTACTGTACTGTTGCCAGTGGTACATGACAGTGCCTCTACTGGCACATGACAGTTACTATTCCGTTGATAGTGGTACGCAAGTGTCTTGTGGCAGTTGCATTGGGTGTCTTCCAGCTTTTAATTTTTTTTTTTTTTTTTTTTAAACATTGGTGATCAAATGTTTTTATTCAGTATAGTCACACAGGGTGGCAGAACACTAACATGGTGTTATTTCAAATTACAAACAAAATGCTCAGACATGAGAATGTGTCCCAGGACCAAAAAACTGAGGAAAGAGGGGGAGGAGGTAGGGAGACATTAAAAACCACAACAGTAAGAATAATGTCTGCAGCTTACAAATAAGACATACAGAAAGAGACATAAACAAACAAAAGACATTGACAAAAAGACAGACATAAGACATAAGGGATCACAAATGCACAAATAAACATAAGAAGGTTTTCGCACAAGTCAACAGCATGGATTTCAAGGATTCAGAAGTGTTGAGCCATGTGTCCAAAGTCTTTTCTGATGCTCCATTTATGCGAGCTGTAGAGTTCCATATATATGAAATCCAAAAACGAAAGAGTCCATGTGCGAATAGACAAGTCATCAGGTGGTTTCCAAGCGCTTGCAATCATGCTCTTGGCAGCTGCAAGTCCAGCGAATACAGCACGATTTTGAGGTTGAGAGAGCTGAAGGGCTGACAAATCATTCAGAATCAAAACACTGATAGTAACAGGTACAGTATCAATAATCAAGGGAGACATTTTGGATGCAACAATGTTGCCACATGCCACAAGTTTTTGGCTTGTGGTAAAACAATTTCCGGATAGGATGGATGGGCAGAGATCTCTGCCAGGGGACACCGTATGCCTTGAGTGCTGATCTTAGCTGAAGGTAAAAGAAAAATGAGGAAGGTGGTAGACTGAATGCGTTTTGTAAGTCGAAAAAAGGTAACAAGCCAGCCTCGCTAAAAATGTCCTTAAGATAATGAACCCCCCTCTGTTCCCACTGTGGAGCTGTTATAGGCCTCCCACCAATCAGGAGTGCTGTATTGTTGAATAACAAAGTGTATGCCAGGTACATGCTAGATATATTATATTATATATATAGAGATATTAGCAAAAAGAACGTCATGGAGTGACCATGGCTCTGTCATAGCACTCTCTAAAGTGCGCCAGCAAACAGACAGGTTTAGACGGGAGAGTACAAATAATGCAGGACTCAAGGGGCAACCTTGGCGTGCAGATCTACACACTGGAAATAAAGAAGAGGAGGTGCGTCCGGTTAAGACCCGGGCTGAAGGGTTAGAGTACATAACTTTAATCATACCAATGAAAGTGTTACCAAAGCCCATCACCTCCAAAACTGACCATAAGAATGACCATTCAAGTCTATCATAGGATTTCATTGTGTCAATAGAGAGAAGTGACATTAGCGTGTTTCTGTCTTCTGCAGCATCAACAATGTGGAGAAGGTGTCTAACGTTATCTGCAGCCATCCTCTTTGTATGAATCCTGTTAGGTCAAAATTGACTAATTTTGACATTTGAGACTCTAAATGATGGGCTAAGAGCTTTGCAAAGATTTTTAAATCAGAGTTTATCAGGCTCAGAGGTCAATAGCTAGAGCACTTTGTAGGATCATTATCCTTTTTCAAGAGCAAGGAAATCAAGGCTGTGTTAACATCCCTTGAGAATTCACCCTTCTCAATAGAGAAGTTAACCATGTCAAGAAGGAAAGGACCCAACTGTTCCCAAAAAGTTGCATGAAATTCAGGGGTTATCCCATCAAAGCCCAGTGATTTTCCTTTTTGCATACTCTGTACTGCCACTCTTAATTCTTCTATAGGAATCAATTTGTCGAAGTCAGCCGATTCCTCTAATGATAAGTGAGGCAAGGCAAGCTGATTTAACCACCTTCAGCAGTGAAGCCTATCCAGAGTAAACTCTGATTCATACAAATTAGAATAAAATGTCTGAAAGGATATTTATTTCAGCTGGGTCAGTTCTAATATTGCCATCTGAAGATTTGAACTTCGCCCCACCCACAAAACCATTTGGTTGGGAAGTTGGGTCTGGAGGGGCTCGTATTGGGGACAAACTATATAAAACCAGGAGCTGGGCAGACCAATGAAATTGCCAGGGCGGGCTTTATACGATTATGGACAGATGATCAACAACGTCACGAAAGAGCGCTTGGGTTGAATTCATTTTCATCAAACAACATATTACGTTGCTCTGATTGGTTGTAGGTCTATCCAATTGAGCGAAAAGGCATTTGTTTTACGAGTTCGGTTGAAACACGCCCCATAGTCACAGCCCAATGGAGTTTTCAGACTAATATTCTGACTAGAATTATGAGTATGACAACATCAGGCTACTCCAAAGCTATTTGATCAGTAAAATTAGATTGCAACAATGAGTCTAATCTGGTATATTCAGCTTCAAGGTTTTGTAGGTGAAGTGACCTATCTTTGCGAGCATTAGAGCAGAATAATATGGTATTGCTCCTGATAAAACCTTTTATTGCGTCCCACAATATCCTGGGGTCCTCTACAGATCCAACATTAATTTCTGCAAATATCTGGAATTCTCCAATAAACTTTTTTTATTTCAAGAAAAAAAGAATTGAAACAAATCATGCAGCACGTTGAGACAGTTGGCCTAGGGTGGTGATGCAAAATACCCCTTTATGGTCAAACAATGCCATTGGAAGTAACACTGCTTTATCAATTGAATGAAATAGTTGAGCTGATAAAAAAATGAAAATGTATTCTGGAAAAAGATTTATGTCTACCTGAGAAAAAGGAGTAATCCTTACAGGTGGGATTAACTGCCAAATATCTATAAGCCCCAAGCTGATGGCCCATAATGTTAGAGCCTTTGTGGCCTGAGCCTGCTTCCCAGTGGCCTTTGCGTTCAACCGATCAACATTACGGTCCCACACAGCATTGAAGTCCTCACCAACAATAGAAGAAAGGTCCGTTAACTCCAGCATCTGGCTGGTATTATAGAAATTGCCATCAAAAACATTCGGCGCGTCAGCTGACACGTGCAATTTTCCTAGCACTAAATTCTAATGTGGAGATCGCAATCCTGCCTGCATTATCCGACCAGGGAGACAAAACTTTTAGTGGGAGATTCCGTTTGACTACAATGGCAACTTGCTGAGGAGGATGCAATTGTATGATAGAATCTATTGGCCAAACGCCCGGTATCAGCCTGTAGCAAATGCGTCTTCTGCAATAAAGCAATGTCAACGTTTCTCTTTTTTAGTAAACCCAGAGTGCTAGCTCATTTATGAGGGGCATTCAGTCCACCACAATTCCAAACAAAAAATGAAAGATCAACCATCATCAAAAAAGCTGCGTTCTAAATGAAAGCATATGTGGGAAAGCATATTGCTACTACCTTTCACTCCAAGCAATAGTGCATCCAAAGTTAAGTCCCTCAATACATAAAACATGAAAGACACAGAACATGAACAGACAAGACAGTGATACAAAAGGGAAAGCGAGAGAAGGGGGGAAACGTAGCCAAAAGGCTAACACTCAAAGTAGGTCTGTGATCAAGATTGGATATGGGACAGCAAAAAGGGAACAAGCCCATAACTACCTTGTTGCAATAGCAACTGGTTCCACACCAAGATAACTTTCAAGTAAACGCATTTCTTGTCAAAATATAGAAAACGAAAAGCACAACATTGGAAGCACAATGGAAAGGAATCTCCAGCCTCGTGGCCTGCAGTGCTCTACGCTAATGTTTTCACCAAGGACTACATATGCTCCGAAATGAAAAAAAATAGGAGCACAGTGTTTTTTTTTTATTGTATTCTTTTATTAAACATAACTTAACACAGGGGCGTTGTTAGACCTTTTTTACAGGGGCACGTGCCCAGTATAAATCTGCTGTGCCCCAGTCAAATCTAAAGTTTGAGTTTTAACAAACCGAAAACACAAAGCTTGCATTAATTATAGATGTCCCTGCCAAAGCTGATATCAAACTTGCGTCCCTGAACTGTTATATAGTGGGTTAAGCGAGGGGAGTTTCTATAGCCTAATAGTGCATTGTGCGCAACAAGCTTGGAAGAAGGGATATGAATATAGAGGCCTGTGCCCCAGTACAGTTTTATGTCTAACAACGCCACTGACTTAACAGTTAATGCTAGACAACTAGCAACTTTCACTCTGATAGAACTAGAACAAATAGTTTAAGAAACATGATATAGTTAGTTCATATTTTCTTAAAATACTGGGACAGTATATACTATGTATGCACGCCAAGGATTAAAAGACTTGGTTGTCAAAGCTAGGTAGACCTAGAGCCATATAAAAAGAGAGTTGGGACATTTCCATAGACTCCCATTGTAATTGAAGAAGGCAGAATTAAGCGTGTCATTTGCGACCTACAGTCCCAAACATTGTATTTTGCAACGTTCAACCCCATTCATGTTCAGTGTTACAAATCAAGTTAGTTGATTTTGAAAATAGTTTTAAAATACTGCAGTAATTTGATCAATTTACCAGCTAACTTGCTTCGTAACACTGAACATGAATGGCGTAATACTTTGTGAAAGACCCAGAAAACACAAATTTCTGACGAGGCAAAATTGAGGACAATTTTGGAATCCCTGCTGGACATATTTTTTAGGTCTCGAAAAGAGGACCCCTGGTCACCCAAATTTTATATAGCCAGCTTTACTTCAAGTTTATTGTAAGATATAGCTTGTTATATTCTAAATGCACATCTGATTAGAGCTAGCAACAATGAATTGCAGATTAAGGTGTCCCCTATCGACCAGCTAACTGTCGACGCTCGGCAGGAATTTCAGGTCCACTCTCTAAAAACAAACGACCCTCTCACTGGACATATTCCATAATAAAATGTTTAATTGAATGCAATTAGTTGCCTTGTATATTCTGTTCTATTTACCAAACTCCTTTCTTGTCTTAAATTGAGCTGGTGTGAGCTATGGTAGCTAGCATAGCCATTTCTAGCTCTGCTTGACAATATAGACCAATTATTTGTTTGTAAACATTCAGGATACCCGCGCAATGTGGCTGCAGAAAACCGGGAAAGGATAGCACTTTAAATGGCAAAAGCACAACACGGATAATACACAGTTAAATTTAAAAAAGACCAAAAAGGTAGAGGAGGACAGCCTTTAAGAGAGAAAGCAATTACCCATTGATCTGTCGCATCAGAATTTTGATTCGGGTTACAAAAGTCTTGAAATTTGATTGAGAATGTCGCCCGGTACAGACCGCATAGTCGAGCGGCAACCATGTATTCACGTCATGTGACATATGTCACAAAGTTCATGATTTTATAGTTTTACAGTCAATTCTACATCTAAAAAGTCGAGCAGGGCAGCTTTCAAGAGATATGGGAATTCTGTTTTTAGCCAGCTGGTCCGATTATTTTTCTGATTTGTTAAAACTGGCAATCTGAGTGAGACTGCATCCCCCTTACACTGTTTTACATTAGCCTCAGTCAGACTCGCTCACTGGCAGTGTGCACAATGTTGTATTTCACTCCATACTAAACCAGAAACGTCAGGGAGGACTGCCTAATATAGATACAAGCCTGATGAAGACAGCCAGCATCTCGGATTTCTTTAACCAAGCCTGTTTCATTCGTCATTTGCCTGAGAAAGCCAGGCTGACCTCCGTTAGCCAGGCTAGTTTTGCCCGATCACTTGGTCAGGCTATTTAAGGGTATCGGGGTCAAGTGACTTTTGTGCATAGACAACTGAAACGTAAACGTATTTGTCCAAAGGCCAAGAGCCTCAAAAAGTTCATATCAATCCCTGCAATCCAGTGGCCAGAGATATATGATGACCTGATCGACACTCCAAGTGTAATAGACCGGGGAGAAGTTCGTCTTTTGCAACCGACATGCGCAGTTGAGCCTGCTTGACAGTTGTGTGACGTAGGGTGATAATTGGTGTATTGCTGCCTAGCGTTATAACTTAATGTAATACATAAATGTTAATAAAGTATCAGACATATACATAGTACAGCACCCCAGTAACCAATTGATACTATGTGTAGGCTATACCAAAAATGTCAGTAAATCGAGATGCTGCTACTGTCTGTCCCGATGAAAACCATTCAAACAGGTTGCCACTGCCAGCATTGTTTTTTTGCAGCTACTTGAACCAAGTGATCAAGTGTCGGCGAGATCACACTCGTAACTCTTTATTTGGCTCTGGCACATTGGTTGCGAATCGTCGCTCGCGCGTCATTATGCTATGTTTACATATTGCAGTCGCGACTCCGTCACTTGCTTTCCATGTGAAATCAATGGTATGCCTCACTTCATCGCCCTGTTGTTCCGTGTATTGACAACAGCCCGTCACTCGCGCACTGTGCTCGTAAATTATTTTTCAAATTAGCACATACATATTTTTAGGCGCAAATGCGAGTGAAATGGTCGCACTGTAGAGCCCTGACATTAGGTCACATACGGAATGGAAAGAAAAACGGAGTAAAATTGATTTTTGTCTGTCCCCCCTATATCTAGCTCTGGAAATCTATCTGTATCTCTGGCTCTGTCAATGAATGTATTCTATAGTGTCCGTAAATAGGCCTAGGGCCTTTGTCTCCACTCCAAAATTAGTGATTTCTTATGTCTTTTTAAGCGTTTAAATAAAACGCACTTCGACAGGTTATCACATGGTTTTTCCATTTGAAGCTACGCTCAACACGTTTGTGTCGGTACAAATTGTTTTGAAAGGTCGATACAGCTTCGTGAGCACGGTATCAAGCGTAACAAGGTGCCTATCCAGAGAGTCATGCATCGGGTCGCATAACACCGTTACGTTAAGGTGTATGTACTCATTTTCTGACCGTGCTACATCAAATAAGATATAATGAATACAAAGACACTAGATTATAATCAACAATAGTTATTAATTTCGAACCTGTTCGGTGAAGCTTGATTTCAGGTTGAGTAACAATGTCCAACAACCGTTGCAGTCGCGCGCTCTCCTCCTTTGAATTTTGTATCTCCTCTTCGAACTCGGCAAACGATTTTTCAGCGGCCGCAAATATCTCCAAAGCTGCCGTTGTTAATCGTTGAGTGATCAAATCCCTGAACACATCTAATTTGGACATTCTGGTGCTGAAAAATCGGAACGTTTACGAAACTGTAACTCAAGGAAGCTACAAGGCTCGTTCTTTCTAGCCGGATGTAAATAACTCTTGCTGTTCCAGTGATCAGTTCACTGGCCTCTTCGAACCTATCCTGGCGCCATCTGCTGTGGTGGAGTTGGATCAGTCGTGGCTTGATTGCATATAGATCGGCACAAACTGAAAAAATACTCTATTTTTCTATAGGCACAGTATCTAAGCGGTTTAGAGATGGTGTCCCGTAACTATATAATGTGCTCAGTGGTACTTACAGCAAAACAATGATTGTCCCTGAACGACCTCCTAGTGAAGTTCCTAAACCATGTGACTGGTTCCTGTGTGTGTGTGACCCTGCCCATCTCCCCCTGGCCTCCTCCAGGTAGATGGAGCCCAGGTGCAGGTAGATGGGATGTGTGTCTGAGGCGTCCACCACTAAGTCCAGGGTCCTCTCATAGCCCTCCTGAGCCTTCCTGTGCTCCCCAGTCTGGTTGTGCAGGTGACCGTCCAGAGCCACACGTCTGGGTCCTGCAGAGAGGGGAACCATCAGGAGAGAGATTACACATCAACATCTGACTGATCTGGTTAACACATGTGTGGTGTAACTTACGAAGTTAAGTCTTGTACTTGCTGTGTAATATTTTATTGTTGATTGTTCTTTTACAGGTACAGTCCTGCACTTTTGTGGTTCATGTTGTTTTATTTGTAACTTGTATAACTACATGCTCTTATGGGTCTTCCCTTTTGGCACTTGTTTAGCTTTTTCACAATGTATGCTTCATGTTTTGGCTGCTTGCAATGTTTGGGACTATCTCGTTGTTATGTTCAGTGACCTATGCTCTTTT
The DNA here is from genome assembly GCF_054491055.1 of Hypomesus nipponensis. Lineage (NCBI taxonomy): Eukaryota > Metazoa > Chordata > Actinopteri > Osmeriformes > Osmeridae > Hypomesus > Hypomesus nipponensis. The sequence continues at coordinate 26,659,196 of NC_140369.1, forward strand.
GTAAAGCTCTCTCTTGGAAGTCGCTTTGGATAAAAGCGTCTGCTAAATGAATAAATGTAAATGTAAATGTAAATGTATTCCTCGAACAAAAGGTGCAGGAACCAAGGAATGACAAAAATAACAATAAAATGCTTGAAAACTCAATGTATTGATGTAAACACCAAACGAACAATGAATAACCAAAGAGCCATTAATATGATCAAAATATACGCCTTCACCCGTCGAGTCAGACGTAGCCAGGACATTAAGTCAATAAGAACGGGGCAACTCCAATCTAACATGTTCTACAAATGGCTGAAGTACTCAGCTCGGCAAGTGAGTCAGGAAACCTGTGTAGCATGTTACAATGCAAAAAAGATTCCACAGGTCAGGCCCATCCCAGGCAGCGCACTAGGGTCCTGTACGGACCCAGACCAGTGCTTTGCTTATTGTACTCTGTACATGGCGAATGGTAATTACCAAAGTATGAGTATGGATGAGACGGTTTGTCCGCGCAAACTAGATGTAACGCAAAACGAGGGCGATTATAGTGCGCCACCCCTGGTTCAGATCCCGCCGACTCTCATTTTTCCATTTTGTATAGTAAGGGGGACAGAAATAGAGGATGTGATTAAACGCTACGCTGTAACTGACTCCAAAGGATTAGTGAGTTGTAGACAGGAAGTATTTGGCAGATGGTGCACGACGGTAAACACGGCCACAATAAAGTGCGAACAGCTGGTATTAGACGGTGAATACCTTACCCACAAAATAGAATCCACAAATGCTGAACAATATCGCATACCTAGTTTTGCAGAAGGAACAGTACCATTGGGAGATATATTTTGGTTATGCGAAGGAGATGAAAGTCTTAAAATAAAGTTAGAACCGAAATGGGAGGGTATCTGCACTCCAGTTATGCTAACTGGAAAAGTAACAGTGTTAGTGCCGCAAAGCCAAGTAGGCCTACAAAACAAACAAAAAAGAGACACACAAACTCAGTGGAAGACAGGTGACAGGGTATACATCTCTTATGACCAAATTCCGGTCGGAACGCCCACTGAACATTTGGCCATAAGTAATGACTGGATAATCTCAGGACGTATAGCAGGCTCATTGCCCTTGTACGGTCAGATAATAAATGCTCAATACATAGCACGTAACAGCAGATGGATAAATTACTTATGGTACAACCAACAACGATTCATAAACTACACAATAACTGCCCTAGAAGGAATAAAAGAACAACTACACGCCACCTCGCTGATGGCTCTTCAAAATAGGTTTATCATTGAAACCATACTAGCAGAAAATCAGGGAGTTTGCGATCTCATTGGCGAAGAATGTTGTGCCGTCATTCCCATGCACACCGGGGAAGGGGGGAATCTTACTAAAGCTTTAATAAATCTAAAATAACTAAGACAGGAGCATGTAATACATTCCAATTGGAAAACGGGAACAAATGCGTTATGGAGCTGGTTAACTAGTTTGACTTGGCCTAAATTACTGAGGGGGATAGCGATGGCATTGGCAACGGTTGTGATAATAGTGGTAGTAGCTGCCTGCTGTATATTGCCATTGGTAGCGCGACTGATAAAAAAGATGGCAGGAGTAATAACAGGACAGTTTCCCGTACAAGTATATCCTAAAGGAGAGGAAAGTGATGAATCACTGTATATGGTTCCCCCTAACAACCAACTCGATTTAGAGATTTACACAGAAATGAAGGACTTAGGGGAGTCACCAAAATTCAAGTATAAATCTAACCTGTATGAGCTAAACCATGAGGAGCTTGGCAAACTCTAATCTTGTGTTATGTCACTAGATGAACACGGCAGACGACCCCAACCAGAAGAATGACCAAGGCAACCCAACCCCCCCGGCAGACGCCAACTTCATCCATGCCATCCCCAACAAGTCAGAAACCCCCAACTCCAGGTCTAGATTTACGTCAGTTAACATCCCCGGTTTCATCTGTACCAGACACCCCAGAGAGTCCACCCCCATTGACCCCTAGAGATGTAGACATGCGTCCCCCAATCCCTATACCAGTGTGTAGAATTATCGCGGTAGGAGAAGAAAGTCAGGTTCCCAGCGACCCCCGACAAAAGAAGTGGCAGATCCAGCCCATAGACCTGCCCCCCTCTCAGGTAGACGAGTTAGAGCTGCTGCAGGATCTTCCACTCGTTGACCTTGGTCCTCTGATCGCACTGGGCCAAGGCGTGGGGTGGCCAATCGATTTCAGTCTATCAGGACCATCATCCAGAGTCCAACCACCACCTCCAGGAGACCAGACCAGACCAGGTGGAGCAGAGGGCCCAACGGCGAGAGAATCCACGGACGACGCGGATGAGGGCCCTGATGACGAGACGGATGACGATGCAGACGACGAAATGATGATCACCGGTTCCTGGACCACTGAGGCCATACAACGGATCGGAGACATGTCACTGGCCAAGTATAGGAGCCTCCAGCAACGTGTGTCCCGAAGGATTAGACAACGTCTCGCTACTGCTAGAAAGCGAGGGCAATCACTTCAGCGGTGGAGACTTCGCCGCCAGGAAGACACTCGTCGGAGCGACGAGTGTCTGGCAGTTCAGCACCAGAATCGGGTGCTGATTCGCGAGAATGAGGAGCTCAGAGAGACGTTGGACAGATTGCAGCGGGTGTGGGGAACCTCTCAACGCGGTTATCCGCCAAACCCGCCACCACGTGGATAGTACCGACAAAGGGTAATTGGACTCGTTCTACATCACCACGAAGAACAAGTCACAATTGATTCAGTTTTATGGACACCATACAACCTTACCTCACGATCTACCTCAGTGTTATGGACACCATACAACCTTACCTCACAATCTACCTCAGTGTTATGGATACCATACAACATTACCTCACAGTCAACCTCACTGCATGTCTTCAAACAGATTTTTGTTTCATTGTTTTGTTCAAAGTATTGTGTGTTTTGTTTTGCTGACCCTGCAGTAATGTTGTGTTGATGTCATTGTTTTGGTTGTTAGCCTAGCATACTGCATGGGGACATTTTAAATGTAGCATGACCACGTTGCTCACTAGCCCATCATATAACCACTATTCCTTGGGTCGGAAATAGTAGCAAATCTTCATGTGGCAACGAACACCTATATCGCATATGTCACGACCACTGGCTGGGGTGATATGTATAATCAACATACATTCATACACTATGTATTTTATAATCTTCCTTTCTCACCATTTTTATCTTACACGTACGAGACGGACCAATTTGTATAAGTAATCAGGACCTCAGTGCCAAGCTTACGAAGTGTGGAGGGTGGATGAGCGGGAAAGTACAGTATGACAACTAGCGATGACTCAGTTTGTCTCATATACTTAGGTAGAGGCTGGAACAGATACTCATGTCGTATTATGAGCATAGTTGCCCTGATGACCTGCGCCATGTGCATCATTGGGGCTACGGGGAGTTTCCATCACCCATACCCCTTTTACTTCACTCCCCTGCTATGTGTTGCAATAAGCTGATAGCTTATGCGAGTATTGGGCGATAGGAAGACCACCAGGCCACCAAGGTAAAGCTTCGCACATGATGACATTTATGTACAAGATGAAAATTGACAATGCATAGGTCGGTATTACTGTTTATTACCTCAACTGTGTTTTACAAGCTGACAGCATTCTTACATTTACCTTTCCATATTATCATTATGTAACTACTACTGTTTTATTGGATAGTTGTAATCTCATTCCATCATTAGTAAAGATGGGACTTTGCAAGTCCCAAAGGGGGGAATTGATGAAGAAAATTACGTCACCCTGCTGAAAATGATGGAGATGGGTTACATTTATGGAACTATCCGATTGAAAAGTGAATGTCTCAGTTATTCCTTATATTATACTCTAAGTTGTATTATGGGAAATTTGATGCTAAGCTGTGACTGAGTAAAACCAAATAGAAGTGTGAAACGTTGGTTTTAGCAAAGGAGGGTAGGGAAGTACCACTCCATGGAATGCAGAGGCCTAGCCGTAAATTAGAACGTACACATATGGCCAAGCTGCAGGAAAACTACCAACCAAGTCTGAAGCTGTCACCCAGGTCAGGCCTAGGTCTGTGTCTAGGGGTTTCCTATGTTTATAAAGCACGAGCATCCCATACCAACTAGAAAACAGCCTAAGATGTGTGTGCACCCAACACGAGCCTGGACATGGTCAGATTTATGTAAGGACAGAGATGCCAACGTGACCCAGCTTCTGTAATCAGAAACCCTAGTATAGGGGCCAATTGGGTGACAAAGCGTAGAAATGGTCATCAACAGAAAGGTACCAATAATGTGAGGATGCATAATGTATCTGTGACCAACAGTATTGTACCAATAGCAAAAAATGACACAAATAATAGGCAGAAAATACAGTATATAAGAGGATGTTTGGAGAGAACTTGCCAGTCTGCTCTTCGGAGCTTACTCACTAGGATACCTTTTTTACCCTGTGTTGGAATAAACTTTTGCATCAATACTCTGAGTTTCAGTGCATCTGTTTGGACTTAGCCTGATTTTTGACTGGTTTGGACTTAGAATAATTTTCAACGTTGGGACTTAGCCTGATTTTTGACTGGTTTGGACTTAGAATAATTTTCAACGTTGGGACTTGGCCTGATTTTTGACGGGTCAACACTTAGAATAATTTTCATCGTTTGGACTTAGTTTATTTTCCACTTGTCAACACTTAGAATCATTTTCAACCTTTGGACTTAGTTTATTTTTGACTTGTACGGACTTAGGATTTTCTTCACTTCGACACTCTGATTTATTTTCACTATACACGGGAACTTGCAAAAATCATTTACGACAGTTTGAGCTCAAGCCTTGGGTCCGGTCAGGCCAAAGTGGGAGGAAAGAGGACAGTGGTGAAGTACAGGATATTTGGGGAAAGACATTGATCATACCAAATTAACTGTGTCATGAGAACAACGCGCTTGGTCTGGGCTACATTATGGAAGAAGACAAGCTCCACGTCATAGTGGGGATCAATTTCTCCAAAAGGAGGAAAAAGATGCGGCTTGTTCAAGACCTTCTTTAAGGGCAAATCAGAACCCGGACGCCGAATCCCCTAACAAGAAGGGAGCTTCTCAGCCAAGTGTCACGACTGTATAATCCCATCATACTCCTGTAAAGCAAAAGGAAGCGATTCTGGTACGCAGAACGTTTCAAGAAGCAAAAGTGGGAAGCTGTCCAGCCAGAGATACGTGGGACACAGCGCTCTCAGATGGACTTACGGAAGATGGAATTAAGCTCTTCAAAGAGTATGAACAACTGGGCAAAGTCAAGTTTAGAAGGGCACTGACCCCCCCCCCCCCCCCATGGCTCAACAACTAAACCTTGACTTGTAGAGTCTAAAGCCAAGTTAACTCCATTGGACCACAAAGGGGATGCTGTTAAAGCGGAGATGTGTGGAGCAGTGTTTGCTTCACGCTTGAAATTATTTCGAGTTGCACAGTCGAATCCAAGTGGAGAAGTGGTATCACCTTGTGGATAGCCAAACATTCCTTAATGCAATAGAGAGAGAAAGCTACGTCTATCAGACATTTTTTGCAAACAGGATTGGAGAGATTCAGAGTCGAACAAGCATTCTGGCTTATATGTACTATATGTTATTTGTCTGGCACGGGTTTGGGGGGTGGGGAATTTGTTCTATATATTCTGTTGATGTTGTATGTTTAATTTGAAAAAATGCTAATAAAGAAACCTTGATCAAACTGAGATGGTTACCTCGTGTTTTTCTTGGTGTCCACTATAGAAGCAGCTCTTCCCTGCAGAGAAGCAGCTTCCTGAGACAAAGAACATCCTCGGCCAATGCACAACCAAAGGTGACTTGAGTTTTCTATTTTGTTTATTTGTTGTTCATTAAACGCACAGCCGTGCAAACCTAACTCGCCATGTCTGACTTCTCTGATTTGACTGTGCTGCTTGACAGTCTCAGTGGGATTGTCACAACGTACATGTGTGATTTACCGTGTGTGTGTGTTCATACTGTGGGTGTGTGCATACTGTGGGAAGGTGTGTGCATACTGTGGGAGGGTGTGTGCATACTGTATACGGTGTATGCATGTGTATACCTTGTGTGTGTGTGTGTAGACTGCATGTTTGTATGATGTAGGCGTCTGTCTATGGATAAACTATAATGGGCCTGCTGAAAGTATAACTGTTTCCTGACAGATGCTTGTCAGGAAAGCATTACTTCTGTCTCTGAAGACCCTTAGCACTGGTGGGATAAACACTCTTTGTATAATCGGAGCACCTTCAACCACAGGGTTGTCAAAGAAGAGATATGCCATAAGTTGTTGTAACTTGTCTAGATGCACTGCTTAATTTAGGCCTTATTTTATATATTTTAGGATTTTTTTTACAATCTACCAATGGGTTGTGAAAACAGTGACATGATTTCATAACCTGTTCCTTTAAATTAATACGTTCTTTGGAGATAAAGTAAACGTGAATTAATTCACTTTTGGTCATATTGTGAAAGAAAAAAGTCTTCCCTTATGTTTCCGAACACGGACACAACAAAAGTACTGGAATTCACTCAACAGAACTGTAAAGAGTGTCTCTAGCCTACAAGCCTCCCAAAATCTGCTGATTTCTTTTTACAAACTACTACTACTACTGCTACTTCCTACACTGTTGGAAATGGTCTCTGTTTACAGGTTAAACATTTCGAAAAGAATACAGACATGAGTTGACAAGCTTATTTAAATTTGGTCTCAGACCAATGCATTCTATTTGAAATTCCGTGGGTTTTCGTTTAACATAATTCGCTCGCGAATTTTGGGCCTGCTAATATCCCACTGGAAGTGAATACAGCACTAGACGACTCCAACCACCCTCCCCACTGCACCGACTGAGACCGAGGTGAAATCAGTTTTATATTCGAGATTCAACAGACATTCATATTTGTACCTCTGTTCAGGCTCTGTGTCATATTTAGGGACCGGGGTAAAAGAGTAGACAGCCTGAATGCCAAAAAAATCTAGCAACCATTTGAATACACACCATTTTCAGTGTTTCTTCTACATTTTTGTCAAAATGGACCACACAAACTTCAAACTTGTGGCACATTCTTCTACTACTAGCCAGCCAAGTTGTCCAAACTTTGGTTTGATGATACAGTTTATCATGGATTAGCCAATAAATCTATGAAAACACTTTTGACATTTTTGTTCAGTGTTTCCTCAATATCTTTGATTTATTAAGGCTTTAATAATGTGCCATAATAATGTAGCCTTATGTTTTTGAGTTAAAATGTCTGTAATGTAATTTGGGGGCATTCCAAATAAACATTGATTAATATGACTGCGATTAAATCAGCAAATATACTTCTGCCGCGGGGGTGCCACTCCTCAAAATCTCCTGCCACCCTCTTGCCACCCCATTCATATTTTTCTAGATCCGCCCCTGAAAGTTTGCTGGCTCGATACCCGGCCGTGCAAAATGGCATTGTGTCCTTGGGCAATAAACTTCACCCTACACTTGACTTACTTACTGTAAGTCATTCTGGATAAAAGCGTCTGCTAAATGTAAATGTAGCAAACAAATGTATTTGTGCTATTTAGTTCTTTGGGTTGCTGTTTAATCAAAAAGTTAAATACATGCACATTTTTGTCCTTTTTTGAAGCGAGCGGCAGGGTGATTCGAGTGGAGCGGGATGCTATCTGCGTTGAGCGATAATGAGCGGAGCGGCCTGGGCAGCGTTTCCCGAAAGGATCGTAAGCCTAAGTTGATCGTATGATGGATCTTTGTTGTACGGGCCGTTTCCCGAAACCATCGTAGCTAAAGAGGCACTTGAAAATCCTCGTAGAATAACGAGCGCTCCAGACCAGTCGCTAAGTGCATCGTAGCACAGAGACTCAGTGGAGACACAGGTTGGCCGACCATGAAAACTACATTAGACTGATGCTGAAAGTTAATTCAGATAGAAAATAAGATTATTTTGGTCCTCTTTTTACACCAGTTACGCTGGAACTGGGATATTTCTTAGTGAACCATACAAGTTCACTAAGAAATATCCCACAAAAACATAGAATCAGGTTTATTTACATAGTACATTTAGGTTACACAAAATAATTTAATTTGGTGGGTTTGGCACATGCAATGAAGGTATTTTTTTCAAATATTTTTTTAATCAGTCTTATTCAAAGTACTATAAAATTTAAATATGGCTGTTGTAATGTGCAATAGTAACAAGAAATGCATTAACGTAACGCTTTTATGAGTACAATAACACAACAACAATTGAACATTGAAGATGTTTATTAGAATTATAGGGCTAGTAGCACGCCAAGCCCGGTGGATGAAGAGGCCGGTGGCAGAGCCGAGTCTGATGTTGGGAGATGGTGGCGCCCAGGAAATGGAAAGACTCCACAGGGTTGACTGAGAAGTCACACAGGGTGAAGGGGCCAGGAGGGAGTGAAAACTACTACTAATACTAAAATCATAAGAGCCATTGAAGATAGCCTAAGTCCTGCACCGCAGACTTGTCCCCTCTGGTTGTGGGGAATTGGATGTGGTCTGGGATGTGGCAAAGTAATGCAGTTGTGACAGCCTGCACAGATCTTGAAACTGAGACCTTGGAGAGCCCATGTCCATCTCCAATAACCTCCAGAAAACTGCCAGCGGCATAGAACCTTAACATTGCCACTAGTTGAGTTGCAGGGGTCAGTGCAAAGGACATCCTTGTTAAACCTCTGCATGTCTGCTTCTATGGATCAGGAGCATCATGATGTCATCTGACATCTTACACTCATAATGAGTATAATTGATCAACCATCAATTAGAGTTGATTATTCATGTCAGAACCAATGATTCCATGTTGAAGATATAGGGTATTCATTACTTATGTGTTTGTCATTTGTGGCCAATATTTGAGATTTATAAGATTGCAAACATGGTCTTGGAAAGCTGTTGGCCTATGCCAGATTGTATATATAGTCAGCACTAGAAAATAAGACAGTAAATATGTTGGATTGAGATGCTTGTATTTGTACATTGAATTATTTAGGCTGCTAGCTGGGACATGCCATGTGTGATACCATTTATATGCATGGTTTTTAACGTTGTAGTTCAATCAAGAATTAAATATAGGACTCATATATTTGCCTATGGAAAGTGTAGTACCAAGAAAAGTTAAAACCAAGGCACAAGTCATTTGAGAAATAGTTGTTTTATGGGAGTTTGTTCTCCCTGCTCCTCACATGGATCTAGGTGATAAAACATGTGAAGATTGGACAGGCAACACTGAATATATGACACTATACACAATTCAGCCTTTACTTAATTTAAATAAACATTGTATGCTTAGGCTATAAGGTCACCTAAATTTGACACTACCTTGTTGATTGGGCAGAAGAATAGGCACAGAAATGGAGGGCCTTGTGAACTTCATTTCTTCAAACAAGAGCTTCCTCACCTCAATTTGGAGACAAGCCAACTTAATTTACTAGACCTCCTATTTAGCATCCTGTGTTGCTGATTAAAGGGTCTCAACACCGGTGTTAAACTCAGATGCAGCATAGTTTGCAGGTCCCCCTTATTGTTTTTGCCTTCATGTAGCATCATACAATGTACATTGAAAATTACTCAAATAAGTAGCCTATAATAAATGTAAAGTTTTCTGTAGCAACAGAATATTTTTCGGTGTACCGTAATTCATCAAATATTTTGGTTAATCTAACGTTTTACTTTTAAAGTCTTAAAGTTGCGTCAGAAAAATCACATTTCAGTACAATGGACAGCGTCTTGTTAAGTGCAACTTCAGAGACACGTACGATGGTTGTCCTTACGAGCATGTTCGGGAAACGCACATAAGAAATAACGATGGATGGTTATTTTGATAGTAGAGAACCCTCGTAACAGCTATGATCCATCGTTATCGGGAAACTCAGCCCTGGTGCGGTTTTGAGCGGGGGAGCGGAGATTCTCACTGCTCCCTTCCGCTCAAATGTTCTGACACTGTCAGGTATACTCAAGAATACAAACATACCGACCACATGCTGTGCCACGTAAGGAAATATTCAGTTGAAGAATATCAAGAACCAGAACAAACAAAACAAGACCGTATTGTTTTATTGTTTATTATAACAGTGCTTAGTATTTTATAATAGGGTTCACATTAATTCACGCTATACAAATAGTAATGTGGACTACTTTCTTGTGTCAGTGAGGGCTGTCGCGAGAACGGATATCAGGATAGCATTCATACTGGTATATGGCCTACCCCTACTCAGCCACTACTGATGCAGTTTCTCTCCTGTGTGTTGTCTTGTGTTTAAGCAGAGTACGACTTCGAGCAAAGACTTTGCTGCACTCCTGACATTGATAAGGTTTCTCTCCTGTGTGTGACCTAATGTGCATAACCAAAGATGACTTCAATTTGAACATTTTGTTACATTCTTGACATTGATAAGGTTTCTCCCCTGTGTGGGACTTCATGTGCACAACCAGATTACCCTTCTTACTAAACCGTTTGCTGCACTCCTGACATTGATAAGGTTTCTCTCCTGTGTGAGTCCGAATGTGCAGAACCAATTGTGACTTCAATCTGAACATTTTGTTACATTCCTGACATTGATATGATTTCTCTCCTGTGTGTTTCCTCATGTGCACAACCAATTGTGAATTCAATTTGAACTTTTTATTACATTCTTGACATTTATACGGTGTTAATAGATGTCTCTGCATGTGTTCGTTTAGAGAATGTTTTCGAGCAAATTGTTTGTTACATTCCTTACATTGAAAAGGTTTCTCTCTTGTGTGTGTACTTGTGTGTTGTATCAGATGTTGCCTTTGAGCAAAGCGTTTGCTGCACTCCTGACATTGATAAGGTTTCTCTCCTGTGTGTGTTCTCATGTGCAGAACCAGACTAGAACTCTGACTAAACTGTTTGTTACATTGTTGACACTGATATGGTTTCTTTCCTGTGTGTCTCCTTGCATGATAAACTAAATCCCTCTTTACACTAAAGGTTTTGTAACATTTTAGACACTGATGTAGTGTTTGTCTTCCGTAACGCAGCATATACCTTGGCAGAGCCTCATTGTTTTGTGTTCTGTTTCGAATAAGCAACTCTCCTCCATGTTCCTCCTCCTCCCAACTCTGAGCTGTAAGACAGTCTGGAGCTCCAACAGAGAGGGGCTGAGAGTCACCGTCTGGTTCTGATGCTGTATAGTCTTGTTCATCATGGTCTGCTTTGATTTGCTCCTCAGTTGTGTTGCTGGGTAGACAGTCTCCTTCTCTGTTCTCCACTTCAACAGTTTGGTCAAGATGTGAATATTCAGAAAAGTCCTCATGATCCCAGTCATGTTTCACACTGGTTGAAGTGAACACTGAGTGTGTAGTTTCAGACTGCAGTCCTTGGAGCTGCTCTTCCTCCTGATTGGTCCACAGCTCCTGCTCCTCTTTTATCTGTGGGGGTTCCGGGAGAGAGCGCAGCTGCACATCTGGGGGAAACAACAGTAGGTTTGTGATCAACTTAGTCATTATGCAACCCAACATGTCTGACAGCTAAAACCAGACCAATATTTTGTGATCTTAGCATTAGTTAGTGCTGTCAAACGATCACAATATTTAATCACAATTAATCGCACATTTTTATCTATTCTAAATGTCACTTGATTACTTTTTGTCCCATTATTTTTTCTAATTTTAATGCTCTTATCAACATGGAAAAGTGGATCGCATTGCTTAATGCAAAAGTTTAATTTTTATTTGAAACAACAATGCAATTGCCTAGCTTTGACAAGGGGTCGGAGAATTCGCATCAGCTGTATGCTTGGCCATCAAGTGGTATTTCAGACTGTGATGTGCTGCGATGATAGGTCGGTTTACAACAACAAAACACACAGATCACTTTGGTCTTGTCAATGGAGCCATATGGCAACTTTTTTGAAGTAAACGTTCCATTCTTATTGGCATCCATTTTGGCGTCTCGCGCTTGCCATCCACTCAAAACGTAACGTTAGCCTGCTACTTTTTAGCCGGCTCAGGTCAGTAGTTGTTGAAACGGCATGTGAAAAAGTTTATTAGGTCAAAAAGAATGTTAATCTTGCGATAGAAAAATGTACGCCGTTAAAAGGGTTTTGCGTTAACGACGTTAACGCATAATAACTGACAGCGCTATTCAATATTAATACAAAATTGACACCTTTACAAAATCAACAACAACAAACAAACAACACTAGTGCTAAATAACTATTTTAAATGGTCGGGTCCATGACGCAGGTTAAGTAGCTAGCTCCTGAGACTGCTCAGCAAAAGAACAACAGGGAACCCACTTGTCTAGCAGATCAAGAAATGTTTGTAGGTACCTACCGAAAAGTAACTAGACTTAGCTACAGTATTTGTTTATTTGAAAGGATCCCCATTAGCTGACGCTGAAACGACAGCTAGTCTTCCTGGGGTCCAAAAAGTACATAAAACGTAATCACAATCACAATTACTCACAAATATCGTATATATATATATACACACCAAAGAACAAGAAAAAGTAAGAAGTACTGATAAAAGTAATCAAATGAATGTAAGACAACCTGTCACATAATACAATCATGCTCAACCATTCCAGATGATTTTATAATGAAAGCAAATACAGTCTTTATCTTTTTTTTTAAACCAGTTTTTCCCTTGATTTCACAAACCCCACCTGGAAGATTGTTCCAAAGCACAATTGACCTATAAAACACTGTCTTTTTCAAAGAGTCGGATTTTGGTAGGGGTAAAGAAATCTGATGACTATTCACCCCTCTTGTGTAATGTGAATGCATATCTGAATAGTAAATTATATTGTCATAAAGAAATTTAGGAGTGCGGGTGTTAATAATTTTATGAAAATATACTAACATGTTAGCAGATAGTCTATGCTTGACCTCCAGCCAAGCAAGTCATGCATTTCTGCAACACTAGTCCGCAAAGAACAACCAAGAACCAGCCTTGCAGCCTTATTTTGGGCCACTTGTAATTTTTTTAAGTGACTACTTGATGCAGCAGACCATACGACAGAACAGTAATCCAAATGACACAAGCCAATGTACAAACAACATGACTGATCAACCGTGAATTTAGAAATTGTGCACATTTACGCGTTAATGCAACAGCTCTACCCATTTTAGCAACAACTTTGTTGATGTGATCAGACCATGACAACGTTGAATCCAGCCAAAGTCCAAGAAGCTTCACATGTTTTACTTGCTGTATATTTTGACCATTTACTTAATTTGTTTGGATTATCAGATAATCTATATTTAGAAGCAAATATTATACTCCTAGTTTTTGAAATATTTAGAGCAAGTTTATTTGTTTTGATCCAATTATATAATTTCCTAATCTCAAACGACAGAACCTGATTAAACTCTGAACATGTAGGAGCTGCAAAATAAAGAGTGGAATCATCAGCAAACATAGTCAATGTAGCCTTACTGAGTATATACGGCATATCATTTGTAAAAATCGAAAATAGCAAAGGTCCGAGGCAACTCCCTTGAGGAACACCACAATCCAGGGACTTACTAAACGATAATGCCCCATTAAAATAAACTCTTTGCGATCTCTCCGACAAATAGCTCTTAAACCATCTGATTGCTGATGAAGTAAAACCATAACTAGTTTGGAAATCTAAATGTAATGGTCAATTACATCAAAGGCTGCACTGAAGTCCAGTAAAATTGTACACAAGCATTGAGTTATCAATTCCTGTTAGCCAGCTATCCGACATTTGCGTCATTGCAGTGCAGGTGGAATGACCATGCCTGTAAGCATGCTGAAACTTCGTAGTCAAATTGTTGTTAGAAAGGTAATCTTGCACTTGCTCAAATACAATCTTTTCCAGTAATTTACTTAAAATAGGCAGAATGCTATAGGCCTACTGTTTTGACCACAGAAGGTTGATTTTTTATCTTTGGGTAAAGGGATTATCTTGCCCTCTTTCCAAAGTTTTGGACACACCCCACCCATCAGACATCTGTAAAAAATGTGACAGATTGGTTTAGAAATATGTCCCGCTGATAACTTCAACAGCCGACTATCCAAGTTGTCTGTACCAACAGACCTACCCACAGTTAAAGATCTCAACAACATTTCCACCTGCTCAACATCAACCTGATAAAATTCGAAACTACACATTTATCCTTCATAATACACCTTTCAATTAGCTCATTTGAGTTGGAACCAACAGTGCATTTCATTGTCTCTTTCATTGTCTAAGGTTAAAAACCTTATTAACAAAATAATTATTAAAATAGTTTGCAATCTGTATTGGCTCAATCAAATAGACCCCATTCAATTCAACAAAAGAAGCGCAAGTGGATTTTTTCCCGATAATTTCATTGAGTACATTCCACATTCTCTTACTATCTGTACCACTATCATCAACTCGTTTATGAAAATATTTTTTCTTTTTCGCCCTTTTCTCCTTGGTCACCTGATTCCTTAAAATATAGTAAGATCTTCTGTCCTCAAGAGAGTTTGAAAGTACTGCAACCTTTTTAGCCTCTTTTATTAATACTTGGTTTTTCAGTATTAATGCTGAAGGCTCGCTGATATTGCATAGCGTCGTTGCTAACGTGTGCTGACGTTGTAACGTTGTGACAGTGTGTATGTGAGAGACGCTTGAGTGACAGAGAGATGGAGGGAGAGCAGAGAAAGGGAATGCAGCTGAACGAATACGCTGCGTGTTTTTGCCTAAACAGTATTACCATTTTTTTTTTTATGAAACGCAATATGTGGTGGCCGGTGTTGATTCTGTGGGGCACCGCCACAAATGATTCTGTGAGTGGGAAACACTGCATCTTATCGATGTCTCAAAAGCAAGTAGTGTTATGCACTGATATCAAATGAAATTCGCTGCTAATGGAGTTTAGTTAAAACTGTAGACCAGGGGCGTTTCTACACAGGGGCCTACAGTGGCCAATGCCCCTGTAAAAATGTCCCTGGCCCCCCCTGAGGTCACTTATTTTTTTTAAACATTTTTCTTCTCCTAGTAGTCAGCCCCTCTGATTAAACATTGCCCCCCCCCCCCAGTAAAATTAATATGGAAGCGCCACTGCTGTAGAAGTCCTTTCAAGAAATGCAGGACTGTTGTGCAAATCAGCAATGTAACGTTAGCATAGAAAACTAGAGATTTTTTTTTTACGTTTAAATTAAAAACATGGTTGGAACACAAAACAAGACTGTTGTAATTTGGATTCGGATTCTGGGTGATCTGGCCACCATTGTTGCCGATTGCGCAGTGTATTCTGGGTATCCCTTGGTTTCAAGTATGAACAATGTACAATGGAGATGCGGTTAGAACCGAACCTGTACTGTACTGTTGCCAGTGGTACATGACAGTGCCTCTACTGGCACATGACAGTTACTATTCCGTTGATAGTGGTACGCAAGTGTCTCGTGGCAGTTGCATTGGGTGTCTTCCAGCTTTTATTTTTTTTATTTATTTTTTTTAACATTGGTGATCAAATGTTTTTATTCAGTATAGTCACACAGGGTGGCAGAACACTAACATGGTGTTATTTCAAATTACAAACAAAATGCTCAGACATGAGAATGTGTCCCAGGACCAAAAAACTGAGGAAAGAGGGGGAGGAGGTAGGGAGACATTAAAAACCACAACAGTAAGAATAATGTCTGCAGCTTACAAATAAGACATACAGAAAGAGACATAAACAAACAAAAGACATTGACAAAAAGACAGACATAAGACATAAGGGATCACAAATGCACAAATAAACATAAGAAGGTTTTCGCACAAGTCAACAGCATGGATTTCAAGGATTCAGAAGTGTTGAGCCATGTGTCCAAAGTCTTTTCTGATGCTCCATTTATGCGAGCTGTAGAGTTCCATATATATGAAATC
This sequence comes from Hypomesus nipponensis, assembly GCF_054491055.1. Classification (NCBI taxonomy): domain Eukaryota; kingdom Metazoa; phylum Chordata; class Actinopteri; order Osmeriformes; family Osmeridae; genus Hypomesus; species Hypomesus nipponensis. Next base: position 26,675,069 of record NC_140369.1, read on the forward strand.
CAAAAACGAAAGAGTCCATGTGCGAATAGACAAGTCATCAGGTGGTTTCCAAGCGCTTGCAATCATGCTCTTGGCAGCTGCAAGTCCAGCGAATACAGCACGATTTTGAGGTTGAGAGAGCTGAAGGGCTGACAAATCATTCAGAATCAAAACACTGATAGTAACAGGTACAGTATCAATAATCAAGGGAGACATTTTGGATGCAACAATGTTGCCACATGCCACAAGTTTTTGGCTTGTGGTAAAACAATTTCCGGATAGGATGGATGGGCAGAGATCTCTGCCAGGGGACACCGTATGCCTTGAGTGCTGATCTTAGCTGAAGGTAAAAGAAAAATGAGGAAGGTGGTAGACTGAATGCGTTTTGTAAGTCGAAAAAAGGTAACAAGCCAGCCTCGCTAAAAATGTCCTTAAGATAATGAACCCCCCTCTGTTCCCACTGTGGAGCTGTTATAGGCCTCCCACCAATCAGGAGTGCTGTATTGTTGAATAACAAAGTGTATGCCAGGTACATGCTAGATATATTATATTATATATATAGAGATATTAGCAAAAAGAACGTCATGGAGTGACCATGGCTCTGTCATAGCACTCTCTAAAGTGCGCCAGCAAACAGACAGGTTTAGACGGGAGAGTACAAATAATGCAGGACTCAAGGGGCAACCTTGGCGTGCAGATCTACACACTGGAAATAAAGAAGAGGAGGTGCGTCCGGTTAAGACCCGGGCTGAAGGGTTAGAGTACATAACTTTAATCATACCAATGAAAGTGTTACCAAAGCCCATCACCTCCAAAACTGACCATAAGAATGACCATTCAAGTCTATCATAGGATTTCATTGTGTCAATAGAGAGAAGTGACATTAGCGTGTTTCTGTCTTCTGCAGCATCAACAATGTGGAGAAGGTGTCTAACGTTATCTGCAGCCATCCTCTTTGTATGAATCCTGTTAGGTCAAAATTGACTAATTTTGACATTTGAGACTCTAAATGATGGGCTAAGAGCTTTGCAAAGATTTTTAAATCAGAGTTTATCAGGCTCAGAGGTCAATAGCTAGAGCACTTTGTAGGATCATTATCCTTTTTCAAGAGCAAGGAAATCAAGGCTGTGTTAACATCCCTTGAGAATTCACCCTTCTCAATAGAGAAGTTAACCATGTCAAGAAGGAAAGGACCCAACTGTTCCCAAAAAGTTGCATGAAATTCAGGGGTTATCCCATCAAAGCCCAGTGATTTTCCTTTTTGCATACTCTGTACTGCCACTCTTAATTCTTCTATAGGAATCAATTTGTCGAAGTCAGCCGATTCCTCTAATGATAAGTGAGGCAAGGCAAGCTGATTTAACCACCTTCAGCAGTGAAGCCTATCCAGAGTAAACTCTGATTCATACAAATTAGAATAAAATGTCTGAAAGGATATTTATTTCAGCTGGGTCAGTTCTAATATTGCCATCTGAAGATTTGAACTTCGCCCCACCCACAAAACCATTTGGTTGGGAAGTTGGGTCTGGAGGGGCTCGTATTGGGGACAAACTATATAAAACCAGGAGCTGGGCAGACCAATGAAATTGCCAGGGCGGGCTTTATACGATTATGGACAGATGATCAACAACGTCACGAAAGAGCGCTTGGGTTGAATTCATTTTCATCAAACAACATATTACGTTGCTCTGATTGGTTGTAGGTCTATCCAATTGAGCGAAAAGGCATTTGTTTTACGAGTTCGGTTGAAACACGCCCCATAGTCACAGCCCAATGGAGTTTTCAGACTAATATTCTGACTAGAATTATGAGTATGACAACATCAGGCTACTCCAAAGCTATTTGATCAGTAAAATTAGATTGCAACAATGAGTCTAATCTGGTATATTCAGCTTCAAGGTTTTGTAGGTGAAGTGACCTATCTTTGCGAGCATTAGAGCAGAATAATATGGTATTGCTCCTGATAAAACCTTTTATTGCGTCCCACAATATCCTGGGGTCCTCTACAGATCCAACATTAATTTCTGCAAATATCTGGAATTCTCCAATAAACTTTTTTTATTTCAAGAAAAAAAGAATTGAAACAAATCATGCAGCACGTTGAGACAGTTGGCCTAGGGTGGTGATGCAAAATACCCCTTTATGGTCAAACAATGCCATTGGAAGTAACACTGCTTTATCAATTGAATGAAATAGTTGAGCTGATAAAAAAATGAAAATGTATTCTGGAAAAAGATTTATGTCTACCTGAGAAAAAGGAGTAATCCTTACAGGTGGGATTAACTGCCAAATATCTATAAGCCCCAAGCTGATGGCCCATAATGTTAGAGCCTTTGTGGCCTGAGCCTGCTTCCCAGTGGCCTTTGCGTTCAACCGATCAACATTACGGTCCCACACAGCATTGAAGTCCTCACCAACAATAGAAGAAAGGTCCGTTAACTCCAGCATCTGGCTGGTATTATAGAAATTGCCATCAAAAACATTCGGCGCGTCAGCTGACACGTGCAATTTTCCTAGCACTAAATTCTAATGTGGAGATCGCAATCCTGCCTGCATTATCCGACCAGGGAGACAAAACTTTTAGTGGGAGATTCCGTTTGACTACAATGGCAACTTGCTGAGGAGGATGCAATTGTATGATAGAATCTATTGGCCAAACGCCCGGTATCAGCCTGTAGCAAATGCGTCTTCTGCAATAAAGCAATGTCAACGTTTCTCTTTTTTAGTAAACCCAGAGTGCTAGCTCATTTATGAGGGGCATTCAGTCCACCACAATTCCAAACAAAAAATGAAAGATCAACCATCATCAAAAAAGCTGCGTTCTAAATGAAAGCATATGTGGGAAAGCATATTGCTACTACCTTTCACTCCAAGCAATAGTGCATCCAAAGTTAAGTCCCTCAATACATAAAACATGAAAGACACAGAACATGAACAGACAAGACAGTGATACAAAAGGGAAAGCGAGAGAAGGGGGGAAACGTAGCCAAAAGGCTAACACTCAAAGTAGGTCTGTGATCAAGATTGGATATGGGACAGCAAAAAGGGAACAAGCCCATAACTACCTTGTTGCAATAGCAACTGGTTCCACACCAAGATAACTTTCAAGTAAACGCATTTCTTGTCAAAATATAGAAAACGAAAAGCACAACATTGGAAGCACAATGGAAAGGAATCTCCAGCCTCGTGGCCTGCAGTGCTCTACGCTAATGTTTTCACCAAGGACTACATATGCTCCGAAATGAAAAAAAATAGGAGCACAGTGTTTTTTTTTTATTGTATTCTTTTATTAAACATAACTTAACACAGGGGCGTTGTTAGACCTTTTTTACAGGGGCACGTGCCCAGTATAAATCTGCTGTGCCCCAGTCAAATCTAAAGTTTGAGTTTTAACAAACCGAAAACACAAAGCTTGCATTAATTATAGATGTCCCTGCCAAAGCTGATATCAAACTTGCGTCCCTGAACTGTTATATAGTGGGTTAAGCGAGGGGAGTTTCTATAGCCTAATAGTGCATTGTGCGCAACAAGCTTGGAAGAAGGGATATGAATATAGAGGCCTGTGCCCCAGTACAGTTTTATGTCTAACAACGCCACTGACTTAACAGTTAATGCTAGACAACTAGCAACTTTCACTCTGATAGAACTAGAACAAATAGTTTAAGAAACATGATATAGTTAGTTCATATTTTCTTAAAATACTGGGACAGTATATACTATGTATGCACGCCAAGGATTAAAAGACTTGGTTGTCAAAGCTAGGTAGACCTAGAGCCATATAAAAAGAGAGTTGGGACATTTCCATAGACTCCCATTGTAATTGAAGAAGGCAGAATTAAGCGTGTCATTTGCGACCTACAGTCCCAAACATTGTATTTTGCAACGTTCAACCCCATTCATGTTCAGTGTTACAAATCAAGTTAGTTGATTTTGAAAATAGTTTTAAAATACTGCAGTAATTTGATCAATTTACCAGCTAACTTGCTTCGTAACACTGAACATGAATGGCGTAATACTTTGTGAAAGACCCAGAAAACACAAATTTCTGACGAGGCAAAATTGAGGACAATTTTGGAATCCCTGCTGGACATATTTTTTAGGTCTCGAAAAGAGGACCCCTGGTCACCCAAATTTTATATAGCCAGCTTTACTTCAAGTTTATTGTAAGATATAGCTTGTTATATTCTAAATGCACATCTGATTAGAGCTAGCAACAATGAATTGCAGATTAAGGTGTCCCCTATCGACCAGCTAACTGTCGACGCTCGGCAGGAATTTCAGGTCCACTCTCTAAAAACAAACGACCCTCTCACTGGACATATTCCATAATAAAATGTTTAATTGAATGCAATTAGTTGCCTTGTATATTCTGTTCTATTTACCAAACTCCTTTCTTGTCTTAAATTGAGCTGGTGTGAGCTATGGTAGCTAGCATAGCCATTTCTAGCTCTGCTTGACAATATAGACCAATTATTTGTTTGTAAACATTCAGGATACCCGCGCAATGTGGCTGCAGAAAACCGGGAAAGGATAGCACTTTAAATGGCAAAAGCACAACACGGATAATACACAGTTAAATTTAAAAAAGACCAAAAAGGTAGAGGAGGACAGCCTTTAAGAGAGAAAGCAATTACCCATTGATCTGTCGCATCAGAATTTTGATTCGGGTTACAAAAGTCTTGAAATTTGATTGAGAATGTCGCCCGGTACAGACCGCATAGTCGAGCGGCAACCATGTATTCACGTCATGTGACATATGTCACAAAGTTCATGATTTTATAGTTTTACAGTCAATTCTACATCTAAAAAGTCGAGCAGGGCAGCTTTCAAGAGATATGGGAATTCTGTTTTTAGCCAGCTGGTCCGATTATTTTTCTGATTTGTTAAAACTGGCAATCTGAGTGAGACTGCATCCCCCTTACACTGTTTTACATTAGCCTCAGTCAGACTCGCTCACTGGCAGTGTGCACAATGTTGTATTTCACTCCATACTAAACCAGAAACGTCAGGGAGGACTGCCTAATATAGATACAAGCCTGATGAAGACAGCCAGCATCTCGGATTTCTTTAACCAAGCCTGTTTCATTCGTCATTTGCCTGAGAAAGCCAGGCTGACCTCCGTTAGCCAGGCTAGTTTTGCCCGATCACTTGGTCAGGCTATTTAAGGGTATCGGGGTCAAGTGACTTTTGTGCATAGACAACTGAAACGTAAACGTATTTGTCCAAAGGCCAAGAGCCTCAAAAAGTTCATATCAATCCCTGCAATCCAGTGGCCAGAGATATATGATGACCTGATCGACACTCCAAGTGTAATAGACCGGGGAGAAGTTCGTCTTTTGCAACCGACATGCGCAGTTGAGCCTGCTTGACAGTTGTGTGACGTAGGGTGATAATTGGTGTATTGCTGCCTAGCGTTATAACTTAATGTAATACATAAATGTTAATAAAGTATCAGACATATACATAGTACAGCACCCCAGTAACCAATTGATACTATGTGTAGGCTATACCAAAAATGTCAGTAAATCGAGATGCTGCTACTGTCTGTCCCGATGAAAACCATTCAAACAGGTTGCCACTGCCAGCATTGTTTTTTTGCAGCTACTTGAACCAAGTGATCAAGTGTCGGCGAGATCACACTCGTAACTCTTTATTTGGCTCTGGCACATTGGTTGCAAATCGTCGCTCGCGCGTCATTATGCTATGTTTACATATTGCAGTCGCGACTCCGTCACTTGCTTTCCATGTGAAATCAATGGTATGCCTCACTTCATCGCCCTGTTGTTCCGTGTATTGACAACAGCCCGTCACTCGCGCACTGTGCTCGTAAATTATTTTTCAAATTAGCACATACATATTTTTAGGCGCAAATGCGAGTGAAATGGTCGCACTGTAGAGCCCTGACATTAGGTCACATACGGAATGGAAAGAAAAACGGAGTAAAACTGATTTGTCTGTCCCCCCTATATCTAGCTCTGGAAATCTATCTGTATCTCTGGCTCTGTCAATGAATGTATTCTATAGTGTCCGTAAATAGGCCTAGGGCCTTTGTCTCCACTCCAAAATTAGTGATTTCTTATGTCTTTTTAAGCGTTTAAATAAAACGCACTTCGACAGGTTATCACATGGTTTTTCCATTTGAAGCTACGCTCAACACGTTTGTGTCGGTACAAATTGTTTTGAAAGGTCGATACAGCTTCGTGAGCACGGTATCAAGCGTAACAAGGTGCCTATCCAGAGAGTCATGCATCGGGTCGCATAACACCGTTACGTTAAGGTGTATGTACTCATTTTCTGACCGTGCTACATCAAATAAGATATAATGAATACAAAGACACTAGATTATAATCAACAATAGTTATTAATTTCGAACCTGTTCGGTGAAGCTTGATTTCAGGTTGAGTAACAATGTCCAACAACCGTTGCAGTCGCGCGCTCTCCTCCTTTGAATTTTGTATCTCCTCTTCGAACTCGGCAAACGATTTTTCAGCGGCCGCAAATATCTCCAAAGCTGCCGTTGTTAATCGTTGAGTGATCAAATCCCTGAACACATCTAATTTGGACATTCTGGTGCTGAAAAATCGGAACGTTTACGAAACTGTAACTCAAGGAAGCTACAAGGCTCGTTCTTTCTAGCCGGATGTAAATAACTCTTGCTGTTCCAGTGATCAGTTCACTGGCCTCTTCGAACCTATCCTGGCGCCATCTGCTGTGGTGGAGTTGGATCAGTCGTGGCTTGATTGCATATAGATCGGCACAAACTGAAAAAATACTCTATTTTTCTATAGGCACAGTATCTAAGCGGTTTAGAGATGGTGTCCCGTAACTATATAATGTGCTCAGTGGTACTTACAGCAAAACAATGATTGTCCCTGAACGACCTCCTAGTGAAGTTCCTAAACCATGTGACTGGTTCCTGTGTGTGTGTGACCCTGCCCATCTCCCCCTGGCCTCCTCCAGGTAGATGGAGCCCAGGTGCAGGTAGATGGGATGTGTGTCTGAGGCGTCCACCACTAAGTCCAGGGTCCTCTCATAGCCCTCCTGAGCCTTCCTGTGCTCCCCAGTCTGGTTGTGCAGGTGACCGTCCAGAGCCACACGTCTAGGTCCTGCAGAGAGGGGAACCATCAGGAGAGAGATTACACATCAACATCTGACTGATCTGGTTAACACATGTGTGGTGTAACTTACGAAGTTAAGTCTTGTACTTGCTGTGTAATATTTTATTGTTGATTGTTCTTTTACAGGTACAGTCCTGCACTTTTGTGGTTCATGTTGTTTTATTTGTAACTTGTATAACTACATGCTCTTATGGGTCTTCCCTTTTGGCACTTGTTTAGCTTTTTCACAATGTATGCTTCATGTTTTGGCTGCTTGCAATGTTTGGGACTATCTCGTTGTTATGTTCAGTGACCTATGCTCTTTTGTAAAGCTCTCTCTTGGAAGTCGCTTTGGATAAAAGCGTCTGCTAAATGAATAAATGTAAATGTAAATGTAAATGTATTCCTCGAACAAACAAACAAGGAATGACAAAAATAACAATAAAATGCTTGAAAACTCAATGTATTGATGTAAACACCAAACGAACAATGAATAACCAAAGAGCCATTAATATGATCAAAATATACGCCTTCACCCGTCGAGTCAGACGTAGCCAGGACATTAAGTCAATAAGAACGGGGCAACTCCAATCTAACATGTTCTACAAATGGCTGAAGTACTCAGCTCGGCAAGTGAGTCAGGAAACCTGTGTAGCATGTTACAATGCAAAAAAGATTCCACAGGTCAGGCCCATCCCAGGCAGCGCACTAGGGTCCTGTACGGACCCAGACCAGTGCTTTGCTTATTGTACTCTGTACATGGCGAATGGTAATTACCAAAGTATGAGTATGGATGAGACGGTTTGTCCGCGCAAACTAGATGTAACGCAAAACGAGGGCGATTATAGTGCGCCACCCCTGGTTCAGATCCCGCCGACTCTCATTTTTCCATTTTGTATAGTAAGGGGGACAGAAATAGAGGATGTGATTAAACGCTACGCTGTAACTGACTCCAAAGGATTAGTGAGTTGTAGACAGGAAGTATTTGGCAGATGGTGCACGACGGTAAACACGGCCACAATAAAGTGCGAACAGCTGGTATTAGACGGTGAATACCTTACCCACAAAATAGAATCCACAAATGCTGAACAATATCGCATACCTAGTTTTGCAGAAGGAACAGTACCATTGGGAGATATATTTTGGTTATGCGAAGGAGATGAAAGTCTTAAAATAAAGTTAGAACCGAAATGGGAGGGTATCTGCACTCCAGTTATGCTAACTGGAAAAGTAACAGTGTTAGTGCCGCAAAGCCAAGTAGGCCTACAAAACAAACAAAAAAGAGACACACAAACTCAGTGGAAGACAGGTGACAGGGTATACATCTCTTATGACCAAATTCCGGTCGGAACGCCCACTGAACATTTGGCCATAAGTAATGACTGGATAATCTCAGGACGTATAGCAGGCTCATTGCCCTTGTACGGTCAGATAATAAATGCTCAATACATAGCACGTAACAGCAGATGGATAAATTACTTATGGTACAACCAACAACGATTCATAAACTACACAATAACTGCCCTAGAAGGAATAAAAGAACAACTACACGCCACCTCGCTGATGGCTCTTCAAAATAGGTTTATCATTGAAACCATACTAGCAGAAAATCAGGGAGTTTGCGATCTCATTGGCGAAGAATGTTGTGCCGTCATTCCCATGCACACCGGGGAAGGGGGGAATCTTACTAAAGCTTTAATAAATCTAAAATAACTAAGACAGGAGCATGTAATACATTCCAATTGGAAAACGGGAACAAATGCGTTATGGAGCTGGTTAACTAGTTTGACTTGGCCTAAATTACTGAGGGGGATAGCGATGGCATTGGCAACGGTTGTGATAATAGTGGTAGTAGCTGCCTGCTGTATATTGCCATTGGTAGCGCGACTGATAAAAAAGATGGCAGGAGTAATAACAGGACAGTTTCCCGTACAAGTATATCCTAAAGGAGAGGAAAGTGATGAATCACTGTATATGGTTCCCCCTAACAACCAACTCGATTTAGAGATTTACACAGAAATGAAGGACTTAGGGGAGTCACCAAAATTCAAGTATAAATCTAACCTGTATGAGCTAAACCATGAGGAGCTTGGCAAACTCTAATCTTGTGTTATGTCACTAGATGAACACGGCAGACGACCCCAACCAGAAGAATGACCAAGGCAACCCAACCCCCCCGGCAGACGCCAACTTCATCCATGCCATCCCCAACAAGTCAGAAACCCCCAACTCCAGGTCTAGATTTACGTCAGTTAACATCCCCGGTTTCATCTGTACCAGACACCCCAGAGAGTCCACCCCCATTGACCCCTAGAGATGTAGACATGCGTCCCCCAATCCCTATACCAGTGTGTAGAATTATCGCGGTAGGAGAAGAAAGTCAGGTTCCCAGCGACCCCCGACAAAAGAAGTGGCAGATCCAGCCCATAGACCTGCCCCCCTCTCAGGTAGACGAGTTAGAGCTGCTGCAGGATCTTCCACTCGTTGACCTTGGTCCTCTGATCGCACTGGGCCAAGGCGTGGGGTGGCCAATCGATTTCAGTCTATCAGGACCATCATCCAGAGTCCAACCACCACCTCCAGGAGACCAGACCAGACCAGGTGGAGCAGAGGGCCCAACGGCGAGAGAATCCACGGACGACGCGGATGAGGGCCCTGATGACGAGACGGATGACGATGCAGACGACGAAATGATGATCACCGGTTCCTGGACCACTGAGGCCATACAACGGATCGGAGACATGTCACTGGCCAAGTATAGGAGCCTCCAGCAACGTGTGTCCCGAAGGATTAGACAACGTCTCGCTACTGCTAGAAAGCGAGGGCAATCACTTCAGCGGTGGAGACTTCGCCGCCAGGAAGACACTCGTCGGAGCGACGAGTGTCTGGCAGTTCAGCACCAGAATCGGGTGCTGATTCGCGAGAATGAGGAGCTCAGAGAGACGTTGGACAGATTGCAGCGGGTGTGGGGAACCTCTCAACGCGGTTATCCGCCAAACCCGCCACCACGTGGATAGTACCGACAAAGGGTAATTGGACTCGTTCTACATCACCACGAAGAACAAGTCACAATTGATTCAGTTTTATGGACACCATACAACCTTACCTCACGATCTACCTCAGTGTTATGGACACCATACAACCTTACCTCACAATCTACCTCAGTGTTATGGATACCATACAACATTACCTCACAGTCAACCTCACTGCATGTCTTCAAACAGATTTTTGTTTCATTGTTTTGTTCAAAGTATTGTGTGTTTTGTTTTGCTGACCCTGCAGTAATGTTGTGTTGATGTCATTGTTTTGGTTGTTAGCCTAGCATACTGCATGGGGACATTTTAAATGTAGCATGACCACGTTGCTCACTAGCCCATCATATAACCACTATTCCTTGGGTCGGAAATAGTAGCAAATCTTCATGTGGCAACGAACACCTATATCGCATATGTCACGACCACTGGCTGGGGTGATATGTATAATCAACATACATTCATACACTATGTATTTTATAATCTTCCTTTCTCACCATTTTTATCTTACACGTACGAGACGGACCAATTTGTATAAGTAATCAGGACCTCAGTGCCAAGCTTACGAAGTGTGGAGGGTGGATGAGCGGGAAAGTACAGTATGACAACTAGCGATGACTCAGTTTGTCTCATATACTTAGGTAGAGGCTGGAACAGATACTCATGTCGTATTATGAGCATAGTTGCCCTGATGACCTGCGCCATGTGCATCATTGGGGCTACGGGGAGTTTCCATCACCCATACCCCTTTTACTTCACTCCCCTGCTATGTGTTGCAATAAGCTGATAGCTTATGCGAGTATTGGGCGATAGGAAGACCACCAGGCCACCAAGGTAAAGCTTCGCACATGATGACATTTATGTACAAGATGAAAATTGACAATGCATAGGTCGGTATTACTGTTTATTACCTCAACTGTGTTTTACAAGCTGACAGCATTCTTACATTTACCTTTCCATATTATCATTATGTAACTACTACTGTTTTATTGGATAGTTGTAATCTCATTCCATCATTAGTAAAGATGGGACTTTGCAAGTCCCAAAGGGGGGAATTGATGAAGAAAATTACGTCACCCTGCTGAAAATGATGGAGATGGGTTACATTTATGGAACTATCCGATTGAAAAGTGAATGTCTCAGTTATTCCTTATATTATACTCTAAGTTGTATTATGGGAAATTTGATGCTAAGCTGTGACTGAGTAAAACCAAATAGAAGTGTGAAACGTTGGTTTTAGCAAAGGAGGGTAGGGAAGTACCACTCCATGGAATGCAGAGGCCTAGCCGTAAATTAGAACGTACACATATGGCCAAGCTGCAGGAAAACTACCAACCAAGTCTGAAGCTGTCACCCAGGTCAGGCCTAGGTCTGTGTCTAGGGGTTTCCTATGTTTATAAAGCACGAGCATCCCATACCAACTAGAAAACAGCCTAAGATGTGTGTGCACCCAACACGAGCCTGGACATGGTCAGATTTATGTAAGGACAGAGATGCCAACGTGACCCAGCTTCTGTAATCAGAAACCCTAGTATAGGGGCCAATTGGGTGACAAAGCGTAGAAATGGTCATCAACAGAAAGGTACCAATAATGTGAGGATGCATAATGTATCTGTGACCAACAGTATTGTACCAATAGCAAAAAATGACACAAATAATAGGCAGAAAATACAGTATATAAGAGGATGTTTGGAGAGAACTTGCCAGTCTGCTCTTCGGAGCTTACTCACTAGGATACCTTTTTTACCCTGTGTTGGAATAAACTTTTGCATCAATACTCTGAGTTTCAGTGCATCTGTTTGGACTTAGCCTGATTTTTGACTGGTTTGGACTTAGAATAATTTTCAACGTTGGGACTTAGCCTGATTTTTGACTGGTTTGGACTTAGAATAATTTTCAACGTTGGGACTTGGCCTGATTTTTGACGGGTCAACACTTAGAATAATTTTCATCGTTTGGACTTAGTTTATTTTCCACTTGTCAACACTTAGAATCATTTTCAACCTTTGGACTTAGTTTATTTTTGACTTGTACGGACTTAGGATTTTCTTCACTTCGACACTCTGATTTATTTTCACTATACACGGGAACTTGCAAAAATCATTTACGACAGTTTGAGCTCAAGCCTTGGGTCCGGTCAGGCCAAAGTGGGAGGAAAGAGGACAGTGGTGAAGTACAGGATATTTGGGGAAAGACATTGATCATACCAAATTAACTGTGTCATGAGAACAACGCGCTTGGTCTGGGCTACATTATGGAAGAAGACAAGCTCCACGTCATAGTGGGGATCAATTTCTCCAAAAGGAGGAAAAAGATGCGGCTTGTTCAAGACCTTCTTTAAGGGCAAATCAGAACCCGGACGCCGAATCCCCTAACAAGAAGGGAGCTTCTCAGCCAAGTGTCACGACTGTATAATCCCATCATACTCCTGTAAAGCAAAAGGAAGCGATTCTGGTACGCAGAACGTTTCAAGAAGCAAAAGTGGGAAGCTGTCCAGCCAGAGATACGTGGGACACAGCGCTCTCAGATGGACTTACGGAAGATGGAATTAAGCTCTTCAAAGAGTATGAACAACTGGGCAAAGTCAAGTTTAGAAGGGCACTGACCCCCCCCCCCCCCCCATGGCTCAACAACTAAACCTTGACTTGTAGAGTCTAAAGCCAAGTTAACTCCATTGGACCACAAAGGGGATGCTGTTAAAGCGGAGATGTGTGGAGCAGTGTTTGCTTCACGCTTGAAATTATTTCGAGTTGCACAGTCGAATCCAAGTGGAGAAGTGGTATCACCTTGTGGATAGCCAAACATTCCTTAATGCAATAGAGAGAGAAAGCTACGTCTATCAGACATTTTTTGCAAACAGGATTGGAGAGATTCAGAGTCGAACAAGCATTCTGGCTTATATGTACTATATGTTATTTGTCTGGCACGGGTTTGGGGGGTGGGGAATTTGTTCTATATATTCTGTTGATGTTGTATGTTTAATTTGAAAAAATGCTAATAAAGAAACCTTGATCAAACTGAGATGGTTACCTCGTGTTTTTCTTGGTGTCCACTATAGAAGCAGCTCTTCCCTGCAGAGAAGCAGCTTCCTGAGACAAAGAACATCCTCGGCCAATGCACAACCAAAGGTGACTTGAGTTTTCTATTTTGTTTATTTGTTGTTCATTAAACGCACAGCCGTGCAAACCTAACTCGCCATGTCTGACTTCTCTGATTTGACTGTGCTGCTTGACAGTCTCAGTGGGATTGTCACAACGTACATGTGTGATTTACCGTGTGTGTGTGTTCATACTGTGGGTGTGTGCATACTGTGGGAAGGTGTGTGCATACTGTGGGAGGGTGTGTGCATACTGTATACGGTGTATGCATGTGTATACCTTGTGTGTGTGTGTGTAGACTGCATGTTTGTATGATGTAGGCGTCTGTCTATGGATAAACTATAATGGGCCTGCTGAAAGTATAACTGTTTCCTGACAGATGCTTGTCAGGAAAGCATTACTTCTGTCTCTGAAGACCCTTAGCACTGGTGGGATAAACACTCTTTGTATAATCGGAGCACCTTCAACCACAGGGTTGTCAAAGAAGAGATATGCCATAAGTTGTTGTAACTTGTCTAGATGCACTGCTTAATTTAGGCCTTATTTTATATATTTTAGGATTTTTTTTACAATCTACCAATGGGTTGTGAAAACAGTGACATGATTTCATAACCTGTTCCTTTAAATTAATACGTTCTTTGGAGATAAAGTAAACGTGAATTAATTCACTTTTGGTCATATTGTGAAAGAAAAAAGTCTTCCCTTATGTTTCCGAACACGGACACAACAAAAGTACTGGAATTCACTCAACAGAACTGTAAAGAGTGTCTCTAGCCTACAAGCCTCCCAAAATCTGCTGATTTCTTTTTACAAACTACTACTACTACTGCTACTTCCTACACTGTTGGAAATGGTCTCTGTTTACAGGTTAAACATTTCGAAAAGAATACAGACATGAGTTGACAAGCTTATTTAAATTTGGTCTCAGACCAATGCATTCTATTTGAAATTCCGTGGGTTTTCGTTTAACATAATTCGCTCGCGAATTTTGGGCCTGCTAATATCCCACTGGAAGTGAATACAGCACTAGACGACTCCAACCACCCTCCCCACTGCACCGACTGAGACCGAGGTGAAATCAGTTTTATATTCGAGATTCAACAGACATTCATATTTGTACCTCTGTTCAGGCTCTGTGTCATATTTAGGGACCGGGGTAAAAGAGTAGACAGCCTGAATGCCAAAAAAATCTAGCAACCATTTGAATACACACCATTTTCAGTGTTTCTTCTACATTTTTGTCAAAATGGACCACACAAACTTCAAACTTGTGGCACATTCTTCTACTACTAGCCAGCCAAGTTGTCCAAACTTTGGTTTGATGATACAGTTTATCATGGATTAGCCAATAAATCTATGAAAACACTTTTGACATTTTTGTTCAGTGTTTCCTCAATATCTTTGATTTATTAAGGCTTTAATAATGTGCCATAATAATGTAGCCTTATGTTTTTGAGTTAAAATGTCTGTAATGTAATTTGGGGGCATTCCAAATAAACATTGATTAATATGACTGCGATTAAATCAGCAAATATACTTCTGCCGCGGGGGTGCCACTCCTCAAAATCTCCTGCCACCCTCTTGCCACCCCATTCATATTTTTCTAGATCCGCCCCTGAAAGTTTGCTGGCTCGATACCCGGCCGTGCAAAATGGCATTGTGTCCTTGGGCAATAAACTTCACCCTACACTTGACTTACTTACTGTAAGTCATTCTGGATAAAAGCGTCTGCTAAATGTAAATGTAGCAAACAAATGTATTTGTGCTATTTAGTTCTTTGGGTTGCTGTTTAATCAAAAAGTTAAATACATGCACATTTTTGTCCTTTTTTGAAGCGAGCGGCAGGGTGATTCGAGTGGAGCGGGATGCTATCTGCGTTGAGCGATAATGAGCGGAGCGGCCTGGGCAGCGTTTCCCGAAAGGATCGTAAGCCTAAGTTGATCGTATGATGGATCTTTGTTGTACGGGCCGTTTCCCGAAACCATCGTAGCTAAAGAGGCACTTGAAAATCCTCGTAGAATAACGAGCGCTCCAGACCAGTCGCTAAGTGCATCGTAGCACAGAGACTCAGTGGAGACACAGGTTGGCCGACCATGAAAACTACATTAGACTGATGCTGAAAGTTAATTCAGATAGAAAATAAGATTATTTTGGTCCTCTTTTTACACCAGTTACGCTGGAACTGGGATATTTCTTAGTGAACCATACAAGTTCACTAAGAAATATCCCACAAAAACATAGAATCAGGTTTATTTACATAGTACATTTAGGTTACACAAAATAATTTAATTTGGTGGGTTTGGCACATGCAATGAAGGTATTTTTTTCAAATATTTTTTTAATCAGTCTTATTCAAAGTACTATAAAATTTAAATATGGCTGTTGTAATGTGCAATAGTAACAAGAAATGCATTAACGTAACGCTTTTATGAGTACAATAACACAACAACAATTGAACATTGAAGATGTTTATTAGAATTATAGGGCTAGTAGCACGCCAAGCCCGGTGGATGAAGAGGCCGGTGGCAGAGCCGAGTCTGATGTTGGGAGATGGTGGCGCCCAGGAAATGGAAAGACTCCACAGGGTTGACTGAGAAGTCACACAGGGTGAAGGGGCCAGGAGGGAGTGAAAACTACTACTAATACTAAAATCATAAGAGCCATTGAAGATAGCCTAAGTCCTGCACCGCAGACTTGTCCCCTCTGGTTGTGGGGAATTGGATGTGGTCTGGGATGTGGCAAAGTAATGCAGTTGTGACAGCCTGCACAGATCTTGAAACTGAGACCTTGGAGAGCCCATGTCCATCTCCAATAACCTCCAGAAAACTGCCAGCGGCATAGAACCTTAACATTGCCACTAGTTGAGTTGCAGGGGTCAGTGCAAAGGACATCCTTGTTAAACCTCTGCATGTCTGCTTCTATGGATCAGGAGCATCATGATGTCATCTGACATCTTACACTCATAATGAGTATAATTGATCAACCATCAATTAGAGTTGATTATTCATGTCAGAACCAATGATTCCATGTTGAAGATATAGGGTATTCATTACTTATGTGTTTGTCATTTGTGGCCAATATTTGAGATTTATAAGATTGCAAACATGGTCTTGGAAAGCTGTTGGCCTATGCCAGATTGTATATATAGTCAGCACTAGAAAATAAGACAGTAAATATGTTGGATTGAGATGCTTGTATTTGTACATTGAATTATTTAGGCTGCTAGCTGGGACATGCCATGTGTGATACCATTTATATGCATGGTTTTTAACGTTGTAGTTCAATCAAGAATTAAATATAGGACTCATATATTTGCCTATGGAAAGTGTAGTACCAAGAAAAGTTAAAACCAAGGCACAAGTCATTTGAGAAATAGTTGTTTTATGGGAGTTTGTTCTCCCTGCTCCTCACATGGATCTAGGTGATAAAACATGTGAAGATTGGACAGGCAACACTGAATATATGACACTATACACAATTCAGCCTTTACTTAATTTAAATAAACATTGTATGCTTAGGCTATAAGGTCACCTAAATTTGACACTACCTTGTTGATTGGGCAGAAGAATAGGCACAGAAATGGAGGGCCTTGTGAACTTCATTTCTTCAAACAAGAGCTTCCTCACCTCAATTTGGAGACAAGCCAACTTAATTTACTAGACCTCCTATTTAGCATCCTGTGTTGCTGATTAAAGGGTCTCAACACCGGTGTTAAACTCAGATGCAGCATAGTTTGCAGGTCCCCCTTATTGTTTTTGCCTTCATGTAGCATCATACAATGTACATTGAAAATTACTCAAATAAGTAGCCTATAATAAATGTAAAGTTTTCTGTAGCAACAGAATATTTTTCGGTGTACCGTAATTCATCAAATATTTTGGTTAATCTAACGTTTTACTTTTAAAGTCTTAAAGTTGCGTCAGAAAAATCACATTTCAGTACAATGGACAGCGTCTTGTTAAGTGCAACTTCAGAGACACGTACGATGGTTGTCCTTACGAGCATGTTCGGGAAACGCACATAAGAAATAACGATGGATGGTTATTTTGATAGTAGAGAACCCTCGTAACAGCTATGATCCATCGTTATCGGGAAACTCAGCCCTGGTGCGGTTTTGAGCGGGGGAGCGGAGATTCTCACTGCTCCCTTCCGCTCAAATGTTCTGACACTGTCAGGTATACTCAAGAATACAAACATACCGACCACATGCTGTGCCACGTAAGGAAATATTCAGTTGAAGAATATCAAGAACCAGAACAAACAAAACAAGACCGTATTGTTTTATTGTTTATTATAACAGTGCTTAGTATTTTATAATAGGGTTCACATTAATTCACGCTATACAAATAGTAATGTGGACTACTTTCTTGTGTCAGTGAGGGCTGTCGCGAGAACGGATATCAGGATAGCATTCATACTGGTATATGGCCTACCCCTACTCAGCCACTACTGATGCAGTTTCTCTCCTGTGTGTTGTCTTGTGTTTAAGCAGAGTACGACTTCGAGCAAAGACTTTGCTGCACTCCTGACATTGATAAGGTTTCTCTCCTGTGTGTGACCTAATGTGCATAACCAAAGATGACTTCAATTTGAACATTTTGTTACATTCTTGACATTGATAAGGTTTCTCCCCTGTGTGGGACTTCATGTGCACAACCAGATTACCCTTCTTACTAAACCGTTTGCTGCACTCCTGACATTGATAAGGTTTCTCTCCTGTGTGAGTCCGAATGTGCAGAACCAATTGTGACTTCAATCTGAACATTTTGTTACATTCCTGACATTGATATGATTTCTCTCCTGTGTGTTTCCTCATGTGCACAACCAATTGTGAATTCAATTTGAACTTTTTATTACATTCTTGACATTTATACGGTGTTAATAGATGTCTCTGCATGTGTTCGTTTAGAGAATGTTTTCGAGCAAATTGTTTGTTACATTCCTTACATTGAAAAGGTTTCTCTCTTGTGTGTGTACTTGTGTGTTGTATCAGATGTTGCCTTTGAGCAAAGCGTTTGCTGCACTCCTGACATTGATAAGGTTTCTCTCCTGTGTGTGTTCTCATGTGCAGAACCAGACTAGAACTCTGACTAAACTGTTTGTTACATTGTTGACACTGATATGGTTTCTTTCCTGTGTGTCTCCTTGCATGATAAACTAAATCCCTCTTTACACTAAAGGTTTTGTAACATTTTAGACACTGATGTAGTGTTTGTCTTCCGTAACGCAGCATATACCTTGGCAGAGCCTCATTGTTTTGTGTTCTGTTTCGAATAAGCAACTCTCCTCCATGTTCCTCCTCCTCCCAACTCTGAGCTGTAAGACAGTCTGGAGCTCCAACAGAGAGGGGCTGAGAGTCACCGTCTGGTTCTGATGCTGTATAGTCTTGTTCATCATGGTCTGCTTTGATTTGCTCCTCAGTTGTGTTGCTGGGTAGACAGTCTCCTTCTCTGTTCTCCACTTCAACAGTTTGGTCAAGATGTGAATATTCAGAAAAGTCCTCATGATCCCAGTCATGTTTCACACTGGTTGAAGTGAACGTGTATTCTGTAGTTTCAGACTGCAGTCCTTGGAGCTGCTCTTCCTCCTGATTGGTCCACAGCTCCTGCTCCTCTTTTATCTGTGGGGGTTCCGGGAGAGAGCGCAGCTGCACATCTGGGGGAAACAACAGTAGGTTTGTGATCAACTTAGTCATTATGCAACCCAACATGTCTGACAGCTAAAACCAGACCAATATTTTGTGATCTTAGCATTAGTTAGTGCTGTCAAACGATCACAATATTTAATCACAATTAATCGCACATTTTTATCTATTCTAAATGTCACTTGATTACTTTTTGTCCCATTATTTTTTCTAATTTTAATGCTCTTATCAACATGGAAAAGTGGATCGCATTGCTTAATGCAAAAGTTTAATTTTTATTTGAAACAACAATGCAATTGCCTAGCTTTGACAAGGGGTCGGAGAATTCGCATCAGCTGTATGCTTGGCCATCAAGTGGTATTTCAGACTGTGATGTGCTGCGATGATAGGTCGGTTTACAACAACAAAACACACAGATCACTTTGGTCTTGTCAATGGAGCCATATGGCAACTTTTTTGAAGTAAACGTTCCATTCTTATTGGCATCCATTTTGGCGTCTCGCGCTTGCCATCCACTCAAAACGTAACGTTAGCCTGCTACTTTTTAGCCGGCTCAGGTCAGTAGTTGTTGAAACGGCATGTGAAAAAGTTTATTAGGTCAAAAAGAATGTTAATCTTGCGATAGAAAAATGTACGCCGTTAAAAGGGTTTTGCGTTAACGACGTTAACGCATAATAACTGACAGCGCTATTCAATATTAATACAAAATTGACACCTTTACAAAATCAACAACAACAAACAAACAACACTAGTGCTAAATAACTATTTTAAATGGTCGGGTCCATGACGCAGGTTAAGTAGCTAGCTCCTGAGACTGCTCAGCAAAAGAACAACAGGGAACCCACTTGTCTAGCAGATCAAGAAATGTTTGTAGGTACCTACCGAAAAGTAACTAGACTTAGCTACAGTATTTGTTTATTTGAAAGGATCCCCATTAGCTGACGCTGAAACGACAGCTAGTCTTCCTGGGTCCAAAAAGTACATAAAACGTAATCACAATCACAATTACTCACAAATATCGTATATATATATATACACACCAAAGAACAAGAAAAAGTAAGAAGTACTGATAAAAGTAATCAAATGAATGTAAGACAACCTGTCACATAATACAATCATGCTCAACCATTCCAGATGATTTTATAATGAAAGCAAATACAGTCTTTATCTTTTTTTTTAAACCAGTTTTTCCCTTGATTTCACAAACCCCACCTGGAAGATTGTTCCAAAGCACAATTGACCTATAAAACACTGTCTTTTTCAAAGAGTCGGATTTTGGTAGGGGTAAAGAAATCTGATGACTATTCACCCCTCTTGTGTAATGTGAATGCATATCTGAATAGTAAATTATATTGTCATAAAGAAATTTAGGAGTGCGGGTGTTAATAATTTTATGAAAATATACTAACATGTTAGCAGATAGTCTATGCTTGACCTCCAGCCAAGCAAGTCATGCATTTCTGCAACACTAGTCCGCAAAGAACAACCAAGAACCAGCCTTGCAGCCTTATTTTGGGCCACTTGTAATTTTTTTAAGTGACTACTTGATGCAGCAGACCATACGACAGAACAGTAATCCAAATGACACAAGCCAATGTACAAACAACATGACTGATCAACCGTGAATTTAGAAATTGTGCACATTTACGCGTTAATGCAACAGCTCTACCCATTTTAGCAACAACTTTGTTGATGTGATCAGACCATGACAACGTTGAATCCAGCCAAAGTCCAAGAAGCTTCACATGTTTTACTTGCTGTATATTTTGACCATTTACTTAATTTGTTTGGATTATCAGATAATCTATATTTAGAAGCAAATATTATACTCCTAGTTTTTGAAATATTTAGAGCAAGTTTATTTGTTTTGATCCAATTATATAATTTCCTAATCTCAAACGACAGAACCTGATTAAACTCTGAACATGTAGGAGCTGCAAAATAAAGAGTGGAATCATCAGCAAACATAGTCAATGTAGCCTTACTGAGTATATACGGCATATCATTTGTAAAAATCGAAAATAGCAAAGGTCCGAGGCAACTCCCTTGAGGAACACCACAATCCAGGGACTTACTAAACGATAATGCCCCATTAAAATAAACTCTTTGCGATCTCTCCGACAAATAGCTCTTAAACCATCTGATTGCTGATGAAGTAAAACCATAACTAGTTTGGAAATCTAAATGTAATGGTCAATTACATCAAAGGCTGCACTGAAGTCCAGTAAAATTGTACACAAGCATTGAGTTATCAATTCCTGTTAGCCAGCTATCCGACATTTGCGTCATTGCAGTGCAGGTGGAATGACCATGCCTGTAAGCATGCTGAAACTTCGTAGTCAAATTGTTGTTAGAAAGGTAATCTTGCACTTGCTCAAATACAATCTTTTCCAGTAATTTACTTAAAATAGGCAGAATGCTATAGGCCTACTGTTTTGACCACAGAAGGTTGATTTTTTATCTTTGGGTAAAGGGATTATCTTGCCCTCTTTCCAAAGTTTTGGACACACCCCACCCATCAGACATCTGTAAAAAATGTGACAGATTGGTTTAGAAATATGTCCCGCTGATAACTTCAACAGCCGACTATCCAAGTTGTCTGTACCAACAGACCTACCCACAGTTAAAGATCTCAACAACATTTCCACCTGCTCAACATCAACCTGATAAAATTCGAAACTACACATTTATCCTTCATAATACACCTTTCAATTAGCTCATTTGAGTTGGAACCAACAGTGCATTTCATTGTCTCTTTCATTGTCTAAGGTTAAAAACCTTATTAACAAAATAATTATTAAAATAGTTTGCAATCTGTATTGGCTCAATCAAATAGACCCCATTCAATTCAACAAAAGAAGCGCAAGTGGATTTTTTCCCGATAATTCCATTGAGTACATTCCACATTCTCTTACTATCTGTACCACTATCATCAACTCGTTTATGAAAATATTTTTTCTTTTTCGCCCTTTTCTCCTTGGTCACCTGATTCCTTAAAATATAGTAAGATCTTCTGTCCTCAAGAGAGTTTGAAAGTACTGCAACCTTTTTAGCCTCTTTTATTAATACTTGGTTTTTCAGTATTAATGCTGAAGGCTCGCTGATATTGCATAGCGTCGTTGCTAACGTGTGCTGACGTTGTAACGTTGTGACAGTGTGTATGTGAGAGACGCTTGAGTGACAGAGAGATGGAGGGAGAGCAGAGAAAGGGAATGCAGCTGAACGAATACGCTGCGTGTTTTTGCCTAAACAGTATTACCATTTTTTTTTTTTATGAAACGCAATATGTGGTGGCCGGTGTTGATTCTGTGGGGCACCGCCACAAATGATTCTGTGAGTGGGAAACACTGCATCTTATCGATGTCTCAAAAGCAAGTAGTGTTATGCACTGATATCAAATGAAATTCGCTGCTAATGGAGTTTAGTTAAAACTGTAGACCAGGGGCGTTTCTACACAGGGGCCTACAGTGGCCAATGCCCCTGTAAAAATGTCCCTGGCCCCCCCTGAGGTCACTTATTTTTTTTAAACATTTTTCTTCTCCTAGTAGTCAGCCCCTCTGATTAAACATTGCCCCCCCCCCCCAGTAAAATTAATATGGAAGCGCCACTGCTGTAGAAGTCCTTTCAAGAAATGCAGGACTGTTGTGCAAATCAGCAATGTAACGTTAGCATAGAAAACTAGAGATTTTTTTTTTACGTTTAAATTAAAAACATGGTTGGAACACAAAACAAGACTGTTGTAATTTGGATTCGGATTCTGGGTGATCTGGCCACCATTGTTGCCGATTGCGCAGTGTATTCTGGGTATCCCTTGGTTTCAAGTATGAACAATGTACAATGGAGATGCGGTTAGAACCGAACCTGTACTGTACTGTTGCCAGTGGTACATGACAGTGCCTCTACTGGCACATGACAGTTACTATTCCGTTGATAGTGGTACGCAAGTGTCTTGTGGCAGTTGCATTGGGTGTCTTCCAGCTTTTAATTTTTTTTTTTTTTTTTTTTAAACATTGGTGATCAAATGTTTTTATTCAGTATAGTCACACAGGGTGGCAGAACACTAACATGGTGTTATTTCAAATTACAAACAAAATGCTCAGACATGAGAATGTGTCCCAGGACCAAAAAACTGAGGAAAGAGGGGGAGGAGGTAGGGAGACATTAAAAACCACAACAGTAAGAATAATGTCTGCAGCTTACAAATAAGACATACAGAAAGAGACATAAACAAACAAAAGACATTGACAAAAAGACAGACATAAGACATAAGGGATCACAAATGCACAAATAAACATAAGAAGGTTTTCGCACAAGTCAACAGCATGGATTTCAAGGATTCAGAAGTGTTGAGCCATGTGTCCAAAGTCTTTTCTGATGCTCCATTTATGCGAGCTGTAGAGTTCCATATATATGAAATCCAAAAACGAAAGAGTCCATGTGCGAATAGACAAGTCATCAGGTGGTTTCCAAGCGCTTGCAATCATGCTCTTGGCAGCTGCAAGTCCAGCGAATACAGCACGATTTTGAGGTTGAGAGAGCTGAAGGGCTGACAAATCATTCAGAATCAAAACACTGATAGTAACAGGTACAGTATCAATAATCAAGGGAGACATTTTGGATGCAACAATGTTGCCACATGCCACAAGTTTTTGGCTTGTGGTAAAACAATTTCCGGATAGGATGGATGGGCAGAGATCTCTGCCAGGGGACACCGTATGCCTTGAGTGCTGATCTTAGCTGAAGGTAAAAGAAAAATGAGGAAGGTGGTAGACTGAATGCGTTTTGTAAGTCGAAAAAAGGTAACAAGCCAGCCTCGCTAAAAATGTCCTTAAGATAATGAACCCCCCTCTGTTCCCACTGTGGAGCTGTTATAGGCCTCCCACCAATCAGGAGTGCTGTATTGTTGAATAACAAAGTGTATGCCAGGTACATGCTAGATATATTATATTATATATATAGAGATATTAGCAAAAAGAACGTCATGGAGTGACCATGGCTCTGTCATAGCACTCTCTAAAGTGCGCCAGCAAACAGACAGGTTTAGACGGGAGAGTACAAATAATGCAGGACTCAAGGGGCAACCTTGGCGTGCAGATCTACACACTGGAAATAAAGAAGAGGAGGTGCGTCCGGTTAAGACCCGGGCTGAAGGGTTAGAGTACATAACTTTAATCATACCAATGAAAGTGTTACCAAAGCCCATCACCTCCAAAACTGACCATAAGAATGACCATTCAAGTCTATCATAGGATTTCATTGTGTCAATAGAGAGAAGTGACATTAGCGTGTTTCTGTCTTCTGCAGCATCAACAATGTGGAGAAGGTGTCTAACGTTATCTGCAGCCATCCTCTTTGTATGAATCCTGTTAGGTCAAAATTGACTAATTTTGACATTTGAGACTCTAAATGATGGGCTAAGAGCTTTGCAAAGATTTTTAAATCAGAGTTTATCAGGCTCAGAGGTCAATAGCTAGAGCACTTTGTAGGATCATTATCCTTTTTCAAGAGCAAGGAAATCAAGGCTGTGTTAACATCCCTTGAGAATTCACCCTTCTCAATAGAGAAGTTAACCATGTCAAGAAGGAAAGGACCCAACTGTTCCCAAAAAGTTGCATGAAATTCAGGGGTTATCCCATCAAAGCCCAGTGATTTTCCTTTTTGCATACTCTGTACTGCCACTCTTAATTCTTCTATAGGAATCAATTTGTCGAAGTCAGCCGATTCCTCTAATGATAAGTGAGGCAAGGCAAGCTGATTTAACCACCTTCAGCAGTGAAGCCTATCCAGAGTAAACTCTGATTCATACAAATTAGAATAAAATGTCTGAAAGGATATTTATTTCAGCTGGGTCAGTTCTAATATTGCCATCTGAAGATTTGAACTTCGCCCCACCCACAAAACCATTTGGTTGGGAAGTTGGGTCTGGAGGGGCTCGTATTGGGGACAAACTATATAAAACCAGGAGCTGGGCAGACCAATGAAATTGCCAGGGCGGGCTTTATACGATTATGGACAGATGATCAACAACGTCACGAAAGAGCGCTTGGGTTGAATTCATTTTCATCAAACAACATATTACGTTGCTCTGATTGGTTGTAGGTCTATCCAATTGAGCGAAAAGGCATTTGTTTTACGAGTTCGGTTGAAACACGCCCCATAGTCACAGCCCAATGGAGTTTTCAGACTAATATTCTGACTAGAATTATGAGTATGACAACATCAGGCTACTCCAAAGCTATTTGATCAGTAAAATTAGATTGCAACAATGAGTCTAATCTGGTATATTCAGCTTCAAGGTTTTGTAGGTGAAGTGACCTATCTTTGCGAGCATTAGAGCAGAATAATATGGTATTGCTCCTGATAAAACCTTTTATTGCGTCCCACAATATCCTGGGGTCCTCTACAGATCCAACATTAATTTCTGCAAATATCTGGAATTCTCCAATAAACTTTTTTTATTTCAAGAAAAAAAGAATTGAAACAAATCATGCAGCACGTTGAGACAGTTGGCCTAGGGTGGTGATGCAAAATACCCCTTTATGGTCAAACAATGCCATTGGAAGTAACACTGCTTTATCAATTGAATGAAATAGTTGAGCTGATAAAAAAATGAAAATGTATTCTGGAAAAAGATTTATGTCTACCTGAGAAAAAGGAGTAATCCTTACAGGTGGGATTAACTGCCAAATATCTATAAGCCCCAAGCTGATGGCCCATAATGTTAGAGCCTTTGTGGCCTGAGCCTGCTTCCCAGTGGCCTTTGCGTTCAACCGATCAACATTACGGTCCCACACAGCATTGAAGTCCTCACCAACAATAGAAGAAAGGTCCGTTAACTCCAGCATCTGGCTGGTATTATAGAAATTGCCATCAAAAACATTCGGCGCGTCAGCTGACACGTGCAATTTTCCTAGCACTAAATTCTAATGTGGAGATCGCAATCCTGCCTGCATTATCCGACCAGGGAGACAAAACTTTTAGTGGGAGATTCCGTTTGACTACAATGGCAACTTGCTGAGGAGGATGCAATTGTATGATAGAATCTATTGGCCAAACGCCCGGTATCAGCCTGTAGCAAATGCGTCTTCTGCAATAAAGCAATGTCAACGTTTCTCTTTTTTAGTAAACCCAGAGTGCTAGCTCATTTATGAGGGGCATTCAGTCCACCACAATTCCAAACAAAAAATGAAAGATCAACCATCATCAAAAAAGCTGCGTTCTAAATGAAAGCATATGTGGGAAAGCATATTGCTACTACCTTTCACTCCAAGCAATAGTGCATCCAAAGTTAAGTCCCTCAATACATAAAACATGAAAGACACAGAACATGAACAGACAAGACAGTGATACAAAAGGGAAAGCGAGAGAAGGGGGGAAACGTAGCCAAAAGGCTAACACTCAAAGTAGGTCTGTGATCAAGATTGGATATGGGACAGCAAAAAGGGAACAAGCCCATAACTACCTTGTTGCAATAGCAACTGGTTCCACACCAAGATAACTTTCAAGTAAACGCATTTCTTGTCAAAATATAGAAAACGAAAAGCACAACATTGGAAGCACAATGGAAAGGAATCTCCAGCCTCGTGGCCTGCAGTGCTCTACGCTAATGTTTTCACCAAGGACTACATATGCTCCGAAATGAAAAAAATAGGAGCACAGTGTTTTTTTTTTATTGTATTCTTTTATTAAACATAACTTAACACAGGGGCGTTGTTAGACCTTTTTTACAGGGGCACGTGCCCAGTATAAATCTGCTGTGCCCCAGTCAAATCTAAAGTTTGAGTTTTAACAAACCGAAAACACAAAGCTTGCATTAATTATAGATGTCCCTGCCAAAGCTGATATCAAACTTGCGTCCCTGAACTGTTATATAGTGGGTTAAGCGAGGGGAGTTTCTATAGCCTAATAGTGCATTGTGCGCAACAAGCTTGGAAGAAGGGATATGAATATAGAGGCCTGTGCCCCAGTACAGTTTTATGTCTAACAACGCCACTGACTTAACAGTTAATGCTAGACAACTAGCAACTTTCACTCTGATAGAACTAGAACAAATAGTTTAAGAAACATGATATAGTTAGTTCATATTTTCTTAAAATACTGGGACAGTATATACTATGTATGCACGCCAAGGATTAAAAGACTTGGTTGTCAAAGCTAGGTAGACCTAGAGCCATATAAAAAGAGAGTTGGGACATTTCCATAGACTCCCATTGTAATTGAAGAAGGCAGAATTAAGCGTGTCATTTGCGACCTACAGTCCCAAACATTGTATTTTGCAACGTTCAACCCCATTCATGTTCAGTGTTACAAATCAAGTTAGTTGATTTTGAAAATAGTTTTAAAATACTGCAGTAATTTGATCAATTTACCAGCTAACTTGCTTCGTAACACTGAACATGAATGGCGTAATACTTTGTGAAAGACCCAGAAAACACAAATTTCTGACGAGGCAAAATTGAGGACAATTTTGGAATCCCTGCTGGACATATTTTTTAGGTCTCGAAAAGAGGACCCCTGGTCACCCAAATTTTATATAGCCAGCTTTACTTCAAGTTTATTGTAAGATATAGCTTGTTATATTCTAAATGCACATCTGATTAGAGCTAGCAACAATGAATTGCAGATTAAGGTGTCCCCTATCGACCAGCTAACTGTCGACGCTCGGCAGGAATTTCAGGTCCACTCACTAAAAACAAACGACCCTCTCACTGGACATATTCCATAATAAAATGTTTAATTGAATGCAATTAGTTGCCTTGTATATTCTGTTCTATTTACCAAACTCCTTTCTTGTCTTAAATTGAGCTGGTGTGAGCTATGGTAGCTAGCATAGCCATTTCTAGCTCTGCTTGACAATATAGACCAATTATTTGTTTGTAAACATTCAGGATACCCGCGCAATGTGGCTGCAGAAAACCGGGAAAGGATAGCACTTTAAATGGCAAAAGCACAACACGGATAATACACAGTTAAATTTAAAAAAGACCAAAAAGGTAGAGGAGGACAGCCTTTAAGAGAGAAAGCAATTACCCATTGATCTGTCGCATCAGAATTTTGATTCGGGTTACAAAAGTCTTGAAATTTGATTGAGAATGTCGCCCGGTACAGACCGCATAGTCGAGCGGCAACCATGTATTCACGTCATGTGACATATGTCACAAAGTTCATGATTTTATAGTTTTACAGTCAATTCTACATCTAAAAAGTCGAGCAGGGCAGCTTTCAAGAGATATGGGAATTCTGTTTTTAGCCAGCTGGTCCGATTATTTTTCTGATTTGTTAAAACTGGCAATCTGAGTGAGACTGCATCCCCCTTACACTGTTTTACATTAGCCTCAGTCAGACTCGCTCACTGGCAGTGTGCACAATGTTGTATTTCACTCCATACTAAACCAGAAACGTCAGGGAGGACTGCCTAATATAGATACAAGCCTGATGAAGACAGCCAGCATCTCGGATTTCTTTAACCAAGCCTGTTTCATTCGTCATTTGCCTGAGAAAGCCAGGCTGACCTCCGTTAGCCAGGCTAGTTTTGCCCGATCACTTGGTCAGGCTATTTAAGGGTATCGGGGTCAAGTGACTTTTGTGCATAGACAACTGAAACGTAAACGTATTTGTCCAAAGGCCAAGAGCCTCAAAAAGTTCATATCAATCCCTGCAATCCAGTGGCCAGAGATATATGATGACCTGATCGACACTCCAAGTGTAATAGACCGGGGAGAAGTTCGTCTTTTGCAACCGACATGCGCAGTTGAGCCTGCTTGACAGTTGTGTGACGTAGGGTGATAATTGGTGTATTGCTGCCTAGCGTTATAACTTAATGTAATACATAAATGTTAATAAAGTATCAGACATATACATAGTACAGCACCCCAGTAACCAATTGATACTATGTGTAGGCTATACCAAAAATGTCAGTAAATCGAGATGCTGCTACTGTCTGTCCCGATGAAAACCATTCAAACAGGTTGCCACTGCCAGCATTGTTTTTTTGCAGCTACTTGAACCAAGTGATCAAGTGTCGGCGAGATCACACTCGTAACTCTTTATTTGGCTCTGGCACATTGGTTGCGAATCGTCGCTCGCGCGTCATTATGCTATGTTTACATATTGCAGTCGCGACTCCGTCACTTGCTTTCCATGTGAAATCAATGGTATGCCTCACTTCATCGCCCTGTTGTTCCGTGTATTGACAACAGCCCGTCACTCGCGCACTGTGCTCGTAAATTATTTTTCAAATTAGCACATACCCTACATATTTTTAGGCGCAAATGCGAGTGAAATGGTCGCACTGTAGAGCCCTGACATTAGGTCACATACGGAATGGAAAGAAAAACGGAGTAAAACTGATTTTTGTCTGTCCCCCCTATATCTAGCTCTGGAAATCTATCTGTATCTCTGGCTCTGTCAATGAATGTATTCTATAGTGTCCGTAAATAGGCCTAGGGCCTTTGTCTCCACTCCAAAATTAGTGATTTCTTATGTCTTTTTAAGCGTTTAAATAAAACGCACTTCGACAGGTTATCACATGGTTTTTCCATTTGAAGCTACGCTCAACACGTTTGTGTCGGTACAAATTGTTTTGAAAGGTCGATACAGCTTCGTGAGCACGGTATCAAGCGTAACAAGGTGCCTATCCAGAGAGTCATGCATCGGGTCGCATAACACCGTTACGTTAAGGTGTATGTACTCATTTTCTGACCGTGCTACATCAAATAAGATATAATGAATACAAAGACACTAGATTATAATCAACAATAGTTATTAATTTCGAACCTGTTCGGTGAAGCTTGATTTCAGGTTGAGTAACAATGTCCAACAACCGTTGCAGTCGCGCGCTCTCCTCCTTTGAATTTTGTATCTCCTCTTCGAACTCGGCAAACGATTTTTCAGCGGCCGCAAATATCTCCAAAGCTGCCGTTGTTAATCGTTGAGTGATCAAATCCCTGAACACATCTAGTTTGGACATTCTGGTGCTGAAAAATCGGAACGTTTACGAAACTGTAACTCAAGGAAGCTACAAGGCTCGTTCTTTCTAGCCGGATGTAAATAACTCTTGCTGTTCCAGTGATCAGTTCACTGGCCTCTTCGAACCTATCCTGGCGCCATCTGCTGTGGTGGAGTTGGATCAGTCGTGGCTTGATTGCATATAGATCGGCACAAACTGAAAAAATACTCTATTTTTCTATAGGCACAGTATCTAAGCGGTTTAGAGATGGTGTCCCGTAACTATATAATGTGCTCAGTGGTACTTACAGCAAAACAATGATTGTCCCTGAACGACCTCCTAGTGAAGTTCCTAAACCATGTGACTGGTTCCTGTGTGTGTGTGACCCTGCCCATCTCCCCCTGGCCTCCTCCAGGTAGATGGAGCCCAGGTGCAGGTAGATGGGATGTGTGTCTGAGGCGTCCACCACTAAGTCCAGGGTCCTCTCATAGCCCTCCTGAGCCTTCCTGTGCTCCCCAGTCTGGTCGTGCAGGTGACCACCCAGAGCCACACGTCTGGGTCCTGCAGAGAGGGGAACCATCAGGAGAGAGATTACACATCAACATCTGACTGATCTGGTTAACACATGTGTGGTGTGCTTGCAGGTACTGAATGGACATCTCCCTACAATCTCTGCTGAGTCTAGGTTCACTACAAATGATTATTATTCATTTCTAAAACAAAGAGCCCATCATGATGTGTCAGTAGCTGCTCCTGGTCTGTAGGTTGTTTGATGCTCCTGGAAGCTGTGGTTGAGCGCCTCCTGCAGGCTGAGCTGGGCACTGCTGTATTCTGCCCTCAGCAACTGCAGCCTGGCCATGGACCCCCTCTGGACACAGCAGCTCCTGGACCAGAGCCTGCTGAGACATCTGCACACAAACACACACACACTCACACACTCACACACTCACACACCCTCACACACACACATACAGTACACTGTTCCATCAGCAGACATCATGTCTCTAGTTCTGGTCTGGATGATGTCTGTGTTGTTTGTTCACTCCCTTCCTCTCAGTCAATCTCTCAGGTCCCAATTCCCCGTCTGATTGGTCCATTCCGGTCGCCTCCCTGGTCCAATCAACTGCCAGTCTCCACTATCCCAACAATCAGCACAACCTGCCTCCCATAAAAGCTGCTCCTTTCTTCAGCCCCAGGAGAGAGAACTGATCCATGATGTGTAAACAGCTGTTTGTATGAGGACTGTGTTTTGTGTTGACTTTGTTTGTACTTGGCAGGAAAATGTCCATAGTTTCTTTTTGTTTTTAATGTCTATACCCTGTATAGAGCTTTGCGTTTGTTTGTTTCCACCTTGTGGCAGCCCAGGGGTGCAGCACCATGGACAGCGTCCCAGTAGGCACCACAGACAGCACTCCAGTCAGCACCATGGACAGCAGCACCAGCAAGACCTGGGTCAGGTGATCAGAGGCAGGTATGTCCCACAGGAGACCACCAGCTGCCCAGGTGAGGCTCATGAGTGGAATGGAGGGCGGTGTTCATTGACAACTGATTGTGCTCCCAATTATTGCTTATGCATTTCAGGTGTGTGTGTCATTTGACTGTCTATATATGCTGATGCACCTGCACAAAGTACATTTATATTTATGCATTTAGCAGACGCTTTTATCCAAAGAGTGCTTTACAAAGAGAGAGCTTTACAAAAGAGCATAGGTCACTGATCATAACAACGAGGTAGCCCCAAACATTGCAGGCAGCCAAAACATGAAGCATACATTGTGAAAAAACAAATAAGTGCCAAAGTGAACAACCATAAGAGCATGCAGTTTAAACAAGTTACAATTAAACAACATGAAACTCAAAAGAGTGTACCTGTAGAAGAACAATCCACAGTAAAATATTAGTACAAAAGTTTAAATCCGTTATAACTAACCAACAAGAGCAACAAGTCTCTCAATAAAGTTAATTGTGAACCTGGAGGAAACTAACATCAGGTCCAGCTAAGCATTCCTTATTGCCGTTGTACTCCCGGAACAAGTGCGTCTTGAGCCTTTTCTTGAAGGTGGGGAGACAGTCAGTGTCCCTGATGGAGGTGGGGAGCTGGTTCCACCATTGGGGGGCCAGACTGGAGAAGAGCTTGTGTTGGGAGCTCTTGAGCGATGGGACCACCAGGCGGTTGTCAAAAGAAGACCGTAGGTGGCGGGTGGGGGTGTAAGGCTGGAGGATAGACTTGATGTAGTCGGGTGCAGTCCCGTTCACTGCTCGGAAGGTCAGTACCAGGATCTTGAATCTGATGCGGGCCGTGATGGGTAACCAGTGGAGGGAGATAAGGAGAGGGTTAACATGGGAGCGTCTGGGTAGATTGAAGACCAGACGGGCTGCCGCGTTCTGAATCCTCTGGAGAGGGTGGGTTGCGCATGCTGGGAGACCGGCGAGCAGCGAGTTGCAGTAGTCCAACTTGGAGAGGACCAGTGCTTGGACTAGCAGCTGGGTGGAGTGCTCAGACAGGTATCTCCTGATCTTCCGGATGTTGTAGAGGGTGAATCTACACAACTGGGAGACTGCAGAAATGTGGGCCGTGAGGGAGAGCTCGTCATCCATGGTAACGCCAAGGTTCCTGGCAGAGGATGAAGGGGTCACCGTCGCAGATCCCAGGGTGATTGAGAGATCGTGGGAGATAGAAGTTTTGATGAGAAGTTCTGTTTTGGCGAGGTTCAGCTGGAGGTGGTGCTTGGTCATCCAGGCGCAGAGTCTGGATGACCTAGCTGAGATCCCCGGATCGGTCGGGAGGAACGACAGGTACAGCTGCGTGTCGTCAGCGTAGCAGTGGTAGGAGAAGCCATGGGAGGTAATGATCGGTCCAAGTGAGGTGGTGTACAGGGAGAAGAGGAGTGGTCCAAGGACGGAGCCCTGTGGGACACCAGTGGAGAGCTGGCGAGGGTCTGACAGTTTGCCTCCCCAGGAGACCTGGTAGGATCTTCCCGACAGGTAGGATGAGATCGACTGGAGTGGAGTGCCAGTGA
This sequence comes from Hypomesus nipponensis, assembly GCF_054491055.1. Classification (NCBI taxonomy): domain Eukaryota; kingdom Metazoa; phylum Chordata; class Actinopteri; order Osmeriformes; family Osmeridae; genus Hypomesus; species Hypomesus nipponensis. The sequence continues at coordinate 26,707,887 of NC_140369.1, forward strand.
TGCCCATCTCAGAAAGTCTGGAGAGCGGGATCTGGTGGTTAACCGTATCAATCGCTGCAGAGAGGTCCAGCAGAATGATTTACAGTATTTGCATAAAATACAGGGGATATATTTGTGTTTCAATTCACAATATAAACAGCTGTTCACTTTGCCTTTAGCCAATAATTTAGGTTTTGAACATGATGTTATCTGTTTTGCTGACAGTGTGAAAGCATTGGTAAATTGGGCAGTACAAATCGATTGTTTTGGTCTTGGTTGAGCTCGTGTGTTAAAGAAGTTCAAGCATTTAAAATTTTTGTTTACTTTATGCATTTTGTGTCAAAGTAACAAGAAATGTGTTAATTGTACAGCCTACACAGACGGATGTTGTGCTATCTGTGTAAGAGTTTCGGAAACTTGTTAAAGGTATTGTGAAAAAACTGTAATGACATGCAATGTGAGTAAATGCTTAAAAATATCACGAGAAGGATGAGAAGTTTAAGTCATAATATATGTTAGGACAATCGTTACACACAACTGCCCAATGTCTTTGTTTGATGCAACTGTTTCAACTATGTGAGGCTGCCACATAGTGCAAGAGGGAGTAGGCTAAGGGAAATGAGAAGAGAAATCTGTTTTATTCTTCACTTCACTTTCCACATTCTACACACTCTTAGTATTTAGTAGTGTGAGCAGCACGAAATGCTTTAAAAATCTATGCAATCTTCATTCATAATAACTATGGATACTTTAAATATACACAAATATCAGTTGTAATATGTAAGTACAAATGGACCGAACTGCAACCGATGCAAGCACACCTCACAATTTTCTTCAGAAATTGTACTCTCTCTAGTTTACCCTCTCTAGTTTGTTTTATTGAACACAGACCGATCATGGTTACTGACTTGCATAGTCATCCATCAAAGGCCCATTCTGAGCTAGGAAAAAACTCAGCCTCAGCCTCCCAGGAAAAGATCTGTTACATTGTTGTTGCTGATGCGGTTTCTTTCCTGTGTGTCCTCGTGTGATTATACAGAGAACTACGTCGAGCAAAGAATTTGCTGCACTCCTTACATTGATAAGGTTTCTCTCCTGTGTGTGTCCTCATGTGCAGAACCAGATTGCTCCTCAGAGCAAACACTTTGTTACATTCCTGACATGGATATGGTTTGTCTCCTGTATGTGTTCTTATGTGTATTAACAGAGAACTTCTATGAGCAAAGAGTTGGCTACACTCATGACATTTATATGGTTTCTCTCCTGTGTGTGTTTTCATGTGTTCAACCAGAGTATATCTTCTAGCAAACAGTTTGTTACATTCCTGACATTGGAAAGGTTTCTCTCCTGTGTGTATCCTTGTGTGTTTTAACAGAGAATCATTTTTAACAAAGCATTTGCCACACTCCTGACATTTATATGGTTTTTCTCCTGTGTGTGTTCTCATGTGCTTAACCATATTACAACTCTTACTAAACCGTTTGTTACATTGTTGACATTGATAAGATTTCTCTCCTGTGTGTGTCCTCATGTGTTCAACCAGAGTATATCTTCTAGCAAATAGTTTGTTACATTCCTGACATTGAAAGGGTTTCTCTCCTGTGTGTGTCATCATGTGTTTCAACAGAGAACCACTTTCAGCAAATTGTTTGTTACATTGTAGACATTGATAAGATGTATTTACTGTGTGTGTCTTCATATGAAAAACCAAAGCACTTTGTCTACTAAAAGTTGTGTTACATTGTTGACACTGATGTACTGTTTTTCCTGTGTGATGTTTCTGTGGCATATGTTCCCTTGGCGGAGCCTCATTGTTTTGTGTTCTGTTCTGGAAAAGCAGCGCTCCTCCATGTTCCTCCTCCTCCAAACTTTTAACTGTAGGACAGTCTGGAGCTCCAACAGAGAGGGGCTGAGAGTCACTACCTGGTTCTGGTGCTGCATAGTCTTGTTCAGCAGGGTCTGCTTTGATTTGCTCCTCAGTTGTGTTGGTGGGTAGAAAGTCTCCTTCTCTGTTCTCCACTTTAACAGTTTGGTCAAGATGTGAACATTCAGAAAAGTCCTCCTGATCCCAGTCATGTTTCACACTGGTAGAAGTAAACACTGAGTGTGTAGTTTCAGACTGCAGTCCTTGGAGCTGCTCCTCCTCCTGACTGGTCCACAGCTCCTGTTCCTCTTTAATCTGTGGGGGCTCTGGGAGAGAGAACTGCTGCACATCTGTGGGGAAGAAGAGGCAAGACAACAGTTAGATGTGGCCTGCTTTATGGTTTGTCAACCTATATTGACAGCCAAAGAAACCCATTCAAAAACTACTGGGTATAATTTCTGGGGAAATTGTGAGGTGTTCTTGCATCCGTTGCAGATGGGTGTTTTTTTAACTTACAAGTACAAGTAATATTTTGGTAATTTCAATAAGTACCGTATTTCTTCGATTAAATGCTGCCCTCAAATAAACGCTGCACCAAAAATGAACATTGTGCAATAGACGCCAGCCTTGATTAAACACCACACAAAAAAAATCTGAGAATGGTTATTTAATCGGTTTAATTAAAACACAGTATTTATCACTGTCAGAAAAGTTGAAGATGTAACCTTTTATTCTGTATAAAATTATACTGTGTTTAGCTTTGTGTGTAGAGAGGCCACCCCCAAATAAAACTGTAGGCAAGGTCCAGGCTTCCCACAGTTCACCACGCTCGGGGGTGTATCAGACAGATTAATGTAGACAGTAGTTCTCTAAAGTCACTGTTGTAGTTGTCATTGCAAAATGTGCAGACTTGGGTTAACGTACTCGCAACATCGATCAAAATACACCTTGTATGAAAAATACAAAACTTTTTAATAGACATACACGTTGACATGTGTAAAAACATTCTATTATATTACTCAAAGTCTCTGCTAATCTGTCGATACGACTACTGTAGGGAGTCCCAGCCGGGCTTGCTAGTTACCACAGAACGAAGTTACATAGCTAATGTGACAAGACTGAATTTGAAAGTACAAAAAACCCACCAGGAGCACCGACAAGGTCGGCAACCCTGCGCCATGCATCATTATTTTTGTTGATGCCTCTGTCCGAAAACATAGACGTATCGTACAGGACTGGGTACGCAGCCACACAAATGATTAGTTTTTCCTCCATCTTGAAACTGAAAGCTAGAAATGTTTACCATGGTTGCTAAGTTACGAGAAAACAATCCGATTGGCCATCTCTAGTGAAAATCGCTCCTCATTTGTATAAAGTTGAGAAAATCTCAACCAGAGCTAGGGCTGCAACGATTAGTGGACGTTTTCGACAACGTCGACAACAAAAAATAGTCGACAAATATTTCTGTTGTCGACAAATCTTTTGATCTCATAGGACCTATTTTAAGTGCCTGCAATAAAGTGATTTGACCAGTGCGGCGCTGTAGTGCTAGACTAATGCAGCCCTCCCATATGCTATCCAATAGAAGAAAACAGCGGTAAACATTTTAGGGTGCAAACGGGCCTGAAAAAGTATTGTGTGGGAAAGTTTCACCAAAGATCCAACTAAAAATACTGTAATATGTAATGTGTGCAAGGCGGAACTTGTTTTCCATGGTAGCACAGCGTGCATGCATTAACATTTAAAACGAAAGCATCCCCGCACGAGAGGAGATGGAAACGGCAGGAGGTGAGTGTGCTCAAGCTGGATGGCTAGTTAGCTACACCAGTTGTTAATAACAAATTACGCAGTATTTCACGGATACTAACCCCGTAGCAACATGTCCACAGACAGCAGTTAGACAGATCAGTGTATACGACCATTGTACTGAGACAAACAAAAAGCCAGTCCAGAAATGACACTGTTCCTCACTGTTTTTCATTGAACAGAACCCTGTTGTCTTACAAGAGATATGTTTACATTCCTCCTTTTTTTTGTCTGTAATACAACTGACTTATTTATGTTTATTTATCTTTTATATACTTTAAAGCAACATGATTGAATCAATGCTTAAAGAGCATTTTTTATTTAGGTTGGACACAATTGGACAAAAAGAGATGTGATAGCCTGTTCAGTTGGCTCAAAGTGCAATACAAATACTTTTTTCAATAGCTGAAATTATTTCTTGGTTTTATTTATTAGTTAGAATAAGTATAACTCAATGTTTTAACAAATTTCAAAAGCTGAATAATCGTTCAAAGCATTCTGATTAATCAATTAAAAAATAGATGAGGGCGAGGTGTGGGTTGGGAATTCGACCCGAACATTTTTTTGCTTAAAAAATTCAGATTTATAACATCCGGGATATCGAGGACAGGTAGAGCAATCGAGCCTCAATGCAATCGAACCAACTTCTGACCTATCAGAGCACATACCTTCAGTCAAGCACTCTGAGGAAGCGGGAAACCTTAAAGCTCAAGAAGAAGAGGAAAAGAACTACCCGTGACCAGACCCCCACCCCTCGGCTTAAAGCAACGGCTCCGGTGGATGTAGGTGGTATTGCATTTACGGTTAGGTTCCCGACTCTTCCGGTCGTTTTTATTCTTTTAACTCCAGTCAACATTTACAAAACTATCTCCCCCAATAATTTTTGTTTGATTCTCGAACTTGGCTCATACTGCTAGCCTTTTCATAGAATAATTTTTCTATTTGCTAAGTTTGAAACCAATCCAAAATGGGTAAACCAGCACCCCATTTATTTGCCTACGTCAATAAAAGTTGCCTGCAAATGTGCTCGCGGATACTAACAGGGCACGAGCACTAAAGTTCACATTGGCCGTTAGCCGATGTACATTGAGCTGAATGAGCCATAGACTTATACTGAATGAGCACAGGGAGAAATGGCTTGAGTTGCCTGCCTTGTTGTAGCAAGTTTAGAAAATCGTTGTCACACATACATGAAATGTTGTTAATATAGTTTATTCCCGTTATTTTAAAACAGATTTGATTTTTCGTATAAACGTTCATGACATGATGGCAAACATTATGTTAAGCACGAGCATAGATTGTAGACATGTCTATCTAGAGCAAAGACGAAGATGAATACTTAACTGTTAACCACAATAGGAAATTATATATATTTAAATAATATTAGTCTTGCCTTCACAAGCTTTTGTTAAACACACCCATTATTCTTTTTTTGATCGTGTCATCAAGCCAGACTGCTTTTGTGGGACAATGAAGGTCCTCAATGACTATGTTTCACCCCCACTTACATCTGATGGAAACGTCTTGTAGCCTATATGGTTCTGTGAATATGCCCCTTTCAAAGACAAATGTTCAATAAAGTATATTTTAGACACAGTTCTCAAGCTTTTATTTATTACATTATTACCAAGTCTTGTTAGATCACGTTATATCCATTAATAAGCGTTTGGTTTTGTAGGATGAACATATAAAACACAGGCCACATTTCTACACTGATGATTAATTGAAGGCAGTGTGAATTTCGTGGCATTTCGTTTAAATTTAAAGTTGACAGTAAGCTATGGTAAGTCTGCATTATGGAAGATTTAGGTTACCAAAATAACTATTAGGCTAAGCTTTCTTTGCCTGGCGAGAACAACGACGGAGCTGTTCATGTCAACAGTTTATTTCATCCGATACAATGCGTTGGAAAAGTGCTTGACTGAACATCTGTGCTCTGATGGGTCAGAAGTTGGTTCGATTGCATTGAGGCGCGATTGCTCTACCTGTCGTCGATATCCCGGATTTTAAAAATCAGATTTTTTTAAGCTCGAACATTTTCGGGTCGAATTTGACAGGCTCGAATTTTGTGGGCTCGAATTTTTTCAGCTCGAAAATTTTCGGATCGAATTTGATAGGGTCGAGTTTTTATGGTTGAATTTTTAAGATCGAGTTTTTTGGCTCGAATTTCAGCAACCTGAATTTTATTTTACACTGAAATATATTCAGATGAGAATTCAGTGTTGTCTAAATTTCAATATTAAGTTTTCGATGCCTTTTAAAATTCAAAGCATTATGGCACTGATTTGCTTCCATAGTTCTGCGCCTGATTAACAGTCGGAACGATAAGCAGTTTCATAAATGGTAGCAATATAAAAAATAATACGATCCCTTTCCGTAATCATGATACCCCCCCAGAAATGTTCACTGCACCCCCAGTCAAAGCAGGCTGCATCCGTGCCAGCTAACATCACAAACCTCACCAAAGAGAAGCAGTTCCAGCCATCACATTAGGGGTGAGTTAATTAATTGCTTGACCAAATATAGCAGGCACATTTTTAAGTTGATAATTCTGTAAGGCCCCCGAATGATTTAATAAATATCCAAATGGCCCTTTGCAGAAACATTTTCCCCACCCCTGCCATACACTAAGGTGTTTAGGTTATATCCTAATTTTCTTAACGTGGTACATCAAGCCTACTGAATATAAACACAGATTATCACAGATTATAATAAATTGTCACTAATATCGAACCTGTTCGGTGAAGTTTGATTTCAGGATGAGTAATAATGTCCAACAACCGTTGCAGTCGTGCGCTCTCATCCTTAGAACGAGAAATCTCCTCTTCGAACTCGGCAAACGATTTTTCAGCGGCCGCAAATATCTCCAAAGCTGCCGTTGTTAATCGCTGAGTGATAAAATCCCTGAACACATCTAGTTTAGACATTCTGGTGCTGAAAACCCCGCAAAGTTTAGGAAACTGTAACTCGAGGCAGTTATTGACATAGTGTAATATCTATGGTTATTGAGGCTCGTTCTTCCAGGCCGGATGTAAACAAATCAAGCGGTTCCGGTGATCAGTTCACTGGCTTCGTCGAACCTACAGATCCTAGCGCCATCTGCTGTGGTGGAGTTGTATTTTCGTGGCTTAACTGCATATACCGTAAACCAGGGGTCGGCAACTAACTTGGGCAATAACTGCGGTCCTGAAACTGCAGCTCTCCGGCAATATATGAATCTGCACAGCCGGAGACCCGGAGAGCTGCAGTTTCAGGACCGCAGTCCTAGGACCCTCGTTATGACGTGTCACTAGAGTACGTAGGCCTATCACTAGATCGCAACAAGATAGGCTATTTGAATGGTTTGGAAGAGGCAAGAAACAAGGAAAACTGGGGAATTTGATCATTTAGATATGGATATATTTAATATACAGAACATATTTCATCAGGGGGGTGGCTTAATGTTGCGGGGCGGCAGGGACGGACTGGGAGTAATAGGCCCTGGACTTTTATCCAGACCAGCCCACCAGAACCGTCCCCGCTACGCCACCACAGCTGCCTGCTAATGCATGCATAGTCTGTGTTTGATGTGATGGTGGTTCGGGAGTTTGATACTTTAAGGCCAACTTTTTTTTGCCTTTATTTGATGGCAAAATAGGCTAGTTTTTTAAGTCTTTTGTCAAATAAAATGGCTGTTTTTTAATTGGTAAAACCTTGTCTAGTGAAAGTGATGTCTTTTTTGCTCTTTATTTTTCAGCCCCACCCTTAAGTTTCTTATCCCCGTTTTCCATCGTTATTCTTCAAGGTGTTCCCGATGGCCAGTACGCTACTGCGTGGCTATTCCGCGATGGTGGATTTTAAAGTCATAGGCCTATAATTTTTGATTCTCGTGCTGTCAGGGGGTGCTGCCGCACCCTCAGCACCCCTAGTTCCCCCAGTCATACATAAATGTATGTATTTATTTAAACAAGTTTGAATCATGACCTGTGAGATGCACCCCCCCTCTATTGTCTGTTCTGTATATCCCAGAATCAAATGATTCTTACTGTACACTGAGGGCACTAGTATGAGTAAGCAAAGTAAGTTTCAGGCATGTGACACTTTCCTGGTCAGTGTTAGCAGGGGGTGCATTGCACTTACTAGACTAATAGAAATCTAATAGAAAACCTGCCATGAAATGCTCTCCCCGCATAATTTTATATCCTTCTACGCCAGCATTATGTACATTTAATAGCAAAAAATTGAATACCAATACATGTGTATGTATAGGGTGGACAGGTCTGAAAACAGAATAGTCCATGGTAGGTGAGGGATGATTGTTTTATTTTTTCATTTATTTCATTGACTTAAACAATAATAATATTTCCTATCATAAAAAAAGATTTGATGGTTCTTTTGATGTTGATACATGGTTGATACATTGTTTTTAGTACTTGTCTTTTGTAGGCTATAGGCATGTGAAACTTTGGTCCCATTTCAGGACAGCTGATAGCCTATTCTGGATCAGAAGGCTGTTGTTTTCGACCTGTCTGAGTAACGTTTGCGGGGGGAGAGCATTTCATGAGAAACGTTTGCGGGGGGAGAGCATTTCATGGCAGGTTTTCCATTACATGTAAGTGCAATGCACCCCCTGCTAACACTGACCAGGAAAGTGTCACATGCCTGAAACTTGCTGTGTTTACTCATACTAGTGCCCTCAGTGTACAGTAAGAATCATTTGATGCTTGGATATACAGAACAGACAATAGAGGGGGGGGTGCATCTCACGACAGGCTTGTTGTATTCCTTCTTGTCACGAAATGCACCCCAGCTAACCCTGTCTAGGAAAGTGGCACATGCCTGAAACTTACTGTGCTTACTCATACTAGTGCCCTCAGTGTACAGTAAGAATCATTTGATGCTGGGATATACAGAACAGACAATAGAGGGGGGGTGCATCTCACGACAGGCTTAATGCACCCCCTGCTAACCCTGACTAGGAAAGTGTCACATGCCTGAAACTTACTGTGCTTACTCATACTAGTGCCCTCAGTGTACAGTAAGAATCATTTGATGCTGGGATATACAGAACTGCCTTGACATAAAGAAGTACTTTGTGAAGATGTACCTCAATAAACATTAGTAACAAAGAAAATAACACGAAAAAGGAGTCACGTATTTATCATACACTAGATTGTATTGGTTATGCATATAACTACAACAGGACAGTGGTTGTCTTGTCAGCTAATTTGTACTGTTTCCCAAAATCAAAATATCAAAAACAAAAATCAATATCAAGACGAAATCCTTCACTCTTTGAATCGCGCGCGCTCCCGCGAGGGGGTGCCAATCCAGAGAGTCATGCATCGGGTGATAAAACACCGGAACAACTTGAGTTGTTTACATCCGGCTACAACGAACGAGCTGAAAGGAGAAAGCAATCTTTCTTGAGCCAGAGTTTCGTAAACTATCCGAGTTTTTCACCACCAAAATGTCTCAACTAGAGCTGTTCAGGGATTTTATCACTGAGCGTTTAACAACGGCAGCTATGGAGATATTTAGGGCAGCTGAAAAATCGTTTGCTGATTTCGAAGGGGAGATTACTCGTTCAAAGGAGGAGAGTGCGCGACTGCAACGGTTGTTGGACATTGTTACTCAACCCGAAACCAATCTTCACCGAACAGGTTTGATATAATAACTACAGTTGATTATAATCTGCTGTGTTTATATTCATTCATCCATTCATCTTCTTTGATGTAGCACGGTCAGACCCAGATGTCGTTACAACATTAGGGTTGTAGATCAAAGTAGAATGTAGTGAGACCCGTTTTTATATCGTGAATGGACGAACGGAGTGATTCAGTATCTGCTAGTACAGGGGTTCCCAACCTTTTTCCCCGGTGACCCTTAATTTAACATTCAAAATCCTGAACGACCCCCCCCCCCCCCCTGCGCGCCTTTACTATTAGTTAATCAAACAGGGATTACATCATCTGTTCTCAAGTTTTTAATAAATGCAACAAAAGCAGAATAATAAACACAAAACGATTCAGAAGGATATTTTATTCTTGCAGCATCAGGCTCCACTCCACTCATATTAAGTATAATAATAAAATAATAATGGCAAATCATAATTTACTCATCAGAGAAATCACGTATGAAACAAATGTAGCAATTGAATTTTCATCCATAGACCTATATACAGAAAAACGTATTTTGTCTTGTATTCCTTTAATTCCTTGTAGCCGATCCTTTCCTTTAATTACTTTAAAAGTGTAATAAGGCTATTTAATGTGAGCTCTGGGCCTGCATTTCTTGAGCTTCAGATTGGATGTCAGGTGCGATTTTCGTTACAGCCAAATGAAAGTCCTTGTGCACTTCTAACTTGTTGCGTGCCTTTGTTTTGATGGTTACCAAAGAGCTAAAAGCAGTGTCCGACAGATACGTTGTGGCAAATGGCAGGAGAAGTCTGGTGGTGGCATGGTGTGCAAGCTTTGGCGCAAAGTCAAGTCCTTTCACGAGCCAGAACCGTGTGTACCTGTGTACGGTAAAGAATCTCTTCAGAAGAGAATTTGTCTTGACATCCACAAGCTAATCCTCCGCTTCTAGATTACCCATGCGCACTTGGCGACATGTTCATTGACATCCGAGAATTGTGCCTTCATTTCCTCTTGTAGTAGTTCCATGTGACGTGTGAACTCTTTGCTCAAGGATTCCGGCAACTTTCCATCAGTATGTTTGAGAAGAGATGGAAAGTGTTGTAGGTCATGTTTCAGCAGTTTATTCTTTCTGAATTCCACTTTTTGCACAAACGCGTCAAGGATTTCCCTGCATTCCAGGATGTTTGCATCTGCGGCCTGCAGGCGCTTGTTTGTTTCATTGTACAGGCTGAATATGTCTGCCAGGTATGACGTTCTAGTAAGAAATTCACAGGTCATTTGGTCATACAGTTTCTGGTTGTTCAGTTTCAGGAATTCCTTAATTTCTTCTTTCAGTTCAATAAAACAAACCAACACTTGGGCCCCTTGATAGCCAGCGCACTTCAGTATGAAGGAGGAGTGTCTGATGCGCCTCATCTTCACACAGTTCTGCAAAGATTCGTTTGTTCAGTGGACGGGCTTTAATAAAGTTGACTATTTTAACAACGGTATCGAGTGTTTCATTCAGCTCATCAGAGAGGTGTTTTCTGGCCAGGGCTTGACGGTGTATCATACAGTGAAACACAAAGACAGTGAGGAGCCTTTTCTTTTACTCGTGCATTAAAGCCCTTATGTTTACCTATCATTGAAGCAGCTCCATCTGTGCAAAAATTATTATATTATATAAATTATTATAGGGAATGTTTTGCTTGGTAAAGTACGTATCAAACGCATTGAAAATATCTTCTCCCGTGTCGTTGACAAATTAGTACACAGAAAAATGCTTTATTTGTGCTTTATTTCTACATCTTCAATATATACTGTACATATGCAATGAGTAGGGTGAGTTCAGGTAATGTGGGACATCAGGTAAAGTGGGACAGTTATGCATTTTGATGATTTAATATGTGCAAAACTGACATCCAATCACCAGAGCTGATCTTGACTCGTAAATACAAAACTTCTAGTCACTATGCAGTGGTTTTTATTTGTCTGACATCATCAGAGTAGGCGTGATCTGGCTTGACAAGAGGTCTATACAGAAAAAACGCATCGAAAGTTCTGCGGCATATGACATTATATTTCTCAATGATAAGGCTGGGAAAGGAATTTAAATTAAGTTACAATGAAAACTATTGCAGCATATTGAAGGGGTTTAACCACTGATTGAAACACACACAAAAATGTGTAAAATAATGCTTTGTTAGAAAGAAAAAAAAACGTTTTATGTGACTGTCCCACATTACCTGATCATGTCAGGTAATGTGGGACAGCATTTTTCAGGTAAAGAGGGACATCTAGTAATGCTGTGTTTATGCTATAAAAGTAATTTAATTTGACAGTTCTCAAATGTTTAATACCAATGCAACATACTGCACTTAAGTTCCCAACTAAATAACAACTTACAATGTCATTGAACCAGCGCTTTCAGACTTGTAAGCATGACCGCTAACGCTAGTCCAACGAAATGCTAACCCAGCAGGACTATCTAGGTAGCACATAGACTGCAGATCACTAAGGTTTACATCAGTTACACTTTATGCCTATTGTATAAGTCAAACCCCACAACTAAATGAATCTTGCCACACCCTTGCACCTAGCATTGTTGTATATAAACTAATTATTATTATATTAGCAGACTAGGCTGACAGACGATGACTGTCCCACTTTACCAGACAAGCTGTCCCACATTACCTGAAAATGGTGCCTGAGTGAGAGAGGGGGGTCATGATATGTTTGAAAGTGTGTAGCTTCTAAAATATTGTGTATTCCGATTTCATTCCAACATGAAAATGTTCCCAAGCCCTAAAACGATTTACAGAAACACCACTGGGGCGAGTTACCAGTTATTTTGTAAGTCTACTGGAGCCTCTACCAAAAAGTGTCCCACATTACCTGAAATCACCCTACTGCTTCATCTGCCACAGAAGAGGTTTCATCAAGTTGGATAGAAAATGGGTACGTCTTTGTTTTGGTGGCTTTAAAAAGGACTGTATTATGCGTTGATCTTCAAAGGGTTGTGGTCACCAGGGGGCATCGATCAGAATGCAACAAGATGTTCCTTTTATGAGTTTTATTGACTAACGATGTACATATCGATGTGTGTGTGGTTCTGAAACACATATAGGCATGAATTAGTAATATCAAACTTCAATGCAGTGTTATACTAAATGCTAAACAATATTGCACAATATACAAAAACAACATAAGGCTTGCAAAGCCATCTCCGCCTATATTCGGCGTTCTAAACAATAGAACACAGGGCTAATGCGAGACTCCGCCATTATACGATAGCTAGCAATAACGTGTTACAACGGTCTTGCCTCACAAGAAACACAGTAACATTATGATGTGGTACAACCAACAACAAACAGCCTAACTTACTCGTAGTTGCACGCACACAATTTCCGTTATTCGAACAGTACAGCAACACTTGGATATATATATCAATTGAGTAGGCTAATCCTTCGGTTCTAACACGCTCCTCAAACTTTGCCGACACCAACTTAGAACAGTCCTCAATGAGCCAGTGAGTGGAGTGCCGCTCCTGATTGGCTGTTTCTTAATTAGTCAGTTTTAGCTGCCAGACTAGGTCGTCCTTCGCAACAGTCTTTGACTTTTCAACTAATGTCTTCTCAACATCATCTGCCATTCTGTTGATTCTGTCTTTTACTGTATTATTTGATAAAGGTACAGTTTTAAGTTTGGAAGCCACCTGTGCGCCGCACATCATTTCTACCATCCTAACACAAGTGGGTTTAATCAGAGTTTCCCCAATGGTGTGTGGCTTTTTGGTTTTGGCAATCAGGAGAGCGCACGTAAAAGACGCAACAGTTGCCTGTTTGTTTTCATTTCCAGCTTTAGTAAAAAAAAAAATCCGATGTTCTGGGGCTTGTTTGATGTAACCAGTTATTTTTTTCTAAGGAAAATTTCCCGGGTTTACCGATTGTCTGTGGGTGTTTAGTGCTCTGGTGCCTCTTCAGTTTGCAGGGCTTCATGCTTTCATTAGCTAGCTTGTCACCAAATATGACACACTCGATTTTCACTTTGTCCATGGCTTCAATAAAACCAAATTCAAGAATATACAGTCAGGCCCATAAATATTTGGACATTGACACAATTTATCATTTTGGCTCTGTATACCACCACAATGGATTTGAAATGAAACAATCAAGATGTGCTTTAAGTGCAGACTTTCAGCTTTAATTTCAGGGTATTTACATCCAAATCAGGTGAACAGTGTAGGAATTACAACACATTTTATATGTGACCCTCCCCCTTTTTTAAGAGACCAAAAATAATTGGACAAACTAACAATCATAAATCTAATTGTCACTTTTAATACTTGGTTGCAAATCCTTTGCAGTCAATGACAGCCTGAAGTCTGGAACCCTTAGACATCACCAGACGCTGGGTTTCGTCCCTGGTGATGCTCTGCCAGGCCTCTACTGCAACTGTCTTCAGTTCCTGCTTGTTCTTGGGGCATTTTCCCTTCAGTTTTGTCTTTAGCAAGTGAAATGCATTAGATTAGATTTAGGTCAGGTGATTGACTTGGCCATTGCAGAACATTTCACTTCTTTGCCTTAAACTCTTTGGTTGCTTTCGCAGTATGCTTCGTGTCATTGTCCATCTGCACTGTGAAGCGCCGTCCTATGAGTCATGAAGCATTTGGCTGAATATGAGCAGATAATATTGCCCGAAACTTCAGAATTCATCCTACTGCTTTTGTCAGCAGTCACATCATCGATAAATACAAGGGAACCAGTTCCATTGGCAGCCATACATGCCCACGCCATAACACTACCTCCAGCATGCTTCACCGATGAGGTGGTATGCTTTGGATCATGAGCAGTTCCTTCCCTTCTCCATACTCTTCTCTTCCCATCATTCTGGTACAAGTCCTTTCTTTTTAAGAATGTACCAAACAGTTGATTTGGCCACACTTAATGTTTTTGCTATCTCTCTGATGGGTTTGTTTTGATTTTTCAGCCTAACGATGGCTTGCTTCACTGATGGTGACAGCTCTTTGGACTTCATATTGAGAGTTGACAGCAACAGATTCCAAACACAAATACCATATCTGAAATAAACTCTAGACCTTTTATCTGCTCCTTGTCAATGAAATAACAAACTCCCTTTATGAGGTAATAACATACACCTGGCCATGGAACAGCTGAGCAGCCAATTGTCCAATTACTTTTGGTCCCTTAAAAAGGGGGGGCCACATGTCAAATGTGTTGTAATTCCTACATTGTCACCTGATTTGGATGTAAATACCCTGAAATTAAAGCTGAAAGTCTGCACTTAAAGCACATCTTGATTGTTTCATTTCAAATCCATTGTGATGGTATACAGAGCCAAAATGATGAAAATTTTGTCAATGTCCAAATATTTATGGACGTGACTGTAGCTGCAAGCAGTGATGCGGGTTCCTCCGCAAAATGGCAAAATATTATAAACATGTACACTGTAGAAGATTGAGACTTGGACAACAAGAGAGCAAAACTACTTCATGTTTGGCCAACAACAATAGGCTGAACGGGGATTTGAACTCATGAGCATAAGGTTTCAAGTTAGTGTCTCTAGCCTCTCTGCTACACACCAACCACTGAGAGTTTATGATTAGTAAGGGCTGATTATTAACTTTCCATAGGATATTGCATCTCGTCTTGAGTTTATCTCTTTCCGGACTCTCAGTCAATGCACTACTAACAACAGTCATGTGGGCAACTGGGCTAGGGCAGAGCTCATATTCAACTTCTTACGAGAATAGCCTGTTACAGGACAGCAGCCGACTCTCTGGTCACATTAAACTACACAACATGCACAATCAGGGTGACCAACAAGATTATATTAACTAACCAACAGTAATATTACAAACATCTAACTGAACCAACACAACAACTGAAATCCCTGGCACGGCTTTTGTAACCAAACTATTTTCCACAAATCAGCACCAAGGGTGCTGACGCTGATTATCTAGCTGTGCTCCGACTGCGTGATATGAGTATTCATTTTTGGTCAGCTTTGGGACAACGGTTAAGAAACGGTTGACATTTCAAGGTGAAATTGCGCATGGTATTTCAGAAGGATGTCTGCCTGTTTAACTAAACAAGTAATCAAAATTGACAGGCCAAAAGACTGTGCCTGGATTCGAACCTGTGACCTTTGTTTCAACCCTTTGAGCTACCCGCAAGGATGAGAATAGTTTTTGTATACAAAAAGAAAGCTGTATTCCTGTAGCACGGATTGTTCGATTCGGCCCAAGTTTAAACAGCAGTAATTCAATGATCTTTTGACATATCAAGGTGAAATTGCGCATGGTACTTCAGAACGATGTCATCCTGTTTAACTAAACATATATTCAAATTTAAGACAGACTCAAACAGTGTGGCTGGATTCAAACCTACAACCTTATACTTTGCAGGTCACCATTCCAGCTCTGAGCTATTCTCAGTGTTAAATATTGTCATGTTCAGTTACTGTACAAAAAAGTAAGCTGTTTCTACTGTGGTAAGCGTTGTTAGATTCAACCAATGTTGAAACAGCTCTAATTCAGTCATATTTTTACATACCAAGGTGAAATTGTTTATGGTACTTCAGAGAGATGTTTGATGATCAATTTACTTAATTCAAGCTAATTCGGTTGTAAATCTGACACTACTATATGTAGACTCCAAGTAGCTAGCAACTGTTGTAAACCTGGCTTGTTTTGCAGTGGTTTACACAGTCTCGCTTAACAGATGATCGGAGTGTTGTTATGGGCTCAAATAAACACTCATTGCTATGTTTTACAACCAGAGGATTGACCGGAACACTACAAACCATTCTGTCCAAAACAAAACTGGCTTGTTTTGCAGTGGTTTACACAGTCTCGCTTAACAGATGATCGGAGTGTTGTTATGGGCTCAAAAAAACACTCATTGATATGTTTAACAACCAGAGGATTGACCGGAACACTAGAAACCGTTCTGTCCAAAAAACGAACAAAAAAATTGCCTCTGACTGGTTTTGAACCTACAACCCTTTGATTATCAGCACAACATATCCGCCAATTGATTCAGATCTGACTAACCCAGATTTGGACTTTTGTCAGGTTCAGTCATCAACTTGATAATAAAACTAGCAAGGTACATTTCCTGAAGAAAATTTGTGTGTTTGCTGAAAGCAGTTGAAACGATTGTTTTGATGGCTTGAATAGTGAAGGTTTTAAAAATGTTTTAAAAGACGTATGTGCTTTCAAAACTAAATGGCGAGAAAAAGTGTTAAAAGTATATCTGTCATTGTTATGCATTGCAATATTTTCTTACTGTTGAAAATTGAGAAAATACTGATGAAAAGAGTATCTTATTGACTTCCATACATTTTAAAGCGTTTAAAGTATTAAAGAATGAAAGACTGAGAATTAGAAAAATTTGCAAATATAGTGATGAAGAGTATATTGCATAACAGTTATCAATATCATAGCAGACAAAGGTATGTCAGCAGTATGAAGGTGAAAAAAAGTGTTGCTTTGAAACCAAAATGGTGAGACAGTGTTAAAAGTATATCTGTCATTGTTATGCATTGCGATATTTTCTTACTGTTGAAAATTGAGAAAAAACTGTGATGAAAAGAGTATCTTATTTATTTTCATACAATTAAAAGGGTTAAAAGTATCAAAGAATGAAAGACTGAGAAACAGAAAAAAGTTTGAAGTTAGAAAAATTAGCAAATATAGTAAATGAAGAGTATATTGCATACCAGTTATCAATATAGCAGACAAAAGTATGAAGGTGAAAAAAGTGTTGCTTTGAAACCAGAATGGTGAGACAGTGTTAAAGGTATATCTGTCATTGTTATGCATTGCAATATTTTCTTACGGTTGACAAAGGAGAAAAAAGAGTGAAATGAAATAGGTATCTTATTTAATTTCATAAATTTTAAAGCGTTATGTTACAGCTCAATGCTCTTAAGACAGTCAACCCCATTACCCTGTGCAACCCCATTGAAACACTTAGGAACTAAACATCAGCTTCCTCACCAAAAAAGCACAACAGAGGATGTACTTCCTACGGCAGCTGAAGAAGTTCAACTTGCCAAAGACAATGATGGTGCAGTTCTACTTCCACGTCTGTTTGAAGTTTCTTGTAAAATAAAACCCATTCTGATTCTGAAATCAGATATAATTTAATAACTGAAAGATGTAAAAACCGAAATACAGTTTGAACAGTTGAACAGTGTTTCTAGCTCCTAAATATAGTGATGAAGAGCGTTGGATTGGTTCCTTGTTTCTTGTAACGTAGCAACGGTTGGTCATTGTCAGCAAACCTAGAACACCCAGTCCTGTTTTGACACTGAATTTAAAGATGACATCAAAATAATAATACATGGTGCAGGGTTGCCAATGTTGTTGTTGTCCCTGGTGAGTTTTTTATACTTTTAAATTAAATCTCATCACATTACGTGACTTTGCTTCGCAAATGCAAAAGCTACTTTAACTCAGAATACTGCTGCAAAAAGCTGAACTATTGTGGGTGGTAAAGAAGATCATGCTACATCAAACCAGCTGATCATTTCTTGCAAGTGTGTCAAAGTGGTATTTGTACAGACTGTATTAACACCGTAGGCGTGAATAACGCATGCATCGTCATCGTCGTCCATCTGACTTTAGTCGAAGAAGCACGAGAGAGGATGCAATGGGAGATTTCCTACAGTAAGGTAGATGCTGCTTCAAATTGAAAACGGAGATGATCTTTTGATTAAAGACAAGTTCCTTAACCTCTGTTGTCATTATCGCCGATAAAAAGTAAATGCTGTTACGAGGCATTTGTTTGTAGGTAACAAAAGATAGACGTAGCTAGTTTTATGGCAGCTATGATGACAGTCGTAGCTAGCCTTCTAAGCACTCGTCACTAGAATGGCCATAACTTCAAAACAAAAGATCATATTTCAAATTTGTCTGCTGTTCTACATTGCCCACACAATTATGTATGTATTTATCAACTCTAACATGGCCTGTATCTTGTATTGAAAGTGCTAGAAAATTAGCTTGTCTAATGTGTGACTGAGAAAACATATTAGTTAAAGCGGGTCGATTGTATGTCGTGGGAGAATTCCTACTGTATTAGATTTACTGCTTCAAATTGAAAACGGAGAAGATATTTAGAGTAAAGACAAGTTTCTTAACATCTGTGTTCAATAACGTCAATTAAAAGTAACAACTTTTCAGTTACGAAGTATTTGTTCGTAGTATGGCCAGCTGCAGTATAGGGATGGGCGTGGTTAATCGAATATCCGTATATCCTAAAGTAAGTTAGTATTCGAATACTTTTTTCGAATACTTAACCCTTTCCTGCCGGACCATTCAAATATGGGAAATAAAATTCCCATGGTTCCCGCCTTAATATCTTTGCCGTCCAATCACCGATTTTATTTCTGAAAACTGCCAGATACTCATGACAAGTTAAGCTCAAAGTACATACCATTGGTTAAGGGGTTACTGGGAGGGGGAAATAAATACATCGTCAGCAACGGCAGCCATTGTTTTCCGAGGCGGAGCCAGAGCGGAGACAATGGGAGATTGCCTACAGTGTTAGATTTACAGCTTCGAATTGAAATCGGAGACGATATTTTGAGTAAAGACAAGTTTCTTAATATGTGTTGTCAATATTGTCAATTAAAAGTCTAAACTTTTTCCTTACGAAGAATTTGTTTGTGGCAGTGACGCGAGTTTTTTCAGGAAAGAATGACGTGTCCGGCTTGGCTGTTTGTGACAGGCAGCTATGACGGTAGTAGCATTGTTTAGCTTCGATTTGAGCAGATTTCTAAAAAACTTGGAAAAACAACATTAACTAGCTAGATTATGTACATTGTAAGCTAAATGTACATGCCTTGCTTGGCCAATTCGGTCTACTGTGGAAGAATCTACGACGTTTTTTAGTTATCGAGAGGAGTATCCAGCCATAGCGCTAGCTACTTTTGGGGGAGGATAATTCCGGTTTCCCCTATGTCTCCACTAGTCGCTAGAATGGTCATAACTTTTAATCAAAATATGATATTTCTAATCTGTTTTCTGTTCTACATTGCCCACAGATTTGTGGATATTCCACCTGCTCAAAGTTTTTCTCTATCTCGTAATTAAAGTGGTTAAAAATTAAGTTGTCTGATGAGGTATGGTGGATGGAAACGTTTTTTGTAAAAAATGGCTGCCTAAAACCACCTTGATAAAATATGATTTGCCATAAGTAATCATATAATTATTTACATCATAAAAATCCCCTAGTTCTCCTCTTCAATATGGTATGAACAGTTAAGGTGTATGATTTAATATGAAAATTCATAAAATATGAAAATTAATATGAACATCATATTTCAACAGCATATGGAATGTTCAGAATTTAGTCCCAGGCAGAGCGTAGTTTGATTTAAAAAAAAGAAGGTTTTATTGAAAAACCGTTGCGTCATGTTGTGAATTCTAATAGTTGTGACGTTAAAAAATGGTGAAAACCATTAAAAAAGGTAGGCTACACCTGCGTTCTGCTGCGAGTCTACTTAGATTTAATTTGGCGCTACAAGAAGCATAGTGTCCTGGCTAAGCAGTAACACGCAACAACCTCAGTTCCTGCAGTCTTTTCTACGCCGGCCTGCTCGTAAATCGACTCAGTACTAGCCTCTCCCCTGAGCATGTTTATATGCTAATTCTCCTGAATAAAAATGCGTATGGATAATGCAGTTGTGGCTTATTTATTTTCTTACCAGTAGCCATGTAGAGCTAGCGTAATCGGCTGTTTATGTTCGCAATGTGTGGTGGCCCACCGTGTCCTATAGGATTCCGGTTCCAAGTTAATATCCAAGTTAATATGCAATATTTCTCTGTGTGTCTTTCGTTTTTATGGAGGATAGCCTACCCAATGTGTTTAATTTAGTCCAATGTAGCCTACTTTTTATTTCACATAATAATAGGCTAATCGCTTTTCCGCCAAATTAAGAGCCTACGTCTGAAGACGCAGCGTTTTTTCAAGTTCATTGTCTTTTCGTCATGTTAATAAATTGATCTTTCATTTGTTTTCTTTATTCAACCCTTATTTAATCTAATAGTTTAACAGTCCCAATTATTGCCAGAATGTGTGGTGGTTCATGTGTTTACTGTATGCTTTGCGTCACGTCAGGCTAATTACATAACGGAACCACATTAATAAAATAGATTATCAGGATATTCGAAAATAATTTTGGATACTATTCGAATAGTGAAATCAGTTCAAATCTCCATCCCTACTGCAGTAAGCCTTTCGTGAACCCCTGTTTGGCTGTTTGTGACGGTCAGCTATAACAGTGTTGAGCCTCGATTTTTTTCAGAATTCTGTGAAACTTGTTTAAAGAAAAATGATCAATTTAAGCTCAATGTACATATCTTGTTTGGCCAAATTGGTTCTATTGTGGAAAAAAACTGAACCGTTTTTAGTTGTGGAGAGCCATCGCGCTTGCTTGGAATTGCGTTATCCCACTTATCACTTTTAGTGGTCATAACATTTAAACAAAAATAGTCTATCTTAAATCTGTCTTCTGTTCTGAATTCATGACAATATTACGCACATTTCATACACTCTAACCTCTATCTTGTATTGAAAGTGGTTAAAAATGACGTTTTCTAAAAAAGTATTGACAACAGAGAAGATTTGTCAGAATGGCTCAGTGAAATTGTCTTGATAAAGGATGATTTGCCTAACATAATCATATAAATATTTACATAATTAGAAAGCCCTATATTTTGTCTTCAAAATGGTATAAACAGTTCAGGTATATTATTTGAAAAAGTCTGCATATTCAGGCAAGAAAGTGTTTACTGTGTAAAAGATTGACTCGGTGAGAAACAGTTCTGTCAGTGCATGACGTCACAATTGAATTTGACTTTAAAATTCTGAACCATTGAAACCCATTCATTTTTTAAGCACTTTAAACTTTAATGACTTAAAAACTTGTATTAAAAAAATTTATCTGTGAGAAAAGTAATAGCACACTAGAGCAGTTCAGACTTTATCAAGTGAAGTTTGAACGCTGTTTCTAGCTTAAACGGTGTGAAAGGAGTAGGCGACGGAAACAAGTGGGAGGAAAATTAATAATAAGTATGCAGAATAACAATAGTGTTTTTGCTTGCAGCAAACACACTAATACGATGTTTCTCCAATGGCAAGCATTGTCAGATTTGGTCCAAGCTCAAACAGCTGCAATTCAGTCATATTTTAACATATCAAGGTGAAACTCTTCAGGGTGGTGTCATCTTAAAGCTTATTGGGTTTGAAAAACCATCATTCAAAATTACATTCGATTTAGTGACACAAATTTATTGAGGCAATGTGGACATTTACATAAATACACCCCTTTCAGACATTTTGTATTTGATTCAACTGTCTTAAGTAAAAATTTTCAATATGTCAATGATTTATATCTGTACAAAATTTCAAGTCAATTTGACCTTTTTTGTGGGAGGAGATCTATTTTGAAGGTTGTCCCAAATTATCACAAATCCATCATGGGGAACCTTATGGGTCCTTGAGGCTTTTTTGTTCCTCATGAAAAATTAGGCAGTTTAACAGTTAAGTGTATTATTTCTTCCTCTTTACACTCTTGAACTAGAGTGAGCTTGGCGACCCCTCAGAAATCTTTAGCAAGCCCTAGTAGGGGTCGTGACCCCCATGTTGGGAATTGCTGTGCTAGTATACAGTGTTGTCCCCTAACTGTTTTCCAGACTGGGTTCCGTAAGCACGCCAGCTGATTCTGATTATTCTGTGCATTCACCTTACATCATTAGCTGCGGTCTGCTTCTATCACCAGATTTGTCACCAATCGGTATTACTGGAGATTTTCAAGTCACATCCATCTGCTGCGACAAACATGAAAGTATAAGTGAGCACTACATTACAGCCATTCACAAAATGTAGACTAATAAAATAAAACATGTGCAATCTCGCATAAAGTGGAATTTCGATCCCACTAGAGCAGAAAACATAAGTTATATCCTAAATATTCTGCACTGCAAGGCAAGCTAATCAAGTTCATAAGTCAGAATTATTTTCAGTCACGTATTTATTTACTACCTCGGCATTCAGGCAACATTTTGTTTTGGGTTGATCTAAAACAACTGGTTACCCTGGTTCAATCCCCGTTTTAAGCAAGACTTGAATGGTGAATTGGCTTTGATATAATTACACCAGGGATATATTAAAAACCTAGTAATAAAAAGTGTTTTAAGGTTATAATGAAACTAGTAGGCCTCATAAGAACACATGCATAGGCTGCAGTCAAGCACAACATACTACTAAACCTAAATACATTCATTTATGCAAGCAACATGTGAAGTGTGCACACACAATGTGAGGATCATAAATGTAGAAACAGTATTTCAGTTGTCTGAGTCAAGGAATTGTCTGTAGCCTATTTACTAGTCACAAGGCCAAGTAACTACATCTCAGCACTCAGGCATGGTGAACCATGATAACAGTGCAGTGGTATGCTAAAGTTTGTAGACCGATGGTCAGAATTTCTGTTACTGTGAATAAGAGAGTAAAAGATTACCTGATTTCCAAAAGGCGTAAAGTTGAAGATCATGATTTAATATTACATTTATTTAATATTTTACAGGTTTAAGATAACAAAAAAGGAAAAGGGCATGCAGTTTAAGTTTGTGTACCCTGCATGTTCGTACTTAGTAACACCCCTAAGTTCAGTTAAAAGGATAAACAAGAGACTTCTCCTAAGCATACAAAGGTTCCAATTACAGTGCAAATGAGTGTACATGATGCTTGTGGCCTTCAGACACTAATTGAATGCAGTGGTTTCACTGTATACAGGGGTGAAACCAAAGGAGGTCTGCCATCAGTCCTGGCTCGTGAAGTGGATCTGAAATTGAATTGATGTACTTAGTTGAATCTATGGATAATGACAAATGTCCCTCATGAGCTTCTCAAAAGCAGGGGTGGTTTTAGGCACGGGCAGCCCGGCGGCATTTTTTCATGTCACATGGGGGGCGCACGAGCATTTAATTACTAGGACCGGCACTGCTCCAAAGGCTACATAAAATGTCCAGATATGTGTTATCTCCAACCTTAATAAAGTCACAAGATCAGAACTACCAGTTGTATAATTGATTATGAAGTCTTTACGTCTTTGTATCAGGGTGTGTTGGAGTGTTCCCTATTTGGGTGACCATCCCAAAGACCCCATGCTGAGATCTGTCTCTACATACTTTAGTTGGTCTCTTAAGCTGTCAATATAGGGCGCCGAATAATGAAGCAGGCCACATTTAACTGTTGTCTTGCCTCTTCTACCCCCCAGATGTGCATCAGTTTTCTCTCCCGAAGCCCCCACAGATAATGAAGGAACACAAGCTGTTGACCAGTCAGGAGGAAGAGCAGCTCCAGGGACTGCAGTCTGAAACTACACACTCCATGTTCACTTCTACCAGTGTGAAACATGACTGGGATCAGGAGCGCTTTTCTGAACGTTCACATCTTGACCAAACTGTTAAAGTAGAGAACAGAGAAAGAGACTCTCTACCCAGCAACACAACTGAGGAGCAAATCAAAGCAGAGCCTCATGTACAAGACTATGCAGCACCAGAACTGGACAGTGACTCTCAGACCCTCTCTTTTGTAGTTCCAGACTGTCCTACAGCTCAGAGTGTGGAGGAGGAAGAACATGAAGGAGTTCTGCTTTTTCTGAACAGAACACAAAATAATGAAGCTTTGCCAAGGGACAATAAGCCACAGAGATGTCACACAGGAAAAACAATACATCAGTGTCAACAATGTAACAAAACTTTCAGTAGAAAAGGTGCTTTAGTTTTTCATATACGGACACACACAGTAAAGAAATCTTATCAATGTCAACAATGTAACAAACGTTTTTCTCAAAGTGGTTCTCTGTTAAAACACATAAGGACACACACAGGAGAGAAACCTTATCAATGTCAGGAATGTAACAAACTATTTGCTCGAAGTGATACTCTCGTTGGACACATGAAGACACACACAGGAGAGAAACCATTTCAGTGTCAACAATGTAACAAACGGTTTAGTAAGAAGGGTAATCTGGTTGTGCACATGAGGACACACACAGGAGAGAAACCTTATCAATGTCAGGAATGTAGCAAACCCTTTCCTCAAAGTGGGTCTCTGTATAAACACATGAGGACACACAGGAGAGAAACTATATCTATGTCTACAATGTAACATATTTTTCTTGGAGGCAGAGTCCTATAAGAAGCAAGTACAAATATACCTGGGATATCTTTTAGTTACCTGGCTTCACTAAGCCTAAACAAGGTTTTTCATTTCTCAGAATGGGCCTTAGAGTGACTGCGCCTGACAGTAAGTATGATCCATCTGCGAACAGTAAAGGTCACCTTACAACATTAAAATCTATGCATTTTTTTTCTGACCATATTATTAACAAAAATGTGTACTTTCTTGAATAAACAAAACCCCATTAATAAAACTAGTTTAAAAAGTATTTTATTACATTGGAAAGGAGATGGGGAGTGAGTTTGAGGTTGATGGATGTCTTTGTCCATGATGCTGATGTGCTCAACTCCATGGCAAGGATGGATATAAGGTGAGCATCATCACACTGCTAATCAAACACATCTCAAATGATGTTGTGTCCTTGGGCAAGGCACTTCACCCTACTTGCCTCGGGGAAAATGTCCCTGTACTTACTGTAAGTCTCGTTCTGGATAAGAGCGTCTGCTAAACAGTGTTGGGCGTCACTCGTTACAGTAGTCAGACTACTTTTGTTAGTTAACGAGTAACTTAACGCGTTACTTATTTAATTGAATTAATCTGTTACTAGTTCCTTGTTCAAACAAGTAACACGTTACTTAATTTAGTCTTTTGGTCGAGAGCTAAAAGTCTAGGAAAGTTGAGGCTACTTTTCGCTATGTACCCACGAAAACGTCTTAATCTGCTAGACAGGTGGGTTCCCCTTCGTTCTTTTGGTGCGCAGTCTCACGATGCCCAATTTACCCGGCGTCATGGAGCCGACCAGCTAAATAGTTATTTAAGACTTGCATGTACAGGCCTCCTTAATGTCACATTAAATAATGTATTGAACTCAAGCTTGTGTGATGTGTTAATGTATCGTGCAGTGGTTTCGGTTTAGGATTATATTCCAGTAAGTAAAATAGTCTGGTTCAGTACATAAGTGAACACCATTTTGCAACCATATACCTAGCTATAGCGTAGGTTCGTTTTGCTCCTAGATTCAAACCTAGCACTTGTAGGGCTAGCTAACTACTAGACTTCTGCCTGACATTTTACAAAATTATTTATTGATTAAATAGTTTCTTGATTGAAGAACTTAATGCTTATATTGCTTTTCATTATAGTGGATTATTACCTTTGATCCGTCTTGCTGTACAATGAGGATTAATCATGTTATATGTGGGTGACACTGAATATTCAGTACAACATGTGCTATTGCTGAGGTCAACCCATTAAATGTACCTTCTGGGCATAAGGGTGACCAAGGTGAATTGTCTTAGAAATAAAATACTTTTCTTAATGTAACGCAAAAGTAACTTAACGCCTTAAGCCACTTGCACACTGCTCAGACAATCCCCAACTAGCCCCATCATTCTAAGTTGGCAGTAGTTGGTTGCATTCTTTAGAATGTTCAGAAAATATATTGAGTCTTCATGGTCTCCATCTTTGCTTTTGCCATTGTCTCTGTAAAACAAGCAGGGTTCTTCTGCAAAATCGTAAAATATTATGAACATATACACTGCAGAAGATCGAGACTTTTGACAACAAGAGAGCAAAATGACTTCATGTTTGGCCACCATTGATTCCAGATTCTCAGTCAATGTACAACTAGCTGAAATCAGGTGGTCGACTGGGCAAGACAGTGTCCATGTTCAGCTTCTTGCAAAAAAAAATGCCTGTAATGGTTCAGTATCCGACTCTCTAGTCCTATTATACTATACAACATACACAATCAGGGTGACCAAAAAGATTACATTAACTAACCAACAAAAACATTACAAACATCTAAATGAACAAACACAACAAGTGAAATCCCTCGCAAGGCTGTTGTAACCAAACTATTTTCCACAAGTCTTTGCATTTTTGGACATGCCGCACTGCATGCTGGGTACCCAAGGGTGGTGACGCTGATTATCTGGCTGTGCTCCGACTGTGTGATTTGAGTATTAGTTTTTTGTCAGCTTTGGGACAAAGGTTAAGAAAAGTTTGACATTTCAAGGTTAAATTGCATGAAATTGTGCATGGTATTTCAGAATGATGTCTGCCTGTTTAACTAAACAAGTAATCAAAATTATGACAGGCCAAAAGACTGTGCCTGGATTCAAACCTGTGGCATTACGCTTCGCAGTACAACGCTTCAACCCATTGAGCTACCCGCAAGGCTGAGAATTTTCCGATCAGTTTCTGTCCCCCCCCAAAAAAAGATGTATATCCTGTAGCATGGCTTGTTCGATTCGTCCAAAGCTTAAACAGCTGTAATTCAATGATTTTTTGACATATCAAGGTGAAATTGCGCATGGTACTTTGCAGGTCCCCGTTCCAGCTCGTTGAGCTATTCTCAGTGTTGAGTATTGGCATGTTCAGATACTGAACAAAAAAAAGCTGTTTCTCCAATGGCAAGCATTGTCAGATTTGGTCCAAGTTCAAACAGCTGTAATTCAGTCATATTTTGACATATCAAGGTGAAATTGTTTATGGTACTTCATGGGCGTGTCACCTTAAAGCCTATTAGGTTTGAAAAACCATCATTCAAAATGAACTTTGATTTAGTGACACAAACATATTGAGGCAATGTGGAAATTTACATAAATACACCCCTTTCAGCTATTTAGTATTTTATTCAATTGCTATAAGTAACGTTTTTAAATATGTCAATGATACATATCTGTACAAAATCTCAAGTTAATTAGACCTTTGGTTCAAGAGAAGAGGAATTTTGAAGGTTTTCCCAAATTATCACTGTACAGGAAAATCGATCGGGCGGACCTTACGGCTCCTTGAGGCTTTTTTGTTCGCCATGAGAAATAAGGCATGCACACCAAGTTTAAGAAGAATTTGAGCAATGGGGTGGAAATGCTATCATCGGACGAAAATCGGGCGCCTGTGGCGCCCCCTATGATCTGATGTGGGCCAGTCTGTGTTTGGGCCGTAGTTGTGGCATGTTGTATCAATATACCAAATTTCAAAACTTTTTACCAATGTGTTCATGAGATAAATTACTAGAATTATAATAATAATAATAATAATACCAACAAACACAATAGGGTCCTCCTGACGGAGGAACCCTAATGACATTTTAATTGAGACATTCGTAACGCTAATTAACTAACTGTTAATGTAACTGTTTTACAATAACTGTTTTTACAATACAATGTTGTTAGCCCTCGCTAGCTAAGACAAGAGGTTACAGGTTATTACTTTAGCTACTCACCAGAGGTCCCCAGTTTCTCTGCGATGTATTTCACAGCGTTCATCTTGCTGTCGCGGTTGGAAAATGCTCGTGAGTTAATATTATACAGTTGGGGTTTTGTCTTCCCACAACTCAATACGTTCTTCTCGTTCCTGTGTCCAAAACCCAGCCATTTTAAATATAAAATATTTGACCAAACGAACAGTCGGCCTATCAGTATGGACAGTTGGCTCTTCAGTTTTTGACATCAAAGAAAATTATGCACGCTGACATGCCCACGCAAATATTGGCTAGTTGTCAAAGGAATATACTCTCAGAATGTTGCAGTTAGTTGGAAAACAGCGCTCACTGGTCAGAGTACAGTCAGTTAGCCTCTCTCACCGAGTTCTCACGCCCGCAGTTCCTCCATAGCCTCACTGGTCCACTGTTTTGATGTCCTCACAGTAGGCTTGCAGCGCTTAAGCTTCTGCCTGTATGCAGGAATCAGGTAACTACTGTGTCCATTTGACTACTGTGTTTTAAGGTTCATTGCTTATACCTTGTGTCTTTGTCTTGGCCTTGGAGTGGAGGTGCTAGGCTCAGGGAGAGGAAGAAGTTTCTCTTCCTGCTGAATTTGACACCATAGCAATTTAATCAATTGAGTCATATTTGAAATGAGCACTTTAAGGACTTGTGTCTTATGTTGAGACCACCACCATTAGTAAGTCATTACAGACACTTCAATCACAGTCACACGTTCAGACACTCTCGCCATCTGTGTTGCAAGTGGTAAATAAAACTCAAAAGTGTACCCCCAAAATGCTCTCTGAGCAGGCACACACAGTATCCTGATCATCTAGGACCTCCACTTGAGAAAGTGCGCCCACACACTCATGTCTGTAACTGCAGAGTTCAGGGACAGTACCATTGGCCGTAAATTGGGAGAATTGTCATAGGGCCAGTGCCACTAGTTGTAAATTGGGAGAATTGTCGTTGTATTAGGAAAACACCTGTAATCTGAAACCCCACGACAAGGGACCAATAATGTGAGGATGCATAATGTATCTGTGACCAACAGTATTGTACCAATAGCAAAAATTGACACAATTAATAGGCAGAAAAACAGTATAAAAGGGACTGTCCGGAGAGAAACGGACAGTCTGCTCTTCGGAGCTCACTCACTGTTTTACCCTGTGTTAGAATAAACCTTTGCATCAGACTCTGAGTTCCAGTGCGTCTGTTTTGGACTTAGTTTATTTTTCATCTGTTGGGACTTAGAATAATTTTCAACGATTGTACTTTTTTAACATCACAACAAATTCAGGAAAAATACCCTGTCATAGGGCCAGCCTTGAGACTGAAGAGAACAAATGAGCCCCCGTCATCCAGACTGCTTACCTCAGAGCATCCGGATGTCAAGGTGCTCCTCTGTCAGTGGACTCAGTTGTATCTCAATCCAGAGGGTGTGCTTTGCAGACCATCAGGAAATCGGCATCAGCAGGTCCTCCCTCGAGAGTTTTGTGAGACTGTTTTTAAAGAGCTGCACACAGAAATGGGACATCCAGGTGTGGACAGGACATTAGACCTAATTCGGGAGAGGTTTTATTGGCCTTGGATGTAAGAGGAGGTAGACCACGTCATTGCACATGTCTGTGAGTGCCTGGAGAGACGCATGTCACAAAAGCAAACAAGAGCACTGCTTGTTTCCATTGTTACAACACATCCATTTGAACTAGTGTCAATGGACTTTCTGCCTCTGAAAACATGCAAAGGGGGCTAGGAAAACATCCTAATATTGATAGACCATTTCACGCGGTTTGCACAGGCTTATGCCACTAAAGATAAGTCTGCAAAGACTGTGGCCTAAAAGGTCTTTATTGACTTTGCCCTCCACTTTGGGTTCCCAGAGAAGATTCACCACGACTTGGGGGGAGAATTTGAGAATCATTTAATGGCTCAGCTCAAGAAGTGCGCTGGGGTGCGAGGCTCTCATACAACATGTTACCATCCTGCTGGAATATGGGAAGACGGAACATTTTAATAAAACCATCCTGTTCATGTTGCGTACCTTGACGGACAAAGAAAGCTGACTGGAAGAATACTTTGGAGAAAATGGTGCATGCATACAATTGAGGCAACAGGGTTTTCTCCCTACTATCTGCTATTTGGTCATTCTCCATGCCTGCCCATCGACATAATGTTCAATTTAACACCGCCTGAGAAACAAGAGAGTTACTTAGAGTATGTGCAGAACTGGCGGGCCAGAATGCATCAAGCATATGAGATCGCTTCAAGAACAGCTGCTAAGGGATCTTCAAGAGGAAAGCTATTCTTTGACAGAAAAGTTCATGGAACTGATCTGCAGCCAGGGGGAAGGGTTTTAGTGCGGAACCTGGCTCAAAGAGGAGGCCCGGGTAAGCTGAGGTCCTACTGCGGGGAACATTTTCATGTGGTGGTGCAAAGGAGAAGTGATGACAGCCCTGTTTATGAAGTCATGCCCGAAGGCGGTGGGAAGATAAGAGTTCTCCACCGAAATCTGCTACTTCCATGCGACAGCTTGCCGTTGGATGAACTGGAGCCTGGTAGGCCGAACAGGGGCCGCAGCAGACTGGCTCCAGCAACACCCGCAAGACACCTGTGAGAAAAGAACGCAGAAGTCACACAAAATTCATTGAACGAACGGACAGTGAAAGTGAGAACGAATGTGACTATGTCTGGACATTTACCAGACGTTCCAGACGGGACCCTGAAACAGCACACCTGGACGTGCAGGAAGAAGGGCTCCCATTCCTGTCACATGGGCAGAGCCGTATCTACTCGCACAGGAGACTAATGATGCATCCCTGATGCCCCCACTCCGGAGGGGGATGACCAATCACACTCGGCCCAAGCCTCGGATGATGAACCTGACATGCAACCTGTGAATACCCGCCCACAGAGAGAGCGGCGTCTGCCAAGGATGCTGACATATGAGCAACTGGGTAATCCATCTGTGGTGGGAGCAAGGCTTAAACAATTTGCAGATGAACTATGGTCTTTTGTCAGTTCACAACGTTTGGCGCCCCTGGACTGTGGTGGACGTAGAAGTACAAGGGCGAATGAAGATGCACCCATGCACACACACACAAAAAAATGCTCAGCCTACAGGCCGAGCATTTTGAAGAATCAGAAACTGGAGAACGATAGATGATAGATGATAGGTGTATGATGATTATTTGGGGCTTACTGCCCTTGAGTGTGGAATAAGAGCCTCGGTGATCAAGTGGAGGTGATCAGTTCACCTCCACTTAAAAGGGAAAATGTGTTATTAGGGATTATTTAGAAAGTATCAAAATGTTGTGAACATTTTAATTTGAGGGGGAAGCTGTTGCGCCCTCAGCGCAATATTATTGCCTGAAGGGAGAAATGCACCAAGTTTTAAGGAGTGTTCAGGGTTTAATGTATGAATAAGTACACCAGTTCTACCACTAGTGGCAGCAGCGCGCTGTATTTAAGCTAGCTCATGCAGGATGTAGACTAATTCAGTTCTCAGCAGCAGGAAAAACATTTGTTTGTGCTGTTGGACAACGAATGTGTTTTGTATGTTTTACAGGTGAGCTGGTGTCAGTTGTAATAAGAAGTGTGTACGAAGTTAAAATAACATGTCATGTGTGGTAGAATGTGAACTTTGATGTGACGGTTGATTTAAATAGATATGATCTGTATGTTAGCTAGCTAACTAGCATGTGTTCGAGTGCGATTGGCCTAGTAGGCCGCAAGGTGAACCACAAAAAGTATTTTAGAAAATGATTCCTGCTCCAGAGTCTGGCATCTACACAATCTTTAGCTCATAAAAAAGAACGAGTTGTGCTATGCAACCGAAAAAAAAGTTTGTTGCTGAAATTCCAGTCGATTGTTGATGCGTCTATGTTTTATGCAAAACTAGGTTCTTCAGAGCGTAATAGGATTTTGGTGGCACGGTTCGACACGTGATTATTCTACACCAATAAGGTGGGTCCTTTTTGTCAACATGGATTTGATATGGTTGGCAAATAGATGATGGGACCTTGCACGTCACCTGGATGACCAGAAATTCGGCCCCTGACAGTGTGCCTGTGAGACAGGCAGATGTTCCTGTTTTTCTGCAGGACCGTGTTGCACAGACTTATGTTGTTGTTGTAATTGTGCTAACACAAAAGAAACTCAGGAACTAGAAGGTAACTGACACTTGACAGTGAGGACCGAGTGTCCTTATTCTGTTATTCCTTATTCTGTTGTGTACAGTTTTATATATAAGAATTCATATTTTTCATTAAGATTGTTTTTATGGTTGATCAGTGTTGTCTTCATTTGTGGAAGAATGAATTAATTAATGAATTGAATGTTCCAACAGCGAAATAAGTCTGACAAGCTATCATTATGCGTTCGCATCGGCTATTTTAAGGATGACATGTTCTATGAATTTCTCCAGTATTATAACAGGGGACTGACAAATTTGCAGGCCATTCTTATATCAGGCAAAACATTAGCAATCGTCACCAGTTAACAGAGAAAACCAGTTGAACCTTAACACCTCCAGCTTTGAGGATGTCTCAATAACACCAGCCATGCTCTGGCCCAGACGCGACCTGACATGACTAATGAAAAAATGTATAAATGTTTCAGTGTATCCCCTACTATGTCCTCAACTTTGTTGTGTTGGAGACTGGGGAAAGATGTCTCAAAAGAGGCTCAGTGCAGTCATACATTGTGAACAATCCTCACTGAGATAATACACACTGTCACTCAGAACACACTGAGGGCCTCATTTACTAACAGGATTGCGCCCATTTCAGATGTGAAATAGCGGGTAAAGACATAACACCGTATTTACAAAGGCAGCGCACTTGAGTAAAAACACAGATTACCGCTGCTGGGAGGGTGTATGGGAAAAAGGGTGTGTATATTTCTAGCTCCTGTTTGCTGAATACATTTTTTTATTTTCCTCAAATCACCCATGGTGGCAGTACCATGCAGGCGATTTTTCCTGTCTTTTAACGGCGTGCTAAATAACACTAATGGGCGCTTATTGCCGGACGAGGATCTGGTTTGATAAAAACCACACAAAATGCGTAAATACACCGTCCGCTATTTGAGGTTGGGCAAAGGCGCAGATTAAGCTGCGGTCGCAATGTTAGTAGGAGGCCCTGAGAGTACAAACACTAGCGTCAAACTCCAATATAGAAAATACAAACTTCTTATTTTTGCAGTTTCAATCATTTGAGTGACTTCATACAAAGTGACATTCTTTGATTTAACTAAATAACAAAACTACTGTAATATTACTCAATTATAAGCTTGTTATGTCCATAAAACACAATAAGGCGCCCGGTTGGGCCGGGTGATGTTGTGTTAGTTACTGTTCCTTTAAGAGTTTCAGCATGAGAGTACAGCAGGTGTTGTAAACTGTGATATGTGGCAGTTTGAATAAAGAAATTAAACAAAACTACACGGTGTGATTTCTGAGTCTTTACAGACACAATAGTTGCCGAATGAGGACGTCTGTTTTCACCCTGCCACCCCCGCCACCTTTCTTACCTGTTCCCGGTGACCCGGCTGTTCCTTGGGACCGATGGCTGTCGTCGTTGGAGGATTATTTGCTGGCTTTTGGGGACGTGGACTTTGCAGAGCCACGGAAGTGCGCGTTCCTTCGCCATTGCCTTGGCCGGCTCTGACACTGCTGCTGTCCCCATCAACTCAATTCTGGGCTCGCAGCCGTTGTTTAAGCTCTGCCCATGTCGTGTGGGTCTGGCTCACGTCCCGCTCCTTTTGGGGCAAAAGTGTCAATCCTGGCGCTTGGTGCGGTGCTCTCCCAGATTCATGAGGGGGTGGAACGCTCAGTGGCTTTCGGCTCACGGGCGCTTACTCCAGCAGAGCAGAAGTACTCAGTGGGGGAGAGGGAGGCCCTGGCCTGCCTGTGGGCATGTGAGCACTGGCATGTCTACCTGTGCGTGCAAATACGGTGGCCGACCTTCTGTCAAGAGCTGTCTCGGTGACAAAAGAGACAGGTGGGTCGAGATCAGATATGGAGGGTGATGAAGACTGGGTCCACATCCTGCAGAGGCCTCTCAGTACAGTAGACTGGGTCCACATCCTGCAGAGGCCTCTCAGTACAGTAGACTGGGACCACATCCTGCAGAGGCCTCTCAGTACAGTAGACTGGGTCCACATCCTGCAGAGGCCTCTCAGTACAGTAGACTGGGTCCACATCCTGCAGAGGCCTCTCAGTACAGTAGACTGGGACCACATCCTGCAGAGGCCTCTCAGTACAGTAGACTGGGACCACATCCTGCAGAGGCCCCTCAGTACAGTAGACTGGGACCACATCCTGCAGAGGCCTCTCAGTACAGTAGACTGGGACCACATCCTGCAGAGGCCTCTCAGTACAGTAGACTGGGTCCACATCCTGCAGAGGCCTCTCAGTACAGTAGACTGGGACCACATCCTGCAGAGGCCTCTCAGTACAGTAGACTGGGACCACATCCTGCAGAGGCCTCTCAGTACAGTAGACTGGGACCACATCCTGCAGAGGCCTCTCAGTACAGTAGACTGGGACCACATCCTGCAGAGGCCTCTCAGTACAGTAGACTGGGACCACATCCTGCAGAGGCCTCTCAGTACAGTAGACTGGGACCACATCCTGCAGAGGCCTCTCAGTACAGTAGACTGGGACCACATCCTGCAGAGGCCTCTCAGTACAGTAGACTGGGTCCACATCCTGCAGAGGCCTCTCAGTACAGTAGACTGGGACCACATCCTGCAGAGGCCTCTCAGTACAGTAGACTGGGACCACATCCTGCAGAGGCCTCTCAGTACAGTAGACTGGGACCACATCCTGCAGAGGCCTCTCAGTACAGTAGACTGGGACCACATCCTGCAGAGGCCTCTCAGTACAGTAGACTGGGACCACATCCTGCAGAGGCCTCTCAGTACAGTAGACTGGGACCACATCCTGCAGAGGCCTCTCAGTACAGTAGACTGGGTCCACATCCTGCAGAGGCCTCTCAGTACAGTAGACTGGGACCACATCCTGCAGAGGCCTCTCAGTACAGTAGACTGGGACCACATCCTGCAGAGGCCTCTCAGTACAGTAGACTGGGACCACATCCTGCACGGGCCCCTCAGTACAGTAGTCATCCTGGCTGAGCATCAGCAGGCTCAGCTGATGGTGACACTCTCACAATTCTCCATACCTACGTCCAGGATGGCTGGCCAGCCAAGGTGGATAACAACCTGCTTCCCTACTACCGCTTCCAGGACAAGCTCTCCTGCTGGAGGGCAGTGTGCTTCGCTCGTGGACATTGAGTTGTTTTTCCTGAGACTTTAAGGGTCGAGTTCTTCACATGGCACATGTGTGGTCAAGGTGAATCAACGCTTCCGGGATAAAGTGTGGTGGACCCACATAGACTCTGATGTAGAGGAGATGGTACGCAACTGCGCGTGCTGCCTCCTATTGGGGCCCAATTCACATTGGCTGACTTCACAGAGTTTATGACATTGCGGTCCATCAAGCACATCAGGACGGCAGTGTATCACCCGGAGAGTAATGGAGGGGTGGAAAGATTTAATACAATTCTCAAGAATGGACTCCGAGCCTGTCTGGAGGAAGGGAAAACCTTCAATGATGCACTAAACCAAACCCTTCTGACCATCTAGGCATCCAGGCACTCTGCTACCGGGGTATCGACTGCGCTGCTCATGATTGGACGTTAACTAAAGTAACCACTGGATTGCTTGAGAGCGAAGCCGGCCCCTCTACACGAGAGCTCCAGAAAGCCAAAGCACTGGTTGCAGATTCACAGGCTAGGATGAAAGGGAGGTTCGATGCCACACAGAGAGTCCGGACCCCCTCACTTTTGGCAGGGCGCTGGGTTAGGATCAAACACCTTCACCGCCAGAATAAGCTGCAGTCATGCTGGCCAGACCAGCCACCTACAGGTTGGAGAATGGTATTCATACATTTACATTTATGCATTTAGCAGACTGTTACGTGCACGCCTAGTGGCAGGGTGAGAGGGAGGTTTATTGTCCTTTCAGAAGGTAACTTTTAAATATAACACTTTAGTGGCGCGCCGGCCTTGAACATGGTGGTAATTGGAAAGGGGAGTGGAACGGTGTCCTGATTGGGGCCCGGGTAATTAAGGGGAGGAGTTTATTGTTTTTGAACTCCCGGATGATGGAACGAAGGGGGGAACCTCAGAGATGTTGTGAGAGGACGTCACTATCGATGCTGACCAGTTGTCTCCCTGGGTTTTCTGTCCCCCACTCCTGCTGATCCGTCTTGTTGTGGCACATGCCGTGCTTAATGTACAGAACATCTACATAATCTGATCAACCCGACCAACCGCGAGCGAGCTGTCCGCCGAACCGGACGGCGGCTTGGGCTGTCCTGGAGACCGGGGTGGGAGTCTACTTGAATGGGGTGAGTGTTCCAGTCTTCTCCTTTTCACTTTCCACCTGTCGTGGCCTGCCGCTGTTTAATGTAGCATCTGGTTTAGCCTTAATATTCCCCCTAGACAACGACGAGCGAAACACATCTTCAGCTTTTATCTAAAGCGACTTCCAAGAGAAAGTTTTACAAAAGTGCATAGGTCACTGATCATAACAACGAGATAGCGTTGTCAGTGTGCCCTCAGAGAGTGAGGGTGCCACCTGCCTGGCTTGGGGACTTTGTGACACAGTGATAGTGACACTGAGCTGTGTTCGCTGAATGTCATGTTTCTGTTTTCAGGGAAGGGAGGGGGGGAAATGTTATCTCCATAAAACAACATGTTGGGCCGGGTGATGTTACAATGTGTTAGTTACTGTTACTTAAATAGTTTCAGAGTACAGCAGGTGTCGTAAACTGTGATGTGCAGCAGTTTGAATAAAGAAATGAAACAAAGCTACACAGCGTGATTAATTACCTTGAGGGCTTAGGTTGGTTGAGGGGCATTCTATGGGCGTATGTGAAGCCCTCTGTGACATGCTTGCGTGTAAAAAGGGCTGTACAAATACATTTGATTTGATTACTGAGTCTTCGCAGACACACTAAAGCTACGCTAAAATAAATTAAAAAACTATATTATAGCACAAAAAATAACTATCAAAAACTACTAGCTATATAAAAAATATTAAACACCTACAATAAAACTATTCTAACTATGGTAAACCCTAATCTCTCTCTAATCTGTCTCTGTACTTGTGTCGCTGAAAACCACCAACAACTGCGCAGAATACGTTTGTTTGCATAATTTAATGTGTTGCTTAACCATTCACGAGACGGCCCGTCCCGTGCACTCAGTCTTTTGTGGTGTGTTGAATTACTTAAATTTGCTTATAATGTACCCATTGCTGTTAAGATGATTTTATTTACATAATAGCACTGCAGTGTATTTAACATGAGGCATCTACATTGTAAAACTGTACTCTTGTACCTTTTTTGTTTATAAATTGCACAAGGAATTTGTTACTAACTTTCCACTCAATAATCAAAATCAAATCAAATACTATTGTAATTAATATTAGCCTAATAAAATGTTTCTTTATGTCTCCAGTTTCAAGTTACTCAGTGTCCACATATCTGAGGACCTCTCCTGGTCCCTCAACACATCCACTTCCTGAGGAGAGACTGCATTACCAGGGACCCCAACCAGACCCTTACGGTACAGGACTCCTGTCATCACTCCTTCACCAACAGGCACAGAAACTGCAAAACACCTCAACACCCACACCACATACCTACTCACTTTATATTTACATGTAAAGTATTTTAATATTATGCACTACACTTAATTATGTATTTACTTAAAGCCTATGTATATCGGTATGCACACCATATGTGTAATGCTACACATACCTGTGTAACATCTATACTATTTTGGTCAAATGCTACTCAATTTGTCTTTGTACTTGTAGTCTACTATGTGCAATTACATACGTATTCAGTGCCGGTCCTTCCTATAGGCAACAAGAGGGGGCGGCATGAAGAGGGGGCAGCAATTTCCCAACTGAAGCCATTTAAATTAACCTTGAGTTTCAAACGCACTCACTTGATCATATACTCTGTCCTTCAGTCAAGTTGTAGAAACAGGGACCATATGTAATTGTTGTAGAAAGTAAGGCTATGGAAAATGATATTTTATTAAAATACAAAGAATGAACATCATATCTAGAATTGGCTTCAAATTATCATTGTGTCTCTCATACTTTTACTTGGTCTTCTCTCTAAACATCAAGGGGAGAGCTCCAAGCTCCTTGAAAGAGATGGCATGGACAGGAAAGAACCCACTGGTCCAGACTGTAAAACTGCTGAAAGATGAAGGCTAGCAGGAGAAGTTCATGGGCCAAGAGGCTGGAGAGGCTGAAGCCCCTACTGACAACTGTGCTGCTTCAGTGCTTCAGCTTGCTTAAGAATGAAAAACGAAATTACGTTTTTCGACATCGCGCGGTAACGTTGTCCAACGTACCAACTGGCAACATTCGCTTTATAACGTTGCTATAGCGTCGCCACAACGTTGCCAGAAGGTAGGATAACGTTGCAGTGACCAAATGAGCACTTACTGGCAACGTTGCGTGTTAGCTGGGAGATCTATGCAGTCAAGCAACGAAGGATGTAACTCCACCACAGCAGATGGCGCTAGGATTTTAAGGTTCGAAGAAGCCAGTGAACTGATCACCGGAACAACTTCTGTTGTTTACATCCAGCTAGAGAGTAGAAGCTTAAAGGGGACAGATACGTTGTTCGTGCTAACTTTTTGTAAGGTATCCGAGTTTTTAACCACAAACATGTCTAAACTAGATTTGTTCAGGGATTTTATCACTCAGCGATTAACAACGGCCACTTTGGAGATATTTAGGGCAGCTGAAAAGTCGTTTGCCGAGTTTGAAGGGGAGATTTCTCGTTCGAAAGAGGAGAGCGCACGACTGCAACGGTTATTGGACAATGTTACTCAACCTGATATCAAGCTTCATCGAACAGGTTTGATTATAATATCTACTGTGGATTATGATTTTCTGTATGTTATATATTAATTAGAGCTATGTCTTATTTTATGTAGCACGGTCACACCCAGCCCCAGGTGTTGTGTCAAAATGAGGATATTAAATATTTAGCAGAATGTAGAGATACCCGTTTGTTTTGGTAGCGTTTATGGACGATGGTATGATGGGCAGTAAAACTTGTCATTTTTGGCCAAGGCTAGCCAACTCAAGAGTGTATGGCTGCAGCCTGGAGCCTCCCGTGTCATGCGTCTCATGCCCTCCCGTCTCATGCCCTCCCCGACCTTCTACTTTTCAAAGTAAAAGCTTGCGCCTGGTTCGCTATGTCTCTGAATCAGACTTGGTTTTATTCGCTGATGCCTCTTCGCTCAATTGGATAGACCTACAACCAATCAGAGCAACGTAATATGTTGTTTGTTCAAAACGAATTCAACTTAAGCGCTCTTTTGTGACGGCCGAAACGCCTACCAACCTGCTGGCGATAGGTGAATTGCTGACCGTTGCTAACAAGAAAACACATATTTAGCCAATCAGCAGTCCTCAAAAATGATGCCTGAAGGGCGCTGGAATTAGCGCCCCAAGCAGAGTTAGAGTATAGAAGTGATTTCGCGACTGTAGGGCCTACTTAACGTTATTGAAAATGAATGGCTGTTTATCAATCCACGTTTTTTTCCGTTCTTATGTTCTTGCGAACTCGTTTGACGTCATCTTTCATTGCCCAAGTACAGTTCCAATCCAAAGAACACAAGTCACCAAGAACGCCAAAAATACCCGGAAATGTTCTTGATCCGCCCCTTTTATCGAGGATGCATCGGATGGTGACTTGACCAGTGAGAACGCTTCTGATTCCCCAAAAGTCATTGCAAGATGTCAAGCGAGGCGGACAAACCTTAAATTTTTTACTTTTCATATTTCAGCTAAACAGTACGTGTAAATCAGCATCTGAATTAAAATGTGACGACAAATAGGCAGTGTAGTCCCTGAAAATGTTCTTATTTTATTGATCAAACGGCTAATTTGTAAATTTGCTCCGACTTTTCGATAACCTAGCTAGCATCTCAGTGCAGACACTAGTTAACATTAGGTACTGTAAGTTAGCATGGGACAGAAAATGTAAAATTACAGGTAGAGGGACTATTTTTTAGCTTTGTTATCTAGTTTTTGTAGTTAGTCAGCATTATCATAATGCTGCGAGTCCAGGAAAACCCTAACCATCTCAATTCATTCTCCATCCTTGCGTCCTTGCAAGACCGTTCTCACAAGGATGCTTGCAAGAACATTCTTCAAAAGAATGTACTTGCGTTCTCAGCGTTCTTCGGATTGATAAACAGCCAATGACTCCGGACCGGACTTCAGACGTGCTAATTACTCAAATTCTGTCAGATATCCTCTCCAAAATCCTTTGAGAGTTTGATGTCAGTTTGGCCCAACCTGACATCAAAATTACACAACAGGCGAGAAAAGGGTAGAGATAAATCATACACAGAGGTTTCTCCCACGATCGGTAAGCTACTACAGAAAGGCCTGGATAGCTGGATGCAGTCAGGTAAATGCCTTATTTTGCTTCCCATGCTTGCTTTTTATAACATTTGGAACAGATACAACATGGACTGTTACAGGAGTTAAGGACATTAAACATTTATCTGAGAAAACAAAACAAGTGCACAAAGGCAAACATGGAGAATACAATCAAGCTAGCCATGCTAAGCAGAGACAATCGCTATGCAATTGGACGAAGGTCACCAGATTGAACTGAGGAGAAACAACTTAGTGGATAAGAACAAGCGTGTTCTATCAAAAATAATTGATTGTGTTAATTTAATTTATAAATCCTTAATATTTAGTTTTACAGTAATAGTTGTGTTGTGTTTCCTAATAATACCAGGGAGAGTGGCTCAAGTGCCCAGATTTCCGTGGTTTTAAATATTTGATTGATTGGTCTGAAGAGTTCCTGTTCGGATATAGTTTTTCGGCGAACGAGCTACTCCAGACCCAACTTCCTAGCAATTTATTTTGTGGGCAGGGGGGGGATAAGTTGGGCTGGCAGCTTGGCTAGCCTCGAGTACCTTATTGCTTTTATAATACGGTTACCAGCGAAATTATAAGTAAATAAATAGTAAGCTTCCTTTCAACACATAATAGTTATAGCCAACAAACGTTGTGTAATGCATTTCAGTAGCCAAGAGAAAATAGTCCCGTATGTGTGGTTGTTGCTATGCACGGACAAACAGCATTGTGAACTTCACGTTTGTTAACCTAGCTAGATCTTGCACCATCTCATTCATTCTCAATGCTCATTTAATAAAAGTAGCCTTTAAACTAACAACGACAATGGGACACTTTCAATAAAATAATATTTAATTTAAACTTTAGGCCTAAACATTCTAAATTCTAAATGTTTCGTAGGCACTGGGTAAATGCTAGCTAGCTAGCCTACATATGCTGTAAACTAGTTATGAGTGACTTGGGAATCGACAGACTAACATTAGGTTGTTGTTAAGGTTAGCTTATGTTGATTTGGATATCTCCATTAATTGTGCATCCGTGGAAAACGCAGACCAATCAAATTGTCAGGGCAGGATTTATACCATGATGGACAGATGATCAACAGTAACATAATCAACCACGTCACCAAAGAGCGCTTGGGTTGAATTAGTTTACAACAAACATGGCTGCCGCTGGAGAGCTGAGATGTGTAGATTCTGCCATAGAATCTGTTGTAGAAAACATCAACAGCACATACATTTTGAAAGAGGAACAGAGAAACGTGATCATGGCATTTGTCGATCGAAAATATGTTTTTGCCTTCCTTCCTACGGGGTTTGTCACATACTACGTTGGTCTGATTGGTTGTTGGTCCAGTGTGTCCGCTATGTTGATTTTTCCGTGGCGGCAGAAATTTAGCTGTGGTGGGCCGCCACGGAAAAATTTTAGGCCGTCTATCAGCAGTGATTGTTAGAAAGCGTATCGGAGGGTAGCACAGACACGCGCTTCACAGCGCAGTTGAGATTGCGTGTGTGCGTCCATGAGAACTGTAAGTCGTATAACTTATGTTGTCAGTTCATTTAAGGCTGTTATTGTATTAGTCTATAGTTATTGCTAATTTAAATTAAGTTAACTGGTGATTTTTGTTGTTTGTAGGCTATTCTTCCCTTGCTAGCGGAATTGCATATGTCGATTTGATAGCGATTGCTGCCCTTGATTTCATTTGTATTTTAAGTGCATTATTATGCTGAAGTCATTTTAATTAATAAATAGTGGGTATATTGTTATTATTAGCTACAGAATGCTTAGCCTATCAAGATCAAATGAAGCAGACAGCATACATGCTTCCGAGTGGCCCCTTAATTGATAGGCTAGGCTACTGACGATTTACAAGATTCTCGTTTGTGTCGTGCAGCAACTTTTCTTGTAAGGGCGCAATAACTGACAGTGTAGGGTTGCTCTTCTCAGACAAAATGCACGTAGCCACTTTCATTGGCTTAAGGCCCTGAATAAACTCCTGCATTTGAGATGTCAAACTCGGTCAAAGTGCAGTCCTTCTCATTTTTTAGGACTTCTGGAGACAGGAGAATGGCAGTGACAGCTGGCTGTTGTTCTAGAAATCTTTGGACCATGTCACAAGCACTGTTCCATCATGTAGGGGCGTCAGACAAAATTTTGTGAGCGGGCAGCTCCAGCAGCTTTTGGTTTTGTTCCAGGGTGTAGCTTCTAATCGTACTTTGATGGAAGAATCCGACTATGCGCCTCACTCTTCCTAATAGCCTCGCCACAGTGGGAAGTTTCAGCGCACGTTGAAAGGCCAAGTTAAGTGTATGTACGTTACACTTAACGTGTTGAAAGTTGGCCAACTGTGCAGCAACGATCATGTTAGACGCGTTGTCCGTAACGATAGCTAGATCTTTACTCTCAATGTCCCATTCCCTTGCAGCTTTCTTGAGTGCCTCTGCCATGTTAGCTCCAGTGTGGCTCTCGTGCATGGCTCTTGTTTGAAGAACGTGTGACGCCAGGTGCCATTCCTCTGTAATGTGGTGCAATGTTATTGTCACAAATGACTGCGTGACTCTAGAAGTCCAGGCATTGCACAACTTAACTTCATTGTACAGTTTCTGCACTGAAGTTTCTGTGAAAAATCGATGGGAAGGGATGACATATTTGGGCTCCAAAGTTTGTAGCATGTAGCAAAAGCCCTAGTTTTCAATGACACTGTAAAGGCGCAGGTCTTTGCATATAAAATATGAAACGGCTTTTGTAATTTGTTTGGCGCGGTCCGAATTAGGGCTGCAACGATTAGTCGACGTTATGGACAACGTCGACCACAAAAAAATTGTCTACAAATATTTCTGTTGCCGACAAATTGTTTGATCTCATAGGACCTATTTTAAGTACCTGCAATAAAGTGATTTGACCAGTGCGGCGCTGTAGCACTAGACTAATGCAGCCCTCCCATATGCTACAGGCCTGAAAAAGTATTGTGTGGGAAAGTTTCACCAAAGATCTAACAAAAAATACTGTAATATGTAATGTGTGCAAGGCGGAACTTGTTTTCCATGGTAGCACAACGTGCATGCATGAACATTTAAACGAAAGCATCCCCGCATGAGAGGAGATGGAAACGGCAAGAGGTGAGTGTGCTCAAGCTGGATGGCTAGTTAGCTACACCAGTTTTTAATGACAAATTACGCAGTATTTCACGGATACTAACACCGTAGCAACATGTCCACAGACAGCAGTTAGACATTTCAGTGTATACGACCATTGTAATGAGACAAACAAAAAGCCAGTCCAGAAATTATACTGTTACTCACAGTTTTTCATTGAACAGAACCCTGTTGTCTTACAAGAGATATGTTTACATTCCTCCTTTTTTTGTCTGTAATACAACTGACTTATTTTTGTTTTTTTATCTTTTAAATACTTTAAAGCAACATTATTGAAACAATGCTTAGAGAGCATTTTTGATTTAGGTTGGACACAATTGGACAAAAAGAGATGTGATAGCCTGTTCAGTTGGCTCAAAGTGCAATACAAAGCTGAAGTGATTTCTTGGTTTTATTTATTAGTTAGAATAAGTATAACTCAATGTTTTAACAAATTGCAAAAGCTGAATAATCGCTCAAAGCATTCTGATTAATCAATGAAAAAATAGATGATTAGTCGACTAATCGATCTAATAATCGTTAGATTAGTCGATTATCAAAATAATTGTTTGTTGCAGCCCTTGTCCGAATTGTGTGGGTTAGGGTTAGTTAATACCAGATACTTTTATCCAAAGCAACTTCCAAAAGAGAATCCTAACCCTAAGTTTAATTACATTAACACTGTCCTCAATCGTTCGTTGGGTACCTTTCACTTCTGCAGGTCCATCATCTAGCTTCGGATGGTGTTGTGTGAGATTAGGGCTGGGCGGTATGACAGTATATACCGTGCGACGGTAGAAATGTGTCTACCGGGAGAGATTTGGCTATACCGTTTCAACCGCGGTATTCTCTTATACTATATTTTTGTATTACACGTGTCAATTAAATGTCTGGTTGTTGTATTGTATATAAGCCATCATATAAATTGCATTCTTGCGATATTTAGAATTGTAGTTGAACTTTTATTTGATTTGCTATTTTCGTTTGACCTTGAAGCACATTTGCGTTGGTCTAACGGAATTATCGATGCAGAGTGTTTTTTGTCTACGCGGACCACATTCAT
This sequence comes from Hypomesus nipponensis, assembly GCF_054491055.1. Taxonomy (NCBI): domain Eukaryota; kingdom Metazoa; phylum Chordata; class Actinopteri; order Osmeriformes; family Osmeridae; genus Hypomesus; species Hypomesus nipponensis. Next base: position 26,752,242 of record NC_140369.1, read on the forward strand.
GCCGATGCTAATTAATTATATATTTGAGGACCCATTCTGCAGGTAACCAATTCGATTTGTTGTTCAAGTTATGTCTCGTGCTGTAAAGTTATTGTTGTACAATTACACTGGTGGCATTGCTAGCATTCTTGATATAGGATGACTAGTGAAGGCTAACTACTTACTAACTGAGAGTGAGGTCATGCCGGGAAATATCAAACTGAGACTTAACTTATCGACCGAGCTTTAATGAGGTCGATACGCCGAACCCCAAGTTATATGGATAGTAAAACTCACTGATCGCTTTTGCTCATTTTGAAATTTTCGTCGGAGGGCAGTACGAATCCGCATTGAGCTGTGAGAAGGTCACCACGCGAATGGCATGACTGCGCATCAGCCAATCATAACGCTCGTACTCTTAACTTTGAGTCTTTGGTTTTTAACTCAAGTGTTGTCTCATGTGAGGCAGTTGTTTTTGTTTGTAATAAATAATCGAGTGTGATGATGAAGTACGGTATGGTTATTTTGTACCATTTCTTAATTGAATTTACAGAACAATTACTATACCGTGATATAAACCGTAACCATGATATAAAATTACTCATACCGTGATAGAAGATTTTGGCCATATCGCCCACCCCTATGTGAGATGAGTCCTCAAATTGGTGGTATTGCCTGAGTACCTGACTTTTGTTCCACATAACTTGCACACGGCGTAAGACATATCAAGTTTATATTTCCCCGCAATATTGTGGAATCCAAAGTAACTTTTGATTTGAAATGCCGGGGTGCAGCTCGAATTTCATTTGCATCTGCCATGCTAACGCAAATGAACAACAGTCAAAATGTTGCTACGTTTGTTCTCACAAAACAGCAGTGCGTTATCTTTAAGATTATCTCAATAACAGCATTCTTTTTGTCATTCAAAGAAAAGTAATATTTTTTAGGTTTTCATGGCTCAACATAACGTAATTTTTTGGGACAAATAATCAATTTGGAGATTTACAATCGCTGAAAGTAGTATTGCGATACATCACTTTTTTCCCCATCCCTAATTTGCTATGAATCTGTTGCTGAAAAGAGGTGCTGTTCATGCCTTATATGCCTTATGTTCATCACAACCGCAACCTGTAGTATGATGTTGTCGCTAACAGTTATTAGCAATGCTAATGTATCCTGCCTGTATCTAGCATCTGTAGAATGTGTGATGATTTAGTTTATTGGCAATGGCAGGGCTGTACACTAACCTTTTCTACTGGTGGCACTTGCGCTACTACTTTTTCAGTTACTGGCGCAAAACATGATTTGGTTGCACAAATTATTTTTAGTAAGCCGCTCTGGATAATAATGAACAATAAATAACCTGTATTGCGCACTTTAAAAGGTCCCATGGCATGTAAATGTCACTTTATGAGATTATTTAACGTTAATGAGTTCCCCTTACCTTTGGTCCCCCAGTCGCTAGCTTAATTTTCTCCGCCTTTGAGAAAATTAAAGCTCAAATGCTCCGATCTGAAAATCTTCCCCTTATGTGTCGTCATAACGGGAAAGGTTACCTCCCCTTTCTCTGCTTTTCCCGCTCATAGAATTTGGCCCACCAGAGAGAAAATGAGCTACGATTGTGAAAGCTCGATATTATTTTTTCCTCGAGAGACATCATGGCTTGCAATTCTCTTCTCCTGTCTGGTCCCCCAATGGTGGAATCAACTCCCTACCTCCATCAGAGACACTGATTGTTCCTGGGAGTACAACGGTACTTAGGAATGATTGGCTGGACCTGATGTTTCCTCCAGGATCACAATGACTCTTTTTGAGAGACGTGTTTCTCTCGTTGGTTAGTTGTAATTGACTTAAAACTACTGTACTTGATGTGTAATATATTTGTTGCTGCTTGCTTTTCTCCCCACAGGTACACCCTTGCACCTTTTTGAGGTTAATGTTGTTAAATTGTTTAATCGTTACTAGGGCTGCCACTAACGACTATTTTTCTTTCTATTAATCTGTAGACTATTTTATCGATTAGTCGATTAATCTAAACGATTCATTTTCCTCATTTTTTCTTTTTTTTCTTTTAAATCTTTTTTTTCTTATTTTTTACAATTTTTTTATTATTATTATTTTTAAACAAAACTGTAGGTTTAAACCATCAACTCCAACGTTAATTAAAATATTTAGATAAGGTACATAACTTATCCCAACATACACGAACACACACCCCTTTTAAACAAAAAATTCCAAGGTGCTGGTTCTGGGCTGGTGCTTATGCCAGTTCGGTAATGATTAGATAGCGATATTCGCCAATTATCTAAGAACCAGGTAGTCTACATTTACCACACTCTAGAGCCGGAGTAGGGCTAACGTCTTTAAATCACTTCATACGCTTCCATTGTCCTAGCAAAGCGTCATGGTTACGGTTAACAAGTTAGCTAAATAGCAAGAGCTAACCTAGAGAGCTATCTTATCAACCAACGTAGAATAAACCCCGATTCTAACCTACCTAAACATTTATTCAATGGAAACTCTAAGGTAGCAGGCAGACAACTTTATAGCTTTAATAATGCGTGTATTTAGCAGCTATAATGACAACATAGATTAAAAAGGCTATCCCTTTTAAACATGAATAGACAACACCAGACAACGGTGGTTTTGCCTATTTTGCGCCTGTATGTTTTCTTTTCAGGTGCTTGTGCATAGCGCAAGTGCTGCTGTGGTAAGCCATTGAAACTTTGCACAGTGTACAAACCACCTTATTGTTTGGTGATAGCGTTAAGTCGAAGTATTCCCATACTTTTGAAGCCTCGGGTATTTGAGGACTCGGGTTTCGGAACCAAGTCAGACTCTGCATCTGCCCTGATATTTGAGCGTTGACTGGAGCCGACCAATGACTTGAGCCAACAACGACTGACGTCATGCAGGCACCAATTACGATGTGATATTGAAGAAGAACACTTGTTATAATGAATTGAAGCGTTTTTTGTATTTTTCATAATAACACTTTTTTAAGATGCGTCGATTTAAAATATTGATGTCGACGCATTTTCAGCGGCATCGCGGCAGCGGAATCGCGGCAGCCCTAATTGTAACTTGTTTAACTACATGCTCTTATGGTTCTTCCCTTTGGGACTTATTTAGTTTATTAGTATTCAGTTTTTAAGGCTCTCTTTTGGAAGTTGCTTTGGATAGAAGCGTCTGGTAAATGCATAAATGTAATGTAAATGCAATGGTAGTTAGCCCTGTCTCTCTCCTCATAGCATCTAAAGCTACAGACACAGAAATTTGGCACGTCCTAAGGAAAGCTCATTGTGGGACTACTCGTAGTGGCTCTAATTCTGCACCAAGGCTGAATTTCGGGAATAAGACTTCAGATACAGTATTAGGCTACCACAAAGGCCTATATAAAAGCATCCAAAAACGGCATGCCATGGGACCTTTAATTACTTGCCTTTGCTTTAACATTGATTAGATCAATTGTCTTCCCTTTATTCAGACAATATGGTAAACAAGAAACTTCTCCACAGCAAACACAGGTTCCAATAATAGTTCAGATGAGTGATGCGTGTGACTTGCAGACAATAATTGAAAGCAGTGGTTTCACTGTGAATAGAGGAGTGAATATAGAAGTGAAACCAAAGGAGATGTGGCATTCAGTCACGGCTAGGGAAGTGGATAAAAACGTAGCTTTAGACTTAGTTGAATAATGAAAAACAAAACTCATGAGCTTCTCAAAACCCGAGATCAAATGTTCCAATATGTGTTATCCGTAACCTTAAACAAGTCATATGTTGACGTCAGAACTACCAGTTGTATAGAGTGCTGTAAAGAATAGTGGTGGTGAAATGAATTGTGAAGTCTTAACATCTTTGTTTCAGGGTTGGGTGGAGTGTTCACTGTTTGGATAACCATCCCATAGACCCTTGCTGAGATCTCTATCTACATACTTTAGTTTTATTTGGTCTCTTTAGCTGTCAATCTAGGTTGCAGAATAATGAAGCAGACAACATCTAACTGTTGTCTTGCCTCTTCTTCCCCACAGATGTGCAGCAGCTCTCTCTCCCAGAGCCCCCACAGATTAAAGAGGAACAGGAGCTGTGGACCAGTCAGGAGGAAGAGCAGCTCCAAGGACTGCAGTCTGAAACTACACACTCCATGTTTACTTCTACCAGTGTGAAACATGACTGGGATCAGGAGGACTTTTCTGAATGTTCACATCTTGTCCAGACTGTTAAAGTGGAGAACGGTGAAGGAGACTCTCTTCCCACCAACACACTTGGGGAACAATTCAATGCTGAACCTTGTGTACAAGACTATGCAGCACCAGAACTAGGCAGTGACTCTCAAAACAATGAGGCTCTGCCAAGGGAAAATATGCACCCCACAGATACAACAATACACCAATGTCAACAGTGTAACAAAACTTTTGGTCGAAAAGGTGCTTTGGTTTTTCATATGAGGACACACACAGGAGAGAAACCTCATCAATGTCAGGAATGTAACAAAAGATTTCGTATTAAGTCAGATTTGGTTATGCACATCAGGACACACACAGGAGAGAAGCCATATCAGTGTCAATTATGTAACAAACGTTGTAGTAAGAAGTCAGATTTGGTTGTGCACATTAGGACACACACAGGAGAGAAACCTTATCGGTGTCAGGAATGTAGCAAACAATTTGCTCGAAGTGACACGCTTGTTGAACACATGAGGACACACACAGGAGAGAAACGATATCAGTGTCAACAATGTAACAGATCGTTTCGGCGTCCGTCTATTTTGATTGAACACATGAGGAAACATACAGGGGAGACACCATATCAGTGTCAACAATGTAACAAACTGTTTAGTAAGAAGTCCGGTTTGGTTGTGCACATGAGGATACACACAGGAGAGAAACCTTATCAATGTCAGGAGTGTAACAAACCATTTGCTCGAAGTGGTACTTTGTCTGAACACATGAGGACGCACACAGGAGAGAAACCGCATCGGTGTCAACAATGTGACAGATCGTTTTGCCGTCCCTCTCTTTTGGTTGAACACATGAGGAAACACACAAGAGAAAAACCATTCCAGTGTCAACAATGTAACAAATTGTTTGCTCAGAAGGGTCATCTGGTTGAACACATAAGGACACACACAGGAGAGAAACCATTTCAATGTCAGGAATGTAACAAACTCTTTTCACAAAGCAGTTCTTTGTATACACACATGAGGACCCACAGGAGAGGAACCGTGTCAGTGTCCACAATGTAACAGATCTTTTTCAAGGACGCTGAGGCCTATACTTTAAAGTAAATTCAATATACCTGGAATATCATTTAGTTATATGGTTTCACTAAACCATACCAAGGTTGTTCCAGGCTCAGAATGGGCCACTGAGGAGTGACTATGCACACCAGTAATAATAATTGATCTTCGTTCAGAAAAGGCATTGAGTAACCTTATGGGAAAATATGCATTTTTTGTAATTTGGGATAGGATAGGTGTTGTAGAGGAATAAAACTCTTTAAAGCTTTGTGTCTTTCTTTTTGGACTATCTGGTCAACCCCTTTGATACACAACTTGGGTCTAAAGTGATCCGGAAGAGTTTTTGGTCATCACAAGTCTTTATTTTCATTTGATCTTTATTTTGGAATAAAAATCATTTTTGTAACACTACCCCTCTAATGCACAACATGGTTCTAAAATTACCTGCATTCATTTCCTATGATATTTCATCTATGGCTGAGTGTTTCTTAGCCATATCTTTTGAAATCAACTCATTTCATTATTTAATATTCCAAGTATTCATTAAATATTTAGTTTTTGATTGCCACAAATACACTGCTCCAAAAATTATAGCAACAGTTATATATTAGGGCATTGCATGAATTAAATTGCACTTTTCTGATAATTATCTGGTCAGTAAAGTAGCAGAGGGGATAGTTAATCAGTTTCCGCTGCATTGGTGTTGATGGAATTAACAACAGGTGCACTAGAGGGGCAACAATGAGCCAACCCCAAAACAGGACTAGTTTTGCATGTGGAGGCCATTTCAAGTTTCTCCCTCTTGATCTCTTTGACTGGTTTTCCACCAGGTGTTGGCTTTAGCTCGAGTCATTATCACTACCTAAGCGGCTGCTTAGGGCCCCCATGGCGACCAGAGGGCCCCCAAGAGCACATTAAATTACAGCTAAATTATATATATTATGTTAATAGTAATCATACAAATTCGGAGGGGCCCCCAAATCAACTGGGTTGAGCACTGGCCGAGCCCTACAGAATGACCTCCAGCAAGCCACTGGTGTGAATGTCTCTGCCCAAACAATCAGAAACAGACTTAATGAGAGTGGCCTCAGGGCACAACGTCCTGCAGTGTGCCCTGTGCTCACTGCCCAGCACCGTGGAGCTCCATTGGCATTTGCTATAGAACACCAGAACTGGCATGTCCGCCACTGGCGCCCTGTGTGCTTTTCACAGATGAGAGCAGGTTCACCCTGAGCACCTGTGATAGACGTGAAAGGGTCTGGAGAAGCCAAGGAGAACGCTATGCTGCCTGCGACATCGCTCAGTATGACCGGTTTGGTGGTGGGTCAGTGATGGTTTGGGGAGGCATATCCATGGAGGGACGCACAGGCCTCTACAGGCTAGAGAACGGCAGTCTGACTGCCATTAGGTATCGGGATGAAATCCTTGGACCCATGGTCAGACCCTTTGCTGGTGCAGTAGGTCCTGAGTTCCTCCTGATGCACGACAATGCCCGGCAGGAATCGATATAATTGACTGGCTCTCACAATCACCTGACCAAAACCCGATAGAATACCTCTGGGACATTATGTTTCGGTCCATGAGACGCTGGCAGATTTCTCCTCAGACTTTACAGGAGCTCACTGATGCCCTTTGACAGATCTGGGAGGACATCCCACAAGACACCATCTGTCGTATCATAAGGAGCATGCCGCGAAGTTGTCAAGCATGCATACAAGCACGTGGGGGCTACACAAGATATTGAGAAGCATTTTGAGTTGCAGAAATTTTATTTTGGAAAATGGACTAGCATCCTTTCGTTCCTAATACATTCCACTTTTAATATCGGTATAGATATCGAACATAATTTTTTTTCACATCGAGATCTGTTGTGTTTTCAGAGTGTTCCTTTAATTTTTATGAGCCGTGTACTTATATATATATTTTTTTCTTACCTTTAACCAACTTCGGATCAATTGAGTTCCTGTACTGAACCACTTTTCCGGCTGTATTTACCTTGAATTCCTCCTCCAAAGATTCGAAAGGCAGTTGCAGTTTGTTGGTGTTCCCATAGAGTGCAATCCTGCTTATGCTCCTTGGTAATCCAAGCCACCTCCAGAGGTGGTTGCTCACCCTCCTCAAATGTTGAGATCGGGACCGCATAGACAAGGAAGGGCCACAGGATCCTGGAAAGAATGCCATGTTGGTAGACCCAGGCATTAAACTTCCCAGGTAGGCCTGACTTGTCCACGGATTTCAGCCAGCCATCCAACTCAGTGCAGGTCGACTGGATAGATGTTGTGTCTCTCAGAGAGCAGTCAAAAACCTTGCCCGAGCTCTTGACTGGCTTCTCTGTGATAGTTGGAATGGCTGTGCCTGTGATGTTAAACCAGACATTGTCCTCCACCTTCCCTTTCCTCATCACCATTGATCTGGATATGGTTCAGGATCCACCGGCAGCCTGGGACTGATTCTGTCGTGACTGTGAGGTCATCCATCAATGCCCTGATGGGTGGTTGCCGTTGTCCGGAATTAGTTTGGGGCCCTCTGCACTCTGGCTAGGCAGACTTAGTGAGCATCTTCATGGCTAGGGAGAACAATGTCACAGAGATAGTACACCCTGTGATAATAACGATCTCCACATTGTGCCAACTAGATGTCATTGCTCCTCAATCAAAAATAAGTCAATTAAATACTTGGTTATTTGCTACACACAACAAAACAATAACAAATTTAAATATAAAGCCATTCTTCATACTATTTATGCAAATCAAAAAGATTGCTCTGCCAGCTGATTCTACAATGTTTGCAGGACCACAAGTGCACAACTGGACAGGTCTCTCACTAGGCAGTAGACGTACTAAGGAAAGAAGTTCAATAAGTGAGGAAACTGAAAAATGTCAAATTCAGATTGTAATCCTAGAAAAATAAAACAATAGACTGAAGAACAGTAAAAAATAGCTACCTTGTTTGAATAGCATATATCAGCCAACTTTTTGCATACAGCACTCTGTTAGGTCAATGGGCTTGTAAATTCCATCAACGCAGGACTCCCTGTTATGGAGTGTACGTTTTGCATGGATGCGGATTTTACAATCCATACACAGCCACTCCTATGGCATGCAGTCTCTGCAGTGAATTGTTATGTTTTCTCTTGTCCAGTCCTGGTTTTGTGTGTGTCTGTCCAGTTCCAGGTCACACACCCCAACACTCCGGTTAACATCTTCCAGTTCACTTCCCAACCAGACGCACCTGTTACCCATCTATCATTACCTACACAGTTCATCTACCCTGGCTTCCCACAGACTCATTGCCAGTTCAGTGTTAATAGTTGCCTTGCCTCGCCGATTACTAACCTGTCTCTGTCCCTGTGTGCTACAGACACCACCATCCACAGCCTACGGCTCCATCCCCGCTCCTTCCTGTCTGGAATCCACGGACCTCACCATCATTACCCTCTGTTTGGCTACAATAAACCTGGTTCATATCACATCAGCATCTGAGTGTTGCATTTGGGTTCACCTGTCACTCCCAGGGCAGCCGGGATCACAACACCGATGATGGCAGGAGATGTGCAGTGAATGCAGTTCTCCTCTGGAATCACATTGCAGGACAGCAAGGAGCTACGGTTATAAGACCTTGCTTTCCGCCACAGATAAGAGCGTCTGCTAAATGGCTAAATGTAAATGTACCGCGCCACTGCTGTAAATTATGGACAAGTAAATATGTTGGTAAAATTTCATATGTGCAATGATATAGTTAAAACATCTCTTTTTAGAGCATACTGTACTCCACTGTATACAGCGCACCTATGGTGCAGCTACAGTAAAGCAAAGGTTTATAAAATAAAAGTGGCATACAATGATGAACTTTGAATATTGTTGAAGTGTCCAAATCGACCAGTGCTCGCCCTTTGTTTGTGACGAATAATGTCCCCATCTTCCATGCTGTGCTGAGGAATTTTATGTACAGATTTATGTGCCGATTAACAGAGTCAAATAATACAATTTTAACTGCCTTAACCAAACCTGCACTTAGTGATACCAGATATACCTCCCAAGTCTGGAAACACTGGAACACATCTTTACCTGTTTTAATTGTTGTGCATATGTATGAGCTTTGTTTATATTTGTATGTATGTGTGTATGTTTTGTATGTTGCCTTTATGTAATATGTGGTAGCCAGTATGTCTGTATGTATTTATGTTTGTGTGTACCCCTCTTGTCATATGTTATGTGTATTTTTCTATTGGGACCTTGAGTCTGCAAATACAATTATATAGTATAATTTTATTTATTTAAGTGGTTGCAGGTACAACAGTACATTCACGGCATATTGTATCATGTATGTGACAAATAACACATAACAAATAACAATCTTAAATCTTGAGGATCCCTTTGAGAAACACTAAGTCACAGTGTTTAAATATTTTCCTTCACCACCATGGAGTCACAGCGTTTAAATATTTTCCTTCACCAGAACGGACCCCGTTCTCCATACGTTGCTTATTACATCAGAGATCAAATGCCACATCCAAGATGACATCATTCTGCTAATCATGATCTGGCTAATTCGGTTCTTCCAAAACCCTTGTTGTTTATGATTTGTATAGCTGAATTGAGTTATGCGTTGATCTGAAAGGGGGTATGTATCGATAGTAGAAGCTTTGATCAGCAACGCTGCTATTGGCTACTCACATAAATCTATGGCTGCTCACCATGGCCAAAAACAGTGCCCTGTGTTTTACGCAAGAGAGCCAAACAGAGCAAGGGCTTGCTCGAAGGTTACTCCAAATTGAACAATTTAATCAAAATGGCGGGGAACACCTAAAAGTCTGCAACATTCAGGAGAGGGCTGGCAAAAAGTAACAGACCAACACAATTTAGTAACTGTATTGTACTTTATAGTACTTTTAATAAGGAATGGACCGTCGTAAATAATTTTGTAGGTCCCGTGTATTGTAAAAATAAATCAGAGTCTCGAAGTGAAAAAAATCTTAAGTTAAGTCAACAATAAACTAGGTCCAAAGGTTGAAAATGGTTCTAAGTGTGATGCAAAAGTTTTATTCCAACACAGGGTAAAAAAGATATCCAAGTGAGTAAGCTCCCAAGAGCAGAATGGCAAGTTTCTCTCCAAACATCCCCTTTTATACTGTATTTTCTGCCTATTACTTGTGTCAATTTTTGCTATTGGTACAACACTGTTGGTCACAGATACATTATGCATCCTCACATTATTTGTACCTTTCTGTTGGTGACCATTTCTAAGCTTTGTCACCCAATTGGCCCCTATACTAGGGTTTCTGATTACAGAAGCTGTGTCACGTTGGCATCTCTGTCCTTACATAAATCTGACCATGTCCAGGCTTGTGTTGGGTGCACACACATCTTAGACTTTCTTCTAGTTGGTATGGGATGCTCGTGCTTTATAAACATAGGAAACCCCTAGACCCAGACCCAGGCCTGACCTGGGTGACAGCTTCAGATTTGGTTTGCGGGAGTTTTTCTGCAGGTCGGCCACAAGAAAGTTCTAATTTACGGCAAGGCCGCTGCATTCCTTTGCGTGGTACTTCCCTATCCTCCTTTGCTAAAACCAACGTTTCACACTTCTATTATTTTTACTCAAGCATCACAGCTTTGCATCAAATTTCCCATAATACAACTTAGAGTATAATATAAGGAATAACTGAGACATTCACTTTTCAATTAGATAGTTCCATAAATGTAACCCATCTCCATCATTTTCAGCAGGGTGACATGATTTTCTTCATCAAGACCAAGGTATAAGGTTGACCGTTTATTTGGTATAACTTCAAGTCTGAACACTCGCGCATGTGCACTCATTACATAGCAAAACCTGGTCACTACAGTGACCACGTTAGCTAGATGTTTTATCGCTTATTAGACTACGGTAGGCTAGGTCTATTTGTCTTTGTATTTTCTTATTTTCATCATTACTTTGTTATCATCTAATGTCATATAATTGAATGTGGTTCCAACAAATGAATGATGTAAATGACACCCTCATGAAAAAACTCAAAAAGTATAGTAGCGTATCTTGCTGTGCTTATCTGTCTATCGGTCTTTGTCATGTGACGTCATAGTAGCAAAAACCGAAGGGCATTATGGGAGGAGCCACCATTTTCCAGGTACGCATACAGTGGTGTTCAGGGAGTTTGCTAATGATTCATTTAATTTAGGTGTCAAAATGGGACGTTTTTAATGCGTGATCGGCTGCAATAGAAGATCTCACGACAGCAAAGGTCATAAACTTCACAACGGGGATATATTTTTTTCCATTCCCACTTCGAAGAAAATATGGGGCACCATGTAGCGGATCACCTGGGTTGCAGAGGTCCACCGCAAAAATATCACTTTTGCTAACATATCGCGTTCTATGTATGTTTGCGCTCGACATTTTCATAAAGGTCAGATATTTAAGTGATGTTGACAAATGTGAAATATCTAACGTTACATCCAAGTGTAGTTTTGGACGAATTATTTGGCACAGGAGATGATCATCAAAACAATGCATGGTTGATGTTGAAGTCTTTTATCATCGGCAAAACATCTTCTGTTTATAACCTTAAATGTCATGCAATCGTCTTATGAGTTTATCGCAGTACAGCCATTTCTCAGTTTTGTTGTGCTTCTCCAGTTTAGCGATTTATTTGCTTGTTATCTTCAGTAAATTCTCATCAGTGCTCATTGACTGCACGTTAGCTGTACCTGGAAAATGGCGGTGCGGTGACGTCACACACAAAAAACCCACGTGTCTGACAAAGACCGATCAGCTCTAACATCTATGTGCGATTAATATTAAATTCAGCAAATAATTTTTGCACCTTCTGCAACAGGTTGTTGTCGTAAAAACGGACAGACTTCCTGTATCACCTCTGCTTGTAAAGCCGCAATCAAATCTTGTTACATAAAATAACAACAACTTCTTTGTGTCACATTAGCAAAATACTGCTCTAGAAGTGCAAGGAGAAACTGAAAACTGATACCTTTCTTACAAAAAGGCGTCATTGAAAGCCAAAAGGTTTTGCCGGTCTCTAAAAACTTTTGCTTTCGAAGTGACCCTTGAGTTACCATGGTGATCTATCCTGGTATAAAGTGAACTTCTGTTTAACCTGAAAACCTAGCCAACTCTAAATCTAGCTTTGTAATGTAGGGGTCAGGTACAAATAGAGAGAGGGAGGAAAGGTAAGTAGAGAAAGAGGGGTGACTGGAGAGGGTTAAAGACCTACCTGGTCTTAACCCTTTGAAACACAAGCTATGCTTACACATGCACAACATGGGTCTAAAATGAGCCGCATTCATTTCCTATGACATTTCATGTATGACTGAGTGTTTCTTTCCTATATATTTTTAAATCAATTCATTTCATTATTTAATATTTTAATTATTCATTCAGTATCTGGTTTTTGAGTACCACAAATCATTTGTCTTTCTTACTTTCTGAGCAAAAGCAAAAAAAAGAGCGTTTTTGTGGTATTACATCCAATTTACAGACATGGGTCTAAAATTACCCATATAGATTCATTATGGAATTTGATACAAACTTTGGATATTTACAATTTGGAACATATTTGCTGTGGATAACTGTTTGGAACTCAGCATGTCCTTTCATTTGGATGTCTTTGTGACTCGCATGTTCGGCTTGTTCTGGAGAAGAGTCCCCGCAATGTTCAGGTTTTTCTCAATAAGCTTTCCAGTCAGAGGGACACTGGAAGGGTAGAACACTCAGTCTACCACATATGGGACCCTCACATCGCACATCCAGAATAATTCCACATTTTGCAGGCCTGCTGGGCATGTATTGCAGACACTGATTATCTCTGGTGACAAAGTTACTGGAAATGAACCGTCTTCTGCAATCACACACATACCTGGATGCTGCTATATGATGTGTTTCTTGTTACAAAGCCCTGTTCCTCTTGTCATCAAAAGTTAAGCTGGTGATATCATCATATCTCTTTAGCCCCTTGGTGGCTTTATACATTGGATTTTGCAATTGGATACAAAAACGCTCCAAAATGGCCACATTTAGGCTCTTGTCCTCCCCTGTAAGGAGGGTCAAACTGATAGAGCTCTGACCTCTCTCTTAACATCAGCAAGACCAAGGAGATGATTGTGGACTATAGGAGGCGGCAGGAGGAGGAGCATGCACCCCTACTCATCAACGGATCTGAAGTGGAGAAGGTCAGCTGCTTCAAGTTCCTCGGGGTGAACATCAGCAATGACCTCACCTGGTCTGTTCACACGGACAAGGTGGTCAAAGCGGCCCGTAAGCGCCTCTTCTTCCTGAGGAGACTGAAGAAGTTTGGTAGGGACTCAGTCATCCTCTCTAACTTTTACAGATGCAAAATAGAGAGCATTCTGACTGGTTGTATTACAGTGTGGTATGGGAGCTGCACAGACAGGGACCGCAAGGCCCTACGAAGTGTGGTCCGTTCTGCTGAGTTCATCATCGGCAGGAAGCTCCCAGCCCTACAGGACACCTACCACACACATTGCCTATGGAAAGCCGGCAGGATTCTAAGAGACTGTTCCCACCCATCCTTCAGCCTCTTTACCCCGTTGCCTTCTGGCATGCGTTATCGCAGCAACTGGTTGGCACACGCAGACTGGACAACAGTTTCTACCCAAGGGCCATCAGGCTTCTGAATGGTCACTGATATGGACATTGATTTCCTGCACACTAGTCACTTATACATTGTCACTTTCAGTACTGGTTGCACTAACAGTAACATTGCACTACTGTACCTCACTGTACCTCCCACCAGGCTCGTGTATGGTCATTGACTTAGTCACTGATCTGCAAATTTGCACTATTGTACTGTACTCCACTTAGGTTAGAATAGGTTATAGGGTTGAAACAGGTTTTATGTGCATTTAGGGTTAGTATAGTGTACTATTTATTGTTATCTGTAATTTAGGAAGTTTTAGTATTAGGGTTAGTATAGTCGATTATTTATTGCTATCTGTATATTTAGGAAGTTTCACTTATTTAAGCTCAGCATAGATGTAAATTATGCTCTGTGTACTTAAATGGGTAACACTTTAGATGAGCTCACCAAATTCCTAATTTATTAACCAATTTGTTACTTATTAGTTAACGGTTTGTTCACCATTAGTTATTTGTTCATACAAAATGTATCATTAGTAAAGCATTAGTAAATCTAAACCCTAACCAAAACGTAAACCCTTAACCTAAACCCTAGCCCTAAACCCGAACCCTAACCCTAACTGTGTGAACAAATGCTTTACTAATGATACATTTTGTATAAAGAATAAATAACTAATGGTGAACAAACCGTTAACTAATAGGTAACAAATTGGTTAATAAATTATGAATTTGGTGAGCTCGTCTAAAGTGTTACCCTTATATGTTATGTTATGCCAGGTGCTTGCGTTGTCTTGTCTTAAGAATTTCAGTGCCCAGTCTAACCTTGTGTTGTTCTGTGTACCTGACAAATAAAAGACTTGATAGAGGCTATGAATTCCTGTTGCATTTAAGGACCTCATGAATGATGTCACTTGTGAACATCTCCCAGCCTAAAATCCCGGCTAAACCCTCCATCTCCCATGATATCTCAATCACCCTGGGATCTGCAACGGTGACCCCTTCATCCTCTGCCAGGAACTTTGGGGTTACCATGGATGACGAGCTCTCCCTCACGGCCCACATTGCTGCAGTCTCCTGGTCGTGTAGATTCACCCTCTACAACATCCGGAAGATCAGATTCATCACATCCCGTATCAGATTCAAAACCTTCAGTACTGACCTTCCGGGCAGTGAATGGGACTGCACCCAACTACATCAAGTGTCTCCTGCAGCCTTACACCCCCACCCTTCACCTATGGTCTTCTTCAGACAACCGCCTGGTGGTCTCACCACTCAAGACCGCCCGGTCCCAACACAACCCCCCCAAAAAAAGTTGCAACATTTACTAATATCAAAAATTCATATCAAACTCCATATGAATACATATGGGTCATTTTTAACCCATGTATGTAAATTGAAGGTAGTAACACAAAAACAATGGTTGTTTAAAGCAAGGATCCAAGTGAGGACTGTCTAGAAGTGGAGGGCAGAGGAAGTGGTTCAAGAGGCAGATGCAAGGCTGCGTCACAGGAGCCTTGTGGGAGTGGTCACACAAAGTCGTGCAGGGCTACAATCCTTTCCAACTCCCCAAATGAACACCAGGGGGAAGGAAGGTCGACGACTTGTTCAGGGGGAGGTGAGAGCAGCAGTGGAGGAGACGAGAATGTGCAAGGAAGTGGGAATGAAGCAACAGGGAGCTTGGACAAGATGCGTAAAAATGCGGTGGAAAAGAAAGTGAACTGGGATGAGCTTTGGAAAGCCGAGCCACACAGCATCAAATTCCTCATCCAGGCACTGTATGACGTGCTTCCAAGCCCGTCAAATCTCCACACATGGGGCATAGCAGAGACACCAGCATGCCCACCAAGCAAGCAGTGCTACTGGAGCTGACAGTCCCCTGGGAGGATCACTTGGAAGAAGCCTTAGAGGAAGCTCTCCAAGTACGCAGGACTGGTCAGTGACTGTCGGCAGGCTGGTTGGAGAGCAAGGTGTTTCCCTGTGGAGGTTGGATGCAGAGGATTTGCAGCCCGTTCCTTGGCCAGAGCCTTCAGTAGTTTAGGCATCGAGGGAGAGAGAAAGAGGAGAGCCATCCGCAGTACCACCGATGCAGCAGAGAGAGCCTCAAGATGGCTGTGGCTCAAAAGAGGGGAGCCATGGAATCATGGTAGCTAGTTAGCCATCTGGACACAAGCTGGGGTCTGATCAGCCCCGGCTGGGTTACCTGGAGGAGGGCGTATGATGTTTAAAGACCCGAAATGTCAAATGATTCCAGGAACATCACTGAAGATGTGTCCAGATGAGGCATCAGTAGATGTATGTACACAGTTGATTGAGGTCGGTATGGTTTGCACTTGCCACACTTGCTGGGCAGATCATGTTTGGAACAGTGGACACCTGACAGGAGTGACCTCATTGGAAGTAGGAATTGGCCAGCATCCGTAAATGCTGACACATTGTTTGCTGTGGACCTGTTCAGCACCTTTGAAGTGATGAAAACTGTGGCACCCAGTTTGTCGAGACAAGGTTTTGAATGTTGGAGAGGAGAAAATGTCACTTTGGAAGGGTAAGATCGGTGTGGATCACAGTTTTCTTAATTAGAGATAGGAGAATATTTGTGTAGCTATTTTATTTTACTCTTTACTAATCAACTTGCCAATGTACAGGCTGGGAAAATACATGGAGATATGTTTCAAAGACGTTTCATGGAGTACACATTCTGCCAGTATCAATGCGAGAAAATGGCCAGTGTAGAGCACTTCACCTGCCCGGCATGTACACTCAACATGCTCGCTGTTTGTGCAGATGGCAACAAGAAACAGTACCGATTTTGACAGTCAAAGGGGTTTGTTTTTTTACACTTTGTAAAATGAACTAAACAAATCAGTCAGAGGAACCGTATTTTGATGGCACCTTCATTGCAAAAGACACTGATGTGCACCAATTTGTTCAGGAGATCCGGAGTTTGTCAAATTTACAGTATATCATGATGCATCCTTGCTTTGTGTGGCCAAACATTTGAAATGTATTGTTTTTCCATTACTAAATTTTTATTTTATTTGAATTATTTTGCCATCCAGAATCCTGGCAGAGGAACCTGTGGAGCCAGTCAGTGGTCTGCTGCACGTGAGACTGCCAGAAGAGCAAACAAGCTGGATGAAGAGGGCCTTGAGGTGGCTGTTTGCAGACACGGAGTGCTACTCAAGGCCCTCAACATGTACAGGGGGGAAATATTTGCGTATCCACTGTTCCTGCAGGAGCTTCAGGCAGCCACCAATGGGCAGTTCTATTGCACGGACATAGCGTGTATTGGCCCTACCTAGAGAAGATGGCAGTGTCCATGTTGGAACTCAAACCTCTACTTCAAATAAGGCCATTCCTTTCCGTGACGCATGCCAAGGCCCATTCAACCAAGTGTGAGGTACAACATATTTATGATACAATTTGAAATTGTTTTTTTATAAATTGTAATGTATATGATTGTAATATACATTTCACACTGATTTGTTAGATAATCTGGAGTGGGAAAAAACAGGAGGGTGCTGGCACCACTGCAGGGGAGGAGGTCGACATGGTGAACAGCTACCTGTCTCGTGGTGTCCTCACAACAAAGTACATCAGATACATCAAGGTATTGACCAGATAACTTTGGTCAAGATCAGGTTTCCTAACCAGATTAACTTAGAACAAATGTCCTGTTTGGCCAATTTGTCTCAGATATATACAATGCTTTTCATGATTTTATTCAATTTTGGAAGATGACAATATCAAAAATCTATTGCTTTTTTTTTTACTGTAGACTTTCCAAAAGGCAGAAGCTGAGACTCAGAGAATGGTGGCTCTGACCAGTGAGCTTAGGTGTCCTTAGGAGAGCGTGCAGCAGTGGGCTACTGACGGCAGGATCGGACTGGGACCGAAAAACAGCCCGGGACTTTGAAACGGAGACCGGCTCGCGACTCATGTACAGTTGCTTAATACAAATACGCTATATAATATAAGTATAATGCAGTGCTAATGAACACTTAACAAAATGATATCTCATACAGTATCTAAAAATGAATATGCCAATTCTCCCTTACTTTCTTTTTCCTCACTTCTCTGTTTCTGCATCTGCTCTTTGAAGTTGCAAAATAATAATAATCAGTTAACTATAGTCAATAATGACAATCAATTCAACAAACTAATTTCCATATAATAAGTCTGTTAACATATAGCCTGTTGTGTACAGTTGCATTGCTGCACCTGACATAGTTTCTCCACTGGACCCTGTCACCAAAGCAGCCTCCATCTTTTGCCCTGTGTCACCTGTGGCTGCTTTAATACACAGAACAGAACAAATAAGACAATTGCATTTGATTCACATAGCACATTTAATATTTAAAGCCAAAGAAACATGTTTTGCATCTTTAGATGAGTGCCTCTTTAGAAAAATTAAAACAATATAGTTTGGATATTTGAATTTTCTTAATGCGAAAATGTAGTTGCTTGCACCTCTGCCATCTTCGGCCTGCAGACTCTCCCTCACTTTGGCTTTTGGCAGTCTAAACATTTGTTCAATGGTTTTACATTCTGTAGGAGTGCCCGTTGTTTTTTTTCTCTTGTTTTTTCCGCGCCACCCTTTTCTCATGTTCTTGTCATTTCCATTTATTTGCAAAAGAAACAATGTTTTTAGCAATAGCTAAATAGGCTATGTCTTGGTTGCAAACGACTTTTAAAACACTGCACGCAATTTCATTGCTTCCACCCACTCCAACGAATTGTACCCGGAAAACGAAAGATTTTTTACCAATCGCGATTTGTAAACCAGACGGAGGAGTGCACCGTTCAAGTTTACACGGGGGGAATCCCCTACCACCACCCTTTGGATTTTCGATCGCTCTAGTTAAACAGTTGCTTGGTATTCAGGCCGTCCTCAAAGTGAGCGTAAACTTTGCATAGTGCCGTGGCCATAGCGGCCGTTAGTTTGACCGATCGTTTGGGAAATCTCCCGATTGTCCCGATGGCCAGACACTGACTGACGGTATTTTATGGACATTATTCAAAGTAGTAAGCTAAAATTGTAGTGTGATTGATTTAGCGTTATTTTCCTCATTTATTCAACTGTAAGTCCATCTAATGGCAATTACACTATGCATAAGACACCTTTGTCTCAGTATCTGATTGCACTACTATGTTGACCTAGCCTGACGTTGTCATAGTCATAATTCTAGTCAGAATATGAGTCTGAGAACTCTCCGTTGGGCTTTGACTACGGGGCGTGTTTCAAACGAGCCTGGAAAACAAATATGCCTCTTCGCTCAATTGGATAGACCTACAACCAATCAGAGCAACGTAATATGTTGTTTGTTCAAAACGAATTCAATTTAAGCGCTCTTTTGTGACGTGGTGATTACGTTACTGTTGATCATCTGTCCATCATCGTATAAAGCCCGCCCTGGCAATTTCATTGGTACGCCCAGATTCTGGTTTTCTGTAGCCTAGTTGTTTCCCAATACGAGACCCTCCAGGGATTACAGAAATGTATCAAACTAGAAGTAACTGGGATGCTAAGTTGATTAACTATACCAGAGAATGTGTAGCCAACCAAGGTACGACGTCGCGGCAACGTTGTCCACCGGACCAACTGCCAACATTCGATGAACAACATTGCTACAACGTCGCCACAATTTTGCCAGAAGGTAGGCTAACGTCGCGGTGACCAAATGAGCACTTACTGGCAACGTTAGCTGGGAGATCTATGCAGTCAAGCA
This sequence comes from Hypomesus nipponensis, assembly GCF_054491055.1. Classification (NCBI taxonomy): domain Eukaryota; kingdom Metazoa; phylum Chordata; class Actinopteri; order Osmeriformes; family Osmeridae; genus Hypomesus; species Hypomesus nipponensis. The sequence goes on from NC_140369.1 coordinate 26,771,798, forward strand.
ACGAAGGATTTAACTCCACCACAGCAGATGGCGCTCGGATCTTTAAGTTCGAAGAAGCCAGTGAACTGATCGCCGGAACAACTTCAGTTGTGTACATCCGGCTAGAAAGAACGAGCTTGAAGAAGGATACGTTCTTCGTCATAGTTTTAACTATCCGAGTTTTTAACATCAAAAATGTCTAAACTAGATTTGTTCAGGGATTTTATCACTCAGCGATTAACAACGGCCACTATGGAGATATTTACGGCAGCTGAAAAGTCGTTTGCCGAGTTTGAAGGGGAGATTTCTCGTTCGAAAGAGGAGAGCGCGCGACTGCAACAGTTGTTGGACAAAGTTACTCAACCTGATATCAAGCTTCATCGAACAGGTTTGATTTTAATATCTACAAGTGATTATGATTTTCTGTGTTTAATATATCCATTATAGCAATTTTTTATTTGATGTAGCACGGTCAGACTCAGCACCAGGTGTTGAGTGTCAAAATAAGGATATTAAATATTTAGCAGAATGTAATGATACCCGTTTGTTTTGGTAATGGGCGATGGTATGATGGGCAATGGAACTCGTGATTTTTGGCAAAGGCTTAACAACTGGAAAGTAATTGTAGGCTGTGGAACGCAGGTGTTGTGCCATCAGATTCATGGCTGACATGAAAAGCGGGAACGCGCGCGAACCACTCACTCATGCTGGGGACACACTAAACGATTTTTTTTAATCTTGTAAGATTACTGTGATAGACCACAAACATGAGGACAAAAACTCATAAATTTAGCCGTTTTGCTCCTACAGTGTGTGGTGTGCCATGATTTGACAGACAGCACACCACACATAGCCTGACGTTGTCATGCTCATAATTCTAGTCAGAATATGACTCTGAAAACTTCATTGGGCTTTGAGTTGAAAATCCACCACCGCGGCACAGCCCCGCAGTAGCGGACTGGCCATCGGGAGCACCGGGAGAAGAATAACGATGGAAAACCAGGCTAAGAAACGTAAGGGTGGGGCTGAAAAATTGAGGCAAAAAGACATCACCTTCACTAGACAAGGTTTTTCCAATGAAAAAACGTCTGTGTTTATTTTACTTAAAGCTCAAACTTTTTTGCGCTCAAATAAAGGCCCAAAATTTTGGCCCTAACCCTAACCCTGCGCACGCTCGCATTAAATGTGGAAGTACCTATCTTTCTTTCTGAACTAGCATCACATCAAACACAGACTGTGCATGCATTAGCAAGGCAGCTGTGGTGTCGTAGATACTTTAGAATTAATTATTATGTTAAAACTTGAACAAATAAATAATAACGGTAGGTAAATTGTACATTTGCAAACACCCCTTTTCATATAATTTGGGTCGCGATGGTTTGTCATTTTCAAAATGTGGGTTGTGTTCGAAAACCACTGCTGTAGTGTGTCCCCAGCATCAGTTGATTGTTACATTTTACGCTCGGTTTTCACCAAGGTGTACATGTGCTCCTAAATAAAAACTTTAGGAGCACACAAATACATTTTGAGCAGTGTTTCATTTATTTATTGTATTAGTTTATTAAACGTAACTTAACACAGGGGTGTCGTTAGACCCTTTTTACAAGGGCACGTGCTCAGTATAAATCTGCTGTGCCCCAGTAAAATCTAAAGTTTGAGTTTTAACAATTTACTTTATTAGTCAGTGCATTAATTAAGGTTTATAATCCTGAAAAAAAGGAATATCTCAATCGACGCTTGTAAAATCAAATCAGTTTAACTGAAAACACAAAGCTTGCATTAACTTTAGATGTCCCTGCCAAAGCTGATATCAAACTTGCGTCCCTGAGCTGTTATATAGTGGGTTAAGCAAGGGGAGTTTCTATAGCTTAATAGTGCATTGTGCGCAACACGCTTGGAAGAAGGGATATGAATAGGAGCCTGTGCCCCAGTACAGTTTTATGTCTAACAACGCCACTGACTTAACAGTTAATGCTAGACAACTAGCAACTTTCACTCTGATAGAACTAGAACAAATAGTTTAAGAAACATGATATAGTTAGTTCATATTTTCTTAAAATACTGGGACAGTATAGACTATGTATGCACGCCAAGGATTAAAAGGCTTGGTTGTCAAAGCTAGGTAGACCTAGAGTCATATAAAAAGAGAGTTGGGACATTTCCATAGACTCCCATTGTAATCGAAGAAGGCAGAATTAATCGTGTCATTTGCGACCTACAGTCCCAAACATTGTATTTTGCAATGTTCAACCCCATTCATGTTCTGTGTAACTAATCAAGTTAGCAGTTTTCAGGGCTCGACATTGTCCGCTTGTCCGGGACAAGTGGAGTTCTTGTAGGGCAAGTGGAAGAAAACTTTACTTGTCCCACTGGACAAGTTAAAACGAATAAAAAATAAATGCTATGTTACTTAACTTTGTTCCAATCATTACGTCTATTTGACCGATTTTATTTGACCGAATTCTGCATTAGCAAAACACAAAATAAGTGGCTTCCTCCCAAGATCTCTGCAGACAGTGCAGCAAATTTAATGCTAAACGCTTGAACGGGGGTTTATTACTTGAAAGAGGAATTATTTACTGTGTCATCTCAGTTACACTATCAGGGCTTTAAAAAACTGTGACTTGCTCAAGTAGGCAAATGGCTAGTAGAACATAACATTTCATAATAAATTCAGTAAATCAAGCAACGCTGTAAGACCCAGTGAAATGCTAGCATCGCTACGACATTGGCTAACTCTACTTCGGTAGGCTATCCTCAGTATTTGCAAGCTATCTAAACTTATACTGTATCTGAAATAAGAGAAATAGCCCAGAGACAAGCTTTCACAGGTGTTCACGTCTCTATGTTGCTTCACTCCGTTGGCCTGCACCTCGTCCATTACTGTTTACATTGTTAGCAGGACTACTTGGTTGGCTGTCTTCTCAGCGTGAGAAGTACAAGGTTTGGTGTGAGCGTGTGTGAGCAGGGGAGATTCTAGGATCAGACCTCTAGGGGTGCTCAGCCCCCAATTAGAATGTGACATGAATACAGTGCCTTGCAAAGGTGCTAAACCCCCCTGCTAATATAAATCCCTAATTTCACTTGATAACAATTCATAGATTTATGTATTATTATGCAAAATTTTGAATTTAAAATATTGGTGCCTGAGCACCCCTAAAAAGGGTCTTAAATCGCCACTGGTGTATAGCCTACTTTACAGTTGAATATTAGCTGATATTTAACTATGTACATTTAACCAATACAAATGCTGCTAACGCTTGCTAGGTACATCACTGCTGACGCTAGCTAACTAGAAACGTCAACACAATTATTATTTCTTATAAAATGATAAATCTTTACCCGGACAAGTGACTTTTGGGTACGGACAAATTAAACGTTAATGTACTTGTCCAAAGGACATGCCTCAAAAAGTTAATGTCGAGCCCTGGTTTTGAAAATAGTTTTAAAAGTAATGTAGTAATTTGATCAATTTACCAGCATCTTGCTTCGTAACACCGAACATGAATGGCGTAATAGTTTGTGAAAGACCCAGAAAAACACAAAAAATGTTGCCCAACAGAGCAACAACTTGCTTGAAGGTTACTCCGAATTTGAAGATTTAATCAGAACGCCAGGGAACACCTCAGTCTGCAAAATTCAAGAAATAGGGCTGGCAAAAAGTAGCAGACCAAATTAAATGTAAAGTAGCGACCACACGTTTTATCGCTTATTACAGTAAGCAAGGCCTATGTTTTATTTATTCATACTTTCATATCTTAATTTATCATCTTTAATGTCATATGATTTGGTTTCAACAAATTTATGATGTAAATGACACCCTCACAAAAAATTATAGGCTAGCCTCTCAAAAAGTATAGGCTAGAACAGTGGTTCCCAAACTTTTTAGGCACGCACCCCCTTCTACATCCCGACCGGGTTCACGTACCCCCCCCCCACACACACACACCACGCGCCTAAACATTGCATTAAAATCGGACCAATAATAGAACAGTTTGCAGGCGCAGGAGTTTGTTTGTTTAAAATATTTAATCAGCGGTTAAATGTTGCAGTGTAAACACAAAACGAACAAAGGGGCAACTGCAACATTTTATCAAAGGAACTACAGGTGTGAAAAAGCACTGAAACATTGCAACAAAGTTACAATACATTTCAGTTACACAAGGCAATTTTTTTTTACCTTTTAAAGAGCAATACGGATGGCGAGGACACACACACAGGCTCAGAGGCAGATTGCAACACGTCATTTACAACGAATAACAGCGGTAACATTCATCCGAATCACATAACAATAAAGTTAAACATAACGGCTGATATTGATTTAAAAAAAGGAGTCCATTTGAGGATTTTCAGGATAACAGCAGTAACATTCATCCGAATTACATAACAATAAAGTTAAACATAACAGCTGATATTGATAAAAAATGGAGGAATCCATTTGAGGATTTTCACATGTTCACATCAGGTGGCTCAGCCTGCAACAAGAGAGGGAGGGGGAGAGATGTGAGTATTCCCAGTAACCTAGTAGCAATAATAACAATAACATTTGGCCACATACTTGCATATATTAATGCGACGGATGGGCTTGCATCTCTGCACAAAGCTCTGCGATGTTTGACGTGTTTGAAGATAGTTTAAGCCGCAGATCTTTCTCAACAGCATCCAGTCTTTGCCGATATTTTGTCTTCACTGCTGTCAGAGCAGAGAAACCAGCCTCGCACAGATAAGTTGTGGCGAAGGGCATCCAAAACCCTCAAGGCTTGCTTTGCCAGGACTGGGTATGCTGGCATTGCCTTGGTCCCAAAATCCACAAGTGGCTTTCTTTTGAACTGCACCTGCAGTGCTCCATCGGATGACAGCTCAATCAGCTGCTCCTGAAATGACAGTTGTGGGACAGGGAGGGAAACTTCAAATGGGTTGCGAATCCACGCCTGAGATGGGCCCAGGGGGGGGAAGTATTTCCGTAGCTGCTCGGCAAGTTGTTTGAGGTGTTCAATTATAAGGCTTTTAACAGGTTCCCCCATGATCACGTTGTTTGCCTCCAAGAAGGCGTGAAGCGTAGGGAAACACAGGAGCGTATTCCCACTCACACAGCTTGTCCAGAACCGTAGCTTCTTGATCATCGCTTCTATTTTGTCTTGTGTGTTAAACACAGTGACACTGACTCCCTGTAGACTTAAATTAAGTTCATTCAGAACAGAAAAGATGTTGGCCAGATAGGCGAGCTTTTGAAGGAAGTCCTCGTCATGTAGATTGGAGGCCCAATAAAACTGGTTGTCCTCAAAAACTGCTGCAGTTTGTGCCGCAGTTCAAACAGCCTTGTCAGTACCCTGCCGCGGGACAACCAACGCACTTCGGTACGCAGCAGCAGTGCTTTGTGTTTGCTGCCCTTCTCGTTGCACAACAGCGTGAACAGTCTTGAATTAAGCGGGCTGCTTTAATACAGTTGACCAGTTTCACGGCATCATTTAGGACTGCAAGCAGATCAGCCGGCATGTTTTTGGCTGCAAGGGCCTCTCTGTGGACACTACAATGCAACCAGAGAATGGTTGGACAGACTTTCCTTATGTGCGCTATAAGCCCGGTGTGCTTCCCCGTCATGGATTTTGCCTCGTCAGTGCAGATTACTACGTAGCGTGTCCAGTCAATCCCATTTGTGCTTATAAATTGTCAATTAAATATTTCTTGGCCTGTTGTTCGGGTAGCAAGGGGCCGACGAAACAAAAAATCCTCTAGCACCGTGCCTTCAAAAAGGTAATGGACGTATACCAGAAGATTGGCCAGATTGGCCACATCTGTAGACTCGTCTACTTGAAGAGAGTAAAACTCACTCCTCTTCACGCGACCGACTAATGTAGCCAAGATATCTTCCGACAAAGAAGATAGATGTTTGAAGATGTTGTTTGACACCGGGATCATGTCCAACTTATTTGCTTCTCTCTCTCCAATCATAGATTCCACCATCTTTTTGGCAGCTGGCAAGCACACGTCTTCAACGATTGTGTGAGGTAGCCCCTTTTTTGCTATGATGTAACTGACCTGATAAGAAGCCCGTAGTGCGTTTTTTGTTGACCCAACACATGAATGAGACTGCATCTGTTTTTGGCTGTTTTGTAACTCCTCCAATTTTGATGTAAAACATTTAAGGGGCTTTTGACTTTCACTGGCATGCTTGGTGTTCCGGTGGCGACGTAAATAAGAGGGCTTCAGACAGCTGTTAGCCAGAACCTCACTGCACACAACGCACTGTGGCTTTGGGTAATCTGCATTGCCAATCCAAGTGAAGCCCAGACCCAGATAATTCTCATCGTATTTCCTCTTTTTTTCCCAGTCTGATGCTCATTCTCGTTTCCTCTTTTTTCACCTTGACTCCGCGATTGGCCTATGTGCTCCCGATTGGTCTTTGCTATCCCCTCCTCCTTTTCGGTCTGCTCTGTCTCATTTTTCTCTGACTCCTGCTCGTTACCTTCTCCCGGTCTCTCAACAACACATCTCTCTGTTTCTCTCGCCTCCGATTCTTCACTCTCTCTCTGTCCGTCTCCTCTTTTATTACTGATAGGTTCAGATGTCCCTTCTGACAATTTCCCTGATTTAAGCCAGTTTAGCATAATTGCATTAATGTTACTGTTACTGAATTAATGAAATTAGCGGTTAGCTTTCGTTAGGTGCACAAGCTCGGCTAGTTGTCATGGAGACATAACACTAGAGTGTACGTAAAAGACAGTTTGGCGGCAGGAGCTGAAGTGCTTTTATTTAATAAATTGTAAGTTTTTAATTTAGTCTTACAACAGGAATTTTTATAATTCATGTTTTTGTATTGTGAAAAATCCCGCTTCAATTATTACACCAGTAGACCACCATTACATTTTTACTCTTGCGCACTCCCTAGAGGCAGCTCGCGCACCCACACTTTGGGAAACCCTGGGCTAGCATATCGCGCTGTGCTTAAGGAGCCTATCTGTCACGCAATGAGCAATTAATTCGGTTTCATGTTAAATTCTGCTCATTATTGCTCCTGCTCCTTTTGCAACAGGTTCCTGTAGTAAAAACGGACAAGACATGTCTGTGACAGACTTCCTGTATCACCTCTGTTTGTAAAGCCGCAATCAAATCTTGTTTACATAGAATAAGCTTGCACCCGAGCAGGTTTAAGCTTACGGACCTGTTGCTATGACAGCAAGTCCAGGATGAGCTTTGAATAACCAAGCAACCCAAGATAATGACAAATCGTCAACAATCAATCATCCAGCTAACTGAGTTAGCGACGTACAGAGAACGGGCCCCAGGACAGAGTAACACGGCGGATATTGCTATAATGTTTTTTCTTTTCTTACATCATTACAACGTAGTTAAGGTGGCAGACGTGTGTTGCTTAGGCGTCCGCCTTGACTATAAAGTATTGCGTGAAACCCTGCTACATCATTACAGGGTTTTTCCTGCATAGAGAAAATTTGGGCGCATGCCGAAACCGTTTTCCCGAGCGCCTATGACAAATCCCGAGTGCCTAAGGCAAAAAAAGTGTGAAAAAAAATAAACCAAAAGCCGTGTTCATGAAGTGTGCAATGCATGTCAGCGAATGTGTTCTCAATAGTATGTTTCAAGTAGGCTACAGCCAAACCCTCGTTCTGTTTTGATCAATAGTAATCGCGTTGATAGATAGATCGAGTGTGTCTTCTTGTCTGATCAAGACGCAAACAATAGCTTGCTTCTAAGCAAGCACCAAATTATCATCCAGTGTTTCCCCTAGGATTTTTTTAGCAGTGGGGGCAATGATTGCCTCATGTTCAAGTATAATGATGGGGTCTAAGGCAACTAGAACTAAAGAACCTATGCATAGCAGGTAAAATATCTGTTATCATTGATTAATGTTGCAACAACAACAAAAACCGACTATATCGGACATATTTTTATGGATGAAATTGACTAAAATTATTAAAATTACCTTGTGCTAATACGGCATGTTATTTTACACATTGCTTGTGATGCTCCGTTGCCATATGTCTATCTAAGTAGTCAACTCTAAAGTTCACAACCGGCTTCTATAAATGGTCGTTTGGAAACATATTATGCTGCCGACATATGCGGCAAAACATTCCCGTTAGAAAATAAAAAAAGTATTTTTTTTACACTCCAATGAAAATCAGAGAAATGCTTGCCTGATATGATGTACTGCTGAGTACTTGCCATGTTCTGTGTTAAGGAGCCATGGGTGGAACGTTGGTTTGTGTACCCATGCAGGATCCCAGCCTTAGAGACTGTGCTTAGATTTATTTGTATTGCCTTCTTCTCTTCCACTCTCCTCTCTTTCTGACCTCTCTCCTCTTACATTGTGCTCTTCTGCTTCACTCTGCACTTGACTGTGGTCATGTGCCTCACTGTGGGCACCTCTATCCATCACCTGCACTACTCCTGCCTGACTGCTTCTGTCACCTGTCTAATATTTCATCAAGCAACCAGTTAGGGCATTGTAAAATGTTGTAGAAGTCACCATTAGTGTTTCCTCCAGATTTTTTCTAAAGCATTGTGGTCATCTGAGAGAAAAAACTCAATGCAAATTAGCTAGATAATGAATGTGCACTTAGGCTACCTGGTTATCTTCATCATCAGGCGTCTTCCTTTTCTTCAAGAAGTATTTAACAAACTCAACTGAAAAATATTTATATTCATTATGCATAAGTAATTAATCATAGGGTTATGATTCGGAAAACAAGTCTATTCAGAGCAGGTTAAATGCTTCCTGTGTACACTGTCTGCTTAGTTTGATCTTGACATATAGGCTAAACATTCTGTAGCAAATAATAACAATAAACCCACTATTAATTACATTATCCTAATTCAGTGTAACAAGCCCACTCAAGGATAATGATGCACCTCAAATAAAGGTGAGCAAGGGCGTTCCGCAATCGCTATCGAATCAACAGCCACGTGCAATTAGCTAGCAGGTGAAGAAAAAAAACAACGAAAATCACCAGTTAACTTAATTTAAATTTGCAAGAACTACAGACTAATAAAATAATAGGCTTAAATAAACTGACAACATAAGTTATGCGACTTACACTTGTCAAGGACGCCAACATACCCTCCAGACAGCGGAGATCTTGCTTCTTACATTCCCCAATGTCCAAACTATCTAAAAATGTTTAGTAATTCGCCCAAACAATGAATTGTATCCACACAAAGCCAAGAACGTGTTGCTTCATTCTGTTTTTGCTAATTCTTTTTTTCCCCCCTACTATCTCAATCACTATTGCTCATACAAAGAGTTTTGATTCAAATTATTTAGTATGTAGATGGTCAAAATGGCCTCTACGCTCTGACATTTTGATTGACACCTTGTTTGACCCAATAGGAGCTTCTATGCCTGGTTGACAGCCCTCTAAAGCCAACTAGGTCTGTGCGCCCCCTCCCTGCCCCCCCCCCCCCCCACACACACACACACACACACACACACACACTCATTCTAAACAAATGTATCAAACTGGCTTTGACTGCAGGGCTCAACATTAACATTTTGAAATGAAATCACATTTCTAGTGATAAAAAATAAAAAGGTTATAGTCAGCAAAACAATTGACTTTTAACCTCAAACATGCCGTGCTCTCTTCCCTGCTGATCTCTGCACAACTCTGTCTGGCTGAAACTGAAACTTCTGGTCCCTCATTGCTAATATATAAAAGCTTCCATAGCATTTCATCAGTATGATGCTAAGTACCCAAGTTGACACCTTTCTTCTGCTGCAGTTCAATAGTTTGGGGGAACGAGACGAACGGCTGGCCCGTCTTATTGATGTGATATGCTGTTGTTATAAGTCATGCAATAACACAATAGGAATCTGCATTTAAATTCCTGACCAGCATGGTCAATGGCCTGGAAGATGGATTGTCAAACATCAGCTGAGCTGTCACGCAGACCAGGTTCTGTCTGTTAGCATGGCCGGAAAGGGATTGTTTTCGAAAATTGTCAGCGCCTGTGCAAAAAAGATCCACTTTTGTCTGCTTTAGACGGGAACATACGACAGACGACACAGTGCATCTTAGTTCCATTTTTTAAAAGTTGCTTCCGTTGCTCGCGTTGAGAGGAGCCAGCTGAAGTGGCTCGGGCATCTGATTAGGATGCCTCCTGGACGCCTCCCTGGTGAGGTGTTCTGGGCACGTCCCACTGGGAAGAGGCCCCGGGGAAGACCCAGGACAAGCTGGAGGGACTATGTCTCTCGGCTGGCCTGGGAACGCCTCGGGGTCCCCCAGGAAGAGCTGGTGGAAGTGGCCGGGGAGAGGGAAGTCTGGGCCTCCCTGCTTAGGTCGCTGCCCCCGTGACCCGATCCCCCGACAAGCGGCAGATGATGGATGGATGGATGCTTCCGTTTGAGCTCGTAGCTCTACTTTGCTGCCATCTTGAGACTGTCTCGCGCCAGTCCCGCACCAGTCTCGCGCCAGTTGTTAAAAAATTTATCGAGATTAGAGAATTACAATTTGACAACCACTCTGTCACTCACTACTCAACTATTGATTTGCCAACTGTGCGCCCCACGAGCTGCAAAATTATTTATGCATTTAGCAAATAGCAAAACATATAAAGGATGTTAAGTTTTACAATGTAATTTTTTTTCTTCAATCAATAATTTGCAGTGAGTTGCTAGTTTAACTGTCCCAATGTTACTTTTTCCGGGCCCGGCCATTGGGCCATCGTTATTGTCAAGCCCTTGACTGCCTCTGAAATAAGCTTGTTAGCCTTGTAGCCAAGGATATGCTGTAAATGCTAATACCCAACATGCTAGGTATCTGTGGAGCCTTCAAAATAAAGGTCCCACGCGCAAAGTAGATAAACACGAGCTTGGGGTGCACCGATTCAATATTAAGATTGGATATTGATTGGAGGTTCAATTGCGTTTAGATGCGTTGCGTGAGTTCTAAATATTTTGGACGGTCCTCACAGCAAGCATAATGGTCATAGACATGATACCAGCCTGCTAGTGTTACTTGTTAGCCTTAGTAAATATTGAAGCAATACAGCGTTTGTCGCATAGTTTGTCTATTGAAAAATATTCAGTTAGAATATTAGAAATAGCATATGCAACGTTATGCTGTGAGACCCACATTCGAACGATCACATATGTGCAACACTACTCCTACTACACTGTAGATTGATAAAATTGATAGGATTGTATTTTGCAATACTACCACCACCAGCCCTCAAATAATTTACTTTGCTAACAGCCGACAAACTAGTTGGCTAGTAATATCTCCACACAGCCGACTTTGGCTCGCTCCATGTTGCAGTTAAGTTCCTGTCCACCAGTTGGACACAAGCTGTACACCGTACGGTGCAATGCTTTAAGCTGAAAACGTCATGGTTCACACACCAGCAACAACAAATAAATAAGAATTCAAATATTTGTTTACATGTTTACAATGTTTGGTAACTGTATGTTTCACCAATACACACTTTTGTTTCTACTGCTAAATTTTATTTATTTTAATACGTTTGATTACATTCTATTTCCCCATTTTGAATGCACAATTGTTTTTTAAATAACAAATTAAAATAAGAATTCAGTACATTACATCTGTTATTTTGTCTTGGTTAGAAAAGTCGGGTGCCTTTAGTCTCTTCCACATGGTGGAAGGGAAGGTATAAGATGGGAGGTATACAGTTTATTATTAATTCAACAACAGTATCGGGTAATGACGGATACACAAAGCCCAGGCATCGGTATCGGGACTGAAAAAGTTGGATCAGTGCATCCCTAACACAAGCTGTGTTTTTTTGTGCGCCAATCCTGGGAATCAGATAAAGCACTCCAATGTGTTCATGCTTCAGTTCTTGGGTTTCAGCAATACTAATGGGGATCTAGCTATAATATATGATAGTTCTAAGTACCACTTTTCATTAGAGGTAATAATTATAAAAAAGAATACCTTTTTATCCCAAGTATTTAACCTTGAGGGTCATTTTGGAGTCTCCAAAAGGTCCTTTTAGACGCCTGGATGTACTGTGTCAAATATGAATATATTGTGGTATTATGTTTGACTTTTGACTTGAATTGGGTAAGGCTTCAAGCTGTGGTCCAATTCTGTCTTCCAGCTAATACCTACCACCTCTAGGCCTCCTCAGGCCTTTGAGACCATTAACATGCATGTACTCCAAATGGTTCAACAACATCTTTCAATTTACTTAGTGTGTTTAGCCGTTTTCAGGCAAATTTAACAGGATTCTGAGGTTAACTGAACAGATAATCAAAATTATGACAGGGTCAAAGACTGTGGCAGGATTTGAACCTGTGAACTTGCACTTCACAGTACACTGTCTTAGCCTGTTGAGCTTTTTTCAGTGTTTGATGGTCAGTTACTGTATAAAAAAATAAGCTGTTTCTCCTGTGGTAAGCATTAATAGATTCGGCCAATGTTTTAACAGCTGTAATTCAAGTATATTTTGACATACCAAGGTGAAATTGTTAAGATACTTCAGAGTGATGTCATCTTGAACCCTATTATTTGAAAAACCATCAGTCAAAATTTATATTGGATTTATTGACACAAAGATATTGAGGCAATGTAGACATTTACATTAACACACCCTTTTCAGACATTTTGTACAGTAAACACACTATTTATTAATTAAAACTACTTCAGCACAATAATGCACCTAAAATACAAACGTGAACAAGGGCAGCAATCGCTATCAAATCAACAGACGTGCAATTTAGCGAGCAGGGGAAGAATACATACAACAACAAACAATTAACTTAATTTGAATTTGCAAGAACTATAAACTAATACAATAACATGCTTAAATGGACTGACAACATATGTTATATGACCACGGTTCTCAAGGCCGCACACGCAATCTCAACTGCGGTGTGTATCGCGTGTCCGTGCTATTCTCCTACATGCACTCCAACAATCACTGCTGATAGACGGCCTTTTGTACAGCCCTATTTCTGATACTGTCGTGGCAGAAATGTAGAGGGAAACACTAATTCAAACACACCCATACAGCACACACATTACAACATCTAGAGAAGGGAGATTCACAGGGATCGCATTAAGTTATTGACTAATATGCTGAGTGCTGCATTCTGTTTCTTTTTGACAAAAATACTGTCTCTGCCTACTCCCTTATTCAGACAATATGGTAAACAAGAGACTTCTCCACAGCAAACACGGGTTCCAATCACAGTTCAGATGAGTGATGCACAGTGTTTCCCACAGAACTGGGGGGGGGGGGGGTGGTGTTGTCAGAAGGGGGGAGGGGGTCAAAATAATTCCTTTGTTAATAGTATAATATTTCTTTATATATAATATAACAATTTGTTACACAGAACTCTATCATATTAAATATTAATCCAAAATGATTCACACCTTCACTAAATCAACAACAACAAACAAATAATTTCTGCATATGCTGGTAGCAACGCTAGTGCTAAATAACTATTTAACTGGTGGGCTCCATGACGCCGGCCGGGTAAGTAGCTAGCTCCTGAGACTTCTCACCAAAAGAACGAAGGGAAACCTTTGATTAAGACGTCATGTTCGTAGGTACCCAGCGAAAAGTAACCTAAACTTTCCTAGATCTTTAGCTACGGCACTAATGCTGAAGGCTTGCTGATATAGCTATCTGTCTCACTAGAACGGTGTATGTATGCATTGTGGTTAACGTGTAAGAAGCGTGAGTGACAAAGATACGGAGGGAGAGCAGGAAAAGAAAATGCAGCTGAACAAAGACGCTGTGTGTTTTAACCTAAATAGTGTAAAAAAATAAAAAACATTTTTAAGAAACTCAATATGTGGTGGCTGGTGTTTATTCTGTGGCGCACCGCCACAAAATAGTCTGTGTGGGAAACACTGGTGTGACTTGCAGACAATAATTGAAAGCAGTGGTTTCACTGTGAATATAGGAGTGAAACCATAAGAGATCTGGCATTCAGTCACAGCTAGGGAAGTGGATAAAAACTTAGTTTTAGACTTAGTTGAATAATGAATAACATCACTCATGAGCTTCTCAAAAGCCGAGATCTAATGTTCCAATATGTGTTATCCGTAACCTTAAATAAGTAATATGTTGACGTCAGAACTACCAGTTGTATAATGTGCTGTAAAGAATAGTGGTGGTGAAATTGTATCAGGGTTGGGTGGAGTGATCACTGTTTGGATAACCATCCCATAGACCCTTGCTGAGATCTCTATCTACATACTTTAGTTTTATTTGGTCTCTTTAGCTGTCAATCTAGGTTGCAGAATAATGAAGCAGACAACATCTAACTGTTGTCTTGCCTCTTCTTTCCCCCAGATGTGCAGCAGCTCTCTCTCCCAGAGCCCCCACAGATTAAAGAGGAACAGGAGCTGTGGACCAGTCAGGAGGAAGAGCAGCTCCAAGGGCTGCAGTCTGAAACTACACACTCCATGTTCACTTCTACCAGTGTGAAACATGACTGGGATCAGGAAGACTTTTCTGAATGTTCACATCTTGTCCAGACTGTTAAAGTGGAGAACGGTGAAGGAGACTCTCTTCCCACCAACACACCTGGGGAACAATTCAATGCTGAACCTTGTGTACAATACTATGCAGCACCAGAACCAGGCAGTGACTCTCAAAACAATGAGGCTCTGCCAAGGGAGAATATGCACCCCACAGATACAACAATACACCAATGTCAACAGTGTAACAAAACTTTTGGTCGAAAAGGTGCTTTGGTTTTTCATATGAGGACACACACAGGAGAGAAACCTCATCAATGTCAGGAATGTAACAAAAGATTTCGTATTAAGTCAGATTTGGTTATGCACATCAGGACACACACAGGAGAGAAGCCATATCAGTGTCAACAATGTAACACACGTTGTAGTAAGAAGTCAGATTTGGTTGTGCACATTAGGACACACACAGGAGAGAAACCTTATCGGTGTCAGGAATGTAGTAAACAATTTGCTCGAAGTGATACGCTTGTTAAACACATGAGGACACACACAGGAGAGAAACCATATCAGTGTGAACAATGTAACAGATTGTTTCGGCGTCAGTCTATTTTCATTGAACACATGAGGAAACATACAGGGGGAAAACCATATCAGTGTCAACATTGTAACAAACTGTTTAGTAAGAAGTCAGATTTGGTTGTGCACATGAGGACACACACAGGAGAGAAACCTTATCAATGTCAGGAGTGTAACAAACCATTTGCTCGAAGTGGTACTCTGGCTGAACACATGAGGATACACACAGGAGAGAAACTGCATCAGTGTCAACAATGTAACAGATCGTTTCGACGTCCGTCTATTTTGATTGAACACATGAGGAAACATACAGGGCGAAAACCATATCAGTGTCAACATTGTAACAAACTGTTTAGTAAGAAGTCAGATTTGGTTGTGCATATGAGGACCCACACAGGAGAGAAGCCTTATCAGTGTCAGGAGAGTAAGAAACCATTTGCTCAAAATAGTACTTTGGCTGAACACATGAGGAAACGCACGGGAGAGAAACCATTCCAGTGTCAACAATGTAACAAATTGTTTGCTCACAAGGGTCATCTGGTTGAACACATAAGGACGCACACAGGAGAGAAACCATTTAAATGTCAGGAATGTAACAAATTGTTTGCTCAGAAGGGTCATCTGGTTGAACACATAAGGACGCACACAGGAGAGAAACCATTTAAATGTCAGGAATGTAACAAACACTTTTCGCAAAGCAGTTCTTTGTATACACACATGAGGACACACAGGAGAGGAACCACGTCAGTGTCAACAATGTAACAGATCTTTTTCAAGGACGCTGAGACCTATACTACAAATTAAATGCAATATACCTGAGATATAATTTAGTTATATGGTTTCACGAACCCATACCAGGGTTGTTTGAGGTTCAGAATGGGCCTCTGAGGAGTGACGATGCACACCAGCACTGATAATTGATCTCCGTGATTAAAGTATTCCGGCACTGTGCCGGATCTCCAGCGTGGAACAAATTTTTTTTGGGGGGGGGGACTTGCATGCCATTTAATATTTGAGTCAATTGATTTCCCCTACCAATAATATTAGGAACGCAGCTATAACAACTGTTACAAGCCTATCAGAAGCATAGCAGGGCGGGTCCTAGCAACACAGTGTGAATGAGATCCATATGTCACATTGGTGCACATCAGGACACGCACGGGACACACGAATTTACCACAACGTTGTCGGGAGCAAATGTTACAGTTGACACACCGTTGTCTATGACTGACCGTGTCTGCGACAAAAAAATATTTTTGCACATTTACTGCGGAACATGACTTGCCATTCACAATTTCTTAGTCACTGGTCACCCTGTGTAAAAAAACTAGCAAAGGACATAAAAGTGTCACCCCCCCCCCCAAAACAAATGTTCAGGCTCAGGAATTTCTTTCACTTTAACCCCTGTGATCTGCATTCAGAAAAGGCAATGAGTAACCTTATGGGAAAATATGCATTTTCTTGTAATTTGGGATAGGGTAGGTGTTGTTGAGGATGGACTATCTGGTCTTAAGACCAGGTAGAGTTAGGGTTAGTCTCTGCTTAACCTGCCTTTTTTTCTTTGCTCTTCTAGAGCCGTATGTTGCTAATGTGACACAAAGAAGTTGTGTGCTTACAGTCCCACAGACTATTGAGATATTGATTTGGCCATTAACTTACGCATTCACATAGTTGGCAATGTCCTCCCAACATTGCTTTCTTTTTTTGGAAGCAGCAACAATGTTGCTTTTCACATTAATTATGCTCTTAAACTCTTTGTATTTGTTTAAAATTAATGTTTGCTCTTTGTAATTGGTCATATATTGCAAACACGCCCGTTTCATGTGAACTCGCTCATTGCTCAAGTGGGTAATCCTGGGTTGAGTTAAGGAGTTGATAACCACTGTTGTAATTCTAATTAAGGCAATTGGGGGGTTGTTTGGCTCAGTGAAGCAAGATAAGGAAAATATATCTTGGGAGTGTTGAACTTGCTTTGTACTACAGGGACCTGGGTCCATTCTTTGTACGACGCCAACTCTTGGATCTTTATGTTTTTCGACGCTCATCTTGGAGTTGTTGTCATAGCAACAGGTCCGTGAACTTAAACATGCTCAGTAGCAGGCTTATTTTATGTAACAAGATTTAATTGTGGCCTTATAAGCAGATATGATAAAGGAAGTCTGTCACAGCCATGTCCTGACCGTTTTTGTGACAGCAACCTGTTGCGGAAGGTGCAAGGATAATTCGCAGAGCTTTTTAAATTTATCGCGTTTTGCATGTTAGACAGGATTCTGATTCTGAACTGATTCCCTAACCGCTCAGCCATAAGACTCCCAGAGATATCAGTTTTCTCCCGAGGGTGTCATTTACATTGATTTGTTGGAAGCACATATTTAAATAGATTAATTCACAAATGTTTATAGATTAAAGATGATAAACAAATTACTAAACTGCAAAAATATATACTGCATTGAGTGATAAAACATCTAACATGGTCACCACTTACACACATTTAATTATTTTTGCCTGCTCTTTCTCTTGGATTTTGCAGACTTCTAGGTGTTCCCTATTCGGAGCTATAGCTCTCTGTTGCGGAGAAAAATGGGCACGCTTTGGCCATGGTGAGAAACCAATAGCAGCATTGTTGATCAAGGTTTCTACGATTGTTAAATATCCCCTTTTAAACAAAACACATTTCACAAAACTCAATCCAGCTATACTAATCATAAACAACAGGGATGTTTGCAGAATCTAATTAGAAAGATCATCATTAGCACAATGATGTTATCTTCTGTTTTCAGGAATGGGTCTTTTGGTCTCAGTTGTAATAAGCGGCGTACGAAGAACGGACCCCTAACTCAGTTAGCTGGATTTGATCGTTGATGATTTGTCATGGTCTTGGATTGTCTGGTTCTTCAAAGCTCATCCTGGACTTGCTGTCAAAGCAACAGTTACGTAAGATTAAACCTGCTCGGGTGCAAGCTTATTTTATGTGAACAAGATTTGATTGCGGCTTTACAAGCAGAGGTGATACAGGAAGTCTGTCCGTTTTTACGACAACAACTTCTTGCAGAACATACAAAAATTATTAACAGAATTTAATATTAATCGCACGTTGCGTGATAGAAATAATTATCACAGCGAGACAGGCTACTATACTTTGAGTTTTCTCGTGAGGGTGTCATTTCCATTCTCTATTGCATCCTCTCTTGTTGCTCTCATTATGCTCTGTTGCACTCTGTTGAGCAGGCATGACCTGTAAAAGTGAAAAAAGGGTCCATGTCAGTGGTGAAAAACAAAGCTTTTCCCATTTACACTTGACACAGACTTCAGTTTTGACTGTGAAATGCAGTGGCATTACTTGAACTTGAATCCAAATGTGTTGACCTGATGGAGACCCTGCCATGCAAAGTCACGCAAAACATTTGGCTCGATTCCAGGCTTTGGCAAGAGTATTTAGCTCTAAACTGGTCAATATATACACATCTGACCAAAGACCAGGGGGGTATTCGTCGTAGCTCGCTAAGCAGTTTAGCGAGCTAACTTTCAGGCTAAGATAAAACACGCCCCTCTTTTTGGTTCGTGGAAGCAAGTTTAGATAAATCACCATAGTAACATATCAATTAGCACTAACCTGCTCGAGAGCAGGCTAACGTAAGTGTAGCTGGATAAGCTTGCCACACCCCCGGAAAATAATTGGCAGCTCCCTTTTTGAGAGACCCAGCTGACCAAGGAGATATAGTTCGATTAACTTTCCATACCAATAGAGTTCTTCACGATCGCCAATCCTTTATTTCACACGGATTAGTTCTTGTTTGAGCGATATCAATTCAGCCGACAAGGACTCATTTATTTGCAAGACCTTCTCGGGCCGTAGGCCTACATTGCAAATATCACAAGCCGCAGCAAGCTATGCTTTATGAGCTTATGCTGCTGTGTGAATATGTAACATTATGTTTTAAGAAATGTCTAATCCGTTGTGCCTGTGCTTTATTTGTTTCACTGTGGGAGAGTGGGAAACGTCATATCGATTCCTTTTTATGTCTTGACGTGAAGAAGTTGACAATAAAGCTACTTGAAACTTTTACTGTGCTTTAGACTCTCTGCATAGCCTTGAGGTTTTTCGCGTCAGGTAGGCTACATTTTTATACAGTATAGGCGATGCAGAAAACATTGGCAAAGCCGCAGCATGCGTTGCTGTAAGAAAAGTGTAGGCCTACTTGGCGCTTAACCAGCTGGCATGTCCCAGTCAATGAAATCAAAGACGGATTTACACATAGGCCTACATGCATATACATATAGGGTGATATCAGGTAAAATGGGCCATCATCTGTGTCCCTCACAAACACACCTACACATGTGTTGGAGTTTGTGTGAGTGTGTGTGTGTGTGTCACACCATGACAGTTAGTATGGCGAACGAGAAGGAAGCGAGAGGAGAGGAGAGAGGGAGAAGGAAAGGGAGAGAAAAGAGAGGATGGACCAGAGAGGAAAAGATACAAAGATAAAACAGGGATGGAAAGGAAGGCCAAACAATTACAATCTGTGGAAAGAGGAGAGGATGAAGGGGGCCTTAGATGAATACATGGAGGGAGAGAAGAAAGGAATTACAGTGAGTGTGCACCTCTTATTAAGAGTATGGGGTGTGCCGCGATCCACACTGCAAAGACGCATCAGTGGAAAGGTGACTGGCAGTGAACATGTGTCAGGGCGGAAGCCCTACCTTCCACAGGAGGAGGAAAGGGAGCTTGCTGCCACCCTCAACACATTGGCGCAGAGGGGGTTTCCCTTCACAAAACGTGATGTCCAGCAAGTGGCCTTTGATTTTGCAGCCAAGAACACCATATATGGTTTCTCCAAGACAGCAGGGAGGGCTGGATATTACTGGTTTAAGAACTTTCTAAAGCACAACCAAGAGCTTGGGATGCACAAGCCAGAGGTCCTGTCTGCAGCACGGGCTGCTGGACTCAACAAAGAGGTGGTTAGCCAGTGGTTTAACCAGTATGAGAGCCTTTTGGTCGAGCTGGGTATTGAGGGCCCACCGTCACATATATATGAAACTGTGACGAGTCTGGGCTTCAGGATCATAAAAAAAAAAAAAAAAAAATGGCACATATGAATATGTTTGTTTAATGCAGTTCAAATGTTATGTGCCTGTATAAGCAACTGTGTTTTAAAATTAAAATTGATGATAAATTACAATATCCCTTTGCAGTTTCACTGGCCCATTTTACCTGAACAGCTGGTCCATTTTACCTGAAACTGCTCGTGCAAAAAAAGTTGGCACAGCTGATGTTTCAAGAACTGTAGGGCCTAAATAATTATATTTTATTACATCATTTCAACAAAAAAATCAAAAACAGTCATAAGTAATCATAAAAACACATGGAAAAGGTATAGCCTATGGTATTGTATTGTTGTCCCAAAGATTTACCAAAAAGTGGCCCATTTTACCTGATATCACCCTACATATATCCTCATAAGTGTCTATGAATTCGTATCAATTAGATACTCTTTGGCCTTGTTTTTATACTTATTCTGAAAGAGTTGATATCATTATTTTCGCTAGCAAGATCTCAATCGATGATTAATTTCCATTAAGCCTACTGCCAGCAGGCACACAGAAATGTGATCTGATTGATTGGGGTAATAAGGCACTAAAGATGAGCCTATACATTTTACCAAAATACGCATTTAGTTTATCGGCAATTTTTTTTGCCAAGATGCCTGTCTTGCTCTGGCAGCGGTGGCGGTGTTTGACTTAGCCATGATAATATGCTTATTGTCTTCGTGGAGACTCATTTTAATAGTTTGCTCAGATGGCGAGAATATCACCGCTCTAACTTTCGTCTTTTCCGCCATCATACCGTTAGAAAATCACGGTTTTGGTGATCGACCTTTCCTGCCTTTTGAAGTAGTACGTGCTCGTGCACTTGCCCTGATAAGTTTAGCCTGATTGAAATTAACCACATGATTTGGATGCGGATCAGCCGTCGACGAACCGATATTTGGGGTTCTCAATTAGCTCGCTAATGTTAACGGGCTAAAGGGACAAATGATTAACTTAGCTTCAACCCTTACGACGAACGGGCCCCAGCTCGACCTTTGCCTGTAAACAGTGATTCTGACTGTCAGAGAACTTTAAATAGGCTGACCGAGTGAAACTAGCCTGGCTAACGTAGGTCGCTTTATCAGGCAAATGACAAATGAAATAGGCTTGTTTTGAAAGATATATATATTGGCTATCTCAGCAGGCTCTTGTCTACAAAAAGCAGCCCTTCCAGACGTTTTAGGAGATGAACTGAGTGAAAGACTATTGTTTACACACTGCCAGTGAGCGAGCCGAGTCTGTCTATGAGGCTATGTCAAATCAATGTACCCCCGGGACGCAGTCTCAGTCCACTAGCAAGTTTTCAACAAATCACAAGAATAATCAGAGCATCTGGCTAAAAGCACAATTCCCACATGTCCTACAGGCTGCCCTACTTTACATTTTTGGTGTCGACCGAACCGTAAAATGGTGAACTTATGAACATGACCCAACCAAAACATGGATGCCTCTGTTACGTCCCAACTAGTGATGTTACGCTCGATAACGTGCTCACGGAGCGGTATCGACCTTTCGAAACAATTGATACCGATACAAACGTGTCGAGCGTGGCTTCAAATGGGCAAAAACAGCGTTATCAGAGTCGAAGTGTCGAAGTGACGTCCGAAGCATCGAGCAGCTGAGACAAACAGCGTTTTATTCAAACGCTTAAAAGACATCAGAAATCACTAATATTCGTAGGTTATAGAGAGGAGACATAGGCCTATTTACGGACGCTATATAATACATTCATTGACAGAGCAAGAGATACAGATGGATTGCCAGAACTAGATAGACAGAGATAGATACAGATATGAGATCGTACACAAGCACTCAGTTGAGCACTTTGTGTAATTAATGTCATAAGAACCCAGACAATACGATCAAAATACGCGTAACACAACATTTTGTGTATTCTGAACAAATGTAGTGAGCACTACATTACAGCCATTCACACCATAATAAATGGAAGCTAAGAAAATAAAAGATTTGAGTGAGATTCGATCCCACGAGCAAAAACAAATGTGTTATAATAACCCGTTGCAATACACCGCGAGCTACTGAGGCCATTGAAAATTCCGTTCACTTATTTATTAAGTACGTTGGCCTTCAGGCAATATGTTATTTTGGTTCTTCTGAATCAACTAGTTACTGTAGACACTACCCGAATGTAGGCTTCTCATCACGTATTAGTAGTTGTCTCTAGGCAATAGCCATATTAACCACAATTTTACAGACTCTTAATAACACCACATATCTTTTGGGGTTATTGGTTTGGGGTTTATCCAAAACAGCTGGTTACCTGTTCGGGTTACCTTGCCATGATTATCAGAAGAAGGATCATGTCTGTGGCCACGTTTCTATATCATGCAGCGATGATCACAGTATTACTATTAGACAACTCCAAATACGTGATGAGTAGCCTACATTCGGGTAGTGTCTACGGTAACTAGTTGATATAGTGCACCCATTATGAAGATAAAAACTAATTTGTTTTATCTCTAAATATTATAGGGTGTTACTAATTTATTTTAGGCAAATCCATTTCTGAAGGTTTGCTAAAGTTTAGATTATCCCCCAAAACTATACACATATCCAAACCTGTTTTTATAATATAATTCGAACCCAACATTATTGCTTAACAGTGAAAATACAGGTTAAGATTAATATTATAGCCGTTAAACAATACCAGTTTAAAGTAAAAGCTCAATGATCAAAATGATTTTACAACAGATAAAATCAAATGTTTTTATTTCATTTCAAATGCACATTGTGCTTGTTCAGAATTTACAAGATACATGCATACAGTTCCATTTTAAATAATCATTTGAGTAACACAATGATAATGATAATTGATCATTAACATTAGGTAATTCTACATAATTTGACAGTTATCTTTTAACACGCATGAAATACAATTCTCAGGCTGAACACTGAGTTTAGAAAGAGGACTCTATATGTTGCACATCATCATCCCACATCATACCACAACACCAAAGCAGCTCTGGCATGGCTCAAGTCATATTTGAAGCTCACAAGTGATGTGGAGAAAGTAGCTTGCTTCTATTAGTTAGGCAGGTTTGGTTTTGGTTGGGAAGTCTTGGGAAATAGAATGTCATTGGTATGTTTAGAAGAGGTTTGCTAGTGAAAAAAAAGCTAGCACTTTGAATGTGTGTTTAGTGTTGCTATATGATGAGTTTAGAGTGTGTGTGTGTGTTGGGGGGGTTGGGCTGAGGGGCTAGGGCTCTCCCTCAGAGAGTCCGCTGAGATGGGGGTTGAAGAAGTCTCTCAGAAAGCTTTCCATCGCTCCCCTGGAGGGGCCGCTGTCCTGTCTGGCGGGAAAGGGGGCGAGGCCTGAGACGAGCCCCTGGCTGAGCGCGAAGGATGGTGGGTAGAGGGCGGAGCGGGTCTGGGCGGTGTGGAGACCCTCCATGGCACTGGACAGCCAGATGAGTCTCTTCAGGCTCTGGATGGTCCGTCCACGGTCGTGCATCAGCTGGTGCTCCGTCACGGCCCGACGGCTGGAACACAGGAGACACAACACCTGAACGGTTATTCATGTCACAAGAACAATTTACACCGACACTACATCTAAGGAAAAAGCAAAATAGCAAGAAAGAAAACTGAGATACGTTTGCAGCAAATGTAAGGAGACTACATTTTTCTTTTCATATGGAAAATAAATGTTGCATTTAGACCGTTGCCTTATGCTGGTGCCACATCCTAGCTTTGCTCACATGTAATCCAGGTGTGGATCAATGTGCCGAAGAAAGAGGACATTCCAGGCAAGCGTGCTGTGTCTTCTCCGATGTGAGCCACTCACCTCTCAGTCTCCTGACACTGGCTGATTGTGAAGACAACTAGAACCATTACAGCTAGCATCTGCACAGGCTTGAGAGGTAACACCATCGTCTGCAACAAAACAGTACAATCCTAATTCATAGTAGGTTCAACTGTGGATAGGTCAGTTTCAAGGTTGAACATGACACTGCAGGGAGTCAAAATTAAAACCAAATGTCAGTGAATAATTTTGTTTAGATACACAATAGAAACAAAAATAGTATTTCCACATATCCCTTTTTCTATGCACTGATCTCACTGATACAGTGAACTCTTCTATACTTCTATGAGGACAGTTCTCACATCACAACTGCACTATAAGTACTGTTGCAGTCAATCTGTTCAGTTTTAAACTCTCTTGTGGCCACTTGTTTTTTTGTAAGTCATAATTTAACAGTCAAAGCTTCAATGTTACTTTTGCTAGTGCTCCAACTACTTTGGGAACCACAGCAGACACCTAAACATGTTTATAAACATGCTAAGACAAGTTAAGTTTTCATCAACTACCTCCTGGATTAAGGAGGACTTAAAATAAATTGTACAAAATAACAAATAAAAAGTCATTACCAATCACTTTTTCTTCCACGCTGCCTTTGTCAGGAGTTCAGAGTAGTTCGAGGTACGTTCTGTCAGACAGGCAGGGTGCAGTCAGTCTCCAGCTTCAGTCACTCTTCAACCAGTGTGAAGTTATAGGGCTGTTATATAGCCTGCCCCTTCTGACACACACACCTACTCACAGCCCTTCCCCCTCCCCATTCTTACAGAATTAATGAATGTGGCCACAAATCAGTTTGATATGATAAAGTTGGACCTCATCTGTAAAGCAACCCTAAAGTAAAGCAGTTTTCTCCTGTGAGCTTAGAATACCAGGTCCAGTAAGTGGTAGAAAACAATTGGGGGACTTTTATTGCCCACTTTTGATATTAAACTGTTTTAGAAACAGTTTATTGGTTTATTGCGATACCCTTTAGCCCTATAAGGGCTAATCTTCCAGAGTTCGAACAAATAACAAATACACACATACAGACATATATGCAGATTACAGATCAAAAAAACCTAGTCATACATAATCATCACATAAAATATACAGTTACAAAATTCCCACAACTATTAATCTAGCTTGCGAACAAATGGTGAATTGACTTTTTGAAGTTTGCAAGACTGGACAGAGATCAGATGTTTGGTGGTAGGGTGTTCCAAAGATTGATGGCACGGTAGAGCAAGGTTCTCTTTTTGAAGTTTGCAAGACTGGACCGAGATCAGATGTTTGGTGGTAGGGTGTTCCAAAGATTGATGGCACAGTAGAGAAAGGTCCTCTTTTTGGAGTTTGCTTTTGGCTTACGTATTTTGAAACTGTAGGAATTGGATAATCTAGTTGAATATGTGAGGGTTGAATTGATGGGAACGATGGAACTATAAATGTTTTGGGGCTCATGACTGACAAGTATTCTAACGAACATATTCAACGTACTGATTGTGACTCTATCTCTCACCATGGGCCAACCCAGATCTAGGTGCATTTGGTCAAAAGGCGCGTCTAGTGAGCATTTCAACAACAATCTGCTGGCTCTGTTCTGTACTACTCGGAGCTTACCAGTGTTTGACTCAGACATGTTAGCTAGAGCTGGCAAACAGTACTGTGCTACTTATAAGACAAGTGCACACACGACAACCTTACAGACTTCATAAGACATGGCCCATGCGTACCTTCTCACAAGGGTGATGTTCCTTGATTGTTTAGCAACAATATGATTGACATGCAAATTCCATGTAAGTGACTGGTCCATGTGGTTGTCATTGTCAGATTTAAGCAGAAATGAAAGTACCGAAGAGTACATTGACTAAGCTGGAGTTACTAACAATTAACATTATACATTTACACACATTGCATGTTAATACCATTTTTGCCGCCGTCGGTGCCACAACAGGACCAAACAGCAAGCCGAGAGAGTGGTTGAAGGGATACATTTGTCATACACACACACACCTCCTGTCTGTAGTTAAGATGCCTGACCCCTGGAGTTATTCACCAGGTTTGTAACTCCACAGCCCCTAATGAAGCCATCCACCCAGCCTGACATTAGCACACCGCTGAAAGAATCACCATTGGAAACAAAGTCGTCTTGACAACACCTCATAAGGAAGGTTTCCCTCTGTGAAAAATGCAGGCTGTCACTGAAGCTGGTGGATGTGTGGGGGAGAGGGAGGGCGTTACCGTTATGACATGAAAAAAGACACGAGAAGAGGATGAGGGAAAGATGTCTGTAAAGAAGTAAGAGAGTGATTGTTAGGGAGGTTATCTGAAGAAGGCAGGCCGGAAGGAGTCACAACAAAGTAAAGGAGTTTGATTCTTTGGTTTATTAGTCGAGCGTGCGGATCAAACAATCAGTTCAAGACAAACTGATGGCATGAGTGAAACTCTGTCTCTCAGCCATGCTTAAAAACATGAGTTGGACAGCACAGATATAGAATGCACAGAATTGCTTCCTTAACGGGTTTTCAGTGGTCAGTACACTGATACACTAGAGTATTCAGCAGCTGAGGTTGTAGTTAATTACGTTGAAGTCCCAGTTCATACATGATAACTGTATGAACTAACTGTCTGGGGTGTGTGCTATATTCTGCTCAGAAAGGACCTTGCAGGACCTCTTGACCTTACAGATACTTAGGCTGTACATTTACACAGAAAATCTGCCTTACAGTGATGGAGAAAGAGAAAGTGAGAAAGAAAGAGAGAGTTACAGAAAGAGAGAGTGCGCGGGCAGAGCATTGGCGCAAGGTTGAGTGTTATCATTGCCTTTTCTCTCCTCTGAAGGCCCCTGACTGGCAATCAGCTAAATAAAGAATGGTGACTGCACCAGTGCTGCCATCATCACCAGGGACAACCCAGAGCAAGAGAGAAGGATCCTTACTTCCTGATGACTGACTCTAAGACAAAACTTCCTATGTTCGACAAACACACGATCCTGATGACTGACACTAAGACTACACTTCCCATGCTTCACATTTGACTGGCTAAACCTTGCAGAGTCCTGTTTATTCTCACAGTCTGATGCTACATTTCTACCAAATTACTTTGACTCACATCTAGAATGAAGGTATAGAAAGAACCACTTATAAATGAAAGCTTGCTGCTGCAATAATACAAAATGTTGCCACCTTGTGGTAAAACATTTTACATACATGAATGGAGCTCTGTAGTCTGAACATCCAACTGATAAAATAAACAGTGGTGCTGTCAGTTTAACGCGTTATTAACGGCGTTAACGCAAACCCAAATTAACGGCGTCAATGTTGTTGTAAATTGTTATCGCGCGATTAACGCTCTTTTTGGCCTAGGAAACTTTGTAGTTTTTTTCACATGCTGTTGCAACAACTGCCGACGTTAGAAAAACTACAACACCACACCGGATTTAGCTAGACCGGAAAACAACAAAACAACAGGCACGCCACACACACTTGTTTAGCTTGCAGCCGGTACGTTTTGAGTGGATGGCGAGCGCGAGACGCCGAAATGGATGCCAATAAGATTCTGAATGTAAAGTTTACTTTAAAAAGTTGCCAAATGTATCCATTGACAAGACCAAAGGGATCTGTGTGTTTTGTCGTTGTAAACTGAGCAATCATTGCAGCACGTCCAGTCTGAAATACCACTTGATGGCCAGCACACAGCTGATGTGATTCATGCAAATTCTCCGCCCCCTCGTCAAAGCCAGGCGATTGCAATGTTGTTTTCAATAAAAAAAATATTTGCACGAAGCAATCCGAACCACTTTTCAATTTTGATAAGAGCATTAAAATTTGAAAAAAGAACGGGACAAAAAGAAATCAAGGGACATTTAGAATAGATAAAAATGTGCGATTAATTGTGATTAATCGCGAGTTAACTATGACATTAATGCGATTAATCGCAATTAAATATTTTAATCGTTTGACAGCACTAAAACAGACATCTTTTGATTCCTAAAGAGTTTCAGAAGTCCGTTGTGTTTCAATAATGATTAATATTTTAATAACCTGTTCCGTAATTCACTACTTGACTATATTTATCTTACCAGGCACCTCCATGTAGACAAGACAAACATATTCAACATAGATTCCCAAATAAAATTCTACATTTGAATCACCTGCTCAAATTGTTTTGTGAGTCAAAAGAAACAGCCCTGAGCTGACTTGCTGGCCCGATTGTAATATCCAGGGTCTCCACACAGTGGCACTAATAGACAAGCTATCATGCCAAAGATACCACTAAAACCTCAAAGCCATCTCTCCCAATTATCCGTGGCAGTGATTTAATATTTTAAGAGGATTGTTTTGGGTTTAATGAGGATATGAGAAGAGATTGAGACTAAATTAATCAGGTATTTGTTTTTGACCCATTCAGAAGGCCACACTTTTTCTCTGTGGGTGTTCTCAATGTTGGTAACAGGAAATAGGAAAATAATTCTCAAGTCATTGACAGAATCTTCGGAATCGTTCCTAAGGCCTCCTCAGTCTCCCTCTACTGTTCTTCGTTACTGGGGTTAGCACCTTGCCAAGGGTAAAATACAGACAGGTCCATGACTGTGACCACCTAAATAATGTAGATCTAGGCATTTCTGATGCTTGATTCTCTGCTGTACTTTCAAGATGTTCTATTTATATGTCACTTTGGGTAAAACCGTCTGCTTGCAAATAAATTGTACATGTAAATGTGTAATGCTTCACATTAGGCTGGCGTGATCATCCTGTCTCTACTTTACTCGTCACAGTCTGAAAACAGCACAGCTCTGAAACATGGCTGACACAGAGCAGGTGTGTTAGTGTTTACAGTATTACATGGCAGCATCTCTCTCTCTCCCTCCTCTACACTCTGACACCTGTGTAACCTTTCTCCCTGGCACCGCTCATGACTCACCTGATGAATAACACAGTGTGAAAAAGCTGCTCTGCTCTCTAGCCCTGCTTCTGCCTGCTACACAGCGCCTGCCATCTCTCTGTGTGTGTATGTGTGCGTTTGTGTAGGAGGAAGTATTTGCATTTGTGTGTGTGCACTGTCTGCATGTGTGTAAGAGTGTGTAGGCTGATATTCTGGTGTGTGTGTGTATGTGTGAGAAGGAGGCTGTGGGGGGCGTTTGAAGCGAGCGCGTCAGTGACTAATTGGGACATGAAAAGGTGGGGTGAGAGGGAGGAGGGAGAAAGAGAGACAAGTCGACATGTAAACAATAAGGAGCACCAAAGTGTTTTCTGTATGTACGCCTGGAGGCATGTCAGCTCTACACTCCCTTTTAGGTCTGTTCTCTCTCTGTCTTTCTCTCTGTCTGTCTCTCTTTCTGTCTCTCTTTCTGTCTCTATCTTTGTCTGTCTGTCTGTCTCTCTTTCTCTCTCTCTGTCTGTCTCTCTATCGCTCTCTCTCTCTCTGTCTCTCTCTCAAAACAAAAATAACTCAAGTGAATCGTACACATTGAAATGGACAATACATATAATAAATACAAGGCTAAATATTAAGGCTGGTTACAGTACACAGGTTTTCCCTCATTTCACTCTAAGAAATCGTGCAGATAGGGGGGTTGTGTGTCCCTCCCCTAAGAGTACTTTCATCTTTTCATCATCGGACAGTGTGGTGAACGATGGTATAAGGGTGTCAAATGTATTAAAGAAATGCTGTCTGGTATGTCTGTATTGTTGGCAGTGTAGTAGAAAGTGCTTCTCTGTCTCTACCTCACTTGTCGTACAGTGGCCACATACTCTGGATTATTTTGGTAACCAGGTTTTTTTCTGTCAGCCTATTTCAATGGCCAGACTGTGGTCACTGATCCTGTACTTGGTCAGGATCTGTCTCTGTTTTGTATCTTTGACAGTATAAAGATATTTGTCCAATTCATAATTTCTGTTTAGGTCCCGATAGCAATTTAGTTTGTTTTGTTTTTTGGTTTGGTTGTTCCAATGTTCCAGATCTGCCTTTTTGGTTGGTTGGACAATTTGGTTTACTCTGAGTTGTGATTGTAAAGTAGTGCGGATCTGTCAGGTGTTACTTGGTTAGTTAGTCTCATGACCAGCTGACTGAAATTACTTTTTTGGGGGGTTCAGTTCTTGGGTTTGCAGTGCTTCAAATTGCAGTGTATCTTGGGAACTTGATTTGAGATGCATCCAGAATTTTAGTGTTCATTTCTTGATATTTATAATTAATGGATATTGGCCTAATTCTGCTCTGCATGCGTTGGTGGGTGTTTCCCTTTGTATGTTCAATATAATTTTACAGAATTCAGCATGCAGGGCTTTATTGGATGCTTGTCCCATCTAGTGTAGTCATGCTGACTGAGTGGACCCCATACCTCACTTCCATATAGCGCTATTGGTGCTATTATGCTATCAAATATTTTAGTCAAGATTCTGATTGGTATGTCTATTATATGGAATTTTTTTCTAATTGCAAAATAGGCTTCTCCTTCAGCGCATTCACCACCAGTCCACATTTTCCAGAGGCACTGATTTTGATCCCCAGGTAATCATATAACAGGGGTGCTCTAGTGTGGTGTGGAGTGAAAATATGTCTGTTGTCTTGAGATCTGGGCTTTTTCTGGAAGATCGTGACTTTAGAGCAGTGGTTGTCAACCCTGTCCTCAGGGACCCCCTGTCCTGCATGTTTTAGATGTTTCCCTCCTCCAACACACCCGATTCAAATAAAAGGGTCGTTATCTAGCTCTGTAGAAGCCTGGTAACGAACATGCATTTGAGTCAGGTGTGTTGGAGCAGGGAAACATCTAAATCCCTGAGGACAGGGTTGAGAACCACTGCTCTAGCAGATCCAGATGCTGCTGTAAACCATGTTTTGTGGGTGACAACAGCACTAGGTCATCTGCATAGAGCAGGTATTTTACTTCCCTGTTGTTTAGGTTGAGGCCAGGGGCTGTAGATTGTTCCAACAATACTGCTAGCTCATCAATGTAGACATTGAAGAGAGTTGGAGATAAGTTGCATCCCTTATCTCCCTTATGCTAACAAGAGCGTATAGCGTCCTGCTGAAGTGAACATCGAGACCGCCGCATTGACTGCAAGTGATCAAGGCTGTAGTATAATATTGAGTTGAGCTTAAACTTAGTCTATTGGGTAGAGCTGAAGGGTCAGCAGTTAGATAAACAGTTTAAACTGGTCAAAGAGTAGCTAGCCAGTGAGTCATTTTTGGTTTCAGGGTACTCAGGGTATTCTTTGGTTTGAGAGTAATCGGGGGCGTTGTATCTGGGCATTAGCGTATTTAAGGCGACTAGCACTACAGAGGCAGCCTCATCCGGCAGCCTCGGCGCACAAAGACTCAGTCGAACAAAGACAGGGAGTCTACCTGCGGAGTCCACCGAGGAAGGCCGAGGAGGCGGATCACTCTTCTGATAAGTATCAACCTATTCATATTCATATTATATTCTACCTAGAATGTATTCATAGCTAGCAAGTGTTTCCTTAGCATTCCTGTTCATTACACTACCCATAGACGTAGACTTAGAGATTCATGTTGTTTAATTGTAACTTGTTTAACTACATGCTGTTATGGTTCTTCCCTTTGGCACTTTTTTTTTGGTTGTTCACAATGTGTACTTCTTGTTTTGGCTACCCGCTATGCTTTGGGGCTATCTTGTTGTTATTATCAGTGACCTATGCACTTTGTAAAGCTCTCTCTTGGAAGTCGCTTTGGATAAAAGCGATAAAATGAATACATGTAAATGTAATGTAAATTCCTGGCGAAACACCTTGTCGTTGAGTAAAGAAGTCTGTTCTTTTATTGTTATTTTTTTTTCCTGCACTTATTTTTTCACAGATTGATTTTGTGCCATAAACTTTACCTCCTATACCACTTTGGAGAATGTTATAGTATAATCCTTGCCAGATTGAATCAAAAGCTTTCTTAAAATCAATAAAGCATGCAAAAATCTATTTGTTTGTTTTGTTATATTTGTTGGTTTGGTATATGCTCTCTCTTGTGTTCTCTCTCTCCTGTGTTCTCTCTCTCTCTCTCCTGTGTTCACTCCTGTGTTCTCTCTCACTCCTGTGCAGAGTCGGCTCCAGAAATTCAATGGGTGGGCATTTTTTTTCACAAGGGGGGCGCGCATTTACAAAGCATGTATGAGAGTCAAAATAAGAGCAGACCTGCATATTCTGCAGGAATGTGTATCCATCTTGATATTTAATTTATAGCCAATGACAGTATTAAAAAGGAATATGCTATAGAGGAGATGGGAATAATTGAGTCAGGACAACTTCTTTTTTTTCAGGTTTTCTGAAAACATGTTCATGACATTAACATTTAGTAATTTTTTGAACTATATTTCATTTCATTTTCCATTTTATAGTATTACAACAAGTATCTCTCATAAAAGATTTACATGCAAATCATAGCCAAGCACATACCAACACTGGCCATATCAGATCAAATATTTTTTCAGTGCAACATTTACACAAAAGAGACAATATACGATTTAAAAAAATAAATCAACCAAAGCTGGACTCGTTAGTAGAGTGGAAGGCGACGACTGTCCGAATGGAACCTCTTCAAAATAATGTCTTTCCACTCATTTGTGCACTTGCGAGTGAGATCCCTTTCAAATGCCAGCTTTACCAACTGGGCTTTGCGTACATGAAGCATAGCACGTCTATAATCTGTGAAAACGTTTTTAAGAGTCGAGAACGAGTTCTCGCACATGGCAGTGGAGGAACCAAAAGTTAGCGCGAGTTTGAAAGCAGTCAGTACGCTTGACATGGCCTTCAATGTTTTGTGTTGTGTTTTGAGGATACGTGTAATTGTCCACTTCTCTCCTTGAGTGTCCTTATTCATTTGTGTGACCAAGAACTGTTTTGCGACTGCGTATTCAGCTCCAACGATATTTGAATGTGTCAACTCCATGATGTGCTTGATAGCATCTGTATCAAGAAAGGTATCGCTCTCTGGATCCAGCGTTGCAAGTGCAGTAGCCAACTTCGTGTTACGCTCACTGAAGCGTACTTCCATTTCGCATAACACTACATCGAGTGTATTAAAGAACAGTCTCCTCAGTTCCAATTTGACATTTTTGTCCCCCTGTCCGACGGTCTCTGATACGCAGATTTTCTGTGTACAGAGAAACTTGAGTCTCGTGCTGTGGTCAAGAGGTCAGGCAGCAGGTCTCGGACAATACACATATAGATAGGACAATGTGAACTTTAACCTCTGGAAAGAGCAACATGCAGAAAATAGTACAAACGATGAGTTATGACTGAACCACCTGTGTAGTGTTCTTTCTATGCCTTAAAGTTGTGGAATGTATACCGTTTAAGGACATGTTTTGGTGGGTGCTATATTTGTATGTTACAGCTCATGCATATAAAGTTCATGTGAGAGACATGTTAGTCAGTCATGCCAACCACTTTGCCTGTCGTGGTGACCTGATCCGAGCAGCTCGATTAATAAACAAAGTCAACTCTTTTTCATTGTGGTGCGTTCCTTGGCCCATCCTCTGACAGAATATCAACATAACAGTCTCTTTAACCACATATTGATCCATCTTCTTATTTAATGTTCGTCTTTGTTTAGGTGGTACGGTGTCACTGTTGTGTTGGCAGCAGGCAGTGGTAGTGTTCCACAAGTCGGTGAACGTCTCCTCACATCGTAGTTTGAGAATGCACTCGATTGCACTAGACACAAGGCCTATTCCTGTAAGCAGGTCTGTGTCTTCTCCCTGTCGAAGCTTATTTGGTGGGTCCAGTAATACAAGCCCTTTGTGCATAAAGTGTGCAATAAATACGAAGCTTGGCTTGGTCACCTCCCTCAAAAGCCTGACTGCCTCCATCCTAACCTCTGCTTCATGAGGCCGTGCAGTTTCTCCGTCAGTAGTGAAATAATTTCTTCTAATTAGGAAAGAATTACTGAAACGGTGGCAAGATGGCCTGTCCAGCATTGATCAAGCAAGCGCTTGAGTTGCATACCCTGATATTGAACAGCGATTGTGGGTTTTTTACAGAATTTATAGAGAGCATTACACACGCAAAAAAATCCTTGATTGATTCCTCTGATGACATTGCATGTATTACAACTAAATGTAGCTGGTGGTTAAAACAGTGCACATATGGTATTTCTCGTTCTAGTTTTTCTTGTAAGAGTTTTTGGACTCCACCACGACTTCCAGACATGAGTGAGGCTCCGTCATACACTTGGCTTAAGATCTTGGAGGTTTTCAGGCCAGTTTTTGTTAGCTCTGCTATTATAGTGTCCGTCAGTGTTTTAGCATCTCCTGCATCGGCAGTTGCTATAGTAAGAAGGTGCTCTGTAGCTTCGTTTTCTTCAGTGACATATCAAATTACAATTGATATGTTTTCGCAGCCAGTCGGATCCCGGGTGCCATCAACCTTATATGGTATACCATGAATTGCCTACTTCACCCACTATAGCTTACGTCACCACACCGCTGAGTACACCAATGAGTTCGTTCTGTATGCTGTGACATGTATGTGTAGCATTTCGTGGGATAGACTTCAATATTTCGGCCAATTGCGGGTCCTTCTTAATTGTGTAGTCTAGCAGTGAGAGGAAAAGGCCACTGCCTCCCTCTGACATGTCATCAAAAGCCTTCAGTTTACCTCTAAAGGCAATTGGTTCTCAGACAGAAATGCTATTACATCAATCAGGGAGGAAACATAATACCTGTTTTTTTTTCAGTTGGTCAGCGTTAACGAGTGTTGAGATTTCTTTGCCTTGCTTCTTACGCTTCTCTCGCTCATACCACATTGCCTGGCAGGTGATATGCTCTTTAGAGTTGCCATGTTTTTGAAAACCCTTATCTTTTTCAACTGCATGTTTCCAATCATTGTAGCCCCGGACCATGAAAGCCGAGTCTACTGTTCCCCAAGCAGTATTACCGAAATGGTGGCAAGGAAAGCAGTAAACTGCGTCTGCCTTGACACTGTATTCCAACCAATCTCTGTTATGATAACATCCACTTACAAATGACCGCTTTTCCCCCTGTATACGGGTTGGGTATTGCTGCAACATGACTTGGATTGGATATTTTGTCCCAAGATCATCTGGAGCCTTTTCCAACACTGTTCCATGAACAACAGTAGGGCTAGCTGGCGCTGAGATAGCTACAGCTTCACAGTTAGCAGGTGCCTGTATGCATTTGTCATTCAGCGATGTCTTCGATGGTATTGACACATGATGTGGAACCTCATCTTCTCCCTCTATTGATGGCTTTTTGGCAGAAAGCCACTTTCGGATGTCCATAGTTACTGTCTCAATTTACTGTTGACATTTACAGTATAGGCTAACAAGCCCGATTCACTCTTAATGACAAGCCCGTTCGTGTCAGTTGGTGTCAACGCGCATGATCGCACATTTTAAACCAAGCAGGCTAATAAAAAAGGTATTTTAATAAAGCATTTTATAATAATTATTTTATTTATAAATTTTAAAGTGTCATATCAACTCAGACAGAATTATGACACTTATTTATACTTTAACAAAAACATTTTTGGGGGGGCACGGCATTCCATTTGGGGGGGCATTGCCGACCCTGCTCCTGTGTTCTCTCTCTCCTGTGTTCTCTCTCCTGTGCTCTCTCTCTCTCCTGTGTTCTCTCCTGTGCTCTCTCTCTCCTGTGTTCTCTCCTGTGCTCTCTCTCTCTCCTGTGTTTTCTCCTGTGCTCTCTCTCTCTCTCCTGTGTTCTCTCTCTCTCCTGTGTTCTCTCCTGTGTTCTCTCTCTCCTGTGTTCTCTCTCTCTCCTGTGTTCTCTCCTGTGTTCTCTCTCTCTCCTGTGTTCTCTCTCTCTCCTGTGTTCTCTCCTGTGTTCTCTCTCTCTCCTGTGTTCTCTCTCTCTCCTGTGTTCTCTCCTGTGTTCTCTCTCTCTCCTGTGTTCTCTCCTGTGCTCTCTCTCTCCCCTGTGTTCTCTCTCTCTCCTGTGTTCTCTCTTTCTCCTGTGTTCTCTCCTGTGTTCTCTCTCTCTCCTGTGTTCTCTCCTGTGTTCTCTCTCTCTCCTGTGCTCTCTCCTGTGTTCTCTCTCTCTCCTGTGTTCTCTCATGTGCTCTCTCTCTCCTGTGTTCTCTCCTGTGTTCTCTCTCTCTCCTGTGTTCTCTCCTGTGCTCTCTCTCTCTCCTGTGTTCTCTCCTGTGCTCTCTCTCTCCTGTGTTCTCTCCTGTGCTCTCTCTCTCTCCTGTGTTTTCTCCTGTGCTCTCTCTCTCTCTCCTGTGTTCTCTCTCTCTCTCCTGTGTTCTCTCCTGTGTTCTCTCTCTCCTGTGTTCTCTCTCTCTCCTGTGTTCTCTCCTGTGTTCTCTCTCTCTCCTGTGTTCTCTCTCTCCTGTGTTCTCTCCTGTGTTCTCTCTCTCTCCTGTGTTCTCTCTCTCTCCTGTGTTCTCTCCTGTGTTCTCTCTCTCTCCTGTGTTCTCTCCTGTGCTCTCTCTCTCCCCTGTGTTCTCTCTCTCTCCTGTGTTCTCTCTTTCTCCTGTGTTCTCTCCTGTGTTCTCTCTCTCTCCTGTGTTCTCTCCTGTGTTCTCTCTCTCTCCTGTGCTCTCTCCTGTGTTCTCTCTCTCTCTCCTGTGTTCTCTCATGTGCTCTCTCTCTCCTGTGTTCTCTCCTGTGTTCTCTCTCTCTCCTGTGTTCTCTCCTGTGCTCTCTCTCTCCCCTGTGTTCTCTCTCTCTCCTGTGTTCTCTCTCTCTCCTGTGTTCTCTCCTGTGTTCTCTCTCTCTCCTGTGTTCTCTCCTGTGTTCTCTCTCTCTCCTGTGCTCTCTCTCTCTCCTGTGCTCTCTCCTGTGTTCTCTCTCTCTCTCCTGTGTTCTCTCCTGTGTTCTCTCTCTCCTGTGTTCTCTCTCTCTCCTGTGTTCTCTCCTGTGTTCTCTCTCTCTCCTGTGTTCTCTCTCTCTCCTGTGTTCTCTCCTGTGTTCTCTCTCTCTCCTGTGTTCTCTCTCTCTCTGTGTTCTCTCCTGTGTTCTCTCTCTCTCCTGTGTTCTCTCCTGTGCTCTCTCTCTCCCCTGTGTTCTCTCTCTCTCCTGTGTTCTCTCTTTCTCCTGTGTTCTCTCCTGTGTTCTCTCTCTCTCCTGTGTTCTCTCCTGTGTTCTCTCTCTCTCCTGTGCTCTCTCCTGTGTTCGCTCTCTCTCTCCTGTGTTCTCTCATGTGCTCTCTCTCTCCTGTGTTCTCTCCTGTGTTCTCTCTCTCTCCTGTGTTCTCTCCTGTGCTCTCTCTCTCCCCTGTGTTCTCTCTCTCTCCTGTGTTCTCTCTCTCTCCTGTGTTCTCTCCTGTGTTCTCTCTCTCTCCTGTGTTCTCTCCTGTGTTCTCTCTCTCTCCTGTGCTCTCTCTCTCTCCTGTGCTCTCTCCTGTGTTCTCTCTCTCTCCTGTGTTCTCTCCTGTGCTCTCTCTCTCCTGTGTTCTCTCCTGTGCTCTCTCTCTCTCCTGTGTTCTCTCCTGTGCTCTCTCTCTCTCCTGTGTTCTCTCTCTCTCCTGTGTTCTCTCCTGTGTTCTCTCCTGTGCTCTCTCTCTCTCCTGTGTTCTCTCCTGTGCTCTCTCTCTCTCCTGTGTTCTCTCCTGTGCTCTCTCTCTCTCCTGTGTTCTCTCCTGTGCTCTCTCTCTCTCCTGTGTTCTCTCTCTCTCCTGTGTTCTCTCTCTCTCTCCTGTGTTCTCTCCTGTGTTCTCTCTCTCTCCTGTGTTCTTTCCAGTGTTCTCTCTCTCTCCTGTGTTCTCTCCTGTGTTCTCTCTCTCTCCTGTGTTCTCTCTCTCTCCTGTGTTCTCTCCTGTGTTCTCTCTCTCTCTCCTGTGTTCTCTCCTGTGCTCTCTCTCTCCTGTGTTCTCTCTCTCTCCTGTGTTTTCTCCTGTGTTCTCTCTCTCTCCTGTGCTCTCTCTCTCTCCTGTGTTCTCTCCTGTGCTCTCTCTCTCTCCTGTGCTCTCTCTCTCTCCTGTGCTCTCTCTCTCTCCTGTGTTCTCTCTCTCTCCTGTGCTCTCTCCTGTGTTCTCTCTCTCTCCTGTGCTCTCTCTCTCTCCTGTGTTCTCTCCTGTGTTCTCTCCTGTGTTCTCTCTCTCTCTCCTGTGTTCTCTCCTGTGCTCTCTCTCTCTCCTGTGTTCGCTCTCTCTCCTGTGTTTTCTCCTGTGTTCTCTCTCTCTCCTGTGCTCTCTCTCTCCTGTGTTTTCTCCTGTGCTCTCTCTCTCTCCTGTGCTCTCTCTCTCCTGTGTTCTCTCTCTCTCCTGTGCTCTCTCCTGTGTTCTCTCTCTCTCCTGTGCTCTCTCTCTCTCCTGTGCTCTCTCTCTCTCCTGTGTTCTCTCCTGTGTTCTCTCTCTCTCCTGTGTTCTCTCCTGTGTTCTCTCTCTCTCCTGTGTTCTCTCCTGTGTTCTCTCCTGTGTTCTCTCCTGTGTTCTCTCTCTCTCCTGTGTTCTCTCCTGTGTTCTCTCTCTCTCCTGTGTTCTCTCTCTCTCCTGTGTTCTCTCTCACTCTACCGCTCTCTGCCTACTTCTATTCTCTTTCCATCTCTCTGTCCTCCATCTCTCTGTCGTCCATTTCTCACCATCTCCCTCTTTGTCTTATCTCATTCTCTCTTTTTTCCTTAATTTATTCTTCTCAACTCTCCCACATTTGCCCCATTATCCTTTGTACATAATGTGTGTGTATGTGTTTGTGTGTGTGAAGGTCACCTTGGTGTCTCGTGTCTCGATCACTGTACAGAGGGAACACGGGGGTGTCCCTCCCACTAATTTCTGGAAGGGAGAAAGAGGGCGAGCGAGAGGAAGAGAGAGGGATCGAGAGAAAGAAAAAGGGAGTGAGGAGAAAGAGAGAAATGGGGAAAGAGAGAGGGAAGTGGAGTGTGAATGGAATGGGGTAGAGAGAGCTAGAGATGGAATGGAGGGAGATATATTGTGAGGGTGACAGATGGGACAAATGAAAAGAGAAATGGAGGGAGAAAGAAAGATACACAGCAGTGCACAGTGTACTGTACTGTGTGTGTGTGTGTGATATACTGTAGGAATGGACTTGTGAATGAATATGCGTGGGTAGGTGTGTGTGTTTGCGTGTGTATCTCCATAACATGTCAGCTGCATCAGCTTGCCCAGAGCCTCAAATAATTGAGTCAAGGCTCCTTTTGAAAACTGCCAATGCCCTACCCTCCCTCCCTCATTTCACATACACTACACACACACACCATATCATTTCATATGCATTACTGCAAATCAACTTTATGGCCAGTAGATATCCACAATGGAATGTTCCAATACATATTTAAAGGCATAAAAACCCATCTGCATACATGCATTTGTACAGTGTGCATCTAAATGGGTTATTTGGTGCCATTTTTACTGACATCCTAGTTTTTCTGGTAAAGATGGAACTTCAAAGAACAGACAGGCAGTCTACACTGCAGTGTTCACTGTTAAGCAAAGTACCAAAAGAGAGAAAAGGAGGAATAAAGGGAGGGGGAAGGAGACAGAGAGAAGGGAGAGGAGAGAGAGAAGGGGCAGAGAGAGGATGGAGGGAGGGGAAGGAGAGAGAGAGAAGGGAGAGGCAGGGAGGGGGGGAGGGAGGGAAGGAGGGAGGAAAGGAGAGAGGGGATGGAGGGAGGGAGGGGAAGGAAACAGAAGGGAAGGAGGGAAGTAGAGAGAGAGAAGGGGGAGGGAGCAAGTGATTGAAGCAGAAAGAGGAGAAGAGTAAGGGAGAGAAAAATCCCAGCAGAGGGAGGAAGGAATGATAGAGGGAATCAAGAAAGAAAGAAACACTGTCGACCGACGGACAGACAGACAGGAGACTGGAACTAGAGGAGAAAACAT
Organism: Hypomesus nipponensis; assembly: GCF_054491055.1. Lineage (NCBI taxonomy): Eukaryota > Metazoa > Chordata > Actinopteri > Osmeriformes > Osmeridae > Hypomesus > Hypomesus nipponensis. Next base: position 26,811,414 of record NC_140369.1, read on the forward strand.
TAGACGTAGAGAAAAGGAAAGAGAGAGCAATAGAGAGAGGGAGATAGAGGGAGAGTGAGAGGGAAAGATCCAGATAGACGAACAGTATAGTGAGAGTGGGAGAATGAGTAGCGTAGGCGTGTGCACGCATTTACAATCAATAACAAGCAGTGGTCAGAGAGAAAGGGAGGGAGATAGAAAAGGGAGTGGGTAGGAGTGGGAGGTACAGAGAGGGGTGGGAGGAGAGGGAGCGAGGTAGAGAGAGGTGGGGGTGGGAGGAAAGGGAGGGAAGTTGAGAGAGGGAGGTAGAGACAGGTTGGCGGGGCAGAGAACGAACCTGAACTGATTGGGATTCTATTCACAAGAAAGGTTGCCTCAGTTTGGGCAGAATAGAGAGGGAGAGAGACAAATGAAAGAGGATTGTACTGCAGAAGAAAAGAGGAGGGAAGAGGAAAGGGAGGGAGGGAGTGAAGGACAGAGAGGGGAGGATAGAGAGGGGAAGAGTGACAGGAGAGGGGAGAAGAGAGAGGGGAGGGGAGGAGAGAGAGGGTATGGGGAGGAGAGAGGGTATGGGGAGGAGAGAGAGGAAGAGACAGGGGAGGTGAAGAGAAAGAGGGGAGGAGAGAGTGACATAATACCAGTCAAGTGGTGTAAAGAGTAAGGAGAGCTGTCTTGTGCTGTGTAGGGTTCCCCGGTATGAGAATGGGAAAGAACCCATAGTAATACCAGCCTGGTGACCCTCCACTCTAACTGGACACAGACCAGGATGCACCCTGAACACAATCAATACATGCATTTACACAGTACAGAAAAGGGAAACAATCACAATCCTGCACAATATACTGATGTACAGTGCATGCAAACACACACGCACACACATACACGTTTTTTTTCGCGTAGAGCTCCATCCATCCATTCAACCATTTGCTGGCAGATGGTGTGTGAGTCCGTGTGAGCATTCCTGTGTGTGTTGATATAAGCACAGTCACTCCTTGGACAGTCATTCAACAAACTCCATGGTGTGTAATGTTGGTGGGTTGCTCTGGTAGATCATAGTTTGTAATTTGGTACTGAACCCAACTCAGCTCTCTGTATGCATGAGAAGCCGTTGTCATTGTCTGTCAATGTTCCACAAGTCACATTTCATCAATGCACTGATATTGTCACGTCCCTGCCTAGGCCAGGCCGGATCTTTGTTCTGTCTGTTTATTCCAGGCCCTGGGTCTCAATTCCATGTCTTCACTCCCTCCTGTTAACTCAACTCACCTGTGCCTCATCCCCACATCAACACTGACCTCACATTTGTGATCTTGGCTCTTTGGTGTATTCCTTATTTCCTGTTAAGCGTACAGTCGTGGCCATACGTTTAGGAAATGACAAATGTGGTTTTTTGAAAAGTTTGCTGGTTCAATATTTGAGGAAACATTTTCACATGTTTCTATACAATACCGTAAGCGCAATAAGGCACATTTCATATTTTTTATATATTTTTTGGACTGAAAATGTTCAATCTATGCAAATAGTCCCCTCTTTTACAGCAGTCAGTCTGCTCTTAAAATCCAGTCAGAATGATAAGAGTGATTTCACCTGGCTACAAATAGTTCACACTTTCCCCTGTGCTGATTATAGGACTTACTGAAATTATGTTAGCAGTCATTTTATGCCAAGGCTTTGCAAACCCAAAATGTATGTTGCTCCCAATACTTTTGGCCACGGCTGTATTCTAACGCTTTCAGGTCAACGCTCCCTAACCCATTTTTAACCATAAATGGTCAATGCAAAACACCTCATGAATGCTAATCTAGTATCTCATCATGACCCTGGCATGCGATTGTTCTTAACGATGAATCATGGCGCATGACAACTTCTCAGACACTGTTAGCCTATTGGTGGATCCCGAAAACTCTTAAAAAAACTGTGCGAATGGCGTCAACTATGCCAGTGATATCGCGAGTCGAGATACAATTTGAAAACAAAAGCGTTTTGTTATGAACAGTAATCTATTAAAGTCTGGACTGATAACAAGGACGTAGACTGTATGTCCGTCATGATAATCGTCATGATAATAATGAAATTTAGTGAAAAAAACGTGTATGAGAAAAACAAAATATGCAAATATTACGAGTTATCGTTCTTCCCACATTTACTTTCTGCAGTCGGACTACAGTACGGTCATCTGCATCGCCAATTCCAACTGTTTCCAAAATGTGCGTAGGCCTACGGGAGGGTCAGAGTTTGCGTGGAGGACTGCACATTCTCCCGTCAAGTTTGTTTTTTATAAATTACAACCTTTGCGTGGAAAGTGGCATACGCACATTTCAGCCCCGTTTTGTGCGTACGTAAGCTTTATAAATGAGACCCCAGACGTGTGTGAGTGTCGTGCGTTAAGGTCTTCCTTTTATACATATCAGCTATGGCACAACATGTTGTCTCTCCCTCCCTCCCTCTCTCTGTCTCTCTCTCTGATGCATGGCTGTGTTAAGGGCGTTGGCTTGTTTGAAGTGTATAGATTTTGGAGGCATCTGTGTGTGTGTGCATGTGAGTGTCTCGCACTCAGTATGCGTCATGTACAAAAACACACCCAGTCAGATGTCTCCCCCAGGGATACATCAAAGCAGACTTGTTTGGCGTGGAGCTATGAGTGTGTGCGATATGTATGTGTATGTGACATAGAAATGTTCTGAGGGGCCTGACCCCTTGGAGACACCTGTCTGTCTGTGAGTGTGCCCACAGACACTGTCTTCCTAGGCTGGTCAATGTTACATGAGGGCTGAGCCCCTGATTGTACTATGTATCTAAGGCCATGTCCCTGTACAATGACAAATTTAAGTAGGACCGTTATTAACACTTTACTAACCCTCTATCCCATAATTAAGTAAAGGTATGGACGCTGACTGAACTGGAAATTGTGAGATATTATAGGGAATTACATTCTGAAAACGACAGAATATGAACGTAAATGATTCCAGTATGGAAGCATGTTCTTGACATGCCGTATTTTACACTGCATGTTTGTGACTTAATGTGGACAAACACTACAAACACCTCCAAGGATCATGCAAACACATCCAACTAGAGCGGACACACTGCGTGAGAGTATATTCACTACTAAACAACAGGACCTTCATGCGTGTTTGCCAAGAAGGAGAGAATGAGTGATGGAAAGGAAGAGACAGAGAGGACTGAGGAACTGTGACTGGTTAAGACATCCCGATAGGTTGGGTTTAGGTTGTGTATGGACTGGTTGCTGTCACGCTAATTGGGATAGTCATGTGGGCGATTCATGCTGATGCTTGTGGGACCCTTTGTAATGCTTCAGTCACCTTATGCTTACTGCACTGAGATTACAGAATACAATTACCAACATGGCCATACAAGCAATTTGTCGTTCTGACCTGTCACACTGCAACCTGATATAATTCTTAAGGTGAGGGAAGCAAGACTAAACTATAAATCTGCTCAGGGCAGGATATTAGGTTAACTCTGATAAAGATTGAAGACACGAAATGTAGGGAAGAAACCTCCACCACCATTGCCACCCTTTTGAACATGTGTAAAGTAGCAACCACTGAACCATTTTCTTCTGGTCTCAAGAACAAAGACACTAAGCTTAAATTCAGGGTAGGCAATGTTGTTGAGAAGCACTTTTTGTCATATTTTGTCATAAAAATAAACTTCACATCCTGATAGCAACCAATAAATCTAAAGGTTTGACAATCAAATTAAATCAATCCGATATCTGTGGGTGTCACAGAACCTGTTATAAATACGACAAATCATTAAGGTAGGACCGACACTAATGATTGGATGGCATTCAGACCGAATGCAATGATTGGACGGGTTGTTTGTCTGTCTACCTACCTCCTGGCAATAGTCAGGTAGTGCCTTCATGTGTTTTGGGGGAGGGGGGTATTTTGGTTTGAATTCATTTATACTGAAGCTATGATTGCTAGGTTCACAAAACATACCTATCCTGCCTTTAAAGGGGTCATTGATTGCAGAACCGAATTACCTTGTCACAGTTGAATAACGACAGTTCAGTGGGTCAAATGGACATACAGTGAACCTCAAAGTACATTGACACCTGTTTCCTATGCAAATCTCACAATTATAAAACGTAGCTGTAAAATGGTAGGTTTTTAAAAAGCCTGCTGCTCTGTGTACTTCCACAGAATTACAAAGAAGAATGTTTTTTCTAGCATATTGAAAATGGACTACAGTGGTAAATGCAGTGTTTCAGGCTGTCCAGGGAATGCTGACACTTTTCACAGTCTTCCTGAGGAACCAAACACTTGTGATTGTCGTGATGTTGTCTATGAGAAGATCCCTGTGCAGTTTGACCCTCAATTACACATTTGCTCGAACCATTTCACCAAGTACAGTTTTGAAAACCTGGGACAATGTAAAGCAGGATTTGCTATGAAGTTGTTGCTAAAAAGAGGTGCTGTTCCGACTATGTTCATCACAACCGCAAGCTGTAGTATGATGTTGTCGCTAACAGTTATTAGCAATGCTAACATATCCTGCCTGCATCAAGCATCGGTAGAATGTGTGACGATTTAGTTTATTGGCAAAGGGGGTAATGTTATTTCATGTTCCTGACTGTGTTTCATTCAAATAAATAACCTGTGTTATCATGTAAATCTACAATTCAAGATGCATGTTTGTCCAGATCTTTTTTTCAGCAAGATAGCTAGAGCCAACTGAAGCTGAGTTGAATCACGATAGTTTGTTTGCAAAGCTGTAGTACTAACGTTACCCACCGAAGTCGATCCTGTTTGCTTCGACAACAGAAATGGAAACAACTAACGTAATAATTGTATTTGAATTTTTATAAAAATTAAATTTAGTCAATCTGTTGAAAACAGTGTTATGTAGACACAATAGATTTATTTTGACGTTTTTATTTCAAATCTCCACCTTCTGTGTTTTAGTGAGTGCTGTCGCCATGTTGCATCTTTTCTCCGCAGCTTCACTCGTTGTAAAACAACCAATCAGCGCGCAGCTCATCTATATATTCATGAGCATAACTTAAAAGGAGAAACCCTAAGTGTTTTTTCACAGGAAAATTTCACTGGATGTATCAGGGGGCATAGAACAGCACCAAGGGAATTTTCAGCCCAACCAATGTTACATCAGAATCAGAATGGGATACCTACCCTATTCGCGCCATACGCTATTCGGAGACCTTAAGGAACAGTGTGAAATACCCCAAAAACCCAGTCAATGACCACTTTAAGGTAACATTTAAGGCAACCTTAAGGAGAAGACTTAAGGGTGCTTTCTGCAACTGTTATATTTTAAGGAAACCTTAACTCTGACTTTAAGGGAAATTCTTAACTTAACCCTGTGAGACCCCCCTTGTAACATTACAACGTCATCTGTAGCTTTTTTTTTTCTTTTTTTTTGAAAGACCACATTTACATGGACATTGCAATGTCATTGGATACTTAATGTGTATATAGATCTGGCCATAAGGCCATGAACACCTAGCCTGGCTCTGCCCTCCTACGTACTTCCGCTCAATTTGGATTTTGCCTCAGTAATTGGTCTGGGAGCTAGGCTCTGAAGTTGGTTTTCAGAAACACATTTTTTGTAGGTCCAATCAGCGAACAGAGGGAGTGCCTGAGAACGATGACGTTAATGTCGTGCACTAGTTTGAGTAGTTCAGTAATGGCGGCGGAGAAAGATGTGAGCGAAGTTATTCTGCGGTTGTGGCAATGCTGCCGAATATCCATAAGTTAAAGCCGGAGCAAGAACATTCCTTGCTGAGTTTTGTAGGTGGCCATGATGTTGTGGCCCTCCTCCCCACGGGGTTCGGGAAAAGTTTGATTTTCCAGCTACGGCAGCTAGCTCTGTTACAGTAGTGGTGAAGGAGTTGGCTAAGACGAATGCTTGCGATTGGCAATGGCAGATCAGAGTGGCTCTGGGCAGATCCAATAGTTTTAAACTTCAACAGAGGACCCGCCTTCAAGGAAGTTAACGCTTGTCAATGGGGCGATCCCAGACCCTCTGTACAAATGAAATGTACGAGGGTCTGGTTAGGACCAGGCTAATGAACTCCCTCCACCAGCAAACTTTCCTGAAAGCGAATCTCCTTGTTTAATTTGACTGGATATATCAACATTGAAGTAAGTAAATTCCATGATTTTTTTTGTTGGTGATTGTTAGAATATGTAGTTCAAGTAAAAACTAAGTTATTGTGGAATGTGCATGTTAGAAACATGTGCAAGTGTTTCACATATATTTGTATAAATGTATAATTTTTTTATTTGTAAAATTTTTATTTCATTTGTATAATTGTTGCATGTCACCGTTGTTAGACACTATTTTAACAATCTGCACTGTTGCTATTATACCAGCGGGATAAATGACTTTTGCGCCCGACTCTAATCTAAAATGCGTTGGTCTGATGTAGCTACATTACTCATAGGTGTGGTTTGGGCGTAACGTGCACAAAAAAAAATCAAAGTGTCATCTCACATTCCCTTTAAGAGCAGGCGCGCTTGTTCCATGAAGGATTGCTTTTATAATGGCAGATTTTGCCAGGCGCACCCCAGGAGCGGTTCACAGCTCAAACCCACCCAAATTATCTTTGGTTAAACAGGCGTGGGAGGAAATTGCCACAATTGTATGTGAACTTGATTTGTAACAGAGATTTCTCATGAATGATTTTTAATCATTGCCATATTTTTTTTTTAACACAGCCATACAATAAATCAAAACAATGTAACGCAGCTTTGCAGGAAGAAAAGCATGCACCCTTAAAATAGCATCTGAATAACGCGCCACTGACTTTAGACTAAGTTTTTCCTGGTCTGTGGCGGAATTGTTTTCTGAAACTGCAGAATAGCACAATAGTCTGTGGAGGGAAAAGTCCACTGTGCGTCGAGTGCAACATAGGAATGATACATGTGTCAGTGTACAAAGTCAATTGCGCTGGGTGCAAGATAGGCCCTTAATCAGTTCGTATTTAGTTGACAAGGCTGGTATCTGGCTTGAATAAATCCCATTGCCACTTCTGATAGCCAACCTGTTTTAGCTCATCGGCATGTTACATTTAGTCATTTAGAAGACGTTCTTATCCAGAGCAACTTACAGTAAGTACAGGGACATTCCCCCTGAGGCAAGTAGGGTGAAGTGCCTTGCCCAAGGACACAACGTCATTTTGCACGGCGGGGAATTGATCCGGCAACCTTCTGATTACAAGACTCCCTCACCGCTCAGCCATTTGACTCCCTATTCGCTGAGAGTATAGTATGAATTGAGAATATGCATCATGAATTATACAGAAAATAGCCTACATTACAAAGTAGACTGTTGCTCACACAGGGGCAGCCCTAAGTTCCCACATTTCTAAGGATTTTTTTTTTTCACTGACAATTGTGAAAATTAGGCCCTATGTTCCTCCAGACCTATGTTCCCACAGACCTATGTTCCCATATTTATTTTGGGTTAGGGTGAAGAGTGTTTGGAAGCTAGCAAGCTCCTTCAAGTCACCAACTACGGAAAGGTGAACCCTTAATTTTGAAAAAAGCTCTTAGAAATGGGGGAACATTGGGCTGGGGGAACATTGGGCTGGGGGAACATTGGGCTGGGGGAACATTGGGCTGGGGGAACATTGGGCTGGGGGAACATAGGCACGCTCCCACACACACAGTTAAACTGCATAGAGCCCCACTTACAATTGTGATGGTGGTAGTGAACAGTAGATGTGTGTGCTAATGTTAGTGTATCTTCTGTTAACATACTGAAAACGTAGGCTTAAGTGTGTGTGTGTCTGCATCTGTGGGGTGGACCAGTTGATTAGGGAAATCATTGATCTGGGAAAAGCCTTGGACCAGACAGTGAAGTACTGTCAGGGGATTGGGTGGTGCAAACATGGACAGAGTGTTTAGTTAAGGATGGGGACACATGTTCCTCATTGATGAAACATGCAGAAAGTAATACAGGAATATCCTGAAATATACATCATCCTTACTAAATACAAAATACTAATGACCTGAAACATCTGACTGGCTCTGGCAGGGAAAAGTAGGGTTCTCTAAATGCCACCCTAACTGTGTTTATGTTTTGTGTGTGTGGGAAAATATGTGCATGCCTGCATGCGTGTTCTACATGTTTCAGTATACATGTTCCGTACGTTCCTGCATGCGTGTTCCTCTGAACAGTTTTATGTGGACCGCTTCATCTCCATATTCAGAAATAGAAAAATGTGTGAAATATGCATGGCTATAAAAAAAAAAGTGGTTGTGTATGACCTATGTATTATTCAAAGCTGGATATTACTTCACGTAAAGTCGTGTACATGCCATGCACATACAGAATGCCAGGGTTACAGTGGATTATGTGATCTTTTACATTCATCTTTTAAGGGGGAGTCAGTTGACTGAGCGGTTAGGGAATTGGCCCAGTAATCAGAAGGTTGCCGGTTAGATTCCCGTCCATGCAAAATTATGTTTTATTCTTGGGCAAGGCACTTCAACCTACTTGCCTTGGGGGAATGTCCCTGTACTTACTGTTAGTCGCGCTGGATAAGAGTGTCTGCTAAATAACTAAATGTAAATGTTTTAGCATTGCTGTGACACAATTTTTGGTCATTGTCATCATACCACAAGAAGGAAAACACATTTGTTTCAGATCACACCATTCCTCCATATTGCATAGATCACTCTGCTTTCATTTAAACCTTTAAAAATTAGCTAGATATACATTTTGAGTATGTGTCTCTTGTGTGTGTATGCATACAGACTGTCTGTTTGTGACAGATACTATGCAGGCAGAAGTTGGCATGTCGATTCACACAAAAACAGACTTGAGGCTGATCTGATTAAAGAGGCTTGAGGCTGATCTTAAATTAATCAACTCATTGTTCTTCCAACACAAGCCTGCTTTTTGTTGATAAAGACATTGTGTACCGTATTTTTGGGTTTATAACCCGATTTTAAAATGTTCTTGTAACACATTGTAGCACATTTTTATAATAAAACAACAGTAGAAACACTTTTTCGTGAATGCTATTTTGAGTAGCGTCGCTAAAATATTTTGAACTCACACGTCTAAAGGTACATATTAGTTCATTCCCGGGCAATAGAATACATACATTACGCACATACTTTTGTTTTCGAAGTGTGTTACACGGCTGCTGTAATATTGCCTATACTCGTGCTTTGCTTGGTGCGGCCTATATTCCAGTGCAGTTTATAGTCAGATTTACAAACACATAGCTCCCATTCTGGTGGAGTGCAGCTTTTAGAAAATGCGTCTTATTTTCCGAAAAATACGGTATGTGTGTATGCAATTGTGACTATAGTGACTGTGTGTGTGTGTGTGTGTGTGTGAGAGAGAGAGAGAGCTATAGCTCATGCTAACGCTGTTTGAATTTGTCAGCATGTGAGTGTGTGTACCTGTAAAACTGTATATTAATTAGTGGTGGGCATAGATACATTTTTTAAATCTAGATTAATCTCACTGTAAATCTTGGAATAAATCTAGATTACTATGGCTCATTTGAATTCCGCTGAAGGCATACAGAATATGTGTGCTACCCAAATAATGACTAAAAGTAAGTCTTCGAGAACTGGTTTCTCAAGCCAGGTGAGCGAGGAGATTAGTTAGGCTGATTAATTGGCTGATAGAGCTGTGCTGACGGGCTTTCCTCGGTTGCACTCAAACAGAGTAGTTTGACGACGACTCCTCCCCTTCGCTACATCATTGCTTGGCCCGGCATCATCCGCAATTGGGAAGCTTCTTAAAAAGAAATGTTCCCTGAAGCAAACCCGGCGGCTTCATAGCTGCATCCATTTTAGCACATCACGTTTGATGTGGTAATTTCATACACAAGGCATACACACAGGTTCGAAGACTCATTCTCGCCCTCTAAGGTACAATTGGACAAGGTATACATCCGTTCTAAAATATCAAGGTGAAAGTTATCATAGCTTGCGTAGTATAGATCCAGCTCCCAACCCAATTTAAAGAATAGATTAACGGCAATATTTGTTGTTATCGCCCGATAAGAGTCTCACGTGTTGTGGACATGTTTGCCAGCATATGATTAAGGACATTTCTATTTCAAAATGTTGGTTGTTTTACAGGAGGGTAAGGGAGGGGAGATGGATTGCGATTCCAGATAGCATAAACTGGAAACAGGGAAACACAGACTTAAAATATGACAACTGAGAGAAAGTGTTAGTCTGGTAGAATTGTGTGGAGATTAAAACGTGGAGGCTAATAATGTCTCTGTTGTTGTTGGTCCTCGTAACAAAATAATTGGAGAGGTTTTGATTAAGACATTTTGTTGTTAGAATATTCTGTTTTCTGTGTTCTATATTGAGTGGTTGGTTGGCACTCATGTGGAGGTGAACCAGGTGAAATACAAAAATAAAAAATAGAATGCGTGACATAACTCAATTCTTGATCTAAACTGCACCTTATGTATTTGACAATATGACAGTATTTTTGCTGGATTACATTAAGACCTGCCGGATATGATTGACACGTTTCCAGCAACAGGGGTCACTGGTGTACAACAAGCAGGGCACTGAGACAGTGAGACGGACTGTTGTCTATGATTGCGTGTGTTTGTTTCACTTTTCTTATGGGGCATACCAAACACATTTCCATAATGCCAGAGACGGGCACAAACAGAGAGACAGGCACACACACACAGAGAGACAGGCACACACACAGAGACAAGCACACACAGAGAGACAGGCACACACACAGAGACAAGCACACACAGAGAGACAGGCACACACAGAGAGAGACAGGCACACACACACAGAGACAGGCACACACAGAGAGACAGGCACACCGAGAGAGAGAGACAGGCACACCGAGAGAGACAGGCACACAGGCTCTCACCTTGTCTAGCTGTGACAGGAAAGGAGGGACCGATGCACTGTTTTTACTCTTCATCTGTCTTTCTCTCTCCCCCTAATCCCTCAATGGCAAAACCAATCAATATAGACAACCAATCAACAAGATGATATGTGACTGAACTTTCAACTCTCTGGAGGAAGAGTGGTGGTGAGGAGAGAGTTTGGGTGAAGAGAGAGTTTGGGTGAGGAGGGAGTTTAGGTGAGGAGGGAGTTTGGGTGAGGAGGGAGTTTGGGTGAAGAGAGAGTTTGGGTGAGGAGGGAGTTTGGGTGAGGAGGGAGTTTGGGTGAAGAGAGAGTTTGGGTGAGGAGGGAGTTTAGGTGAGCAGAGAGTCTGTGAAATATTATCAAAGTTTCTCTGAGCTCATTAGGCATTCAAAGTTTGTTTTATGTGTCCTGCACCAGATAATGAAGGAGGAAGTTGATTGCAGACTACTTCCTGTCTTCTCTCCTACTGAAATTAACTGATTTTTTACAGCCCGCGGCTAAATCTGATGTGACTTATTTTTCTCATTTTTTCTCTTCTGTCTTTCAGTTCTCTAATGTTTCCATTTGCTCTCTTTGCCTCACACACCATTTCTCAACATGCACCCATTCTTAACTTAGACAAAAGCACAATCTGTAATTTATTGACTCACACCCTGACACACCCCAATTCCACTTGGTGGAGACTGAAGATAAAAAGAGAGCACAAACAGATTTCCACATGTGCAGTGAACAGGAATGATGAATGTGAGATGTGCAAATGCAGCCCTTGGACAAAGCAATCACACCCTAGCTATCAAGGCCAAGGGGGCCACCACATACACAACACTGACAGCCTCTCCTGCCAAGGAGATGGTGAGGGGGTGCGAGTAGGCACACACTCGGCAGTGACAGGTGCTGAGGGTGGAGGTGGAGAAGCTGTGAGTACACACATCAGGAATTTCAACAGACCAAACCTGAACAGTCTGTCTGTCCAGTCTAGTCTTTTGATGTTGAATGCCTATAGGGTTGGACAAGACCAATTACTCATATCTGTGTTAAGCTACTTAGCATTCCATGGCAAGCGCTGCTGAGAAGTTTTATGACATGGGTTAGGGGGTGGAAGGAGGACCCCAACCCTGCCTACACTCTGTAGGTTGAAACAAAACAACAAACAAGACTGCAGTGGTTTGGAACGTCCACAGTGCAGAAAATATCCACACCTCGTCCATCTGTTCCATCAACACTTAATCACCCATTGAACTTCCGTAAACAAGGTCTCCCTACAACAGGGACACGCACAACAGTCAGAGGTAATTTCTATGTAAATTTATGCCGCAGCCATGCAAGTGACTAGAATGGTAAATGTGTCCATTATGTAATATAGACGCATAGATGAACAAAGGCTGTACTCATGTATACATATCCTGAATGGGGCAGCCAATCACAGCGGGTGGAGGGAGAAACAGGAACACTTTCACAGTACTGTTAACCACAATGCCTTTATCTCCTCCCTCTTCCTCTCTCTCTAACTGCTGTCACAGTCTTGGGATTTCCCTGTGGTCCTCTGATCTACAACCCCCACCCTTCTCTCGTTGTTCAACCCAACCTTCATCCAGCCTGTCGAGACAGGCTGTAAATATTCCATTTATGACCAGGCATGAATAGTATTTCTCCCCCCGTTTCCCCTTTCGTTTCTCTCTCTCTTTCTTTTAGAAGCAACCCATGAAGTACAAAATCAATGGGAGCTGAAGCAACCAATACAAATTTACAGCCGCTTTAAATTCCTCACCACGCCTCAAAACAGATGGCCTTGAGGGGAAGAGGGGTATTCCTCTGAGACCAAGGACCACACCGTACAGTGGCCTTTTTCACAATTGTGGTTTTTCCTTTAGCCAATTACTGAATGTAAGGAACATTACGTTCTAAGGTACATTATAATGTACACAAAGTTCTATGGTACTTTACGGTCTTACTGTTTGTGTCAACTACACGCTCGGGGGCATGTCAGACAGGTTAATACAGAGTTGTACACTTGACATCAAAGAAAGACTTTGATGTCAAGAAATGTTTTTTTAAACAGGAGAAAACTCTCTCAGATGGTGTCGAAGAGGCCTGTACACACAAGTATGAGTTTGAAAGGGCAGACAAATTAGGGAGGCTGTCCCGGGGCCAGGGACTGATGTCCGCAAACTGTTGAACACGGTGCGTCCCTCTGCTTTAAGAAGTATCCTGTGTGTCGCCACATGTTTCAATAAATTCTACGTCCTTCCCCCTTTGCATGTAATCGTTTAGAAACATTTGTTGCATTTTAGGGATGTCGTTATCCTTGGCTGTGAAATACAACCACACTTTCGACCGATTTGCTTTAGGCATTTTAAATGCACTAAAAGCTAACAAGCCAACAATAGACTAGAAGAGCAAGAGCAAAATATGTTTACTAGCAATCACGTGCAGTGAATGGTTAATATGCTTTCACGTCCATTTAGGTGAGCACTGAGGGAAAATATCGCATTTTAAAAGTAGCCTACGGTAGCTAGCTAACGGTAGACTACAGAGAAAGTGTGATATTTTTATGTTCGTTTCAGAGTGACAGAGGGAAAATATTTCAGTCCACACATGAAGTGGAACCAAAATAAGCAACCAAAAGTTGCGTGCTAATCCGGTCCAATTCCTACCGGTTGCGTAGGAACCGGTTCCATAGTGGAACCGGGTTTCGGTACCCAACCCTAATGACCACACCCCTTATTAACAACAAACTAATTAAATTGCCTCCCATTGGTTTTGATATTTTTGGGAGGGAATACATAGGTATGTATATATATATATTAGTGCTGTCAGTTTAACGCGTTATTAACGGCGTTAACGCAAACCCAAATTAACGGCGTCAATTATTTTATCGCGCGATTAACGCTCTTTTTGGCCTAGCAAACTTTGTAGTTTTTTTCACATGCTGTTGCAACAACTACCGACGTTAGAAAAACTACAACACCACACCGGATCTAGCTAGACCGGAAACAAAACAACAGGCACGCCAAACACTCGTTTGGCTTGCGAGCTGGCTAAAGAGTAGTACCAGAGCTCGTTTACGGATATTAGACATTCTTTGGTAGTAGGCTAACGTTACGTTTTGAGTGGATGACGAGCGCGAGATGCCGAAATGGATGCCAATAAGATTCTGAATGGAAAGTTAGCTTTTAAAAAGTTGCCAAATGGTTCTATTGACAAGACCTGTGATCTGTGTGTTTTGTCGTTGTAAACTGAGCTATCATCGCAGCACATCCAGTCTGAAATACCACTTGATGGCCAAGCACACAGCTGATGCGAATTCTCTGCCCCCTCGTCAAAGCCAGGCGATTGCAATGTTGTTTTCAATAAAAAAAATATTTGCACAAAGCAATCCGAACCACTTTTCTATGTTGATAAGAGCATTAAAATTTGAAAAAAGATTGGGACAAAAAGAAATCAGGGACATTTAGAATAGATAAAAATGTGCGATTAATTGTGATTAATCGCGAGTTAACTATGACATTAATGCGATTAATCGCGATTAAATATTTTAATCGTTTGACAGCACTAATATATATATATATATATAAATAAATGAGACACCTCTGAACGTTATTCATGATGCTGGTGCCCTCCTCTATTACCGCCGGAGAAGACAACGCTGTCTACTCTGGGTTCATCCCATTCACCGCTCTCGCAGAAACAGCGGGGCATATTACCGTCTGGTTTCATGAGCTGCAGCTTGACGAGGACTTGTTCCAGCGGTACTTCAGGCTGAACCGGGCCGAGTTTGATGACCTGCTGTCTACAGTGGGAGCCGTATAGTGAGGCGCAACACCTTGTTCCGCGAGGCGATTAGCCCAGCTTAACGCCTCACTATCTGTCTACGGTAAGTAGTAATAACTTTTATAGTGAATTGTTGTATGTCTTCTCAAAAGAAAAAAACTGTAGATATTATCTACAGTATATCTCATATTTACTTATCAAGAGTCCAATGGTAAGTTTTGATGTAGCGATCAAATAGGCACGTTATTGTTTATTTTGTTAGGCCTGATTTAATCCAATTGTCCTCATTGTTCATAGATTAATGCACAGCAGATACGCATTAAAAAAGTGTATGATGTTTCTTTGTAGATACCTTGCCATGGGGGACTTCATAGCTATTAGCTATAGCTGTCGTGTGGGCTCCTGCACTGTGGCACGCATTGTCGCAGACGTGTCTCAGGGCATTTGGGACTGTCTGGTGGAGGAGTACATGCCTCTGCCAACCAAGCAGGACTGGAGGGACATTGCTGAAGGCTTCCTTCAGAGGTGGAACTTCCCAAACTGCCTGGTTTCCATCGGTGGCAAGCAAGTTGTCATCCTGGCCCCTCACAACAGAGGGTCACTGTACCACAATTACAAGCGAACATTCTCCATCGTTCTCCTTGCTGTTGTGGACGCCGACTACATGTTCCGGGTCATCGAATTTGATTTCGCATTTGGTTTACCCCTGAAAGATGGAACCCTGTACTTACTGTAAGTCGCTCTGGATAAGAGCGTTTGCTAAATGACTAAATGTAATGTAAATGT
The DNA here is from genome assembly GCF_054491055.1 of Hypomesus nipponensis. Classification (NCBI taxonomy): domain Eukaryota; kingdom Metazoa; phylum Chordata; class Actinopteri; order Osmeriformes; family Osmeridae; genus Hypomesus; species Hypomesus nipponensis. The sequence goes on from NC_140369.1 coordinate 26,826,818, forward strand.
AAAAGCGGTAGCAAACATTTCTCCTATATAGTGAACAACCATGGGCGTCAGCAGCATTTTAAGAGTGGGGGACACATTTTGCATCTTTTTTAAAGATGTAGATGCAATTTCCCGCATTCTGCTGCATTTACCACAACTATTTACCATAGTTGTTAAACATATACTGAGGGGCTGGACATCAAAATATTTTGAAAACTAAACTTCCCAATAAGCAATCCCTCAGCAACATAGCTGTCTCCACTGCCCCTGCATGCTGCCCCTGCTTCTGACTCACTCTCAACCACCAAGGCCAGGGGTCACTACCTTCCTCGACCTTTAGCCGATATATTATTAGCCAATGCAGTTAATTCATTTTGACGGAACTTTTCCATTTTAACCGGCAAATTTTTTATAGCCTTTACGCTATTTATTATGTCTATGCTTTTCCTACTAGATGTGGTTTCTATCTTCTGTGTCCAATCCAAAGGTCCAATCAGGAGCTGTAATAGCAATTACCATGACAACTCATTCACTCAACGTTGGCAACCTCTGTGGATCACCCAGGTTGTGTTTGCCATTCGCAACAACGCAGACTAATCGATTTGCTAATGGTAGCTTGCCCACCTGTTCTTCCTTAGCAAAAATAATGGCGTGACAAAACCCAGCGAAAAGTTGATTCAGAAAAATCGCAAATTTCAGACAGAATGGACTGACAAGAACGCATTTGTGTTGCCGGTGGGGAGCACAAAACCGATATGTTTAATCTGCAATGAGACGGTTGCCGTTGTCAAAAGTGGTAGAGCTAACGTGAAAAGTCACTAAGACACAAAGCATAGACACTGAACAAAATTACCCCCAGAACTCTGGTCAATGGGAGAAAGATGCCCAGGGGCACGGGCACTGTGCCCTCCTAAACCTAAGTCTTTTTTGAATGGGAGTCAATGGGAGAGGTAAGGGCCAGAAAAATAAACCATGGTCCGTTCCAGACCCTTGACCAGTAGCGGACTGGCCATTGTTTTAAGCGTTTCAAGCGTTTTTTGGCACAGCCCAAAAAAGTATTAGACATATACTCCATTTACCAATACCGACTTTATTATGCATGGGCAGCATACTAATATGGAGAGAAGGACTCTCATTAGATATCATCCTGAGGGTATAAGCTTTCAGACGTATGGTTTTAATGGTTGAATTAGTTTTGCCTTCATATTACAGACTAACATGTAGCAATGAAATTCTGCAAATTGCCAAAATTACACCTTGTTTAATATGTAAGACAATTCTGAAATAAAGGGTTTTTCTCTCCACTTTTTTCAGTCGTTAGAAAAACTAGCATGTTAGCTAAGGTTAACTCCAGATTAGCTCACGGTTGTTATAGCAATTTCTTTTGTAGCTACTTGGAAAAAACGTCCTTGTCATCTCTTTCTGCCTGAAATAGACGCCAAGGTCTGAACACGGCCAAAAGTACAACATATTTCAGACCCAGATTAAGAAATCAACAAATGTTCCACTTGTAATGGGTAGAAATAAAATATGGTATTGCCTAGTGCAGGGGTAGGCAACCCAGGTCCTAGAGAGCCGCTGTCCTGCATGTTTTAGATGTTTCCCTGCTCCAGCACACCTGATTCAAATGAATGGGTCGTTATCAAGCTCTGTGGAAGCCGGGTATTGACAATTCATTTGAATGGACTAGACTATGCAGCTAGCACAGAAGAAAGTTATGTAATGTGACAAGACTGAATTTAAAAGTACAAAAAACATGCCAGGGAGAGAAGTATCAAACAAGACCGGGTGTGCAGACACACATAGGATAAGTTTCTCCTCCATCTTTAAATTGTAAAACCTAGAAATGTTTACCATGACCAATGGTTGCTACGTTACAAAAAACCAATCTAATTGGCCAACGCTAGCGTTTAACGCTCTTCATTTACAAATTACATTTTCAACTCGCAATGCTCCGCTCGCCTTCCCAGAATGCCCTACACGAGCGTCAACGCTCGGCTCCATTGAAAATTAATTGAAAGCCGACGCCCCGCTCCGCTGTAGTGGACACGCACTGTAACGCGTGGAACCATCGCTGATATTTGATTCACAAAACGTTACATTTAATAGATTATTTCGTTTTGATTTTGTAACAATTGTTCACACTGACACCCTTTTCGCTGCTCAAGAAAGTTTTGACACCTGACCTACTCAACACCGGTTCAATTAATGAAGTCCACGCATCATACAGATGTTCCTTGAAGTTTATTTTATCTCTCTCTCTCTTCAACTAACACCGTGAAAACTACGAAAATAAAGGACAAAAGTTTGAATTATTGATCTGCCATTTTAGGTGGGTTAAATGGCGCTGCATACATTGAAACATGCACAAACGTATTCACTTTACAAACGTAATGACATTACATTGTGGCTCCAATCACACATAAATCAGTGATGGCAAACTATGAAAAAAATACCATGTACACCTTTGTTGAATCATGTGCAGATTTTCGTTGTGACTTGTTAGTTTCTTCTGCAGCCATTAACTCTTCTCTGACCCACAATGCCGTTTAACCTTTGTAGCTCTGGTCACATCACTCAACTAAATAAAAGCATTAAACCGGTAACTAAAACATATTTCCTTCTTAACATTATCCTTTGTTAAATTAAAACAGATGACCTTACATTAAATAATTCTTGAAAAATCTGAAACCTGTCTCTCCAAAACAGTTATACTGGGTTTTGTTATGTTTTCAGGAGTCCTAGCAGTAGGTAGTGGAGTGGCCTTCTTCCTGCTGGACTCCCACAGGACCGGGAAGCACACTTTTTGTGGATTTCGTTCTTTTCTGATAGCTTCCCAAAGTTTTGAGTGAAAAAAATAGTTCTGTTGTATTTTGCAAACCTGCCTTCCTTTACCCCTACCCAGGGCATGCCACAGTGTTGATAACACCCACCGTGACACTGCTTATGCGGGATGGCAGTTGTTGGGCTCAGTGAAGCCAGCTAATGAAAATAAATCCTGAGCATGAACTTCCTTTGTAGTACAGGCCCCTTGTACAGATATTTCTCCCTGAGATGTTAAAGGAATAATTGACTGATTTTATAGGGTATTTCACACTGTTCCTTAAGGTCTAATAATAGGGTATGTGTCATTGGTTGGGCTGAAAAAAACAGGGTGCTGTCTCCACCTTCGATGTTTCAGTGAGTGATGTTGGCCATGTTTTGTCTTTGTTCCACAGCGTCACTTGTTGTAAACTAACCAATCAGCGCGCAGCTCATTTAAATATTTATGAGCATGCCATAAAAGGGAAAAAAACCTCTTGTTTCTTTCTTGGGCAATTTCACAGGGTTGCATTAGGGCGCATAGTTCATCAAAATGATGAACGAGTTCATGAACTTTCATTCAATGAACGCGTTCAGGCACAACACTGGTGATGAACATATGGTCAGAACAGCACCTCTTTTCAGCAACAGCTTCTTAGCAAATCCTGCTTTAAATTGTCCAAGGTTTTCAAAACTGTCTTTGGTGAAATGGTTCGAGCAAATTAATAATTGAGTGTCCAACTTCACAGAGACCTTTTCATAGACAAACATCAGCCATGTCTGTCGAGTGTTTGGTTCCTTGGGAAGACTATGAAAAGTGTCAGCATGCCATGTACAGCCTGGAACACTGCATTTACGACCGTGGTCCATTCAATATTGTTGAAAAACTTCCAGATTTTCTTTTTTGTGGAAGTACGCAGCTAAACTAGTTTCTGAGATCTACGCGACCTCCATTCATGTTCCTGGGCCCGAACACCAGGGGCTGGTGGAGCCACCGATCTGAATTTTTGGAAACCGCCCGTTTTACAGCGGCAGTTTCAAATTGTGAGATTTGATTAGTAAAGAGATGTCAATGGACTTTGAGGTTCACTGTCTGTCCATTTTACCCACCAAACTGTTGTTATTCAACTATGACAAGGTAACTCAATATTGTAGTCAATGACTCCTTTAACAATCATGGATTTTTGGCAGCTTGCCATACTGGCATAGACAGATGTTTACAAATTTACAGATCAGTGCAGTTTTATAATTTGACATTTTCCATTTATTGAAACTAGCCCGATCAGTCACATGAGCAGCCTCACCAACCACATTAACATAATCTAATGTTTATCCTGCTGTAAAAAAGAGACTGCTGCAGTGCTCATTTCTGTGTCCATTGCAGCATGTACACCCTGACATGGTGCCGCAGTCCTTTCCCTTCCTAACCACCCCCTCTTCCTCCCACGCACACACACTGGTTTGAAACACTCAATCACAGACCCTCAATTCTGGCCCTGCAGTCTGATTATTTTTGTGCACATGCTCGTGCATTCTAGCCCTGCCACACAATCCATGTTAAATCATACTCTTGTCATGGAACAGCCAGTAGAAGAGTAATTTGAACCTTTTTTCCCTTTATGTAACCAAGTAAGACCCATCTGGGTTACAGTTTTTTTCCAATTGCTTACGCACAATTTTGAAAACAGGGCTCACTTTGTCAAAACACAACACATGATTCACACAACTAGACACACAAGTAACAGAACACCTTCAATATTTTGCAAAATGAAGCACTTAGTTCAAAACTATACAATCATGTATAAAAAAAAACAATTTCTGTCACTGTATGCGACACACATGGTTCATAAAATTAGACTGTTTGAACAAACTGTAGTGCCCAATTTTTAACACTTTTACACTATTATTTTCTAATGATATAACCTGCTTGATTTTGTCAGAGATATTGTTCCAGTATAGTACGTACAAGTAAATGAATGTGTTGACCAAACACAACACACAAGACCAGTACTGCACACTGCTGAAAATATGTACTGTATTTTTCCACATTATCTACGTAAAGGTTGCATTTTGGGCAGAAAATCTGAACATATTTCAAATCAAATACTGTAGTAGGCTACATAGTAGTCTCTAAACACACCAAATACATTTGTGGAGACAAAAGAAAGAGTACAGCAAATGAAATACAGTACATTATTTTAAACATTTTACTGTACTGTAAGCAGCAGAGAATATGAGTTTTCACCTTTGTTCTTGTCGAAATGTCCAAATAATTGTTGCAACAGTATATCTCCTGAGGTTGGGCTAAACTCTCTGTCCAGCCTCTGTCAATGTTGCCCCATGGTTCACAACATGGTCAACCAATGTTCAATGTTATTTGAATTTCATTAGATACTGTAAATTTGTCCCTCTTCTTCCAGGTCTACCGCTCCCTCTCACTACCTTCCTCCATGGGCTCCCCCTCTCATCCTACCTCTCCCTCTTCCTCTACCTGCAACCTGCCTTCCATTTTTGATGAGGACAGGTACACTGACCTGTTGCCTTTTTACTGTATAGTGCTTACATTTACAATTAGTCATTTAGCAGACGCTCTTATGCAGAGCGACTTACAGTAAGTACAAGGACATTCTCCCCAAGGCAAGTAGGGTGAAGTGCCATGCCCAAGGACACAACGTCATTTGGCACGGCAACCTTCTGATTACTAGCCCGACTGCCTCACCGCTCAGCCATCTGACTCCCGCTTACACCTGATTGGTATGTTTAAAGTTTAGCACTTTAGTGCTTGTACACCTGACGCCCGTGTTTGATATATCTGTTCACATGTGTGGCATTTTAAAAGGCAGTGTCTTAAAAAGGCAATGAAGTGACAATCTTAAATTTCTGTGTTTAATTTAGAAAAGTGTGTTTAATGATTTGCAAAACACTGTGTAGTATTTTGCAAATAGTGTGAGGATGAGAATGTGATTATAGTTGTGCAGGTATGCGCTTCTTTTTGCTCCTTGAGTATCAGATTTCAGTAACTGTGTGTTATTTGACATTTTTGTGTCTAAGCAATTGGAAAAAACTGTAAAAAAAAAAGTTAGCATGGGCAACCTGGTAAGACGAGCAAAAGCACCATATAGCCTACATAAACTACTGCAAAAATATGTGCAAAAGATAGTGTTATAGAAAAAATTCGAAACAGGTGACATGCTCTGGTGAAGGGGGCAGTTGTCGGCCAACCTCATTTCTCAGTTTTTTACAGATTGTGAAAGTGCAGTTTGTAAGCTTTCAAATTATATCATATGTTGGAATCTGGAAATTGGTTAAAAGATTTGTGTATCTGAATGTTGGTAATCCTGGATAGATCTATCCCAGATATTCGGCTTCAAAGATTTTAGACCTATTCACGCCCCTTGTGTTATCTTTGGGGTAAATTTGACCCCATTAAATGTTTAAAGATCCTGTAAAGAAAATTCCATGATTTGCTTCTCAGTACATTATATACGTGTGAAATGAGATACGACACCTCTCCTGACTTATGGCATGTCCTGCACAGGAGAAAACTCTGTCAGTTGGTGTCGAAGAGGCCTGTACACACAGGTTTGAGTTTGAAAGGGCAGACAAATTAGGGAGGCTGTCCCGGGGCTAGGGACTGATGTCTGCAAACTGTCGAACACGGTGCGTCCCTCTGCTTTAAGAAGTATTCCGTGTCTCGCCGCAGGTTTCAAGACATTTTGAGGTTATTGCTGTTTAATGGTAACTTGTCTAACTACATGCTCTTATTGTTCTCCCCTTTGGGACTTGGTTTCTCAATGAATGCTTCATGTTTGGCTACCTGCAATGTTTGGGGCTATCTCGTTGTTATGATCAGTGACCTATGCACTTTTGTAAAACTCTCTTGGAAGTCGCTTTGGACAAAAGTTTAAAAGCTAAATGCATAAATGTAAATATGAACTGCATTAACCTTTGCACGTGATCGTTTGGAAACATTTGGCGCATTTTGCGATGTCGGAATCCTTGGCTGTGAAATACAGCCACACTTTTGACCGCTTTGCTTTAGGCATTTTAAATGCCCCGCTTGTCCGGGGGTCGGGTGACTTCCCTCTCCCCGGCCACTTCCACCAGCTCTTCCTGGGGGACCCCAAGGCGTTCCCAGGCGAGCCGAGAGACATAGTCCCTCCAGCGTGTCCTGGGTCTTCCCCGGGGCCTCTTCCCAGTGGGACGTGCCCAGAACACCTCACCAGAGAGGCGTTCAGGAGGCATCCTGGCCAGATGCCCAAGCCACCTCAATTGGCTCTTCTCTAAGTCTCTCCCGGATGACCGAGCTTCTCACCCTATCTCTAAGGGACCCGGAGATGGCACTGCACCCTTTTCCGGTCGATAACAATGGCCTCAGATCTGGAGGTGCTGATTCGCATCCCAGCCACTTCACATTCGGTGCGAACCGCTCCAGTGAGAGCTGAAGGTCGCGGCCCGATGAAGCCAAAAGGACCACATCATCTGCAAAAAGCACTGACCCGATCCTGAGGTCATTAAACCGGACCCCCTTCACGCCCTGGCTGCGCCTAGAAATTCTGTCCATATAAGTAATGAACAGAATCGATGACAAAGGGCAGCCCTGACAGAGTCCAACCCTCACCGGAAACAAGTTTGACTTACTACCAGAAATGCGGACCAAACTCTGGCACCGGTCGTATAGGGACTGGACAGCCCCGATCAGGGAATCCGGTACCCCGTATTCTCGGAGCACCCCCCCACATGAGCCCCCGAGTTCGACACGGTCAAACACCTTTTCCAAATCCACAAAACGTGTAGACTGGTTGGGCGAACTCCCATGTACCCTCCAGGACTCTGCGGAGGGTATAGAGCTGGTCCACTGAACTGGCCAGGATGAAAACCACATTGCTCCTCCTGAATCCGAGGTTTGAAAATCCGACGGACCCTCCTCTCCAGGACCCCTGAATAGACTTTCCCAGGGAGGCTGAGGAATGTGATCCCCCTAAAGTTGGAGCACACCCTCCGGTCCCCCTTTTTAAAGAGGGGAACCACCACCCCAGTCTGCCAGTCCAGAGGCACTGTCCCCAATGTCCACTCAATGTTGCAGAGTCGTGTCAACCAAGACAGCCCTACAACATCCAGAGCCTTAAGGAACTCCGGGCGGACCTCATCCACCCCAGGGGCCCTGCCACCGCGGAGCTTTTCAACCACCTCGGCGACCTCAGCCACAAAGATAGAAGGCCCCCCCCCCGATGTCCCCAGACTCCTCGTCGGAAAGCGTGTTGGTGGAATTAAGGAGGTCTTTGAAGTATTCCTTCCACCGATCCAGGACGTCCTCCGTCGAGGTCAGCAGCGCACCATCCCCACCGTATACAGTGTTGACAGAGCACTGCTTCCCCCTCCCGAGTCGTCGGATGGTGGTCCAGAACCATTTTGAAGCCGTCTGGAAGTCATTCTCCATGGCCTCGCCATTACCCTGCAGTTACCTAAGGCTAATGTCGGTAACAGTCCACGTCTAAGAGCCCGAGAATATACTATCTTATATTCTCATTAGATGCGGACTGTTACCGACATTAACCTTAGGTAACTGCAGGGTAATAGTAGAGTATTTTTTTAGTAATTCTGCTGGAGCTTGGCCGTCTTTACCTACTTAGTAGCAGTGGTATTTACCCAATAACACATTATAATTTACCATATATATCTCCTGTAGATACCAACTTACTACCAGCGGTATTTAAATAGTAATATTTATAAGTTTCCAGGTAAATACTAAGTTTTGTCTTCTGTCTTTACCTAATTAGGACCAGTGAAAATTACCCAGTAATAACCAGCACGTTAGTAAATAGTTAATGGGTAAATACTTCAAATTGTCGCTGTATTTACCACCTTGGTACCAATCGGTAATACCCAATAATACAGAAAACATACCCAGTAATGACCAGCACGTTAGTATTTAGTTAATGGGTAAATACTTACTATCTAGGTATTTACCACCTTGGTACCAATGGGTAATACCCAATAAAACACAAAACATACCCTTTACTTTCTATGTAAATACCTAGTACTTAAGTGACTGTAAAAGGAAGGGTTACCGATGGTTTTGTAAATCTTTCTTTCTTTAGTTAATGAACTGTTATTCGTTCCTTACGAGGGGTGCAAAACCGAACTGCAGAAAACGAATTGTTCAACACAAACCAGGCCCCGGTTTTTAGATGTAAGCCGCGGTTTGTCGGATCTATGAGGAAACACAACCTAACACCCTTTGGCCTTTCCCGGAGTGTCCGATGAACTGTCAGTATATCAACGACAATGTCCATTTAAAAGGCTATTTAAGTAGTCAACAAAGACATAAATTAACTGACATAAACCTTAAAAAAAAAAAAAAAACATTCTGGAGGTTTAAATTGCTGAGGTCAAATTATACCGAAGTAGGTATTTTTTTAAAATCTGTTTTTAGGTTCAGAGAGGTGTGATTGTTTTGTGTTGACCAGCGCTCTATGTTCTAATGATTATTACACCGCAGTGAGGAAAGAAAAAACAATATTCTGGAAAAATTCCAGGATACTGTTTTCCCTTACAAAGAAGAAGTATACTTTGTTTAAAAAGTATACTATTATCACGTTACTTAAAATATACTAGCAGTGTACTTATTTATATACTATTTTTGTACTAAGTAAACTGAATTGGCCCACTTTTTAGGTCATTTAGTACACTTTAAAGTAAACCTATTTCAAGGTTTACTTTTGAATACTGTAAAGTAATCTGTGTAGTGCATTTTCAGTTCATCAAGTATACTTCCTAAAAAGCCTCAAAGTATACTTTGCAATACTTTCAAGTGCACTTCCAATTAATTTAAGTACTTCAAGAAGTAAACTTAAAATGTAATTTCACTATGACTTATTAAATTATTAAAATGTTAAGGAGCCCCTCGTACGCCTCAGATCTTGCGTCACTTGGCGAGAACGGGGGCCCTCACAGAGTTACACTGCAGATTGTGAAAGAAGCTATTTACTGCACATGCATTGATGCCCTATAAATCCAGCACTTCTTATGAAACTTAAGTCATTTAACTCATGGTTACAATGCTAAACCAGCACAACAATGACAATTACCACGCAACAAAACACTACATTCTAAGCAGACACATTTATAAAAAGAAATTCATTAAGTTACATTTGTATTTCGAACAAACGGCAAACTTATCAGCAAATTTTAACACTAATTACCGCCTTGCATCATGGGAATTGACCTGCCAATGAGCCACCTTATCTTCATTTTTTCACATCGTTATTTCATTCTTCAGTCAGTTTGACAGTATAACCTTCAAATGCATAATGCAACCCTTCTGTCTGCTTCTTTCTCAAGTAGCTTTTTCGTTTTTTCCTTTAATACTCAGTAATTAATGGCAGTAATTCACTGTGCAATGCATAATAGATTTTCATTGACATGAATAATTACATTTACATTATTCATTTAGCAGACGCTTGTATCCAAAGCGACTTTAAGAGATAGCTTTACAAAGTGCATAGGTCACTGATCATAACAACAAGACAGCCCCGAAAAACATTGCGAGTAGCCAAAACATGAAGCACATATTGTGAACAACCAAAATAAGTACCAAACGGAAGAACCATAAGAGCATGTAGTTAAACAAGTTACAATTAAACAACATGAACCGCTATAAGTGTAATTGTACTTGTACAATTAAAACAAGCAACAATAAAATCAATATATCACAGCGAGTATGTACAAACATTTAAATCAGTTACCACTAACCACAAGAGCAACAAGTCTCAAAGCAAGAGTCATTGTGATCCTGGAGGAAACTAACATTGGGTCAAGCAAACCATTACTAAGTAGCGTTGTACTTCCGGAACAAGCGCGTCTTGAGTCTTTTCTTGAAGATGATGACTAAAATGACTAAAAAATGACTCAATGTAAGATGGAAAGACAGTCAGTGTCTCTGATGGAGGTGGGGAGCTGGTTCCACCATTGGGGGGCCAGGCAGGAGAAGAGCTTGTGTTGGGACCGGGCGGTCTTAAGCGGTGGGACCACCAGGCGGTTGTCTGAAGAGGACCATAGGTGGGTGGCGGGTGTCAGGCTGCAGGAGAGACTTGATGTTGTCGGGTGCAGTCCTGACGACATCAAGTAGCTGCGCGCTGCTCTGTGTACTTCCACTGGGTTTACAAAGAAGAAAGTTTTAGGATATTGAAAATGGACCATCGTAAATGCAGTGTTCCAGTTTTCTAAGGAACCAAACACTCAACGGGCTGTGATGTTTGTCTATGAGGAAATCCCTGTGTTCCCTTTATGTTCCCTGTGATCCCTTATGTTCATCACAACTGCAAGCAGTGGTATGATGTTGTCGCTAACTACAGTTATTAGCAATGTTAACGTATCCTGCCTGTATCTAGCATCGGTAGAATGTGTGATGATTTTGTTTATTGGCAACGTTATTTCATGTTCCTGACTGTGTTACATTCCGTGTTGTCATGTCAATCTAAAATTCAAGATGAATGTTTGTCCAGATCTTTTTCAGCAAGATAGCTGGAACTAACTGAAGCTGAGTTGAATCACGATAGTTTGTTTGCTAAGCTGTAGTGCTAATGTTACCTAAGTTGATCCCGTTTGCTTCGACAACAGAAGTGAAAATAACTAACGTTATTATTTCAAATGATATCTAGTCAATCTGGAGGAGGAGGGAGGGAGAGGATGGGTGTGCGGATGAGGAGCGTTGTTTTCCTTCTGAGGGAGGCAGAAAAAAGAGAGGTAGATTAAGTTGTGGAGAAGGGGATGCCAAGGAGAAGGCAAGAAGGAGGGTGAATGAAAACGGGTGATGGAGGGTTGAGGAGTTGTGGTCCAAACGAGTTATGGAGAGTAGTCAGCACTTCATCCTAGCCTGCTATCAATGAGAGTGCTGGGAATGGGCCTTCCATCATCCATCCCCCACCCCCTCTGGACTTACTCATGTAGATGCACACTCTAACCACACACACACACAGTCCTACACCAGCAACCCACCTACGCCCAAAACAAACACACAATATATACAAATGTACTCCCACGCACACCAAAAACATTGACAACCAAAACCAAGCCAGTGTGACATACACTAGACTAACACTAGATTTTGTTGACTCAATCAACAGGAGGTAAATCTCTCTACATCTGTAAATCTCCCAGGTCGCTTTTGCCTCAAAGACAGTAAACACATTGGGCTTTGCTTCTGGGAGGAAAATGGACCTTTGCAGCAGTTACCACTGTTTTACTGCTCCCTTGGGTCTTCAAAGACCCCCTGTATTACCATGGCTACCTTACCATTCCCTGTTTCTGAGTCTGCAAGACCGAGACAGTGTGTACAGAATCCTTCTCTGTGATCAGAAGTCAGAATCAGGTTTATTTTCCAAGTGTATGCGAACAAGGAGTTTGCTTTGGTGTGCAGGTGCATACAATAAACATAAGAGTATTAAAAGGGGTTGCAGTCTTTTAAAAATGTACAACAGAATGCTAACAATTCCTAATAATTCTAAACAATACTGTAAAATATAAACTAGGATAGTGCAATAGGGCTGTTGCAATAAAGTGACTGAGGGGAGCGTGACTGTAACATTTCATACTTTATACGTGTTATGTGTTAGTCACAGTTCGGGTTGATAGTGCCCTGGAAGCGGAAGGACTCCACAGTGTTGACTGTCACACAGGGTGATGACCCCCCGCCCCCGCAAAGTATCTGGGACGGACTCTGTCTATCCAGCCACCCTCAATCACTGTGCTAAACAACTGTCTCCAGTGTTCACCAACATCTTCAACACCTCTCTATGTGCCATTGCCATTTGCCAGCCTGTTGGTTTCAAATCATCCACCATCATCCCTGTGCCCAAAAAGCCAAGGCCAACACTACTAAATTATGATACAATGTGTTCTCTCTCAGACAATTACTGGTAAAATGAAGGTGAGGAGAATGTCTCTTTAAAGGCAGGGTAGGCAAGTTGCGCTTATATTAGCTATTTTAGCTTCTTTTTGACACGATTCAAACCAAAATATCCCACCTCCTCCCTTCAAAGCCACTCCCACAAAACTAAATTAACGAGCATTGAGTGAATGGGTAGAGTACGCGCAGGTAGGTAGGTACACAGAAAGCCCGTCCAATCAATAGGTAGGGTACCCTTCAATGATTGGTTGTGTTTATTATAGTATTGCGACACCCACAGATGTCGGAATGATTTCACCGTCAAACCATTAGACATATTGGTTGCTATCAAGATGTGAAGTTACTTTCGGCAAATATGACAAAAAGTGTTTCTCAACAACATTCCCTGCCTTTAATGCTCCTCACTTTGTTATAACGTTACCACAAGTGGACATTTACAGAGACTGTACTGGATAGGTACAGTCTTCATGCTGCTATTAAGTATACTGTCACTTCTATTACTGTCTCAAGCATGTAAAGGGAACTGTTTAGTATGAGGTAGTTAAAAGGAATGCAGGTTAATCCTCTATGCAGGGGCGGACTGGCCATTGGGGATAGAGGGGGAACGGCGACGGGGTTGGGATGGTCCAAAATACCGGCCCACTTCTTTCACCAACCGGCCCTCCCTCTGACATCGCTGGCACCTCCAATTATTTTCCATATTACACAGCTTGAACACGTATAATGTATAATATATAAAGTTGCCTTACCTTGCATACTCAACATTTGCATCACTCGCTAGCAGATGAAGTTGTTTTTGAGAGTGAGAGCATGTCATCAGCACCAAAACGTAAAGGTGGAGCTGAAAAGCTCAGGGAAAAAAAGAACGATACTTGCGATGCATTGAGTGGGCCGTGCGCCGTATATTGAGTGGGCCGGTCTGACAGTAACTCCCGGTCCACTTTTTTCCCCAGTCTGTCGCTGCCTCTATGGTACGAATAATGACGCCAGTTGGTAAAAAAAAAGTGATGTTTTTTGTATAAAAATAGACCAAGTAAACATAATTTAAAGATATTTAAAAAAAGTTATTCATTAATGGTAAGGAATGAAACAAGGGTTAATGTAAAAAGAATTGAGTAACATCTAGTACAATACTATATATATATACTATATATAAAATATGCAGTCACCTCACCCATTTAAACCCGTTACTCATGCCATTTGAGATGGAAAAACCTATAGGAATGAATGCGTTTAAGAGCGAAAGCATATTTCAGCAAACTTTACATACATGAACTATCAAACCAAACTATTATAACCCTCTTCAAAACAAGTGAGTCACATTTCAGTGTTTAAAAGTGTGTTACATTTAATTGCTTGTTTTCAATTTCCAGATGTGTATTTCTCAGACCTCAACAAGGATGAAATCCCTTATGTGGAACATAACCCTGTGATACCACTTCCTTGACCTCACCTTTGTTCCGTAAAGAACAATCGGGCAGGTCTAGAAAATCCACACCTCGCATACTTTCATTGTATTCTCATCCTAAATGTGCATGAAGACTGTTAGGTTGGCTGAGGAGTTGAGAGGAGTATGACAACATGATTATCATGCCATTTAACTGCCCTGAGCTGGACTCTATTAGGCCTGGTTTACTTCTCTTCAATGGCAGACTTCCAAACCTGTGGTAACATGGCTTAAGGACAACAAAGTCAAGGACCTGGGGCCTGTTCCATAAAGGCCGCTCAAAAAAGCTAGACTTAAAGTCCTAAACCAGACTTGAATAAGTTTAGTTAGTCAAGCGGGGCTAAAGCGGTTCCATAAAGGCCCATTTCAGCTCAAATCAAATCAAATTTATTTGTATAGCCCTTTTTACACGCAAGCATGTCACAGAGGGCTTCACATATGCCCATAGAACTGCCCCTCAACCAACCTAAACCCTCAAGGAAGACAAGGAAAAACTCCCAACGGGAGAAAAAATGGAAGAAACCTTGGGAGGAGCAATTCAGAGAGGGATCCCCTCCTCCAGAGACGGTTGGTAAGAGAGAGGAGCAGAACACAAGCTAAACATAGTCATACAATGTCAATGGGTTTTGCTCACGCAGTCCTACTAATTCAAGTCAGATTTAAGTAGCCAAGCTAATTGCGCGTGCACTCTATTCTTAAGCAGCCCGAGAGGTAAAACATGGATCATACAATCCACCACGGCAAAAGCAATGCACACGGCCACGTGACTTCTTCCACAAAGAACGTTCCCTTTAAATCATGTACAATGACAGCTCCCTCATCCACCGCTTCAATTAAAAAAAATGACACCCCATGATTGACGTTGTGAACGATAGGCTACGTAGGTCGAAGACCTTTTAAAACCTTTACTTTGTTGATTAAAAAATACCCTCTAAACTCATCTAAATTTGCTTTTTTGACATTGTTTAAAAATAAATAGCCTACTATTAATCAATACATCCAGTAGCCTAACTTTTTAACATGGTTTTTGTGGGAAATGGAGGGCAGATTTAGGTTCGTTTTGCAATTGTAGGCTACCGTTAAACAATTATATTGCTATGATAATTATACTCAAACAATTTAGATTGAGATATAGGCCTGTGTCTGATGCCTAAACATTTGAAATCACAAACTAACATCCATACATTAATGGCTGTGGTGTGTAGCCTATCAAAGCATTGTCCATCATTGTTTAATGCATTAGGCTAAATGTTGTAGCCTATGTAAGCTATTTAAGTTGATTTTCTATCAATGTTGAACAGATTGAACTGATGAGAATAAGAAAATGAGAATATACGTGGTAAATTTTCGTTTTCCGTTGGGTCAGTGTTACAGGAATGTCTGGTGAAGCACCAAGTCACACTAAGCCTGCCAGTTAGTCTGACCCTGACCAAACTAGTTTCGCAGGCTAAATTGCCATAGTAACCAAGTTCAAACTACGTTGAGCTAGTTTTATGGAACCGAATGAACTAGAAATGAGTCCGACGAACTGACATAAGTCTGGCTTATTTGGTGAACTTGCTTTATGGAACAGGCCTCTGGAGTGGCCATCACAAACTA
Organism: Hypomesus nipponensis; assembly: GCF_054491055.1. Classification (NCBI taxonomy): domain Eukaryota; kingdom Metazoa; phylum Chordata; class Actinopteri; order Osmeriformes; family Osmeridae; genus Hypomesus; species Hypomesus nipponensis. Next base: position 26,842,555 of record NC_140369.1, read on the forward strand.
AACGTTTAACCCAAGTTAAATAGTTAGTATTATAATAGTATATAACTTCAGACCCACTGGGAATCTGATGAAAGAAGAAGATAATTCTTTACAATTTTTCTGTCATTTCACTTTTATTTACTAAGTTGTTATTTGAACTGACCTAAAATAGGGAATGTTTTCAAGGATTAAATGTCAGGAATTGTGAAAAACTGAGTTTGTATGTGTTTGAATAAGTAAATAAATGTAAACTTTGTCTTCATACTTTGTTTTTTCCCCTGCATGCTTTACGCATCGCCACCTGCGACAGGGTAGCATGTACAAACCACCAGATATACTGTTCTTGCACTTAAAATACAGAGGCCGCACAATTTTTGGGGGAATACTTCTTGTATCACAGACGACAATGTCTTGAACTTGCTTATATAAACAGTCAAGTTAGAGTATGTACATTTTCTGACTCCTGGGGCCTGTACTACGAATCAAGATCAACATGCTCTGGATTACTTTCAGTTACCCGGCTACGCGAAGCCTAACAATCGCAGTCACGATAAGCAGTACTACGACGGCGGTTATCAATTCTCTAACTCAACCCAGATCTTTCCAATCTAGAGACGTGCGCATTCACATAAAGGGGCGGTGTTTGCACCGTATGTCCAATCGCAAACATGGACGAAACAAGAGCCGCATATTTCACGGAGGAGCAGACAATCTTACAAACTTTGTCTGCTCCTCTTGCGTGAAATATTGTAATACAATCATATCAGGAATACAGACATATAATATAGTCAAAATTCAACAAAGTCGCTGCAGCCAATCTGTCAGAAAATAGCAGCTGTAAATGCGTAAGATACATGACTTATTGAAGATCATAATTACATGTGTGCATTCCACAACGTAAAACTTTTGTTGCTGTATTATTTCAGTTGCAACCCTGCAGTGGCAACCCTGCAGTGGCAAACGATTGTGGGAGCAAATAAAAAATAAAACCATAATTCAAAACGGTAAGCCAATACTTGTACATATTTTAAGGCCAACAAGTACAAGGCTGAATTGCCTGAATTTGTCCCTTTTTTAGGATATCTATCAGGGTCACCCCATGATGGAAGGGGGCATTTCTTCAGACCCTGGTGGCAGCAGGTTGGAAGCCCAGGCATATGTATGTTTCAAGTAGCCTAATCTATGTGACCATGTTCATTCAACAATTATTTATGAATATTTTAGGAGTGAAATGTATTACTGTTCTCTGCAGTGACTGTCGTCCCACTGTGCCATACAGAGGTAACAGTGAAACTAATAGTCATACGCCAGTATGTATGCCATATGTGGTTGCTAAATATTGATCCAATATACCATTTACTTTCTCATCCAGGTCCTAAATGATCAGGAAACTGTGTCTGCTTGCTCATTTTGGGGGTACACTTTTGAGTTGTGTTTACCACTTGCAACACAGATGGTGAGAGTGTGTGAACGTGTGGCTGTAATTGAAGTGTCTGTGATAACTTACTAATGGTGGTGGTCTCAACATAAGACACAAGTCCTTAAAGTGCTCATTTCAAATATGACTCAATTGATTAAATTGCTATGGTGTTAAACTCAGCAGGAATAGGAACGTCTTCCTCCCCCTGAGCCTAGGGCCTCCACTTCAAAGCCAAGACAAAGACACAAGGTATAAGCAATGAACCTTGTAATAGTCAAATGGACACCTTCAACTTTGACCAAGTGTGCCTTGGAAAGGGACAATGTTTTTTTGTATTAGGTTGGAGCAGACAATGTGAGGGGCCCTGTATTTAAAAAAAAAACCCTGGAGCTCGATTATTAGAGGCTTTTAATTAAAAAAACAAGGCTGGAGACAGAAAAACTGGAATATGAGAAGAGATAGTAATTGACTGAATGAATTACACTAAAATTAGTTACACTGACATATTTTTCTGTATTCCTAGGGAAGGGAGATCACATGAGGATGTATTTGTTAAACTTTGTTTTACGTTTTGGTCTTTTTAATACCTTTTTGTGGCTTTCTTGTTGTGCCGTTTGAATCTTTTCTGGGGGTTTTCACCACTTATCTCTTTCAATGTCCTAAAAATGCTATAAAAGTGAATGAAACATCAAAATTTAATGAATGTAGTGAAATGATCATTAATGTATCACTTGTGAAGAGCTTTGTACAGATACCCATTGTTCTTCTTGGTTTGAAAGGTTTTGATTGGGGGAAAAAAAACACATTTCTGATATGGAAATGATTAGAAAATGGCTCAAAGCAACCCATGGACAACAGAATGGGTTAAGTTGTAAAATATGATATCATTTGCATACATTTCCAGAAGGGAAATCAGAACATTGAGTGAAAAACCTTGTTTCATTTTGTCAACATATTAGAGTCCAAAGTTTTTACAAAGGGCACTTTGGAAATCTCTTTTTCACCACGACATTAATCAGAATATGGTGGCAACAACCATTAAAGAAAATCTGTTGCAAATAGCGGAGCAGACCTTGTTCTTGCTCTTGCTCAGGTTCTCTGCATCACCCACACTATCAAAGTACCCATAGCGAAATAACAAAACGATATGCATACAGTCTGTGGGACTGTGAGTGCACAGCTTCAATGTGTAGCATTGGCCAAATACGGCTCAAGAAGCTGGCAATATACGTAATTCCCTCTGCTAATAACCTATATCTTTCAGAAAGATACTGATGAGGGAATGCGAAAGGGTTTTGTCAGTCTCTAAATGTTCTGTTTCTTCTGAGCGCACCTCTGACAATCCGCGTACCAAGCTCCATACGAACTTCTATGAACGGTGACAACATTATCGTCAAGAATGAGTTAGTGGGCGGGGTTTTTATACCGGTTGATCTCTGATCTCCAACTTATCCTGCTCCCGACCAGGTTAGCCGTTCAGCATATGTTACCATGGCGATCTACCCCGGTAACAAGTAATCCACCGTCGTAGTACAAAAAACCCTGGGTTGAACCTGAAGTTACCTCGCTAACGCCAAATCTTGATTCGTAGTACAGGCCCCTGGAATTGTAATAGAGTGAATTACACGTAAAATAGTTTGTAAACAACTGATGGCAATGTCATGCAAGTAAATGTCCTAAATGACATGACAAAATGATGATTTGTTAACGTGAATTTTGAGGACTTCAACCTAAGTGTATGTAAACTTCAGACTTCAATTTTGTTTTGAGATGCAGATAATGGCTTTTCAGTACAATCCAAATGGACGTGTAGGTCTATGACTGTAGAGTTTGACAAATGTTTACTTCATATTGTCATGACAATTGCATTTGGGTCAATAGGAATGTGTTTTTAGTGTGGATAGGAATGTGTTTTTAGGAATGTGTCTAGCGTTCTTCATAATGACACTGTGTATGTTTTGTCTGTTAAAGTGTTTTTGTGTGAGCTAGTGTTTTATTGTCTTAATGAAAACTGACGGAGGGCCATAGAGGCGAGGAGTCCATTGCAGAACACATTGGTGGTATTGTGGTCTACCGCGAAAGGCTAGGAGATCTAATTAAGATAGAGACGCACATTCTAGGGTGTAGGTATGTGTGTGAAAGAGAAATTATGTGTGTGTGTTTGGAAGAAGAGGTATAGAAAGTGAGTGAGCGCTCTCACTTATCAACCTCTATCACAAACATTTCTGTGTGTGTGATTTTTCCATACTCAGCAACAGTGCTGCCAGTTAATAGTATCGCTCAAGACTCTTATCATGGTGCCAACATGATTTGTCCATTTTCTGTGTGTGTGTGAGAATAAGATGGAGAGTATGTGAATGTGTGCATCACAGAGGAGTCTCAGAGATGAGTATTGGACTGAGTGAGCGAATGATGGTCATATGAGATGAAACAAGCCAGACAAAAATGACTACAGGAACATCTAACTGTAAACCTACATTACTGTACAGGGCTGCGTTTCCCGATATCGATGGAACGTGTCTGTTACGAGGGTTCTCTACGATCAAACCGTGTGGCCAGGAGTATCATTGAGAGGACTCTTGGGAGATGGAAGATGAGATTCCGATGTCTCCACAAGTCAGCTGGAGGTCTTCTTTCTAACCCTTCAAAATGTTGTTCAGTTATTGCAGTAACTGCAATGCTGCACAACATAGCTGTAAGAGCTTCAACACCCTTGGGTCCTCAAGAAGACCAGTTGGTGGAAGATGGTGTGGAAGATTTAGATGGGCCTCCCCTGCAGGCCCACGATCCTTGGCATGTCCAATATCTGGCTGGCTTTGAAGCACGGCAACTTGTCATTGATGAGTTTTTTTGTGTAGGCCCTGAATGGCTTATGATTTGAGTTTTTGTATGAGTTTTCACTCCCTCCCAGTCCCTTCACCCTGTGACTTTCCAGTCAACCCTGTGGAGTCCTTCCATTTCCTGGGCGCTACCATCTCCCTACACTTTTGGTACATTTCTCTCTCCAGGGTATATGCAGGAATCCTGAAGTTAATTTCAATACCTTTTGAAGACTTTTTGAAGACTTTTTCTAAATATTTTAAGATCTCATCGCCACTTCAAGTTCTAATCTGCAAAAAACCTTAAACTTAATAAACAGTTGTAGTTTGCAAATAAATCTATAGAGCACAACCATACAACAGAACTCAGATAAGCTCGGAATAAACAAAGCTCAAAGCAAAACAAAGCTGCGGTCTACCCGGACAAGAACCTCTCGCCCAAGGAACAGTTTCTTCCAACCCCCAATTCTCACTGACTCATGTCTAAATGGAATGAAGCATAACTTGAATCCAGGAAAAGAATACCACATTAGGCTAAATGAAGTACGGGAGAATTAGACTGCACCTCCCTCTTCCCAGGTAGGCTGTTGTTTCCGCATTAACACTATTCCTCCTGTCTGCATGCTCACATGTTTTGTTGCCCTCCCACCCTCTGCATCTCTCATGCACGCCAGGGGGATCTACCTGTGCCTTGATCATATTCTAGAGAATGACACTCTTGTCTTCACAGGACACTCGGCTCTGCCTCGCTACCAGCCTCCCCAACGTCAGGCTCGGCTTTGCCACCAGCCTCTTCATCCACCGGGCTTGGCATGCTACCAGTCCTATAATTTTAATAAACATATTCAATTGTTGTTGTGTTATTGCACTCGTAAAAGCGTTACGTTACTCGTTACGTGCATTTCTAGTTCTATCGCACATTACAACAGCCATATTTCAATGTTATGGAGGCGACCAGCTAAATAGTTATTTAGAACTAGCGTTGTTAGCTACTCTATCCCTGCCTGTGTTTTCGCTGTTGCTCAGCAAGTATCGTGCCGTGGTGTAGGACTGATCGACAAGCGCATCATACATTTAAGCAATGTAACACTTGAATGTACAGTACGTATGTCACATTAAATAATGTATTTCAGCTCACGCTTGTGTGATGCTGTATCGTTGCACGGTTCAGGATTATATTACAGTAAGTAAAATTGTCTGGTTCAGTACATAATTGAAGTGAACACCACTTTGGTACCTGCATATACCTACAGCTGGCAGCTGTGCTCCGTTGTTGCCGACCTAGCCCCGGTAAATTATCGAGCTAGCTAACTACTAAACTTCTGCTGTGTGGGAATCGCAGGAGCCAACCAGTTGTAGGGCTTACAAAAATACAGGGTGTTGATATTCACAGCCTGGAAACATACCCGTCTGCAACCGACACAAGCACACCCCATGATTTCCCCACCATTGTTCTCTCATATATATTATGTATTATTATTATTTATTTTCCCACCCCTAAGGATCCCTCAATATTTGGACTACATAGACAACGTCAGTGTCAACATTTTTAGCGATTGCGTTGCTGGTATTTTATTTACTTTCCGTTGCATGGTTTAGGAGCCTACAATGTTTTTGTGGCAAAAAGTGCCTTGGGTGCACCAAGGGACCTAAGTGCTAGCCTAACGTCACAACGTCAGCACACGTTAGTAATTAGGTACCAACAAACCATCTGTAACCGACGCAACCCAACCTATTTAACATTGTCATAAAAAAACTACATTATGAAATGTAATGTAGCCTACAATATGATATACGCTGACAGGGCATGACATTGGCACCCGCCCACCCGCCAAATCCGGGTAGAATTTGTGGCGGGTAAAGCAGTCACTCTTAAGCCCAATTTATACTTAGGTCGCAGACACTTTTGAAAAGGTCGCTGACGGAAATGACGTCACGGTCGACACTTTTAACCGTCACTTGGAAGAGTCTCCTACCAGGACAAATTTCTACTGGCGCTGATGTCGTCACATAGTAAACATTTTAAATTGTCAGTTTCTCCAATTGATCACCTAGGCTACAAAGCGTTAACAATGGCTATGAATGTAACGGTAAAATGATTCTGTTGATGTCATGAAAACCTTGAGCACAGGCGACTGTTTGCCGAAGTATACATGCAACAGCCTGAGCGACACTTTTTTTTTTCGTCAACGACCATTTCAAAAGTGTCGACCACGTAATTATAAATTAGGCTTTACTAGCCACTTTGGGAGGCGGAATTCTATCTCTCACTATAAGATTTTTATTGTAGTCTTCTCAAAACAAAATTATCAACTCATTGCAGGGTTCTCAAGCCTCACACATTGACCGTGAGACGAACACATTTCAACCAGCACGCATCGTTTCCCCCTATGTTCATTGCTAAGCAACATAGATGTGCGAAAACTCGTCTCATGGGGCTTTTGATCAAACTTGAGGACCCTGCTCAGTGTAAGGCAAGGATGTGGCGGTAGGCTACATAACAGTTGAAGGAAATCCGAAGGGCAGACAAAAGAGAAAAACTGGTGATGAAAGTGAAACCGAAAATAAAGAGACTAAAATAATTGTGTTGTTTATAAATATATAACTGGACAAAAAGAAATTCTGTTTAGTTCATATAGTTTGCATATTTTCATACAAAAGGAGCTTTACACACTGGCTGACCTGAAGATTTGGCGACACATTTTATGTTGTCTTGATTTTGGGTGTTTACAATGGTCATTTACATTTGAAAGGATTGTAAATCTAGTTCTTCAAGGAAATTGTAGCAAACCGTAGCCAACTTAATCAAATAAAACTTAATTTCCCAACAACAAAATTGTGGCTAGTGAAATTGCTGGCAAGTAACTTTGGAAAACAGTGGCTGGTAAGCAACATTTTTTATGTCAGGCCCTGTTGGCTGATATTATTAACCTAGTACATCTTTTATTCCTGCACCGGTCCTACACAATTAGACAATTGCAATATTAGATGTCCCCTTTCAATATAGCAAAGATGGGTGTACATTTGTAATGCATTGTGTAAAATTGCATTAAATGCGATGTGTTTCTAACCAGGTGCAACAGGTGCTCTTGAGAGGACTACTTGTCCTAATGTTGGGCAACCAACAAGTTGTTTATATCTGATTAGAATTTACTTTCTAAATTACCTCCTGAGTGCTGCATCTTCACAAGCTTCATTTGGCCTTCTTCTCTTCCAACCAACCAATAACACCACTCCTTTAATAGATGTAATTAAAAAAATATTATAAAGGAACATAATGGTCTTAGAACTGCAGTCATACATTTACATGCTTTGAAATATGTCCTATTGTGTTTACCTGTGTGTGAGACCTCTGCTATGTCTGGTTTGCTGAGGTGGGCAGTCTTGAAAAGCCAATCTAAGGAGTTGCACATTGAGTTGGACAATCAGATATTGTGATTAGATTACTTTAAACAAAAATATCAGTATAAGACAAACTTAACAGGTGGATTTTTATTGACAGCTTGTCTGGGAAAAGAACGCCATGATATTTAGCCAATTTAAGACTTGCATGTAAGTAATGTGTCACATTAAAGACTTAATCTTAATCCTATTGACCTTATTCCGGAAGTCACAATGGGCACGGCCATCCGCGTATTCACATTTCCGGTTTAGATACTTTCCACTTTATAACGGTGCTAAAAGAGAATGTTTTAAACAGGCTCTGGTACTAATTTAAGGGTAATAGAGATGCCCAGCGTCAACTGCAGTTTGTCAGAGCGCAGGGCAGCGATCTGACCGGCAAACAAATTATATAAACACATAAAAGTCATTTTCAAGCCATCCAGTGAAAGGGTGTATTGTTGACTTGTTGTAGCACACTAACATAGCACATCTTGTACAAATCCACCTAATTATTTAATATTTTAGCAGCGGGACTTCTCGGCAGTTCTCCATTGAATTGACCTATGGCTAAGCCTCGCCCCCCTTAGTTACTGTTGCTAACTCGGACAAGCTATCACAGCTGACAAGATTTTTAACCGTCAAAAGGGACTTCATTATGCAATGAATGGAGGGATACATTTAACATTTTTAAGTAGATATGGTGGATGACAAACTTAAATTTAGGGCTGCCACTAACGACTATTTTTCTTTCGATTAATCTGTAGACTATTTTATCGATTAGTCGATTAAACGATTCATTTTCGATTTTTTTTACAATTTTTTTATTGTTATTATTTTCAAACAAAACTGTAGGTTTAAACTATCAATTCCAACGTTAATTAAAATATTTAGATAAGGTACATAACATATCCCAACATACACGAACACACACCCCTTTTAAACCAAAAATTCCAAGGTGCTGGTTCTGGGCTGGTGCTTATGCCAGTTCGGTAATGATTAGATAGCGATATTCGCCAATTATCTAAGAACCAGGTAGTCTACATTTACCACACTCTAGAGCCTGAGTAGGGCTAACGTCTTTAAATCACTTCATACGCCTCCATTGTCCTAGCAAAGCGTCATGGTTACGGTTAACAAGTTAGCTAAATAGCAAGAGCTAACCTATAGAGCCATTTTATCGACCAACGTAGAATAAACCCCGATTCTAACCTACCTAAACATTTATTCAATGAAAACTCTAAGGTAACAGGCAGACAACTTTATAGCTTTAATAATGCGTGAATTTAGCAGCTACAATGACAACATAGATTAAAAAGGCTATCCCTTTTAAACATGATTAGACAACACCAGACAACGGTGGTTTTGCCTTTTTTGCGCCTGTATGTTTTCTTTTCAGGTGCTTGTGCATAGCGCAAGTGCTGCTGTGGTAAGCCATTGAAACTTTGCACAGTGTACAAACCACCTTATTGTTTGGTGATAGCGTTAAGTCGTAGTATTCCCATACTTTTGAAGCCTCGGGTATTTGAGGACTCGGGTTTCGGAACCAAGTCGGACTCTGCATCTGCCATGATATTTGAGCGTTGACTGGAGCCGACCAATGACTTGAGCAACGACTGACGTCATGCAGGCACCAATTACGATGTGATATTGAAGAAGAACACTTGTTATAATGAATTGAAGCGTTTTTTGTATTTTTTATAATAAAACATTTGTTTTAAAAGATGCGTCGATTTAAAATATTGATGGCGTCAATGTCGTCGTCGTCGATGACGTCGACGAATCGCGGCAGCCCTACTTAAATTGGAGGCGAGAATTTACAGATCTCAATACAAGAGGGAGAAGCTTCATCTCAGGGTCATTCACGATTCAGGATAACAATAAATCGTATCCTAAATCAAGACCAGCATTGTTGATGCACCGCAGGGTTAGATTAGCTACATTATTTTACCTTCAGTTAATTTAACTAATCTGGATAGGCACTGAGATGTAAACCTATGTTTATTAGTTTATTTACTAGCATGACCCTGTCCCTGACAGGGCAGTGTCCTGACCTTCTAGCTAGTGAATAGCTAGCCAAATGTTATACGTAGCTAATAACGTTGATAGCCCAAAAGAAGCCCGAGCACCCCGTAGCCTAGCCTGGTCCTAACCAGACCCTCGTACATTTCATTTGTACAGAGGGTCTGTGATCGCTCCATTGACAAACGTTAACTTCCTTGAAGGCGGGTCCTCTGTTGAAGTTTAAAACTTTTGGATCTGCCCAGAGCCACTGATTTGCCATAACCAATTGCAAGCGTTCGCCTTAGCCAACTCCTTCACCACTACTGTAACGGAGCTAGCTGCCGTAGCTGGAAAATCAAACTTTTCCCGAACCCCGTGGGGAGGAGGGCCACAACATCATGGCCACCAACAAAACTCAGCAAGGAATGTTCTTGCTCCGGCTTTAACCTATGGATATTCGGCAGTGTTGCCACAACCGCAGAATAGTTTCGCTCGCATCTTTCTCCGCCGCCATTACTGAACTACTCAAACTAGTGCACGACATTAACGTCATCGTTCTCAGCCACTCTCTCTGTTCGCTGATTGGACCTACAAAAAATGTGTTTCTGAAAACCGGCTTCAAAGTTAAACTCCCAGACCTAGTACAGAAGCAAAATCCAAATTGAGCGGAAGTATGTAGGAGGGCATAGCCAGGCTACCCGTAGCCACCTGCTGCCCACAAAGTGCACGTCCACATTTAAACTCTCATATCGCACTGCAAACTGCCACACCCACCCAAGGACTAGACTAAGGAGTTCACTGCACTCAATCGAGGACTAGAATATTTCATTGCACCGCTGTCATGTGCACACGTTAAAACCAAGGTCTGCAATTCACGCTCTCCGCACAGGGTATAGGCCGCAGGCCAGGCACCAGGGTCTGTCAGGCCACAGTTCGAATTAATTCTGACCCCAAATCCCTACCCCTCTCCAGTAGTGAAACCCTTTCCTGAGTTCAAACCATCCCAACCCCACACAAGCAAGAAGTTACAATTAATATTGATCTAAAATATAAATGGAATAAAAGTCCGCTTTCCATGAAAAAAAGCGGACTAGAGAGAGGTCGCATAGCAACACCAAACTAAATTTTAAGGAAATACATTTGTTCCCTACTCCTTCCATTATTCTAGTCACAGATGCACTCCTTGCCCTGTGGCTGAATTATTCAGTAGTGACAAAATATATCTAAACACTAATGCAACTTCCCCTCATAAATATTCTCAGAACATTGTGAAGCTGGCTATCGATAACAAAACTCCCCTCCAGTCAGATACTGTCTGGCCTAAGTAATAAGTCTGGCCAATGCAGGAGATAAACGGAAAAACTGTTTCCGCTCGGAGTTTGTATTTTGTTATTGCACAGCAAATGAGCCACTGAATCCCTAAACAGTCCAAGACTTAAAGCCGTAAGCATTTATAAATATGAACTTGGGACACAGATATCCTTCCAATTCCAGAATCGAAAATCCTCACATAGAATTGATTCCAGATGTCGAGGGGATGTGGAATTTCAATCACACTGATGGATGACTGAGTCAAAATTTAACTGAGCTGGAATATGATGGTCAAGCTGGAAACCATGAATACATTACATACTGCTGCTGCAGGCCCAATGCTTATTGTAGTGCAGGTCACTAACACACATGCGGGAGTTGGTGCAAAATGAAGGATGTTTAATGTTAATCTTTTGGATCATGTGATTCAGGTCAAGCATTAGTCAAGACCCATTACATAAAAGTATATAATGACAGATCATGTTTGGCGTTTTATCCGAACACAATAATTTGTCAGAGAACACACTATATGGCACAGAGAATATTGCAATCATTATTGAGCATACAGTACCTTAAGCTTAACATAATGTTTACCGTAGTTTTATCAGTTTTCATAATTATTTTCCCACCAAAAGATGCTTGTCCATTTGCGCGGTATTACCGGTGTGGTGAGTGACACAGAACAACCTCCATCCACCACTATACCCAGTATATTTGAAGTGATATAGGTGCAGCTTTTTAACAGGTTAGCAGACCACTGCCCCTTCAGGGATTCCCAAGGGCTGACAACTTGCCATTTAACATGTATCAGTTTGACAAATTTGCAGGATTTCCATTATGGAAACTGAGGAGGAGTTGGTAAGTGGAGCAGACAATGGCAATTCTCTTTGTTAATCTTAAAAAGCAAGCAAGACAATTCATGGTAAGTGGAGTAGATAATGGCTGGCAGGCTGAAAGAAAGTGCTGCTGAAATACTAATGTATTCATGTAGCTATTTTGAGCTACAGTACAGTGTTGAAACTTCATAACCATTCAACTTGGCCAATGAAACTAAAATAAACATAATCTCCGCTATTCCTGCAATGGGCCTTTGGTATTGAGAGAATAACTGACCACGTTAATCATCAAATAGCCATTTGATTAGGGTGAGAATTACCCACCATGCTATTCCAAGCTGTTGTCTCTCTCCTGATTTCTCTCCTCTTTCCCTCCCTCTTTGACAGCACCGTTCTGCAGTCTATTTGCTGATTTCTCAACCATAACTTTTTCACTTAACATCTTTCTATCTCTTTGTTTTTTTCTTAACCTTCTCATCTCTCCATCCCCAGATTTCCCTATATCCCTCCCTCTTTCCCTGGCTCTCTCTCTTCCACTCATGTTCTCCTGGCTGCTTTCACCCCTCTCTAACTCTCCTCTGGTCTCTCGTTCCCTCCTTCTCTTTCTTTCTATTGTTCCCTTTATCTGTTTCCCCTCTCTTCCTATTCCTCTCCTCCCTCCCTTTCTTTATCCTTCCTTTTCTTTTCCTCCACTTATTTCTCTCTCTTTATCGCTCCATTCCTCCCTAGCTGAGTGTCTTTCTCTCTGGTCCTTCCCCTCTCTCCTTCTCTCTCTCCACTCCTGTGTGAAATGGGTCTAAATGAGACAGCTTTTTAATTGACTATTTACTTTCCACAGGTCGACACACCGCTAAGCCTTTGCTGCTAACAACACACACTCACACGTAAACACACACTCACACGTAAACACACGCTGGCACCGAGCCTCCCTGTCACATACACGCACACACACCTTACAAACTTTCAGTCCGCTTTCGTCCCCTCAATGTAATGCCTACTACTCTACACTGACCTGTCTATGCAGTACAGAGAGAGCTAGATAAAGTGTGGGATTGTGGGTGGGGGGGACGGACGCACACACACCGGCAAGGTATTCTGAGTCATGGTTCTTCCCCAGTGCATGGGGGCTGTTGGTGAATAGGTTTTGTAACTCTAACTTATGAACAAAGAAGGAGTCTAGTGTGTGTTTTGACCTTGTAAATGATAGCAATGACATATTCCATTTATAAAGGTTTTAGAGGACAGCGGTGTGTATGTGCGTGTCTGTGACAACCCTGTCTCTCTTTTCCCTCTCACCCTCCCTGTTCTCTAACCTCATTGCTATTTAACATTTTCTCATTCCATTATCTTTCTTCTTTATCTCTCCCTCAAACATATCCTCTCTTCCTCCCAACCTCTTTGTAGTCTATTCTATTGGCCTCATCCATTATCCCTAATCTGACTCTTCCTCCATACCTTCCCCTCTCCCACCTATCTCCCCACTGCCTCCCTCCCAACAGCACACCCCCGCCCTCGATTCCTCAATCATGTTTTCCCCATCCTCCGTCTCTCACTTCTCATCTCCCTCTCTCTCCACTCCTCTCTGATGCGTCCTCCCCCTTCTTCCTCCCACAGCCTCTCCCTTCCTCTTATTTCTCTCCCCCTTCCTTCCCCTCCTCCCCTTTCCATCCCCACCCTCCATCCTCTCTCTGTGCATCCTCCCCCCTTCCCCTGCCTGCCTGTGTCTGCCCTGCTGACAGGTAATCAATGGGAGGCAATGCCAGAGGGGAGGCCCCCACGGCATAGATTTCCAATGTGGACAACTACAGGGCAAATGCAGAGGAAGGAGAGAGAGACAGAGAGAGAGTGTGTGAGATGGAAAGAGAGGGTCATGAAATGCCTATTTTCCGATTCTCTTACTTTAAAGTCTAAAAGGTCAGGCCACCTGCTCTTTGTAGTGCCTTTGGTACAGAAAGGTGTGTGTGTGTGTGTGTGTCTCCTAGAAAGTTGTAAAGTGGAATACCGACAGTAGATACACAAACACATCACAAATGTTTTGTACAAACTAACTCTAACCGCTTACTCTACCCACAAAGCTAACCACCATACTAACCATACCCACCATGCAAAACTTAATATTAATGTATTGATTGCATGGGGTTTATATGTACTGTTTATACATTTTTGTTTACAGTGATCCAACTATTTGTATCCTGTGGTGAATTGTGACACTCATATCCCCTTGTGTTGAATCAGACTACATTGTGTGTGTGTGTTTGTGTGACTGGTCAAATCACTTGCTGAGCCTTCAATCTGTTAATACATTGTGCTAAGATATTAACACATAACTCAGGGCAGTCACATATCCAAACACACCACACAGGTTCTCTGGAGTGCATAAGAGGTCAGAAACATTATTCTGGGAAACATGTTCATGATGGGAGGTTGTTGGTGTCCCGGGAGGCAGAGCTCCATTAGCAGGGTGAGCCTGCACAGAGGAATAGATAGACCTAAAACACATTGATCACAGCTCCAGGTACTAGCATTAGGTTCCCAGTCACACAGACAACAAAACGCTATCCGCAATGCATGACAACAATAAAGTTGTTAAAACCTGTGTATTCCCTCAATGAAGCTTCTTTGAGTGAGTGTAGGATCACAATGACTCTTGCTTAGACTGTTGCTCTTCTTGGTTAGTGGTAGCTGATTTAAACTGTTGTATTCAATTTTAGTTAATCCTATTTATATTGCTTTCCTACAGGTACAGTTGCACTTAGAGATTCATGTTGTTTAATTGTAACTTGCTTAGCTACATGCTCTTATGGTTTCTTCCCTTTAGCACTTATTTTTTGGTTGTTCACAATGTGTACTTCTTGTTTTGGCTACCCACAATGCTTTGGGGCTATCTTGTTGTTATTATCAGTGACCTATGCACTTTGTAAAGCTCTCTCTTGGAAGTCGCTTTGGATAATAGCGTCTGCTAAATGAATAAATGTAAATGTAATGTAAATGTTTAGATAAGCACTATACAAGTTTACTGTGTTGTTATTGTTATCATTACAAACAACTGCACAAACTTCCTAGGCAGTATGTAATTTACTGTACTATTTACGGCCTATGCCCCTCCCACAAAAAATGTTTTTTAGTTTTGAGTACAAACTTGTGGAAAACATGTTTGTAAGGCTACTTCCTGTGGCATGTACTGTATTACATTTTTCCATCACTACACACACACACACTTACTACACACACACTCACTACACACACACTCACAAACTGAAGGTATTTCCATGGGTGAGGCTGGAAGTGTGGAGTGGAGCTGTAGGCTTTGAGCTGACAGCAAGTTGGGAGGGAGGCAGGGAGGCCTTGATCCAGACAAGGAACAGAGAGCCTCCCTACACAATGACAAGGATATGGAGCTTTGAGAAAGCACACTTATACACATTTGTCACATACACAAGAAGGTATGGCTGCACACACGTACACACAGTCACACTCGTACCTGCACACACACACACACTCAAACATAAGATCCTATTGTACCTGTACACAAACGCACACACACACACAGTAACACTCGTGTCCGCACCTATATACACTCACACAAACATACAGGCATTACTCCACACACAAACATACAGTCATATATTCTCACACACACACACACACACACACACACACACACACACACACACACACACACACATACACACACACACTGTGTATAGATAGATCATAGATCTGCAAGCATCTACAGCCTCATCCATACAACTATGACTCTCAGAAGGACTATCTGAGTTCAAAGAAAGGTCAAGCATTGCGGTCCATTTCTCATTGAATACTGCAATCTCCAGTAAAGACTGACATAATATGTTTTGGTGCAGTGATCATAAAGTTTTACATTTGTCTTTAACTTCTGTGACCCAATTCTAAGCCATAAAGGTCTGATATCAGCCTTAATTAATGCTAAATTGATCAAAGAGTTGTTCATTTATGATAAAAAAAATAAGCAAACCAATACCAAAGGGATAGGTTTAAGATGCATTGAACTGCATACCAATCCAGTGGATCCCCCCAAGCCAAAGAAAAATATTTTTTCGCCAAGCTCTCCGAACTCGTTAGCCCACGCAACTTTGATAAATTCTCAGTTGGAGGCGAATATCCTTTCCATCCATCTCTCTCCCTCCCTCACTCTCTCCCTCTCTTTCTCTCTTCCTCTTTGAACAAATGGGGCTATTTTAAATGAGTTTCTCTGTTCTTCCGTGGGGCGCCACCTAATGGCGTCTGGTTTACAAGCTCAAGACACAGACCAAGATGCATCTGCCAGGCTAAAGTTTACATGCAAATAACATGGGGGAAAAAACTATTTATAGGGATTCCTCTGTGAATTGTATGAATCATTCTGAGATGTTAAGAGAGTTTTCATTGCTGCTAGTTGTGGCTGGGTGATATATGTGGTTTAAGGGAGGCAGGTGTAATGAACTAAGTTGCCTGCTGAGGAGGGGGGGGAAAGCATTCAAAGCAAATCAAAAAGAGGTACACAGAATGAATGAAGCCAGTCATTTGTAAAGGATGATTGGCCATAATTAGTAAACACTTATGAAGTGCTTTGAAGCTGAAACTGATTGGTTTCCGGTGGCCAATGTAGACCTCCACAGAAGGAACATCCTTTCTGGAAAAGCGGACACTTGCAAACCCAAACATACCGTTTTTTACTGGTTGCTTCTCTTGATTAATGTAGATCAGAAACTGCTTCAGTTCAACAAAGTCAAAAACTTTTCCCCCAGAAATCAGGGCATACTGGTTTGGTTGTGTCTGAGTGGGCCTAACCATGCAAACATAAACGTACCAATATCTTCAAATGGTCATTTCCTAACATCTATTCTTGTGCTGTCATTTGGCATACAGTGTGGTTGAGTGTCAACCGCTCACATTCAATATGAAGTACTAGTATAATATATATATCATTTGAGATACAATTTAACAGACGACAACCAAGCAGTGTTTCCTAACATAGAATTGATCACAGCAGCTGCTTATTGGCATTATTGGCAAGACACTTACAGTTCTCCTATCCAAGATGGACATTACTCTGGCCCTTGTCAAATGAGACTGAACATACATTTGTGCTTGTATCTTGCACAAACTCAGATGTACAACTTTGTTTCATACCAGATGTTTATTTCTTCTTTATAGTCCTCTTTAAGTCTTCTCCTTTGGGATGGCAGCACTTTAATCTGTAGGCAGGGCATCTTTCTCTAAGCTATTGATCTAGTTTATGTAATGGCAGTGCTTAATGTTGTTGCCATGGTGTCTATATCTGTGGTGTCACCTCTTCTCTCTCTCTTTTCGCTGGTTGTAAAGCCAATCACTAGCTCCCTTCTCACCCACACACGCAAACACACACATACTGTACATACACACTCATACATACAAGTATACACATGCTGCTGTCCTCATATACACAACATGCATACGGATGTTTCTCTTTCAATCCATTGAAACATTAGCATAGCTTAATACACAGCAACATCTGGGCAGGATTAGGTACTAAACCCTGACTCTTACCTACACTGCTGCCTACATCATCAGGTACTAAACCCTTATTATCATTTTGGTTCTCCTAGCTGACATGGAGGAGAAACGGATTGCAGCTTTTGATGGCTTTCCTGTCTTGTACAAAACATTCATGTCCATATCCAGGGAAGCTAATTAAAAAATTATGCATTGTGGCAGATTGCGGAGATTGTTGGGAAGAGTGATGAGGTTTAATCAGGTGAATGGCAAATGCAAGCATGGTCTATGGTGAAACACTTGTATTTGAAGCAAGATTACACTATTTAAGGAAAAGTAAATTCCCTCAAGAATATATTTTTCAGTGGAAAAGCACCTGATTTGTGGGTTCACTCATATAATGGGGCATCTTTTCAAAGGCCTGCCTTTGAGAAAAGACATGCAACTCCACAATGAATACAGCACAGCTATAAACATACACATACATATAAATACCCTACAGCCAGGTGATAGAACAAGGACTTGTAGGATAATAATTCATGATCCAAGAACTATTGACAAGGTATTGTGTAAATAAAAACATTTAAGGGTGATAACTATGTTTAGAAATAAAATGACATTATATACTGTTATAGGCTTAAAAGAA
Organism: Hypomesus nipponensis; assembly: GCF_054491055.1. Classification (NCBI taxonomy): domain Eukaryota; kingdom Metazoa; phylum Chordata; class Actinopteri; order Osmeriformes; family Osmeridae; genus Hypomesus; species Hypomesus nipponensis. The sequence continues at coordinate 26,860,444 of NC_140369.1, forward strand.
AAGTGGTGTAGCCACTGTTTACTTAACCTAGTCATTGTCAGCTTAACATACCTCCCTTTAAAAAAAAGTACCATAGCAACAATTTTTTCAGTAAAACAATACAGTTTTGGCCCCTATAAACATGTTGTGTAAACTAATGAGATCTTTTTGAGAGTTTGTAAGCAACACAGATGGCTCAGTACCAATGGAAATGTCGACCTTCCAGCCAATTATGTTCCAAATATCATGTTCCAGCCAATTACCTTTCGTAAAACAAGTTTTCCTCCTTGACCTGGAGGACAGAAATTTGGACAAGAATTAACAACGATAAATGTATTTTATGATAGACCCTTGTGCAACTTATCCCTACTGGGTCATACCAGTGTTGTCTAGCTACAGAGCTTAAACGTAGGACAGTTGTTACCTCATGTTTGTTTGATTGATTTGTGGTTTACCTAGATGTTCTGTCCTTATTTGAATGGTTGCTGTGACACCTTTTGTTTGTTTGTGCTTCTGTGTGTGACCAATTACCATTGTCCTTAAACTTCTGTCACTACTTCTGTCATAGCCCATTCAAGTCTCTGGAAGATACTGATGAAGAAAATTATGTTTGTGTCTTCAGGAACGGTGCGGCCATTCAGTTAAGCAATCTGGAGATTGGAGAAAGAGTGAACAAACACCTTGACATAAAATGGGAGTCAGGTGGCTGAGCGGTTGGGGAATCGGGCTAGGAATCGGAAGGTCGCTGGTTCGATTCCCGGCTGTGCCTAATGACGTTGTGTCCTTGGGCATGGCACTTCACCCTACTTGCCTCAGGTGGAATGTCCCTGTACTTACTGTAAGTCACTCTGGATAAGAGCGTCTGCTAAATGTAAAATGACCAGTTCAGACTCAATGGTACTAGTAAAATCTCTCTGAGGCATGAAGGTCAGAGGACGGTGTGTATTGTGAATAAAGAAAACAAAGATGACATACAGTCAATCCCCCCCTATTTTGACGATCTGAAACGCAAGTATCAAAACGCAAAGCACAAGTACCTTTGTGGGCATGACTTCAGCTTGGTTGTTATTTTGCCGGCGGGATAAATGACTTTGCGCCTATCGCAAATCTAAAAAGGGTTGGTCTGAAGTATCTACATTACTAATGGGTGTGGTTTGGGCGTAACGTGCAATAAACTTATCAGAGCATCATCTCACATTCCCTTTAAGAGCAGTGCTTGTTTTATGGCGAATTGCTATTATAACGGCGAATTTGCCAGGCGCACGCCAGGAGCGGTTCACAGGAGGAGACCAACGTTCTGTCAGATCCGTAAAAGATAGAGAAATGACATTGTATGGGAAAGGCAGAGCAGTTTTCTCATTGCACTAAATTGCCCGCTCATGCTGTTCATTAGGGTTCCTCCGTAAGGAGGAAACCTATTGTTTTCGTTTGTTTTATTATTAGGGTTCCTCCATCAGGAGGACCCTATTGTAATTGTTGGTATTATTATTATTATTCTTGTAATTTATCTCATGAACACATTGGTAAAAAGTTTTGAAATTTGGCTTGATACAAATATTGATACAACATGCCACAATGGCACAAACACAGACTGGCCCACATCAGACCATAGGGGGCGCCACAGGCGACGCCCAAATGTCCACTTTTCAGAGTGGTTGCATATCCACCCCATTGCTCCAATTCTTCTGAAACTTAGTGTGCATGCCTCATTTTTCACGAGGAACAAAAAAGCCTCAAGGACCCATAAGGTCCGCCATGATAGATTTTCCTGTACAGTGATAATTTGGGAAAACATTCAAAATTCCTCTTCTCTTGAACCAAAGGTCTAATTGACTTGGAATTTGGTACATATATGTATCATTGACATATTGAAAAATGTTACTTATGGCAATTGAATCAAGTACAAAATGGCTAAAAGGGGTGTATTTATATACATTTCCACATTAACTCAATATGTTTGTGTCACTAATTCAAATGTCATTTTCAATGATGGTTTTTAAACCTAATAGGCTTTAAGGTGACATCACTCTGACGTACCGTACACAATTTCACCTTGGTATGTCAAAATATGATTGAATTAGAGCCGTTTCAACTTTCGCTTACCACAGGAGAAACAGCTAACTTTTTTAGACAATAACTGAACGTGAAATAACTCATTGAAATAACATTGAGATTAGCTAACTGGGCTAGGATGGCGACCAACAAAGCATAGGGTCGTAGGATCGAATTCAGCCACAGTCGTTTAGCCCGTCTTAAATTTGAATATCTGTTTAGTTAAACAGGATGACCTTGTTCTGAAGTATCATGCGCAATTTCACCTTGATATGTCAAAAGATCATTGAATTACAGCTGTTTAAACTTGGGCCAAATCGAACGATCCATGATGCAGGAGAAACGGCTTCCTTTTTTGATACAGAAACTGACCAGAATTTCTCAGCCTTGCAGGTAGCTCAATGGATTGAAACGTTGTACTGCAAAGCATAATGTCGCAGGTTTAAATCCAAGCACAGTCTTTTGGCCTGGAATAATTTTGATTACTTGTTTAGTTAAACTGGCAGACATCATTCTGAAATACCATGCACAATTTCATGCAATTTAACCTTGGAATGTCAACCGTTTCTTAACATCTTAACCTTTGTCCCAAAGCTGACAAAAAACGAATACTCATATCACGCAGTCGGAGCACTGCTAGATAATCAGCGTCAGATCCCTTGGGTACCCAGCATGCAGTGCGGCATGTCCAAAAACGCAAAGACTTGTGGATAATAGTTTGGTTACAACAGCCTTGCGAGGGATTTAATTTGTTGTGTTCGTTCAATTCGATGTTTGCAATGTTATTGTTGGTTGGTTAATATAATCTTGTTGGTCACCCTGATTGTGTATGTTGTGTAGTTTAATGGGACCAGAGAGTCGGCTGCTAAACCGTTACAGGTTATTCTTGCAAGGACCTGAATATGAACGCTACCCTAGCCCAGTTTCCCACATGACTTTAGGTAAATGTGCACTGACTGAGCGTCTGGAACCTTTTTTTTGCCAAACATGAATTCATTTGCTCTCTTGTTGTCCAAGTCTCAATCTTCTGCAGTGTACATGTTTATAATATTTTGCCATTTTGCATTTTGAGGAACCCGCATCGCTGCTTGCAGCTAAATTTCAAATTATTATTCTTTTTATACATATATTTTATTTTTTTAATTGTTTAGATCTTAGAATGAGTTTAACTAATGTACTTTTGTACTTAAATTATACCCGTTTATTGTTTGCACCTTCCTGCCACAGTAAGTCGCGTATTTGTGTAACATAAGCTTCATTGCGAATAAACTGAATTCTGATTCTGATGGGCATGGTAGAAGAAACCTAACCAAATTAGCTTTGGTTAAACAGTCATGGGAGGAAATTGCCGTAGTTGTTACAAATAAAGTTCACATACATAGAAATTTCTTATGAAAATCTTTTTATAATCATTGAAGAAATGTAACACACCATAAATAAAAATAATGTGACGTAGCTTCGCAGAAATAAGACCCTGGCCTCGCCAGCAGTGCGCACGGACCAAGCTTGCGCCCTTAAAATAGCATCTGAATAATGCGCCATTGACTTTAGACCACGTTTTTCCTGGTCAATAGCGGAATTGTTTTTCGGAAACTGAAAGATAGCACTAGGGAACGTTTGCGCCGGAACACTCCTCCTTTTTCGCTGAACCGCCCACGGGAGCGCAAAGTCATTTCGATGTGTGTCTGTGGAGGGAAAAGTCGCCTTTGCGTCGAGTGCAAACTAGGAATGACACTTGCATCGTTGACTAAGTCAATTGCGCTGGGTGCAAGATAGGGCCCAATAGCTGTTTGTTAATAGAGGCAGGCGGATACTACATTACGAATTCCGGAAAAGTTGGGACGTTTTTAAAATTTGAATAAAATGAAAAGTAAAAGACTTTCAAATCACATGAGCCAAGATTGTATTCACAATATAACATAGATAACATAACTAATGTTTAAACGGAGAAATGTTACACTTTCATCCACTAAATGAGCTCATTTAAAATTTGATGCCTGCTACAGATCTCAAAAAAGTTGGCATAGGGGCAACAAATGGCTGAAAAAGCAAGACATTTGGAAAAGATTCAGCTTTGAGAACATCTAGCAACTAATTAAGGTAATTGATATCAAGTATGTAACATGATAAGCTATAAAAGGGATGTAGTAAAAAGATTGTGGAATACTTTACAATGTTTGTCAACGTCAAATTGCGAAGGCTTTGCAAATCTCAAATCTCATCATCTACAGTGCATAACATCATCAAAAGATTCAGAGAAACCACTGGAGAAATCACTGTGCGTAAGGGACAAGGCCGAAGACCTTTATTGGATGCCTGTGGTCGTTGGGCCCTCAGACTGCAGACAGCCCCCTGCATCACTCATCGGCATGATTGTGTCAATGACATTACTAAATGGGCCCAGGAATACTTGTAGAAACCACTATTGGTAAACACAATCCGCCGTGCCATCTGCAGATGCCAGCTAAACCTCTATCATGCAAACAGGAAGCCATATGTGAACATGGTCCAGAAGCACCGTCGTGTCCAGTGGGCCAAGGCTCATTTAAAATTGACTATTTCAAAGTGGAACAGTGTTCTATGGTCCAATGAGTCCAAATTTGACGTTCTTGTTGGAAATCACGGACCCCATGTCCTCCGGGCAAAAGAGGAGGGAGACCTTCCATCGTGTTATCAGCGTTCAGTTCAAAAGCCAGCACCTCTGATGGTACGGGAGGGCATAAGTGCAGACGGTATGGGTAGCTTGCGTGTTTTGGAAGGCACTATGAATGCTGAAAGGTATATAAAGGTTTTAGAGCAAAGACGACCACTTCAGCAGCTGGAAACCTATATAAGGCAAGAACGGGACCAAACACCAACACCCCCCGTCCCAACTATTTTAAGACCTGTAGCAGGAATCAAATTTTATGCATAGAACTTTCCCTGTTTAAACATTTGTTATGTTATCTATGTTCTATTGTGAATAAAATATTGTCTAATGTGATTTGAAAGTCATTGAGTTTTAATTTTATTTTCTAACCCTAACAAAAATGACTTTTTCGGAATTTGGGTTGTGTATGAATGGATAATAAGAATATATTAACAGATGATAAGATAATAGCTTATCAACTAATTGTGATAAACATAAGCACATAGGAAATCACATTGATTGTTTTAAACATACATTTTTGGCCTTTAATGGCTTAATTGGACATATGTGGTTATACAAAGACAGGAAATGAATGGGAGGGGAAAAGAAAGAGGGGAAGACAGAAATGGGCTGAGCTGGAAATTGAATCCAGGCTGTTGCGTTAGGGCCAAAGCCGGTAAGGTATGCGTTTTTCCCAATGATCCACCACAGTACCCCCGGAAATCCCTTTTCTTCCACAAAATCAGCTTACATTAACAACCATGTAACTACAAAGCATTTCCTATAGTTACAGCATTATGGGTACATTGGAATTGCTATATAATACAATTATATTAAGTGTGAGCGGTGTATGTTGTTACAAGAGGCACAGTAGGGGGGAGAGGTATAAGGGGTGAGTAGAGGTAAGGGGCAGTTGAAGATAGTGTCCTCAGAACAAGATCAATGCGAACATATACTTACCCCTGGAAAGCCCAACTTCCCCCCATAGTAACTTTGACTTGGGTAATCCTGTGTACTGCTAGACCATCATGATAAACTTCATGTAAAGTGTTGCTATAAATCCTCTCAAGAATTATCTGGTGGTCAGGAACATCAACACCAAGGTGTGTTGTTCAAAGTCAGTCTATGTTTTGTTTTTGTTGTTTTTGTGGTACACAACTAGTACATGTATGCAACATTTGCCTGAAGAGAACACGTTTAGGAGTATAATAGAGAATGAATCTATGTGGAGTTCAGAAATGTCTCAAATTTACCATAAAATCTCATACAAATATTACATCATCACCTGACCTCAGGTTTAAAAAACACCCACTACTTCTTCAATTTGCACAGAATGGGACACATTAAGGCAGACTCGTGAGGGGAATGCAAATAGCACTCTTTCCAAACACAGTCTGCACTGGTGCTGAAGGGTTCCAGTTGAATCCAGGATTACTAATGAATGTGATGTAGATATTTCGTAGTATAAGGTTTTCAAAGTCTGGCCGTATTGAACATTTTGTTGATGTAGCCATTCAGCCACTTATGTTGAGACAATGCAGAAAGGGAGATAGGAAAGGACTAACTAATTCATATTTTGGCTACCCGCAATGCTTTGGGGCTATATTGTTGTTATTATCAGTGACCTATGCACTTTGTAAAGCTCTCTCTTGGAAATTGCTTTGGATTAAAGCGTCTGCTAAATAAATACATGTGAATGTACTTAAATTATAAATTTTGGGTATCCATACTTTACTGAAGTTATAATGTTTCTGACGACTTTCTACTTCTACTCCTTACATTTTTACGCAATTATCTGTCCTTTCCACTACTTACATTTTAAAAATAGCCTTGTGCTCCAGATTAAATTTGGCTTGTTTTCATTCCGGCTTCTCATCGTTCAAAAAAACACTCACCAAAAAATAACCTATCCAGATAAATCCCACCATCCGGATAGAGTGAATTTGATTGTGGTTGGATGAAAAGTATAAACATATACCATTCTGACACCCTATAGACCAATTATTTGTTTGTAAACATTCGGGATGCGCACGCAATGTGGCTGCAGAAAACCGGGGAAGCATTTTAAATGGCAAAAGGACCACACGGATAATACAAATAGTAAGATTTAAAAAGACCAAAAAGGTCGAAGAGGACAGCCTTTAAGAGAGAAAGCGATTACCCATTGATCTGCTGCATCAGAATTTTGATTTGGGTCACGAAAGTCTTGAAATTTGAGTGAGAATGTCGCCTGGTACAGACCGCATAGTCGAGCGGCAACCATGTCTTCACGTCATGTGACATATGTCACAAAGTTCATAATTTTACAGTTTTACAGTCAATTCTATATCTAAAAAGTCGTGCAGGGCAGCTTTCAAGAGATATGGGAATTCTGCTTTTAGCCAGCTGCTCCGATTATTTTTCTGATTTGTTTAACCCTTGTGCTGCCTTCGGGTCACATGACCAAAAGGTTCATAACGAACCATCGTTGTGTTTACCCAATACAAAGGCAAATAAAAATAATGTTCTTTTAACACCAATTCTGATTACAACCAAATATACTCAGCAAAAGTGTTAAATTTAACTCTTTTACTTTGACACAATGTAAAGAGCCGTAGTCTCAGATGACATTAGAGCTACTATAATTGATCATGTCTATCATGTAAATTATGGTCTATCAATGAGAGAGGCTGGTCTGAGAGTGCAGCCAAATTAGCAACGCTCAGCAGTGGCATCGATTGTGAGAACTTTCCAGAGAAATAAGAGGTAAAATGTGCATTCTGCATAACAACTATTTTTTGAATTCTGAATAAACAGTTGCCAGAAAAGTCAGGATGAAGTATTTTACACAGTCCTCTTTGAGAGGAACTCTGATCAAGTCAAGCAACTTGGAAACCAGTATGACCAAGATGACTTTATACTATAATACATTTAGTTTTGGTTTGGTGTATAAAACAAAACAAGCCAGTGGCACACAAAGGCATGTTTTTAGGTACAATGTGGGCTACCATCATAACCTAACTATTCTGTTGTAGGTGTTTAGAGAGTCATGAAGATTTAAGCAAACACCCTGTATATCCATTTTTGTGGATAAGACTGGTTTGGCCAAAACACAGCGATGAGGAAGGAATATCATTGGGAAAAGGGCTACAATGGAGGTCCCTGGCCAGAAGGGTGCCAATATCACAGTATCCTCTGATGGATTGCTGTTAGATAAACCACAAATTGGCCCACACAACACAGAGCGCCTCATTTGTCATTGTATGGGACAATGTGGCATTTCACCACACCAAAATGCTTTGCAGCCCATCCCAGGATGGAGTCACTTTTCCTCCCACCCTACTCTCCATTCCTTAACCCCATAGAATAATTATTTTCCTCATGGAGGTAGAAAGTTTTTGACCACGGTTCACATGATCAAATGTACCTCCTGGACATACAGTGAGGGAAAAAGTTATTTGATCCCCTGCTGATTTTGTACGTTTGCCCACTGACAAAGAAATTATCAGTCTATAATTTTAATGGTAGGTTTATTTGAACAGTGAGAGACAGAAGAACAACAAAATACAGAAAAACCCATTTAAATGTTTAATGTTGTAAATTGATCTGCATTTTAATGAGTGAAATAAGTATTTGACTCCTCTGCAAAACATGACTTAGTACTTGATGGCAAAACTTTTGTTGGCAGTCACAGACATTTCAATCAGGAGAGACCTGGTACGAGTACAGTGATGTTTATTACAGAATGATAATCGTAGTATAATGTTTGGAGCTTAGACCCCACAGGGAATGATAGATCAGAGGGCGCCTGCCCGCCATCCGAGAAGAATCCCCCACGGAGTCCAGACACTGGTGGCGGTAGCCGACGACCAACGAGTCAAAGACGGAGACGCGAACCGGGTGGCGACGGGGAGGTGGAAGGTCGCTCACTTGATAGCATGGACAAACTACCCGGGGAGAGAATCTTATTTAAAGGCACGATCGTGTGATTCTTTGTTAGCGTTAATTGATAAACGGGAGCGATGATCGAACTGAACCATATGACAACCTAACATAGGAAAGAGGGAAAGAAGAGCGTTCTTAGTGGTGGGAGTTAGTAGTGAAACATTGTCGAAGTTGCCCGAGTGCAGGGATCGGTCTTGCCTGACTGAACTTGCGCTATGCTTCATTTCTTGTGGCAGTGTGAGAGGCAGTGTGTGTGTGTGTGTGAGAGAGAGGCAGTGTGTGTGTGTGTGAGAGAAGCAGTGTGTGCGAGAGGCAGTATGTGTGTGTGAGAGGGAGTGTGACAGATTTTTGGGAGAGTACGGCGTATGGAAGCTCAAGCTGTCAAACTCGACAGGTGAGTTCTCTCCTCGGTGTGTGCACTTGTGGAGGAGAGTGTGTGTTGATCACTGTGTGTGTGTCAATGAATAGGCGTATGTGTGCATGCATAGGTGTATGTCTGTCAATCTGAGCGTATTTGACCATATGCATGACCGTGGTGTATGTGTGGCAGATGACGTTTGACCAAGGTTGAAGTTAGCTAACCAGTATTAGAACCTTCCCCCCCCCCCATCTCTCTGACGTGGACCTAATCTGTTTTATTTCCATATTAGAGACCTGCCTCTGGCCACTGTGTGTGTTAAAGGGGCTGAGGGATGGAATGATAGATTGAGGGCTAGGAAAGAGATGAAAAGAAGGGATAATAGAATTGGAAAAAGACAGGATAGATAAAGGACCGGTTGAAGATGAAGAGTACAAAGGGAAGAAAAGGAAGGGAATACTCAGAGAGATACAGCAAAACTAGGCAACAGAAGAAAGAATCGCAAGAAGATGAGATGGGGGGATGAGAAAACATGTATACTGTATATCTGGCCATGCCAGTTTGAGGAGAAAGGTCATACGGGGGTGGGGGTCCATCTCAAAACGTCTGTGGAAGACAAATGTGCTCTTGCCACCTAGTGGGGCCGCCCATCATTCTCAAGCCCGCCCCCCACTCCGCCTCACTCTGCTGACAGCTGAAGGAGACCCAGGGAGGGAAGCCCAACCTTGGGCCAGCTGGATGTGCCTCCCCCTGGCTGGGGCTCTGCTGGGGACCCCTGACACAGAGCATCACCCTGTAATTACCACTGCCCAGGGGGCAAGGAGGCTGAGAGCTACATTAACATTCATTAGCATGAATGATTGAAGGAATACACACACTCTGACACACATAGTACACATCACCAAACAATGTATTGATTTAAAGCAAGTATTTGAAATATACAGGTCAAAAAGGTCCTCTATTTTAAACTAAACTGTATTCTTCATAAAAAGTTTTAAATACTACAATTTGCATTCAAAGGTCATGTTACAGCTTTAAAGAATTGCTATGACCGTTTTTTCAATACCTTTAACAAGTTTCCTAAACTTTTAACACAGTTAGCACAACATTTGTCTGTGTAGGCTGTACGATTAATACATTTCTTGTTGCTATTTTCACTATCTATTTTTACTGCCCAATTTACCAATGCTTTCACACTGTCAGCAAAACAGATAACATAATGTTCAAAACCTAAATTATTGGCTAAAGTCAAAGTGAACAGCTGTTTATATTGTGAATTGAAACACAAATATATCCCCTGTATTTTATTCCATTGCTACTGAGAAACAGCTGAAGTTATGCAAATACTGTACATCAGAGCTGATTCCCAACTAGGAAACACTCAGGTGTTGAGGTTGTTTCAATTGCATGACCATATGGCATAGACAGGAAAGAGGACTTCTTTGGGCTGATCTTGTGTGGAAAAAGAACAATATAGAACAACACAAAAAAAAGTAAGAATACAGTAATGCCCAGGGGCGGACTGGGGGAAAAAAAGTGGCCCAGGAGTTTTTGTCACTGACCGGCTCACTCAGTACACGGCGCGCGGCCCACTCAATGCATCGCACGTATCAACCAGTCATTGGGAAAGATACCCATACACTTAACATTATTTTGGATGATTACAAAGAAATTACATCATTTGTAAAAAAAATTATGGTTAACTTCCGAAGTCCGTTAGAACACATTTCAGAAGACACTTAAGAAATGTTTAGAAAAATACGCACCATGAGTGTTAAATACAGATTGCGAGGAGTATAAAGCGCAGTCAGAGATTGTGTAACATCAAGGTTTAAGATTTTTTTTTAATACGTGTTCAAGCTTTGTAATATGGGAAATAGTTGGAGGTGCTGGCGATGTCAGAGGGAGGGCCGGTTAGTGATGGCAGTAGGCTGGTAACTTGGACCATCCCAACCCCGACGGCCCACCGGGGATTCTCCCCGTATCCCCGATGGCCAGTCTGCCCCTGGTAATGTCTGCAGAAGGGAGAGGGAGACAAGTACCAGTACAAGGGAGAGGAGTGAGACAAGGGCAAGGGAGAGGAAGACAAGTTCCAGGACAAGGGAGAGGGACAAAGGAGAGGGAGACAAATACCAGGACAAGGGATAGGAAGACAAGTACCAGGACAAGGGAGGGGAGAGGGACAAGGGAGAGGAGTTAGAATGTGTGGTGGCGCTCAGAGAAGGGCCAGAGCTAGGGTAATACTGTAAATGGAAGCTATATTGCATATTTCTTGCAGTACTGTCCTGTTGCAAATGAAGCCTTTACTGCAGCAATTATGTTGCTGTCTTCTTTTTTCAACACAGTAACCTTATATTCTATAAAGCAGGGGTGGGGAAGCTTTTTTCTGCAAAGGGCCATTTGGATATTTATAAAATCATTCGGGGGCCGTACAGAATTATCAACTTAAAAATGTGCCTGCTATATTTGGTCAAACATTTAATTGACTCACCCCCAATGTGATGGCTGGAACTGCTTCTCTTTGGTGAGGTTTGTGATGTTCCACTGTGCTTCCCTGACCAGTACCGGTGGAAGAGGTATGGGTCCAACATGTCCGAATGTTTTTTCTATGCCAAGTAAAAAACTAAGAAAAACCGTTGAGCAACTCTTAAGGATGCTAATAAACACAATAGTAGCCTACCCTCCTTAGTAGAAAGTAATAGAAAGGAGGTTAGTAGACTGCAGTTTATGTAGGTAGGCCTAGACTATGTAGTCTGCTGGAACCACAAATAAGGAAGCAAACTCACTGTAGCCAAGCCTTGACCACTGTTCAGTATGTCTGCATCTCTGTGTTTCTTTGCATGTGGGACAAAAAAAGGTTTCGCAAAGGCAACTGTATGCCAGGAAATAAAAAGAATACCTTTCTCCAAAGCGGAACCTGAACATTTTCATCTGTGTTCCAGGTAATCTTGAAACACAAAGAATCAAGGAGTCTTCTTATTCAATTGCAGGTATGTGACAGTCATTGTTTAAAGTAGCCTATAGGTTGACAAGCCTCTATATTACTTATTCTCTCCTTCAGGCTTCCCTAATATAATAGGTCCAATAGGATGCCCCTTCATGCAATAAATGATAGTGTGCCCTTCTAGTGGAGAAAACATGATGCAGTATAAGGCACCCTTAAGAGGCCTTTACGATGGTCTAAACTTGACTGTTCCTGTGCCATTCATTCCAATAGAAAAGGGTGCTGTTATGAAGAGCCCTTTATGCCTTTACGGACAACAAACAGACTTGTGTAGCTCCGTTTATAGATATAGCCAAGACTTTTCACTAGGTCAACCATAACATTCTCCTGCACAGACTTACCTGCATTGGCTTGTCCAGTAGATGTTGTTACTGGTTTGCTAGCTACTTGGCTGATCGTGTCCAGTGGGTGAAGACCGAAAACATGATGTCTGAACCTCTTACCACTTCTAAAGGTGTGCCTCAAGGTTCCATCATAGGAACTATTTTGTTCTCCATACATATTAGTGATGTAGCCAAAGCTGCAGGAAATTCCAGGATTCATCTGTACGCTGATGATACCCAGGGCCGGATTAAGGCAATGGGCTTTAGGGGCTGCAGCCCTGGGCCTCGCGATCAGGGGGGCCTCAGGTTGCCAGATGCCGAGTGGGTCAACGGCACCGCGCATAACATTAGAAACATTCAGAGTGAAAACAAAAATAATGTGTGAAAATGTCCGGTCAAAGAAAGCACGAGTGGGGGCAAAATCCGCGATAGGACTGAGCTCGAATAGCTTCGGCGACTTTTTATAGTACTAAATGGCTGTCCATCAAAAGGAGATGCAGTCTTTCGATAGACCCTCCAATCATCAAGCAGAAGCCCAGCGTCCAGGCCAGCCCACTCCTCCAGACGCTGAGCGTCCGTGGGCGGGACTTAATCGCAGCATTTATCCAATGACCGTACAGTTTCAAAGCACTGTAAAAAACTGTTCAAAGCAGACCATTGAAGCTGGGCTTCAACAGGAAAATGCTCTGTGACGCTACTGGACTGTATGAGAAGGAAATCAGTCAGTCGACCTGCTACGTAGCTGATTCTGAACAAACTCGTCTTTGAGATGAACGTGTTCTTAACGCATTTAAAATGTTAACACAATAGTAAATATTCGACAACGGCGGCGTCACTATTTCAACCAGCATAGCGCGTTAAGTGCAAGCGTAGGGTTCGGATTCGGTGGAATCAAAGGTTTGGCCGAAACCGACTCCCGTCAAAAAGCCCAATATTCGGCCGAAACCAAATCCTGGATTCGGTGCATCCCAAGTCAATAGAGCATGACATACTACAACTGGACTTTGAAGAGCTCATTTATGAGTTTGCATTGAGAATGAGCAACAACGGGCCTTTTAATATCACTGATGTGTTGATGGTGAGTCACATGTTTAAACTGATCATATTTATACAGTGGCTCTGTGGACTTTAAAGCACTGATGTGTCAGTGCACCTGGCGTGGGTTTGTGTGTATGTCATAATGTGCGTCGGGGCCTCATTCTGGTAATTAGCCCCAGGCCTCAAAATGTCTTAATCCGGCCCTGATGATACCATCATATATTCAGCTGATCCTTCACTCCACTCTGCTGTATCCACTCTTCAACAAAGCCTCACCTCCATCCAACAGTTTTTCCACAAACTCCATTTGTTCCTCAACCCCAAATGTATGCTGTTGGACTGGAAAAACCTCATCATCCCCAGCCCTCCCAAGATCTACAGTGCTGGTGGCTCAGAGTTGGAGTTTGTCAGCTCCTACAAACACCTTGGCTTCTTGTTGGACTCATCACTCTCATTTAATATACATATCAATAACCTTCTAGCTAAAGTCAAAGCTAGACTGGGTTTCCTGTATTGAAACAAGTAATGATGTGTCGTTTGTGAACGATTTGTTCATTTTGAACGAATTCTTGTAAGGATTAGGGAGTAACGAGTCCTCTCAACGAGTGATTGGTTCAGTTCCCGACTCTGTCTTTCGATCCTCTCGAGTCTTTGGATCCTTTTTTCACGTGACCCACATTGTATTTTTTAGTAGAGGATACAGTTTCCTTATTCCCTTTCACGTGGCCGCTGTTTTAGTAAGACGTGAACGATATTCGTCATCATACTGACTGGTTTTGTTATTTTCACTTTACACTTACAGTTTAGTACAGGGTAATTGTTTGACGTGATAGTTAAATGCTAGTGTGATATTACATGACCAAATCATACAAACTCATGATACATTATTTTAATGCAGGAATTTCTTTTGAAATAGTATCTGCTGGTGCATATGTCATGCACTAACCTACATGAGAATATCATATGTGTTTGCAGTGGACGTATAGCCCCCCCCCCCCCCCCCCCCGTTGAAATGAACGACTGACTCAAAAAAAGATTTGTTTATTTTACTAAACAAGATTCAAAGAACCGAATCAGTAAAATGAACCAAACTTCCCATCACTAAAAACAAGTCCTTATTCACACAGTCTGCCAAAGTCACCCTTCAGAAAATGACCATCCTTCCTCTATTAGACCAGTGTTTCCCAAGCTTTTTTCTTGGGGACCCATATTTTAAAAGTCACAAGCCTCAGTGACCCAAGCCAATAGACATTATTCGTAAATCACGAATAATTAATCATGAAATTAAGGTAGATTTGACTTATTGAACAATAATGAGGATATTTTATTGTTATTTCAGAACTTGTAGGCCTACTGCCATTGTTAATAAGCTATCTCAGACTAAGTAATCACTTCGAGCTGAACAATTGAACCAGCAATATTTAAAGAAAGTATACAATAAGTGCCCAATTGGACATTAAATGTAGGCTAGAAAAAAAAAACACATCGCACATTTCTTCCTATTTTCAACATTCAATTGAACCAGAAATATTGGAACTAATTATGTAATAATTACAAGAAGATTACAAATTATACAAAATAGGTTGTACCATTTCAACATTGCTAATGGGATAGGTGAGCCTGTCTGCGTTTTTGTAGTGCGTTTCAGTCCGTGGTGCAGGAGGAGAGCGCAACACGCATATCAAGCGCAGCATTCAGTCTGTTTCTGTGCTTTGTCTTCATTTTTGTGAGCACAGAAAATCCCAATTCGCACATGTACGTGGTAGTGAAAGGAATAAGCATAGAAGTACTGGCCCTACTGAGGACAGGATATTCTGACAAAATGCTTATCCAGAATGATAAGGTCACAGATCAATAGCGTCAGTGCGATAACAGCTGAGCTGCAACAACTTGGTTTCTTCTGCAGGACTAAGCGTCAACTCAAGCAAAGCCCAGTGGCCTTATGTATAAAGAATTGCGCAGCTTTCATACCAGAAGATGGCGTACGGCCAAAACTTGAAAGGAACCTACGTGCAGAAATATACACATGTATAAAAACCGGTCATACGCCAGGTCCTGCAAACCTTTCCTTTATAAATCACAATCAACGTGAGATTGACCGCACGTGAACGAGCCTCTGACCCCGCCTTGCCTCCTCAAATAAAAGAATATGCAGATGGACTGTAAATGCACTCCTGAGGTCATTTCTTTGTCTGAATTACCTTATTTCTTCGAATAAACGGCGCCCTCAAATAAACGCAGCACCAAAAATGAACGTTAAACTCTGCTGCGTTTATTTGAAGAAACACGGTGACTGTGAGATCGAGGTTCTGACAACTGAGTGTGGAGGCGATAAAATGTGTCCTGTTCGGCGGCCTGTCATCAGGTATTAGCAACAAAAGAAAGTTGACGGAGTGGAAAATTGTCACTATTTGCGCCCTTTCTTGTTTTTAACCTGTATCACTTTGAGATTTAGCTAAATGGAAAGTGCGTTACAAATAAAATTATTATTATTATTATAGGGCCATAAATGCTGTGGGTTCAGTGAACCGGACTACGGCAGAAATTAAGAAGTAATGGTCCGATGTAAAACTTTTAAAGGAAGTACGCAACGTTTATACATGAGGCCCCAGGACTCTCAAATTCAAAGGGATTTTGCATCCACCTTTTATCATTCAGAATACTACCTCTCTGTTGGAAAATAGTGATCAAAGTTCTCAATAAGCGCAACAATATGAGTTTGAATGAGCGCAGATGGCTGCTGGTCTTTCAAATAGGGGAAGCTCATTTTCGGCCTAAATCATGTAAATATTTTACATTAATTTTGTTCACTGGCTAGTTCACCCCTACGACACTAGCCTTGCCTACTGTATATGAATGAATGAACAATCAACTAAACAATATTAAACTCAATGAAAATGTGGGAATTTCGGTTAAACTGAAACAAGGCATGTGGTGTAGCTATAATTGTATGAAATGTATGATGAAAATTTGCTAGCAACTTCACCAAGCAAATAGCCTACTAAGAAATAGGGTGCAGCAGTTTATCTTTCGACTACACTTACAGAATCCACGATGGGACTGAGCTTGAATAGCTTTGGTGACTTTTTAGAGTACAAAATTACTGTCAATCAAAAGGAGTTGCAATCTTTCGACAGACCCTCCAATCAACACGCGTAAGCCCAGCGTCCAGGCCAGCCCACTCCTACATTCACCCCCAGAGACGCTGAGTGTCTGTGACGGGTATGTAACGGACGTGGCCACGCTCCGTTACTACAAGGCGTCGCTCACCACTCGCTGGGCTCTAACGCATGACCTCTGACTTGCCAAGCGTGCCCACTAACAGCTACACCAAAGAAAAGCTAGCTATTCTTTGACGCGGGTAGCCCATTACATACCTGAGGAGTGAGTTTCACGGGTTCACACCCGTTTACACGTCCATGGGCAGGACATAATCTCAGCATTTATCAAATTACTGTATAGTTTCGAAGCACCGATTAAACTGTTCAAAGCAGCCCCATTGAAGTCCATGGAAGCTGAGCTTCAACAGGGAAATGCACTGTGACGCTACGGGAATGTATAAAAAGGAAATCAGTCAGTCGACCTGCTAATATTTGTAGCTGATTCTGAACGAACTCGTCCTCGATATGAACGTGTACTAAAGCATTAAAAATATTTGACCATTCATTTGATTAAGAAATCGCCACTGGCGGAGATGCAGATTGTGACGAGGCAACCCCCAAAAAATCTCTTGTGATCCACCTGGGAGTCACGTCCCAGTCTTTGGGAAAAAATTAGTGCTGGCAAACGATTAAAATATTTAATTGCGATTAACACATTAATGTCATAGTTAACTTGCGATTAATCACAATTAATCGCACATTTTTATCTATTCTAAATGTCCCTTGATTTCCTTTTGGAAAAGTAGTTTGGATTGCTTCATGATATTGGTTTATTGAAAACAACATTGCAAACGCCTGCCTTTGACGAGGGGGCGGAGAATTCGCATCAGCTGTGTGCTTGGCCATCAAGTGGTATTTCAGACTGGACGTGCTGCGATGATAGCTCAGTTTACAACCACAAAACACACAGATCACTTTGGTCTTGTCAATGGAACCATTTGGCAACTTTTTAAAAGTAAACTTTCCATTCAGAATCTTATTTGCATCCATTTCGGCGTCTCGTGCTCGCCATCCACTCAAAACTTAACGTTAGCCTACTACCAGAGAATGTCTAATATCCGTTAACGGGCTCTGATACTATTCTTTAGCCGACTCGCAAGCCAAACAAGTGTGTGTGTAGACCTGTTGTTTTGTTTCCGGTCTAGCTAGATCCGGTGTGGTGTTGTAGTTTTTCTAACGTCGGTAGTTGTTGCAACAGCATGTGAAAAAACTAAAGTTTGTTAGGCCAAAAAGAGCGTTAATCGCACGAAGAAAAAGAATTACGCCGTTAATTTGGGTTTGCGTTAACGCCGTTAATAACGGGTTAAACTGACAGCACTAGAACAAATGTATTAGACTACGGCGATATAATTTATAAAATGGCATCAAAGACCACCCTCAGTAAACTGGACACACTCCACCTCTCAGCAATCCGTTTTGCCACAGATGTCCCCTTCACCACCCAACACACTAAGATCTTTACAGACAGGTGGACCGGCCCTCCCTTCACACCAGGCGGCTGCAACACTGGCTGCTCGTGGTCTACAAATCCATTTTGGGAATGACCCCTCGTTACCTCTTAAATCTTCTACACATCTCTTACAGCAATTGCCATTTCAGATAGAGTGACTTCATTAGGCTCATCATTCCGAAAGTCCGTACTGTGTTTGGTCATAACACCTTTCATTTTGCCTCTGCAAATGACTGGAACTCACTTCAAAACACACTCAAACTAACATCTCTCACCTCTCTCAACATGTTCAAACTAAAGCTGCAACAATCCATAGTTGACTGCTGTACCTGCTGACCATAGATTTAGGGGGGGACGCTAGGTACTTCCCCACCAACATTTGAAAATGACAAAATTGTCCCCACCAATATTATATAGCCAATTGTGCTGCTATTTGGATTGATTCCGACGGCCAGGACGCGACAATACAAGAAACGCCATACTTTGATTGGCTGAAAACCCGAAGGGGTAGGGTTATCTGACACGCGACACGCACGGGAAGAAGCACATACTTTGCTTGCACTGGCTCTCGCAGACAAGCTAGCGGATGTGTCAGCGACAACTGTACAGCTAACTTACCAGGACTGTCTGCCAACAATATATACATAGAAGGCCAGAGTAACACATTTTAATATTCCCTTTGCCCTTCAGCATGTACATGTTTGTCACTTTTTGTGCTTTGTAGATCAGATATTCCTCCACCCAAGAAGAACAAAGGGGACATACGAAGCTTTTTCAAAAAGTAGTGTAAGTCAGGCTAAACAACTAGCCATACTAGCAGTGGTAGTGACCAGGCTTTCAAATGCAGATTCTACTGTGGAAAAAGTATTAACTTGTGATATTATATACTACTAGGGTTGCCAACCGTCCCGATTTGTCCGGGACAACTCCAGTCCCGTTTTCCAATCACAGCCTCCCTGGCCGGTATTCATATTCAGTGAACTGCGAACAGGTGC
Source organism: Hypomesus nipponensis (assembly GCF_054491055.1). NCBI lineage: Eukaryota > Metazoa > Chordata > Actinopteri > Osmeriformes > Osmeridae > Hypomesus > Hypomesus nipponensis. The sequence continues at coordinate 26,879,357 of NC_140369.1, forward strand.
GCGTGTTAGAAGAGAGCGCGAGTGCATGGAAATATTAACACGAAGGGCTTTGCATCACCAGTGCAGACGACCATCAGAAGCTGAAAGCACTCCTGGCCTCGGCGATTTACCTGACTGAATTTAGTGAATGATGGTTTCAATCATTTTTATATTTTCTGGTATATCTAAGTTAAGTTGCCCAGGAGCTCTGTTGACATAGACTTAGCTAACGTTAGCTACAGCTTGATGAATTGAGTCATTGAACACAGGAGGAGAGAACGCAACGTTAGCCAGCTAGCTAAAGCTCCGTTGGAAAAATCCAAATGAACCTATGCAGCCCTTAGTGCCGCTTACACACAACAGTGACACTGACAGATCGAAAGCTAATTTGAGACAATATAAAGATGGAAAACCAGGCTAAGAAACGTAATTACCTTCACTAGACAACGTTTTACCAATTGGAGAAACGTCTGTTTGTTTCATGCTCCAAAAACTATTTTTCGCCGAAATCAGACAACAAAATTCGGTCGTGCGCAACGCGCGCTCGCATTAAAATATAATCTAATATTATGAATCTTTATTTCATTATTAATGTCCAAAAAACACTGTATACAATATGGTAGGAGGGTTAAACTTGCTAGCCACAGGATAAGCTACAACATGAATGAACCATTTTGTATGCAGGAAAGATGTAGAGCAGGCTGAGGAAACAGCATCAGGGCTTCAGGTGAGGTTTATGATAAGAAAAATGTTGTTCAGCATTACAGTCTCATCATCACAGTCTCTTTTTCTGGAGAGTGCATTTTTTAGATGATACAGTTGGCCATGACCAAGTCTGAGACCAAACCTACGCCCTTGCTGCTGACCAGCTCTTGCCCTCGCCCTCATTTTTATTAAGAAAATTCAGTAATCTGCTTTTTTCTTTTTATTTATTTTATTGTTTATTTTGGTACATAGTGTTAATTAATCTACCCATGTGTCTTTAGCCTTTTCCTCATGTTTGTCATATTGTTTTGTGTCTGTGCTGTTTGTGGCACTTGTGTGTCAGACACTAACAAGCACAGTGTTGCCAAATCACACCAGAAGTCGCTAGTGGCTCTTTGTAAAATCGCAAAAAACACTAAAGTCTATTTTTTGTCTAAGGGAAGGCAAAAAGTCGCTAAATTCTGCGACGTTGTTAAATTTGAAACACTGAACAAGCAGCTAATGCTGCAGGGGCTCCACTAAAACATATGCCTGGCCACAAGAATTTAATTCTTCAGAGCATCACATTTTGCACCTGCAAGCTGCTGCAGAGGGCTCAGAAAGGTCAAATCCAGGAAAGATCTCGATTGAGGAAGAAGGCAATTCACTGCCTTTATCAGGTCAAGGTTTCGCTTTGAAAAACGGTTTTTAATTTCAGCAACAGCTGTGTCAAGAATGTTAAGCAAAGCTCTTTTCAGAGATTGAGTAGGCATCTCAGAGTGATCACCCTGACACATAATGGACAGAACAACACCATCACCAAGTTGCTTGCTCTTTGTTCTCTGTCTCTTTCAGGGGTTGGATCTGTTTAATTTGTTTGATCCCATGTACTGTCTGCATGCAAATCTTTCAATGCCTGCAAAGAGGCACTGATAACATCCCTAGCACTGCAGAGGTCAACGGAATGAGACTGCAGAATGGTATTTGCTGGCTTCAAGGCACCAATAACTTAAACTAAGAATGGTGTCTCCTCAGCTGTACTAGTAGCCCTGATGCTTTGGTGCAAATGTCCATTCCAGATGCTGTGTCATCTGAGACCTCTGAAAGAACATCCAGTATTGACTGCTGATCACACACTTAAGGACATCAGTGTCACTGGTCACCTGATTTCTCTTTACAAAGGGTGCATTGTAATGATTTGCTATGTAATGGCGCTGAAAAAAAAGAATGCAGTGATCCTGTTCTGTGTCCATTACTTTTAATGGAAAACCTAGATCCTTATTAAATACTACACTTTTGTGTCAGCATGTTCATATTGGGTTTTGATTTAAAGCAACACTAAATTGGCTAAGGTTTCAATGATCTCATTTTGTAGATTATGAGAGGTATATTTTGCATTCTGGGGTATGCTAGTGGTTACCAACAACTCTAAGAAGGTTCAAGCACGTGACTCGGCTTGCATCGCATGAACCACAGCCAGGTGCAGCTGATGGTTGTAACAGTGAATGTAGGGTACATCCGTGGCTATCTTTTTTTGCAACACAGCTTGCACTCCCCCTCTCACACCACTCATTACAGAGGCACCGTCATAGCACTGACTAATTATGTGGTCAGTACTATAACCACAACCAGAAAGGTGTTTCAACATCTGGGTTGTGATATACTCAGCATTCAAGTCAGGTCCATCAAACCAATTAGATGTTCCTGAGGAACAGAGTCTCTGACAAAGCAAATCATAATTGACAGATGCTGCATCCTTTGTGTGTGTACTCAAACAGCTTTAGGAAAAGGCCTGCAGAGAAATCTTTATGATTATTTGTCGACTGAGGGCTCTCAAAGGTTCCACGGAGGGGCAAATTGTTATGCTTTAAATATATTACCTGTTCCTCTCAGTCTGGTTTGGACCTAGCAGATTAGCAATAGTTTCCCCAGTTCCCCACATCCTATCTGCCAGAAACGGAAGAATAGAAATAAGAGAGCTGCTTTATTACCTGCCTGTTTCTACATCTGTTTGTCCACCTTACCTGTTGCTTCAGCTTGCTCTCTCACAGCAGCATGTTCGATGCTGTCCTCCTCTCCTACTCTTTCTCTCCCTGACCCTGTCTTTCTGCTTGAGCAGCACTGGTTGAAGCCTGAAAATATTTCTGGGGAAATTGCGGGGTGTAGTACTTGCTGCACTAGTGTCGTAGTTAGCAAGCTCTACAATTTACCGGGGCTAGGTCTGAATCTAGGAGAAAAACAGAGCTGCCAGCTATCAGGTAGCAACGCTAGTGCTAAATAACTATTTAGCTGGTCGGCTCCATGAGGCTGTTAAGTAGGGAACGTGAGATTGGTCACCAAAAGAACAAAGAGGAACCCACTTGTCTAGCAGATTAAGACATGTTCATAGGTACCTAGCGAAAAGTAACCAAAACTTTCCTAGACTTATAGCTATGGTATTAATGCTGAGGGCTCGCTGATATCGCTGTTTGTCTAGAACTGCGTATCTATGCGTCGTTGCTAACGTGTGCTGACTGCTGACGTTGTGTCTGTAAGTGAGATAGACGCGTGAGTGACCGAAAGACGCAGGGAGGGACGCATATGTGGCGGCCGGTGTTGATTCTGTGGCGCACTGCCACAAATTAGTCTGTGTGGGAAACTGCACGGGGTTCAATTTCTCAACAGGAGGTCCATTCAAGTCTATGAACAACAGGACAGTGAGGCTCAGTTTTATCATCTGTGTCATTGCAAGCCAAGAAACCCCTCTCACACTCGGCTGAGGTCGGGAGTACAGTGCGGCATGAGACGCTAAGTTTATTAAGAGTCTTCCCCTGAGAACCTTGAAGCTTCCAATCTCTGAATTCCTCGATACCTTGGTAGAGGATTCACCGAGGAGTTTTGCAAATCTCTCCACTTTGCGCTCTCCAAATAGCATTAGGTCTGACCTTTCTGCAGGCCAGAAGTGCTGATCTAAAGGCTTGAGCATGGCAATAAGTTCACTGTCAAGAAGACATTTTCTAAGATTATCAAGGATGGACTGATAAAATGGGGCTTGTTGATCTTAGGTGCGTTTTCCTGAGCACGACGCCTTTGAATTGACCACTTGTTATGCCTGCGTTAATCTTGGATTCCGTTTTACCTGCATTTTCTTTCATGGCAGACAGTACCTCGATGGTATGGTGAACATGTCTGCTGGCATCCACCAGAGACGTTTCCCTTATCTGTAATCTCAAGGAGAACCCCTGCAGTTCACGTAGCACATTTTTCATTACTGCCCAGTCGGAAAGGAAACCAGGGTATATCAGATGCTGGAGTAGGCCACCATACTTGGCCCTCTCCACACCGTTACGCAAGCTATCTTTGCTGGCTATTTTAAAGTGCTGTGCCAACACAGGAAAATCCTTCACCACAGCTTTAACAGTCCGGAAACTGTTTGCCACACACCTTAAGGTGAAGAATTTGCAGATTTTTGAATCTGCATGTTGAGCTCTACAGCAGCTTTCTCAAGCTCCCTTGCGTTTTTTGTGGATTGGTGGTACAGACAATGAAGCTTTGAAATCAACATTTCAAATGATTGCACCCTGCCAAAACCTTCAAAGAGTCATTAACAGCTCATTCTAATTGATGTGCCAGGCAATGCACACCTTGCAGTTGAGGCAAGTCTTGTTTAGAATGCAGGGCCCACCTTCGCACCATTAAGTTCATGATCTGCAAAATTTTGGCGTATGGCAATCTGTCTTTGGCTACAGTGTACGCCACCCTAAATGAGCTTGATGTAATGTTGATGGCAGCCAAACTAAGCTCTAGAACTTTGGTTTGAATTCTGCTATTTCCATTGCTTTTTTATGAGCAAGGCTGTCACGGTGCAGGTTAATCTTCTTACGTAATTGATTTTGTAGTGGCTACTGACGGTCCCATTAACCCATGCATCCGAAAGTTGCACCCCAGTCTTTTCTTCACCCAAGACCACTCTCACTTGTACACAGCCATGGATTTCTCTCCTTCTACGATTGCCACTGACTGAGCCCCCAGTTTTTAGGAAGGTGGTGCTTCAGCTCCATCATATCGGTCCCGGACCCCGTCTCCCCAGGCTCTTCTCCGTCCAATTCCTATGAAGGTAAATATAGTGTAAAACAGAATGGCCGCGGGTCCTTAAAGTCTTTAAAAGTCTTAAATAATTTTTCCTAAATATAAGGCCTTAAAAAGTATTAAATTGTCTTAAATTCAGATTGGATGGGTCTTAATTTTTTGTGTCGTGTCACTGCGATAATGCAGGCAATCTATTCAGCCAGGTCGGATATTTTTTCGTAGGCTATATGCGCTGCACTGTCTATGGTAAGGTCAGAGCGTAGCCTACTGCACAGATTTTGATGACGTAAAGCATCGGCAATACAGGTAATACAGCAATGGTTGATAGCCACTCAACTTAGAAACATGGGAAATTAAAGTTCAACTACAAATGGCTTGAAAAGAACGAGTATTCTTGGGAAAGGTTGGTGGCTGGAAATACTTATTAAGTAAACTGCGTGGCGGAAGAATTTCAAACTTGGGACAATGGGGATCAGAGCGATGGAATCGCACATGCACAGCAACAGCACAGAGACTACGTAAAAGCACGCCAGCAGCCTGCAATTGCTAGTTTCTGGTCCACCATTCCACCGCTAGCAACGATGTCAATGCTACAACGCTAGTTACGATAGGAAATCCAGAGCCATCTGACCTCTGAGCAATTACACACATTTAGTCAATGTTCTTAAACTCAATTGTCATTTTACTATACTGTTCATTTTGAACAGACATCAGTGTGTTTATTTAGAAAGATTACTGTATATTTCCACTTTTGATTTGTATTTCCATTGTAAGTTTGGTCTTAAATTTTATTTAGAAGTGGTATTCAAAGGTCTTAAGTCTTAAATTTAACTTGTTTATACCTGTAGACACCCTGTAAAATGAAAGAGCTTGTAGAATACAATGTGAGAACGTGCATGTGTAAAAAATATTGTGTTTGTAAAAAATATTCAAACACGTGATCTGAATTTGAAGTCACACAGTTAACTAATTAGAGCTGAACTTGTAAATTGAGATTTGCACTGGTACAAATTGTCCCCACACCTGTATTCTGAATGTGAAGTCACAGCCTTTTGTGCCTTTATTTGTGTGCAACATATTTTTTGAGCTTTGTGTAAAATAAACAAAGCCGTTTTTCAATTGGTAAAACTTTGTGCGTAGCAACCCACCTCTTGACTTCAAGTTTCAATGACTTTCCGTTCCTTTCAATGACGTTACGTTAAATGACCGGACTACTTGCGGAATGATATGAAAGATGTGAATTAGAAGCACAAAACCCCTTGCCAATGACAGCGGTCATAAACTTTTCGCAGCGATGAATATCAAGAAATTACAGACCTGCGAACGCAGACATTTAACCTACATATATGGCCCATACAAATCGACAGAACCTTTTGGAACATTCTGAAGAGCTGTATAATAACTATTTTAAAGGATTTTTGAATGGATGCTAATCTTAAAAAATCTCACGTACCCCCTGGACTGCCTTCACGTAGCCCCAGGGGTACGCGTACCCCCGGTTGAGAACTGTGCTAGACAGTGTGAAAAGTGTGACAACATACCCCGCTCTCCCCTACCCTAGAAAATATACATATTAGTACTTTATGGATACATTTGGACCTTTTAGGGAGACATAACCAACAGTTGTAACTGATTTAACATAAGTGGACCTCAACTTGGGGGCCAGATGGCTGAGCGGTTAGGGAATCGGGCTATTAATCGGAAGTTTACTGGTTCGATTCCTGGTCGTGCAAAATGACATTGTGTCCTTGGCCAAGGCACTTCACCCTACTTGCCTCAGGGGAATGTCCCTATACTTACTGTAAGTCGCTCTGGATAAGTGTCTGCTAAATGACTAAATGTAAATGTTAACTCTTTTCTCTGCTCATGCTCTACTCTTTACCCTACGCTCCATGCTGTAGTGTACTTAGGTAGTGTGGATGCATCTCTTTTGTTGAACCACAGTTGTGGAGGACATCTGGCACAGTAAATAAATGCAAAAAACTTAGCTCCTTTGTATGGTAATTGGCATCTGTTAATGTGTGTGTCTGTGTGGCAGGGGGAGTGGTGGGTCCTCTCACTTATCAACGCTCCAGCACACTCACATGCCACCAGATAACTGCGTGTTGTATCCTAATGAGAATGTGTTTCATTGTATTTCTGTCATGCTTAGCGTGACTTCCCATTGTGTTGCTGAGACAGTCCACAGACCATCCCAGAGGAATGACGACCTGTACACCTCAACACAATCTACAACACAGTCCCTATTGTTTTTATCATGAGTAATATTAGTTGTTCAGTGCACATAACTCCAGAAACATAAAAAACACACATGTACACACATGTACACATACACGCCCACTAGAATACAGGGCATCCACAATCTTTAGTGCACGCTTCAAACTCACATATCCCCTACCACACCCAAGGCCAAAGTCACATCTGTGATGATTGTGTATGTGAGCCAATACACATGGTTCTAGGATTATAACACACAGAGTGTGGGATTGCATGCCAAGACCTGCACCATGCAGGCTAAGACCTCCGTTTCACGTCACTAGCTGTTATGATTGCCCCAGATCCTCTATAAATTACACTTCACAACACACACATACAAACCACATCCATCTATTACAGTACATTGAAGCCTATCACTGCAGTGACATTTATTATAAAATATTGAACATTGTAAAAAATATTGTAAAACATGTTACATTCTATTGTACTTAATGTCCCCTCACATCCCTCTCCTTGGTAAGTCTTAACTTATTGAAGTTAAAGACTGTTCGACGAACAGAACCAGTTCTTGATGGTGCTGTGTCACCGCAAACCAATTCATGTATGTGCATGCGTGTGTTAGCAAAGTGATCGCATGTCTCTGTGTGCATCTGCATGTTTCTACAGTGAAGTACAAGCTTTTGTTACGGGCATGGATCCTCTGGGGACAGCCACCACAGAGCCATCTGAAACAGCCTGCCGTGTGTTATTGCGTATGACCATGTGCAACCATATGTGCAAGCTAGCATGCTACATGCAACCAATCAGGAGTTGGTGCTTATCCATGTGAGCTAGTGCTCGCGTTGGACGCCCATTTGATGATTGGAGCTTTTTGTGGTTGGAAGGTAGCGTGTGCCCCAGTAAAATCAAAAGTTTGAGTTAACAATTTACTTTATTAGTCAATGCATTCATTTAGATTGATAATCCTGGAAAAAATAAACGTATCAACGCTTGTGAAATCAAAGCAGTTTAACCAAAAACACAAACCGATGCCTGCAGAATTCCATGTCACCTTCTGAGCTTGCCAAATAGCCACTGCAGCACACACACAGAAGTCCAGGTGTTGGACTCAGACACAAGAATTAAGGTAGGCTAAGAAAACATTACAAAACTAAAGAAAGTTTCAAAATGATAGACCTACCGATTATCTTATTTTGACTAAAACATAAAAACAATATTACATGAAGCTCATAAAACAGTATTTGCGTTCAAATGAATACAAACATGAATGCACGCTGGCATTAACTATTGATGTCCCTGCCAAAGACCTTGGTGAAGTTAGTTTTATATTCAACATTCGTCTCACTTTAGGAAGACGCTATTTTGCAGTGTCGCGTTAGGGACCGGGTAAAAACTACCTATACAATTTAGAAAAATGATTACTTTTATAATATTTTTATGAATATAAAACCTCAAACGAACAGCCGAGTATTCCAACATTGTCTAAACCTCTCCCTGCCACCAAAGCTGGTATCAAACCTGCATCCCTGAACTGTTGTATAGTGGGTTAAGCAAGGGGAGTTTCTATAGCCAAGTAATGTATTGTGCAGAGCACGCTTGGAAGAAAAAAAATAGGGACCTGTGCCCCAGTAGAGATTTATGTCTGACAACGCCTCTGTCCCGGGGCTTCATTTCCCACTGCCAAATCATTTAATCTTTTCAGTAAAAATCACAATCAAAGCCTTCAATCTTAAATCGTAAGGCAATGTTTAGCTCTTTGTATTCCTTTTTTTGTATAATGTTAACTTGTCTTCTTTGCAATACAGCGTGTCTCATTAATGCTGACTTTCCATCCATGGATAGTTTCTTGATTGTTGAGATAAGCTGACCATGTCGGGGTAGCTTTCGTTCAAAAACAGTGTCTCTAAGAAAGGGAGGCACATTGGAAACAGTGACCCTCTTAGCCAGGTTTGTATGGGGGAACACTTGCATTTGGGTTTCATTCAGCACAATCCCCTGCTCTACTAGCCTGTTTGCTAGGCAAGAGGTAGATCATGTACCCCACTACATCAGCCACTGCTAGCACGCACTCCTTAACAGAGCATAAAAATGCTGGCTGACAATTCAGCCCCCCCCCCCCAGAAACCAAACTAGCGTTTGTTGAGCAATACAGTGTGAAAAATCTGCAACACCAACCAAACAGCTGTGTATCCAGCTGCGCTCACAGCCACTCTCCAGACGCCACACACACTCACTCCCAGCATGCAACCAAGAGAGCAAGCGAGAGAGAATGTGTGGATATGTTTGCACTCAGGTGGACCCAAATGCAGGAGATTCAATAATTAAAGAGGATTTATTGCAGGATGGTTTGCAGGTTGAGATGAGGATGGTTGCAGGTTGAGGAGATGAGGATGGTGGTAGGTTGAGCAGATAAGGATGGTTGCAGGCAAAGTGAAAGGTGAGGTGAAGCAGAGTGGCATTGAATAAACACCCTGTAGTGGTGGAAGACGGCAGGCAGTTTGGCGTGACGATCATGAGGCAGAGAAGACAACACCGAGATAGACAGGCAGGAGAGAAACTGGAAACTACCTGGAACACTGTAAATACACGCAGTACACACAATACTGTGGTCTGGAGTTGTTTACTACTACACAGAAAACTCTGGAGAGGACTAGGAATGACAGCTGTTGAGTGTATGGAAGGCAGGTGAGCTGATGGCAATGAGGAGCAGGTGTGTCGTCAGGCATGAAAATGGGTCAGGGGTGAAAAAGGTGAGAAGGATATTACCCCTCTAAGGGGGTCCGGGTGCATGCTCCCCTATAAGAACAATTTAAATATTCCATATTTTAAAAGAATCAATCTGATGCATTTTTTGAGATACTTTTTTTGCCAACCTGGGGAGAGCTGGAGAAACGTAACTTAAGCCATGAGTCAAATTATTATGGCCTCCTTACTAAGTATTATGCAAGCCATTTGATGCCAGCCTGTCACTGGGTATAACATTTACAGTATATGAGGCACAATGTGGTAAGGGCACCACAAATGGCTTAATGTATAACCCCCACAAGAGATGGTGGACATGCTGTAACTTAACTTGTCTACTCTTCCATCATGATTGACAGCCAATACAAGTACCAGCGTACTTTGAAGTCAAAATGCGTATCCGCTACACAAATTGCATACAGGTTGGCAGATTTGCTTATTGATAGAACGGCAGGGACGGACTGGGAGTAAAAATAGGCTTCTTGATCCAGACCGGCCCACCAGAACCGGTCCCGTATACGCCACCACAGCGAGCGCCCTGCTAATGCATGCAAATTCTGTGCCTGATGTGATGCTTGTTAGGGACTTCCATGGTTAATGCGAGCGCGCGAACTTTCTGGGCTGATTTGAGCGAAAAATAGTTTTTGGAGCTTGAAACAAACAAACATAGCCGTTTGTCCAATTTGTAAAACGTTGTCTAGTGAAGGTAATTACGTTTCTTAGCCTGGTTTTCCATCTTTATATTGTCTCAAATTAGCTTTCGATCTGTCAGAGTCACTGTTGTGTGTAGGTGGCACATACGTTCATTTGGAATTTTCCACCGGAGCTTTAGCTAGCTGGCTAACGTTGCGTTGTCTCCTGCTGTGTTCAATGACTCAATTCATCAAGCTGTAGCTAACGTTAGCTAAGTCTGTCAACAGAGCTCCTGGGTAACTTAACTTACATATACCAGAAAATATAAAATGATTGAAACCATCATTCACCGAGGCCAGGTGCTTTCAGCTTCTGATGGTGGTTTGCACTGGTGTTGCAAGGCCCTTCGCGTTAATATTTCCATGCACTTGCGCTCCCTTCTGACACGCGCACCTGTTCGCAGTTCACAGAATATGAATACCCCCCCCCCAAAAAAAAAAAGATTTCTCATCGAATCTGACACGATTCACGTAGGTCACCTGTTTTGGTTTCAAAACGGCGAATTTCGCAGAATCGTGAGGGATTTTCATGTCTGGTTGGGGAAGCTGAGAACCAGAGTAGAGCTGGGAAAGAGACACGCACCCCCCACACACACTCAGGGAGACCGACAGGGATCACCAGGGAACACAGGGCATGGCTAAGACCACTTGTATTATATATATTATATATACACAAGACATGTGAATGAAAGCTGTCATCCTCTGTGGTGTAAAAATACATTTTAATGTTTTCATGTGAAACTTTTGCTAGTGTGTGTAGACACCAGTTACAAAGGTAGAATGTACTTCCTCCGTCTGTACGTTGGTGTGGGGGAAAAGTATGTTTGTAGCATCACGCTGGCGGGGGTGTGGGGGCGTGATTATGATTTTTACTTACCAGGAGAGCTCAGCCTTGAGTCACTGATTCATTATTGATACAACCTTTAACCCTCCACCAACACACTTCCTTCAACTGCTAACCACACACACACACACACCAGTGGCAGCTGGTGACTCAAAAAACTGTAGAGGACAGGGCGAAAAAACCAACCCACTGTGTCATGTTATTTTAAACCATTTGGCTGCTATCTCTACTTTTCATTATATAATTGTGGCAGCCTTCCTAAGTGTTACGGATCTTGTCTAGGGGGAAGGCCGTAACACTGCCCAATGAGCCTATACACGAGGACACACTGAGGTACAAGCAAACAAACATTTATTCATAACACAAAAAGGGAAAGACACAGACGACAGGGTACAGTGGAATTATGTGCGGTGCCAAAGAAAAGTAATCACACATGGGTGGAAAAGAAACAGACATGGGTGGCACCCGCTCCTTACCTAGGGTGTTGAACAGGGGTTAGCTACGTAATGGGGTGTATGCCTATGGGCAGCTTATCTGTTCCAAAGCCCCTGTACGACTGAACCAATAATAATACAACGAAAAGCACGATACAGATATAGTACCGGCGATAACTAGACAAACAAACAGGTGGTAAAACAACGTATAACACTGAACACTAGTCTCGTTAGTATCGGCAACGGCAAATGCACAAACACGACGCCAACAAGCAAAACACACAGGGCTAGAGACTCTCTGAACAGTACACAGGACCAGGTGTAAATGTGGATGGATAGACAGGTGATTGGTGGAGTGTAGTGCGTTGGCGGCGGGGGAGTGGTGACGGCAGCCAATCCTGGACAGAGATGGATGGGCGGAGGTGCACCGGTGACGGGGAAATGGAGGCGGTAGCCAATCACTGATGGGCAACGAAAACGAGGGGAAACTGACAGGGGCAATTGACTGGGTTTTTTGGGTATTTCAAACTGTTCCTTAAGGTCTCTGAATAGGGTATGTAACATTGGTTGGGTTGAAAATTGCCCTGATGCTGTTCTATGCCCTCTGACAGATCCTCTAAAATGTTTCCGGGAAAAAACACTAACTTTTCTCCTTTTATGGTATGCTCATTAATATTTAGATAAGCTGCGCGCTGATTGGTTGGTTATCAACGAGTGAAGCTGGGAGCAAAAACACACACGGCCAACAGCAGCACTCGCTGAAACACCGAAGTTGGAGACTTGAAATAAAAACGTGCAAATAAATCTATTGCACACAATGTTTTCAACAGATTGACTATATATCATTTGAAATGATAACCTTACTTGTTTCCACTTCTGTTGTTGAAGCTAACTGGATTGACTTAGGTGGGTAGAACGTTAGGCTACAGCTTAGCAACCAAACCATATCGTGATTCTACTCGGCTTCAGTTAGCTAGCTAGGCTAGCTCTAGATATCTTGCTGTAAAATAACATGACAAAGATCTGGACAAACATGCATCGTGAATTGTAGATTTTCATTACACAGGTTATTTATTTGAATGAAACACAGTCAGGAACATGAATCAACGTTAGCCCCATTGCCAATAAACTAGGCTAAATTATCACACATTCTACCTATGCTATTGCGTTAACTAGCAAGCTAAACTTGTTTACATGCCTACAGTCGAGGTGTTACTAGTAACAGTTACTAGCAATGCTAACGTATCCTGTATCTAGAACCTGCCTTTCTCCAGTTCTTTCAAATTGATTATCTAGACAGGCGTTAGCAATATGCCAGACTGCTGTTCGTTTTCTATCTATTTTTCGGAAGCTTCCCTTTTAATGCTGACTACAGCTAGTCTAGCTAGAGTCATTTGATGTGTGTAGAAACGTATTTAGCATTCTACCTGGTATGCTATATACAGGAAACGTTAGCATTGCTAATAACTGTTAGAACAACATCATACTGTCCTTATAGCTTGCGGTTGCAATGAGCATACGGTAGGAACAGCACCTCTTTCCAGGTTCAGCTTCCTAGCAAATCCTGCTTGAAATTGTCCAAGGTTGTCAAAACTGTCTTGGGTGAAATGTTCAGAGCAAATGAATTATTGAGTGTCGAACTTCGCGGGGATCTTCTCATAGACAACAGCAGCCATGCCTGTTGAATGTTTGGCTCCTTGGGAAGACTGTGAGTGTTAGCCTTCCCTGTACAGCCTGAACACAGCATTTACGACCGTGGTCCATTTTCAATATCCTTGTTATAATTCAAAACGTTCTTCTTTGTAATTCCTTATAAGTAGCCTACACAGAGCAGCGCGCAGCAAAACTAGAATCGGAGATAGACGCTACCTCAGGCTGGTCTGGATGTAAGTTCTGGGGCGTGACAAAGATACAGACCAGAGCCAATAAGAGGGCGATCACCGGTCCTACGTAGGACCGGTAGCTTTGTTGAAAACCTAGCGTTTTACAGACAATTTTTTTCTTTTTGAGATTTGAATAGGAAAGAGGTGTCGATTAGGGATGGGCGTGGTTAATCGAATATCCGGATATCCTAAAGTAAGTTAGTATTCGAATACTTTTTTCGAATACTTATGAGCGTAGTTTGATTTAAAATAATGTTTTATTGAAAAACCGTCGCGTCGTGTTGTGAATTCTAATAGTTGTGACGTTAGAAAATGATGAAAACCATCAAAAAAGGTAGGCTACGCCCGTGTTCTGCTGCGAGACTCCTTTCATTTCATTTGGCGCTACAAGAAGCATAGTGTCCTGGCTAAGCAGTACCTCGCAGCAACCTCAGTTCCTGCAGTCTTTTCTACGCCGGCCTGCTCGTAAATCGACTCCGTAATCGCCTCTCCCCTGAGCATGTTTACATGTTAATTCTCCTGAATAAAAATGCGTATGGCTAATGCAGTTGTGGCTTATTTATTTTCTTACCAGTAGCCATGTAGAGCTAGCGTAATCGGCTGTTTATGTTTGCATTGTGTGGTGGCGCACCATATCCTATAGGATTCCGTTTCCAAGTTAATATCCAAGTTAATATGCAATATTTCTCTGTGTGTCTTTCGTTTTTATGGTAGATAGCCTACCCAATGTGTTTAATGTAGTCCAATGTAGCCTACTTTTTATTTCACATAATAATAGGCTAATCGCTTTTCCGCCAAATTAAGAGCCTAAGTCTGAAGACGCAGCGTTTTTTCAAGTTCATTGTCTTTTCGTCTAGTAATGAATTGATCTTTCATTTGTTTTCTTTATTCAACCCTTATTTAATCTAATAGTTTAACAGTCCCAATTATTGCCAGAATGTGTGGTGGTTCATGTGTTTACTGTATGCTTTGCGTCACGTCAGGCTAATTACATAACGGAACCACATTAACAAAATAGATTATCCGGATATTCAAAAATAATTTCGGATACTATTCGAATAGTGAAATCAGTTCAAATCTCCATCCCTAGTGTCAATGGACTTTGATATTCACGGTATGTTCAGTTTACCCACCGAACTGTCGTTATTCAACTATGACAAGGTAAAATCGGTTTTGCAGTCAATTGCCCCTTGAAGGGAAGACAAGCACACAACAATAAAGAAAACACACGCATTCGAACAAAAACAGTCACGGATTGTCACTGCTTTTTTGGAAGGCCAATACAGACCGCTTTCCTGCTCTCGCACAAGCAGCACGAGTCTTCCTCTCCGCACCTTGTACAAGTGTAGTCTGACTGCCAGCCCAACTTATACCCGCCCACAAAAAAATTGGGTCGGGAAGTTGGGTCTGAGGTGGCTTATTTGGGGGAAAACTACGTCCGAACAGGAGCTTTTCGGACCAATGAAATTGTTAGGGCGGGCTTTAAATGATGATGGACAGTAACGTAATCAACCACATCACCATGGAACCCTTGGGTTGAATTTGTTTTCGACAAACAAAATTATGTAGCTCTGATTGGTTGTAGGTCTATCCAATTGAGCAATGAGGTATTTGTTTGCCCCATACTCACAGCCCAACGGAGAGTTATCAGACTCATATTCTGACTAGAATTATGAGTATGACAACGTCAGGCTAGTACAAGCGTACATAGCGAACGACTTTTCATCACATATTTTAGATGAGAAGAGGAACAGGTTGATTCCAAAAATGCTGATATGCTTATCAAGACAAATCTGCCAGTGATGCTGCTTTATCAGAAGTAAGGTTTGAATACTTTAGTATGCCCCCTCTCCGAGTGAGTGTGTGAAGTGAGAAAGTGAGTGAAGTATGTGAGAGTGAGTGAGACACTACAGATATCAGGGCTCCAGACTAACTTTTACTTTTACTAGGACCACAGTAGCCCCTGACTGAAAATGTTAAGAGCGCAAGAGGAAAATTTAGGGGGAAAACCTTATATTAACCTGCAATGTAATTATTAATGTAACTAGAGAGGGTACAAGTCAGTGGCGAATTTTAGACCCTTTTTAAAGGTGCTCAATTACCTCTAAGTTTCATCTCAGCAACCCTAAAAATAATAATATATATTTTTTAATATTGCTTATCATCATTTGATGCTGGTAGTTCATGAAGAAAGGAACATCCTTAGTTTTTTCATTCTTTCAATATTTTGCATAATAATATATAAATGTATTAATTGTTATCCAGTGAATTTAGGGATTTAAATTAGCAGGGGGTTTAGCACATTTGGAAGGGATTGTATTTACGTCAGATTCTCCTTGGGGGCTGAGCACCCCGAAAGGTCTGATCCTAGAATTGCTAATTTGTAGGGTGTGCTTGCTTCGGTTCTCCCCCCGCCCCGACACTTTTACAACTGATATACAACGACCTACCACATAAGCTTGAGTTTAAATACATTTAATGTGACATTACGCACTGTACATGCAAGTCTTAGCTAAATGACTTAAATGTATGATGCACTTGTCGATCAGTCCTCCCCCGACATCTCGACACAATAGCTACTTGCTGAGTATAACAGCGCGAACAGACGGGATACAGTAGGAACGCTAGTGCTAAATAAGTATTTAGCTGCTCGGCAACATGACGCCGGGTAAGAAGGGCTTGTTAAACTGCTCACCAAAAGAACGAAGGGGAATCCACTTTTGTGGCAGATTAGACATGTTTCGTAGGAACCTAGCGAAAAAAAGCCTAAACCTTCCACGACTTTTAGATAGGTTTATAGGTACCTAGCTGAAAATAGCCTCAACTTTCCTAGACTTTTAGCTACGGTACTAATGCTGAGGGGTCGCTGATATCGCTGTCTTACTAGAATGTCGTATCTATTGCTAACGTGTGCTGACGTTGTGCACATCCGATAAATTCCAAATTTGTAGGTCATGCGCGAGTGCTTGTAAAAAATGCTCGCACTGTCTCAAACTGGTCGCACTATGCGACCATTTGGTCGCAGTCTGGAGCAAGTAAGCGAGAGAGCTTCAACACTGGAATGTTGCACGTTCCCTGCAATAGTATGGAGGACTAAAAGTGCCACAATTAATTAAATAAATACACCATTAAATAAATAAATACACCAGTCTGATCCATTACTCTGATCTGAAGTAGAGTGCCTGGTGCCGTCCACTTAAGCTCAAAGCACATATAATTTGTTAAAGGGTTACTGAGTCCCCACCCCACTGACTTTGATGGGCGAGTTTGACAGATAACAAAATCAATGAAGCACTGCAACACAACTCGTTGTGAAATGTAGCATGAAATACTTAAATAGGGAAATAATTATATATAAAAACATTAAATGAATCGGTATTTAATTAATTCATGATATATTTAAGAACACATTTATGTATTTAATGTCTATTTTAATAAATTAATGACACATTTAAGTAATTATTTAATGGTGTATTTATTTAATGGTGTATTCATTTATTTCATTGTGGCACTTTTGATCCTCCATAGCAATAGAACAGATGGTTGTCAATTCATGATAATAGTAGCCCCTGACTAAATTTTTTGGGAGCGCAAGCAGAAAATTAGGGGTACACCTTATATTGACCTGCGATGTAATCATTAATGTAGAGCGGGTACCATTGTTAAGGTTAGAAAATAGGATTGGAAAATAGGTTAGGAAATTTCGGGGTGTGCTTGCGTCGGTTGCAGATGGGTCCGTTATTTTTTACTGACATTTTTACAACTGATATACAGCGACGCACCACACAAACTTGAGTTTAAATACATTATTTAATGTGACATTAAGTACTGTACAATGTAAGTCTAACCTAAATGACTTAAATGTATGATGAGGCGCTTTTTGAACAGTCCTCCTACACCATGACACTTGCTGATTATAACAGCATGGCGCAAACACAGGCAGGGATACAGTAGCTAACAACGCTAATGCTAAATAAGTATTAAGCTGCTCGGCTCCATGAGAAGGGCTCACGAGACTGCTCACCAAAAGAACGAAGGGAAACCCACTGGTTTGGCAGATTAAGACATGTTCGTAGGAACCTAGCGAAAAATAGCCTCAACTTTCCAAGACTTTTAGCTACAGTACTAATGCTGAGGGTACAGGTAAATCACAGAGGTTTCTCCCACGATTGGTAAGCTACAACAGAAAGGCCTGGCTAGCTGAATGCAGTCATGTCAGTCTTATTTGGCTTCCCGTGCTTGCTTTTTATAACATTTGTAACAGATACAACATGGACTGTTACAGGAGTTAAGGACATTAAACATTTATCTGAGAAAACAAAACAAGTGCACAAAGGTACACATGGAGAACACAGTCAAGCTAAACATGCTAGGCAGAGACAATCGCTATGCAACTGGATGAAGGTCACCAGATTGAACTGAGGAGAAACAACAAAGTGGATAAGAAAAGGCACGTTCTATCAAAGATAATTGATTGTGTTAAATTAATTTATAAATCCTTAATATTTAGTTTTACAGTAATAGTTGTTGTGTTTACTTATAATACCAGGGAGAGTGGTTTAAGTGCCCAGATGTCCGTGGTTTTCAATATTTCCTGAGTGTAATGATATTTATAGTCAACAAATGTGGACAGGGCAGACTCCTGTACCTGTAAAGGAAAAAATGGGGTCCCCATATCGAAACTCGGTCACGACAATGTTTATTACAAATTATTTATTGTATTTCTTTAAATAATACAATTTAGTGGCACTGGTTATCTGCTATATATCAAAACAATGTAAATGCCACACTGAGATGACTAATCTACATCTACAAATACAGTGTTGTACATTACCATTACATCATAATTGTATTTACCCTTGTATATTGTGTATTAAGAAGATTTTGTATTGTGAGTAGGCACTATTGTCACTGTTTGTATTTGTAATTGTGATACAAATAATTGAGATGAACACACAATCTTATTTTGGCCATTTATTGGAACATTGTACAGAAAAAACACATTAAATGCAAAACGGTCATATTATTTATTTTAACTATTTACAACAATTTCTGTACACTGTTTTTCAATTTCTTCTCAGCCCACCTTTTCTTCTCTACCTTGTAGAAGGCTGACTGTTGAAACTCCCCCCAGGTCATTTCAGCATTCATTCCATCTGCCTTGTACAGGGACAGCACCCTGGTAGGACAGTAAATGTACCTGCCCGCCACACCCCGGAACGAATGGTACACATGGGGGCTTTCTGGCCCCTGCTTGACGGGCTTGCGGCAGAACTTGCAGAGCCGACCGGTGGGCTGCTGTTCTGCTGCCCTCCGTTTCCCCCGCAGATCAGCCAACCTCTGTGCCTCTGCTGACCTGAGCTTGGTTGCCTCAAGCTCTTTTGCAAAGAAAGGTGTGTCCGCAAAGTCCTCAAACGGCATTCTGGGGTCATTCAGGCCTTCTGCTGCATAGTGGAGCAGTAAAATTACTTGACCTCCCCAGACTGGTAGAAGAGGTGGATGGAGGAACCGTCTCCCTGGTATCGCGACTTCGGCTGGCCACAAGCAAGACAGTTCCTCGTCTTCTTTTTGCCCAGCTGCTGCTGTTGTTGTTGTTGCAGTGCCGTCTGCTTCTGGACGATGTCCCTCACCATATCCTCGATAGCAGCCTTGGTCAGAGGGGCCTCCTGGGGATCTCTCCCAAGTGGATTGACCGCAGCGGGTGGTATGGTCACCACCGGCACGCTCTTGGTCTCACTCTCTGCCGTCAGGTGCTGCCACAGCTGCTGCGTCTCGAGGAGTTTCTCTGGGCTGGTGTTCAGGGACGTGCTGGCGTTGGTCCGCTTTGCCCAATGCTTCACATACTGTGAAATGTGTTGCTTTGTTGTTGGATGCAACAGGCTATTGGGATCACGGGAATCAGCCTGCACCAAGCCAGCGTAGTCACTGTCCACCCTCTGCAGGAAATCCTTCGACCCTTGGTGGATTCCTATGAGGCCGTCGATGACCTCCTTCATGGCCTCTGTCCACCGGGAATGGTCCAAGACGTACAGAAGCCCGCCTGCCTTGATGGACATTGTGCGAGCGGCACGTGGGTTTGCTGTGATGGGCAGTGCAGGTGTCGTTGGCAGACCTGAAGACAAGTAGAAATAACACATAATAAATATAAAATCTTGCTCTATCAAGCATCAGTGCAACTTGAGTGTTGCATCTCATTCACATTTGACTTGCAGATGTGTAAAATGAGGAATATTTGCAAAATTACCTTGAGTGGAGGTTGATTGGTGGGTTGGCTGGAGTGTGGTCTGGGGCAAGACTCCAGAAGCCTCACCAAAGATGTCATCCTGCAACAGTGGAAGTTCATGCATTTCAATTAAAATGTGTGCTTCGTCTGCAGATATAACCTGTGTAAGTTTGAAAGGGTACATTACAAATTGCTATCAATGCAACTTACATTGTCTTCTGGCGTGATGAAGGGCTGGTCGGCGACCACCTGGTCAGCCTCCTCTTCCTCAGCTCCCTCTTCATCAGCCCCCTGGGACCTGTTCTTGAACCAGTCCAGAGGCACGGGGCGACAGCCTGGCTCCACATACTGCAGGCCAAATCTCTCCCCTGTGTCTCTGTGGCTCAACTGCAGTGCAGGGTATTTGGCATGGCCGGTCACCCTCTCCGATGCCACGTTCAGCTGCATGATGAGCACTGGGTCAAAGACTGCAGGTAGCTTCACGTCAGGTAACTTCAGATCCACCAATCTCTGAAAGTTCCACCGTGCCATGCCCATCATGCCTTGTGCCTGGAAGAGCTCGGAGGAAACACAGTTGCCTGTGATCCACCGTGCCTGATGCGAATGGAAGCCCTCCTGTTGGGAGGTGCCTCTCACAGGGATCCACACTGGCACAGCTGCTCCTTCACCCTTGACGTGGTTGAGCTGCACTGTTCCTCCGTGTCTGTAAAGGATCCCGTCCTCCTCCTCTGGATCACTCAGGCAGCCTCTCAGGATGTGCACCCTCTGGAGTCTCCACAGCTTCAGCATGGACGGCTTGAAGAGGTAGACACCATTGGGATCTG
Organism: Hypomesus nipponensis; assembly: GCF_054491055.1. Lineage (NCBI taxonomy): Eukaryota > Metazoa > Chordata > Actinopteri > Osmeriformes > Osmeridae > Hypomesus > Hypomesus nipponensis. The sequence goes on from NC_140369.1 coordinate 26,899,947, forward strand.
TCTCTAGGAAGAACTGCTTGAGGACGCTCTCCACTCTCTCCAGCAGCTCTATAGGTTGTGGTACCTTACAATTGAAAAAAGTATTACAGATTATTTCATATGCATTAACGGAATACAGAAATGAAATTACGTATTTTTCTTATTTATGTTATAACATAACAAGCATTATTAATGTTGTGAACATTCAAAAGTACTTTGGTCCGGCAGTGTTCCGGATATGCTGCTTTGTGGGATTGGCAGGCCTGATCCCACAGAAGGCGTATGCCTCCGTCAGCCTCTGCAGGTCGGTCTGGTCCACCACACAGAATGCGGCACTGAGGAACCGGCAGAAAGTGCTGTGGAGTGTATGGTGCTCTGACACGCACTCCCTGGAGAACCGCCGCATGCAATGGAAAAGGTCCAGTTTGACAGTGATGTCGCTGCTGTACTTTCCCCGGGAGGCACATGAGTTGGTCAGGATCCCAGATGTTGCCTCCGTCACCACAGCTTCCGTGGTTTTCCATGAATCCCAGTGAAGGTGCTCCTGGGGGTCAAGTTTTGGGATCCGGAAATCAGCACAGCAGTCCCTGCTCACACAGTGAGAGAGAGAGAAGAAACAATTTAATTAATGATAGGCTTTGAGTTTCTATGTCACTTGCATACAGTTAATCTCCTGTAACTATATAGTATATTATATTTTGCTAAATGTTTTTGTCCTGTGTAGAATTGAATACAAAAGCTGTGATCTGGCTTTTACCTGTCCACCCACTGGTACTTTGCCTTCGGCAGTCCAGCTGAGTCGTAGCGATGAGACAGCCCCTCGTACATGGGTTCCAGCGACCGGTCACTCTCTGACTGAAGCATCGCCCAGGACAGGATCATCCAGTTCTCGTTCATCACGGAGTACGAGGACATGGTTCCGGATGAGAGCACCACCTTCCGAGTGTGGTCAGCTCGAATGACCTGCCCAAAAGTGCCTTGCAGGACAAGAGTGAGGGTCTTTTCCTTACGGTGGTACTCATGCACGAGGCAGTCTACGAGGTAGCGGGGACTGGTGGCTACCCCACACCAGCCATCGGTCGAGTCGTAGGCACCAAAGGGATCAGGGGTGTTGTCCTTCCGCATGGTGCCTGTGATGGTCTTCTGCCCATACAGGCCGGAGTCACCATCTTGCACATTCTGCACAGTCAACAGATAGGCAAGGTGTGCCCTCTCGTACCGTAGGTGCAGAGCCTCATTCAGCTGATTTGCCATGTCTGTGGCCGACCTCCCTGTGCGACGTAGCTCATCCATTACTGTTTTGCAGATGGCTTTTTTGTGGGTGGGAAATGCTGGCAGGATGTTTCAGAAGAGTTGTGGCAGCATTTCCATCCACTGGGGTTTGTCAGCAAACCAGTACCTCTTGCATGTTTTGCAGTTCAGCCGAGAGGCCAAGATGTAGTACTGGCCGCTGGTCCCAATGATGACCCCGGGGTCGCCCAACTCCTGCCGAAACCACATGGGAAGTGGAGCAGCCGTAGAGGCAGGGTAAAATGTAATTGTTCCTCACTCTCTCCATAATTGCATGCTCCGGTTTCCAAATGAAAAATGGATGTAGCTGGAAGTACTTGGGAGATGGCATATCATAGACTGGATCTATGAGTTCTGGTTGGGGTGGATAACGCCACAAGGAGATCATACCCATCAGATGTCGTACAGGTCGAGATCCTGGCCAAAGTCCCAAAGATTCCATCTCCGTTTTCATCCACATCTTCTGGTTTTGGGAGCAGTTCCACTGGCTGACGTCTTGGTCCTTCCTATGGAGTGGTGGTGGGATGGTAGACGGAGCTGGGGTAGGTAGAACACCAGCTGCGGCTGGAACAGGACAGGGTAGAGCGACAGCAGCAGACGTGGCAGGAGATGGAGCAGAGCGCGGTGGCATGGTGGCTGCAGACAGCACAGGAGCCAGTCGGGGAGAGGCTGCAGGATGACAGATGATAATGATGAGCAACTACATTCTGTAAACAACAGACTAAATAAATAGATTTTTAAACATATAAAATATTATTAAATACAAGTAATTATGTTATTAAATAATAGTGACTCATACCTTTTGAGATAGCAGTGTTTGCTGACTCTGTACACAGGCCCAGGGCAAGCAACTCGGGCGGAACTGGCACTGGAGCCTTCACTGGAACTGGGGGATCTAATGACAAAAATATGTATACAGCTCACAACCTGTCTTTTTGCTACCGGGACTCCTGCCGGGACTGCAGTGAGAGATGACTTTCAAACACAGGCTAAGAGTTAAATGAGGTAAGTAAGTTATGTTTAATTAAATCTTGTATCTAGTTAGGCACATGTGGACATCAATATTAACCTGGCAACAAAGAGGTGAGTCCATCACCCTGGTCTGGTCTGGAGAGTGTGCTGCTGGTTTACTCTTTTCTATTACAGAAAACACAATGTTATTCTCAACATCTAACATAGTAGCTCATGCAAAACACAACATATTGTTTGTAGTATGTTTTTAAATTGCAAGAGATTCAGATGTAGTCCTAGGAACATGATCATTTTACCTTGAGCAGTGCTGGGGTCCAGTCTGTTACCAGGCGGTTTAGACTGAGCAGCGGATGGTTCCTGAAAAATAAGACACAAAGTTAGTCACCGTGTAAAAGTTATATTTCTGACTGATAGAGGCAAATTGCATGTGTGCTTTGTTTGCATGTAAGAACTTCTCTCAATTCAATCTGTCAGCAACTATCAAACAGCTTTGATCCTAAATAAATAATTTTGTTCAAAAATCTGTTAAGCAAACAATGCAAACAGTGGCATGCACATTCATGCAGTCATCATGCAGAGTATAAGACAAATAACGCTTACCCTCAACAAAGAGCCTGTAAATTCATAATGGGAATCATGCAGAGTATAAGAAAAAAAACACTTACCATCAACGATGGAGAGGATATAAATTCATGATTGGAGTTTTGAAAGGCAGAACACCATAAACATTGAACAAGGCCAGGAACGTGGCATGAACACTGAACAAGGCCAGGAACATGGCATGAACATTGACCAAGAGTCATGTATTGGTCCCAACAACTGATATGCAAAGAGACCTCGGCCTGCTGTTCTCTTATTCCTGGGAGATGAAGATGCACCTGAAGACAGGGCAGCAGCTAGTGACAAAGCAGAGATGAAAAGATGTACAACATGCTGTCAAGTAGCAGTTCAAAAGCATATTGCTTTAAATGTGTCCTCAGTCACACACAACAAGGCCCACAAAAGAACATTCACTTACAGCCCTGCTTGACCATCTTGGAGGGGGAGATGTTCAGCATGGCTTGCTCCAGGTCTTCATCTTCATCCATGACTGTGGTGCAAACAGGAAAGAAACAGAAGAATGTATTCCTTTCACTGTACAATAGTTACATTTATATCCTATCTGTTACATGCTTCAAATGAAAGTTAACCATAATCACGAGCATTGGACGAAAGAGCACGAAAGAGCACGCCCATGCCTTCATCTGTTCCTCCTTTATGGGTGCTGACTTGTCCTTCAGAGAGACAGAGGGGTCCTTCCAACGCTTGGCTTCCTCAGTTGCATCTTGTAGAAGGTAACCATGTGACCCCTTCCGAAAGACCACCACCACTCTCCCAGGATAAAAACTAAAAACTTGCTTAGACATCTGTATTTAAAAGAAATAACACATTCAATAATTACAGCAGATTACATTTCAAGAGGGGGTGGTAGCCAGAGTATTTTCAAACAACACTGCCCTACAGTAGATCTGTATCTATTCGGTGAGTGTGCTTACTTGAGGTGAATGTGCCTCATCTCAACTCCCCCATCCTCCCCATCCCCCACCCATCCCCCTCAATGTCCTTTGTCTTGAAATGTGCATTAGCTGCGAACAGCTCTCTTCTAACATGACTTTTATTCACGGTTCACTGTTAATTTTACATAACATGCTGGCAAACCATTGTCGGTATATTGTTAGTAACTAACGTTACTGAATAACTTTGGGAAGTTATAGTAGTACCAACGTAACATTGCATTAGTGGCTACTGTACATAGTTTCATTCATTCATACTGTTAGACAGAGTCATAGCGTGCTCAATGTTGAGTTTTCACAAAGCAGAGATTAGTAAAATAACATGTTCATTCATGATTTAGCTAGCTATCTTTAGATCTATCCAGATGGATATCTTACCTCAGTGCAGATCGGCGTGTACTGTTCTCTCAAAAAATATTCTGATCTGAGACGCTTCTCTCTATCGCGTAAGAAAACCGCAAAACGGCGCCCCCCAAATACCCATAGTGGCCACACATGGTAGTATTCGATATGGTTAAGGATAGCCATAGAGAAGGAATGGGAAAAGTTAAGAAAGTTAAGACTTCATAGCAGACTGCCGCGCGGTGGGTTGACCCGGGTTCGATTCCTGGCCAATGCAGAGCCTCGAGAAAGATGTGTTTTATCTTGTGACATTCAACCGCTTGCGAGCATTAGAAAAGTCTCATGAGCGCCTGGACGATCGATCAGCTTCGGGAGGAGCTCGGGTGGCCAAGTGCTGACAATCGAGTAATGTGGCCGAGTGGTCCAAGGGGCTGGATTAAGGCTCCAGTCTCTCCCTCCCCGTCGCCACCCAGTTCCTGTCTCCGTGGGGGATGTCGGGCAGGCACCCTCTGAGCTATGATTCCCCACGGGGTCTAAGCTCCAAAACATTATTGTACATTTACCATTCTGCAATAAACATCACTCTTCTCATACCTGGTCTCTCCTGATTGAACTATCCAATTGAGCGAAGAGGCATTTATTTTACGAGTTCGGTTGAAACACGCCCCATACTCACAGCCCAACGGAGAGTTATCAGACTCTCTGTCAGGCTTTCATAACCTTGTCCTTTGAGCTGTGACATTGTTTAAACTTAAGGAAAATTATTGAACTACTCCTCAATAAGCCTTCTTGGTTTTGAGACTACTTGTCCACTTGCAGTTTTCACAGGTAGACTTGAGAGCTCAGTGGGACTGGGGTCTGGATCTTTGGCCTAAACATTCCTTCTGCTTCTTCTGTCTAGCTTATAACAGCTGCTGTACTGGGTTAGGTTCACGAAAGCTTGAAATTTACATGAGCCAAACTGTGGCCCATTGTCTGAAATTACTGTTTCAGGAATTCCATGTCTGGCGAATTGTGACTTCAGATGGGTAATAACTGTGGTACTTCTTGTATCTGATCTCAGCTTCAATGAATTTGGAGTGGTAATCCTCTAAGAGTAGATACTCATGTTGGTCAAAGGTTAACAAGTCAGCACCTATTTTCTGCCAAGGTCTAACGTAGGTAAGGGTAGGGTGTGCTTGCTTGCGTTGGTTGCAGGGGTCCGTATTTAAATTACATTTTACAGCTGATATTTCTGTATATTTTATATAAAAATGTATAGCCTACTTATTTATAGAGATTACATATATTTAAAAGCATGTTTTTTTCTGCTCATTTACAACTCAAAATACTTTGACTGAAGAAATAGTTGTCTTCATTTCCCCTGCAAGAAGGAATGGTGATCAGCAACCATAGTTGAATCAAAACTAATACATATGGCAGACCGGTGTAAAAAATGTGCCTAATCTCTATGACTTAACCCTGTACTGCCTGAGCCAAAATTCTAAACATTCCATGAACGTTCCACAATATGATATTCATATTAATATTTTGATCGAATTTTCATATTATATAATACACCTTAACTGTCTATACCATATTGAAGAGGAGACCCAGGGGATTTTTATGATGTGAATAAATATATGATTACTTAAGGCAAATCATATTTTATCAAGGTGATTTCAGGCAGCCATTTTTTTTTACAAAAACTTCTCCATCCACCATACCTCATCAGACAACTTAATTTTTAACCCATTTAAGTAGGTGGAATATCCACAAATCTGTGGGAAATGTAGAACAGAAGACAGATTAGAAATATAATATTTTGATTAAAGGTTATGACCATTCTAGTGACTAGTGGAGACATATGGGAAACCGGAATGATCCTCCCCAAAAGTAGCTAGCGCTATGGCTGGATACTCCTCTCGATAACTAAAAAACTTTAGAGTTTCTTCCACAATCGACCAATTGGCCAAACAAGGCACGTACATTTATCTTACAGTGTACATAATATGGCTAGTTGATGTTGTTTTTCCAAGTTTTTTAGAAATCTGCTCAAATCGAGGCTAAACAGTGTTACTACCGTCAGAGCTGCCTGTCACGAACGGCCAAGCCGGACACGTAATTCTTTCCTGAAAAAACGTACGTCACTCCCAAAAACAATTTCTTTGTAAGTAAAAAGTTTAGCCTTTTAATTTACAATATTGACAACACATATTAAGAAACTTGTCTTTACTCATATCGTCTCCGATTTCAATTCGAAGCTGTAATTCTAACACTGCAGGCAATCTCCCATGGTCTCCGCTCTGGCTCCGCCTCGGAAAACAATGGCTGCCGTTGCTGACGATCCATTTATTTTCCCCTCCCAGTAACCCCTTAACCAATGATATGTACTTTGAGCTTAAGTTGTCATGAGTATCTGGCAGTTTTCAGAAATAAAATCGGTCCAGCAGGAAAGGGTTTAACGTCATTGTAAGTTTTTCCCTTCTCGTGATTTTTTCAGGCATTTAGCCTACTCTTGTTGTATTCATTCATTAACAAAGGACCCCCTCTTGAATATTTTTTATTAACAACAACGTTACCAGCAGTAGCTATCTCAGATGGAATTGCGATTCAAATAGTACCATAGGCTAACTGAAAATATGCCCCCAAAAACGTAATATATAATTCTTTATTTCAGACCCAGGGGGATCCATATCAATACAAACAACATAAACAAATACACAAACACAGAGTAAAAAATACACAGCCTTTCACAATATTCAGTGCCAAGCATACAGACATGATCGCCAATGGTTCCACAGTCTGGAAGAAAATCTGACCGAACTGCATAGAGGGTTGGCCAAAACTGCAATTAGGTTATTTTCAGACTCAGATGCCCTACACATAAATCCATACATCAGGCCACGTAACACAGCAGAGCAGGTAGGGACCCCAACACTTACAAACATTTGGCTTGCACTGGAGCTTCTTGGAGCTCTCAGCAGTAGCCTCATGCTATCATTATAGGCCACTGTAAGCTTTCTAATGCTGCCTTGTTTATAACGACACCACAGGTGGGCAGTATACAGCGGCGTACAATACGCTCTAAAGAGTGAGATTTTCACAGGTACAGAGCACATACTAAACTTACGGCAGAGCATGTTCGCTTGTGCATACAGCTTCCGACGCTGCCTATAGATATCTTTGTCATCCAACAGGTCATTAGACATAATATGGCCCAAGTATGTAATTTCACTGCACACACTAAGTGCAGTGCCAGACAGATAGAAGTCAGGGAAGGTTGACTGTCTGTCTCCTCTGCTTCTGACAATCATGATCTTACTCTTTTTTGCGTTGTATTTTATGTCAAAATCATCACCATACTGTGTGCATACTCTCAGAAGCTGTTGTAGACCAGCACTATATGGGCTAAAGATGACCAGATCATCTGCGTACATAAGGTGGTTAATGAGTGAGTCCCCAATCCTACTGCCTGTACCAGATGCATTTAAAATCAAAGACAAGTCATTCATATACATATTAAAAAGAAAAGGAGACAAAATTCCGCCCTGGCGAACACCATTGGTAACATGGAAGGGATCAGATGTTACACTCCCCCATCTCACCCTCATTGCCTGATGCGAGTACCAATAGACCAAGATTCTAATTAAAAAACCAGGAACCCCACTTTTAGACAATTTTAAAAACAATTTCCCATGATTAACACGATCAAAAGCTCTAGAAGCATCAATAAAACACATGAACATTGTGGAATTTTGCCTATTATATTTATCTAGAATTTCCTTTAGTGCAAAAATACATAAATCAGTACCATGCTTTCTTTTAAAACCAAATTGGTGGTCAGTAGACAGGACATACCTCTCAAGTCTACTCAGTAGAACTGTCTCCAGCACTTTGGACATGACACTGGCCAAAGCTATTGGCCTGTAATTATCAGAGCTGTTTAGCTTCCCCACTTTATCTTTTATCACTGGTACTAGCACAACAGAGAGCATAGAATCTGGTAACACTCCATGAACAAAAAGGCCTGTGTAACATAGAGCCACCAGAGGGTATAGTTTCTTACTGGCAAGTTTAACATGTTCAGCTGTAATATCATCCTGACCACAGGCCTTGTTATCTCTTAACTTCAATATTGCTTCATGGACTTCAGCAGCAGTGACAATAACATCATCATTAAAATCTACACTATCCACTACAAACATATTACCTTTTACACAGTTTAACAGTTCATAGTATTGTTTCCGCCATAACTGTGAAATTTCATCAGGACCACTCACACCATCTATATTAGATGGAAGAGATTTTTTGCAATTATTAATAGTTTTTATTTCTTTCCAGAAGTCATTAACATTATTTTTTTGCAGCTTCCTTGCCAGTGAATCTGACCTCATAGTGTTTTCATTTCTTTTTATATAGCGAAGTGCATTTTTAAATCTAGCATTAGTGCATTTTTTATTTTCAAATAAAGGGCCATGCCTGCTTTTACCTGACTCAGCCCATTCTTTAAAAGCATTTCGGGCCTCTGCATGGAGCTCTTCTACATGGTCCTTCCAACCTGGCTTAGCATTGAACACTTTCGTCCTATGTTTATATAGTGGCCTGCTCGAAATTTTAAGAGACTCCACAATTGCTTCATACAAAGAACATAACTCTTTACAATGTTGATCATCTTTACAGTTCATATCCCGACACCATAAGGCATCTCTTGGTACATGAATATTACACAGCAAAGCATCAGTATCACTAACATATTTATTGAGATCTGTGCTAGACAGTTTCGTCCAATCTATTTTTCTTACATCAATGCCTTTATCCACAGGCAACAACACAGGTAAATTGCCAGTGTTCAAGACCATGTGAAAGGGTATATGGTCCGTAGTAGCCAAATCATAGTCAATCTTCATAATGTCAATGGAGTCATGGGCATCCACTGTACAAAGGCAGTGATCTAGCCACGAAGTAGAGTGCCAGGCCTCGCTGATATAGGTATAACTATCACTTGGCAATAGTAATTTACTTGATAAAATCAATCCACTGTCTGAACTAAACTGAGCCAAATGTTTACCAAATAAAGAGTTGGCATCAGTTACATCAGCATTCATGTCACCAATAACATATATACAGGTAGAAGGATTGTCCTGAATAAAAGACATGATAAATGCCAATCTACTGAGGTACTCATCCTCATTTTTCATGCACTCATATGGCGTATAGACATTTAAAATCATTATTTTCTTATCATTACAACACAGCTCAATTCCAATAGCCCAGTCAACTCCCAGTCGTACAACATTAACCAACTGGTCATATTTTTTATTCCACATGGTGGCCACGCCCCCTGGGATCCTCCCCCGGACGACTTTAGCGCTCAAGTCAGTTGTTGATTCACCTGCCCCATGAAAATCCCTATGTATAGAATTTAGTCCTCCCAGGTCTTGTTTAGCCAGGAACGTCTCCTGAACACACAAAATGTCACATCTCTCCATCAGTTTGTCCACAACAACACGGCGTGATTTATCAGTTTCACTGTGGCCAACACGCAGTCCACGCGCATTGTAAGATACGACACAGATGTTCATGTTCAATGCTGCTCTCAGTGCCAGTTCCAATTATTCCATCATTCCTTTGCTCACGTTTAAAGTGAGCTGGCTTGTTGCGGGGTTTCGGTGGCACATTTGCTTTAAGGGACCCCAACTTTTTGCGACCTTTTTTCACAGCAGCGCTCCACTGTGGGGACTGTGGCTGTGATCGTGGCGATGTGACTTCCACATCCAGTAGCTCCTGCTGTTGAGTGGAGCCCACCAGCCCCTTCCAGTCTACCCGTGAGGTGCTGGCGATCTCGCCGGTAGGCCTATTCAGTCCCAGGAGACGCGACTTAACAGATGGAGACGTTGTTGACTCCTCAGGGCGCGGCCCCCGCACGGTGCCAGCAGCCCCAGGGTCGTAGTACAATGTACGGTGCGTCTCCACCGCTGCCACTCGGCGATCCATGGCCGTAACAATTGTCCCCAAGTTCTCACTCACATCAGCCTGAGTATCCAATGCCTTTCTCAGGCCAGAGACTTGTTGGCTCAGCTGCTCCACTCGGCTAAGCAGAGCCGAGACGTCCATATTGCCGAACCCGACAGGTGGCAGTTCATCCAAGTAATGTGAAACAAAACGTGGAATATCTTCACCGCACTCATTAAGTAACTTCATGCAGGCCTTGATATTACTCGTGTCCTTCTGTGAGCCTTTGTGTGCGACACAGCGTTGCGTTGTATTCGGGCATAAGTCAAACAACAGCCGCTTGGACTCCTCAATCCACTCAGATGAAAAGTTGTTTGTTGTCAGTAAAACAATTTCATCGTGGCTTAATGTGTTCATTTTAACCACAATAAAATTCAACAATTCATCTTCCACTATCACCTTCCCACAATCCGTTTTGTAGATTTCAGGTTTTAAATAAGCGTAACATTTATTTAAGGGAAAATCACTCATTTATAAACATGTCAGTGGTAGCGATCATTGTCAGTAACAAGGAAAAATGCGATATCGCCCTGCTGTGTGGAGAAGCTGACCTAGTAAATTGTAGGCTACAAGTACTAGACTGTCTTGGTAGCGATTGCGTTAGTTGAATTCGATTTAACGTTACTTCCGTTATACGGTCTAGGCTGAAATGAATTATTTTCATGAACAGATTGACAACTTTTAGGCTGTGGCAATGGAAGGTTAGTAGTCACTAGTCAGATAGTTTCACCTATTGAAATACTTTATATTTAAGTAAGGGTAGTGCCAAATATGTGCCGCCCTTTGACTTCCTATAGTACTGTAAACAGCCGTGGAGATGTTTTTTTTTAAGCTACTACACTAGGTTTCAGTACAGCGTTGCAGTGAGCTACACTGGTTTGAAACCACAGGTAATGATAATTTCACCAACAAATCGTTTAATTGTAATATAATGTCATAATAAATCCTACAACGAAAATGTGTTTGTGAGGAATGTCTATTTTAACGATTGAAAACAGATGGATCATAGACCGCTGTAGTATGTGTTGCCCGGGCAACAGAGGCAAATGTCATGAGGCTAATGCTTCAGTGAAATAGTAGACTACTGTTTCCGAAAGTAGATGTAACTACTTCCTTATCAGCTAATATTGTACATTACACTTCACAATTGTGTTTCATATCAGCAAGTAAAATGAGTAAATAGGCATCACCCTGGCCTCTTTGCTTGTGGCGGTTCAGCTCCCTTGCAGTAAAGCATTTAGCCTAGCTATCTCCCAGAAGCAAGTTAGCCACCGTTAGCTTCGCTTTTGCCACAAAAAAGTAATTAAAACCTAAACCGTGCAACGGAACATAAATCCCAATAGAACCAACTCAATCGTGACCATAACGAACCTTTTGACATACTTTGTTTATATAGTCCAAATATTGACTGAGCCTTGGGGGCGCGAAAATAAACTATAATAAATCATATATATGTGAGATAACAATGGTTTGTGCTCGTCGAAGGCAAGCACACCCCAATTATATAGCTGAATCCATTTACCTTCATCAATTAAAATACATTTACTCATTTCAAAATGACGTGTAAAGATGACTTTTATTTATTTCATGGGACTTTTATTTCCTAATGCTACATATTTTTTTTTTTGACTTTTTTTAAAATCAAATATTTATTGGTCTTTTATAGTTTTCAACACAAAAAACAAAACACACAACGCATAACACAACCGCCCTCACCCGTCCCTAACAATACAGACATATATAGTTTGATGTCAGGTTGCATATAGTGAAATAAAATATAAAAGTTAAGCTAAGTACAAACTGATCAGAAAAAAAACTTCCATGACAATTATAGTCACAAGAAAACTAGTAATAATAATATTCTTAGAAAGAAATAACTTAGTTTTATATATATTCCAGACCATGTTACTATCGTTAATTCGCAGGCGCCATGCATTCTGGCAACATAAATTATATCTACAGATGTGTTCAGCCATTGTACTCGAGTCAGTATGTGGTGGGAACCAGTGTTGAGCTAGGATCTTCTTAGCAGCAGTCAACCCAGGTAATGTAAATATTTCAGATTTTGGAAAATGAAAAATATTTACCAGTCTGGCAGTGGGGGTGCAAGGTAAGTCCCTCCCTAACAATTCTGATAGTGTTGATGTAAGGCCTTAAAACGTCTGAAAAACGTCCATATTTTCCTCCGAGGTCTTAAATTTCATTTAGTCAGGTCATAAAAAAAAATGAATTATTTTCATGAACAGATTGACAACTTTTAGGCTGTGGCAATGGAAGGTTAGTAGTCACTAGTCAGATAGTTTCACCTATTGAAATACTTTATATTTAAGTAAGGGTAGTGCCAAATATGTGCCGCCCTTTGACTTCCTATAGTACTGTAAACAGCCGTGGAGATGTTTTTTTTTAAGCTACTACACTAGGTTTCAGTACAGCGTTGCAGTGAGCTACACTGGTTTGAAACCACAGGTAATGATAATTTCACCAACAAATCGTTTAATTGTAATATAATGTCATAATAAATCCTACAACGAAAATGTGTTTGTGAGGAATGTCTATTTTAACGATTGAAAACAGATGGATCATAGACCGCTGTAGTATGTGTTGCCCGGGCAACAGAGGCAAATGTCATGAGGCTAATGCTTCAGTGAAATAGTAGACTAGTGTTTCCGAAAGTAGATGTAACTACTTCCTTATCAGCTAATATTGTACATTACACTTCACAATTGTGTTTCATATCAGCAAGTAAAATGAGTAAATAGGCATCACCCTGGCCTCTTTGCTTGTGGCGGTTCAGCTCCCTTGCAGTAAAGCATTTAGCCTAGCTATCTCCCAGAAGCAAGTTAGCCACCGTTAGCTTCGCTTTTGCCACAAAAAAGTAATTAAAACCTAAACCGTGCAACGGAACATAAATCCCAATAGAACCAACTCAATCGTGACCATAACGAACCTTTTGACATACTTTGTTTATATAGTCCAAATATTGACTGAGCCTTGGGGGCGCGAAAATAAACTATAATAAATCATATATATGTGAGATAACAATGGTTTGTGCTCGTCGAAGGCAAGCACACCCCAATTATATAGCTGAATCCATTTACCTTCATCAATTAAAATACATTTACTCATTTCAAAATGACGTGTAAAGATGACTTTTATTTATTTCATGGGACTTTTATTTCCTAATGCTACATGCTGACTTTTTTTTAAATCAAATATTTATTGGTCTTTTATAGTTTTCAACACAAAAAACAAAACACACAACGCATAACACAACCGCCCTCACCCGTCCCTAACAATACAGACATATATAGTTTGATGTCAGGTTGCATATAGTGAAATAAAATATAAAAGTTAAGCTAAGTACAAACTGATCAGAAAAAAAACTTCCATGACAATTATAGTCACAAGAAAACTAGTAATAATAATATTCTTAGAAAGAAATAACTTAGTTTTATATATATTCCAGACCATGTTACTATCGTTAATTCGCAGGCGCCATGCATTCTGGCAACAGAAATTATATCTACAGATGTGTTCAGCCATTGTACTCGAGTCAGTATGTGGTGGGAACCAGTGTTGAGCTAGGATCTTCTTAGCAGCAGTCAACCCAGGTAATGTAAATATTTCAGATTTTGGAAAATGAAAAATATTTACCAGTCTGGCAGTGGGGGTGCAAGGTAAGTCCCTCCCTAACAATTCTGATAGTGTTGATGTAAGGCCTTAAAACGTCTGAAAAACGTCCATATTTTCCTCCGAGGTCTTAAATTTCATTTAGTCAGGTCATAAAAAAGTTTTACCCTCGTTAATTTTGAGGCAGGCAGGCTGCAGAAAGTTATTACATGGTAACAAAAAAGTATTGAGTCGTAGCCTACAAAGCGAGTCTTTGCTACAAACAAAACCTGCAGAACGCTGTTCTGTTTTTCTTTCTGGAGGATAGCCTATTGGTGTTGGTAAGTACACGGTGATAAAACTACAAATCCCATAAATAACTGCAATACCTGCATGCAAAATACGTCTGCGTTTCCTACCTGTGGAAAATGGGAAAGTTTACTTTCAACGAGACATGAGTTACGTTCAACATGCACCGACTTCATGCAGCGCCACAGCCGGCTGCAGACGAAACCGGCACTGCATGAAGTCGAACGCACCTATGGCTAGATCACAGCGATTTCCGCTGTTGGTTACAAGCAGTACCCAGCTCCAGGTACGAGGCTCGCTGCAAACTTTGCCCCAAAAATATTCAGTTCGGTTACTAATGTGATTGCTTTATCTGTAAATTAAATGTATGCTTTTTAAAAAAATTAATTCCATTCATTGAAATTACATGTTTTTTTCAGAATGTCTTTTGATTTAAATATTTTTGGGGTAATGCATTGTGTAGGTCTTAAATATCAATCTTTATGGTCTTAAATTTGACTTACTGAAACCTGCAAGAACCCTGCATAACATTATCAACTGTTACATTAATGCACATATCCCATAACATCACACATACATACACCTCATAATAATACATGCTAAAAGATCACCGTAATAAAGGCACTATAACAAATTATTACATAGACTTCAGCTTCAAGCAGCATTGCTAAGAAATCTCATTTTAACGTGTGTGTATTAACAAAAGTCTAAAGGTTGCCACAACTCAAAACAAGAGCGTGCTGCAGACAAAAGGAAGGATCTTCTCTCTCTCTCTGGCCGTCCACTTAAAGGGGAAGAGACCTCAGGTGTAGCCACTTAACGGCTGAGGAGAAGGACGCCGTCACAGTGATCTGTGCACTGTTGGTGAGAACATTCATGGACTGGTACTGTGAGCTGGTGACTCATTTCTGGAAGATGGTGACATCTAAAGTTCAGAATTTAAGACTTTAAGACCCCGCGGGAACCCTGTGTTATGGCTGAGGATGTATTGTTTGTTGTCATTGTGACTGTCAAGGCATTCATGACGCACAGCAGAGTCCAAAACAAATTTCCCTGAGCGGGACAATAAAGTTCATTGTATGTACACCACTGATTTACTGACTTACATACGTCACCTTTTGGTATGTTACATTAGTATTATTTAATAAATGACCACAGCAGTTAGTCCTCGCGCATGTGTTCCCGTTTGTTTCGTCTCAACCCCGAGCGGTGAACCGGACTGCACCCGACTACATAAAATCTCTCCTCCAGCCTTACACCCCCACCCGCCACCTACGGCCTTCTTCTAACAACTGTCTGGTGGTCGCACCGCTCAAGAACGCCCCCAAGCTCTTCTCCTGTCTGGCCCCCCAATGGTGGAATCCACTCCCCACCTCCATCAGGGACACTGACTGTCTCCCCACCTTAAAAAAAAGGCTTAAGACACACTTGTTCCGGGAGTACAACGGCACTTAGGAATGCTTGGCTGGACTTGATGTTGGTTTCCTCAAGGATCACAATGACTCTTATTGAGAGACTTGTTGCTCTTGTTGGTTAGTTGTAACAGATTTAAATTATTGTATTGTTGATTGTTTTTCTACAAGTACACTTGCACTTTTTGAGTTTCATGTTGTTTAATTGTAACTTGTTTAACTGCATGCTGTTATGGTCCTTCCCTTTGGCACTTATTTGGTTTTCACAATGTATGCTTCATGTTTTGGCTGCTCGCAATGTTTGGGCTATCTTATTGTTATGATTAGTGACCTATGCACTTTTGTAAAGCTCTCTCTTGGAAGTCACTTTGGATAAAAGCGTCTGCTATATGCTTAAATGTAATGTACTAGGTCGCAGCCATCACTCCCATTGGGAACCAATGATAAAAATAAAAAAAAGATCCTGGCCAACTCCTTCAGCTGAGTAACAGCCTGGGAATGGCCCCTCACCAAAAGATCAATGGATGACAAGGCCTGTAGGGTCTTACTTTTACTTTTGAGAGGTAGTTTGTTCTACTTGCCACAAGCTGTGTATGCCTTGGTCACCTTCCTAATAAAATCCATGACAGTAGATTTCTTTAAGACTGCAAGGGGAGCTCGGTTTCCCCTAAAACAGGGGTACTCAGTTAGAAACTCAAAAGGTCCACTCACCAAATTTCCATTTAGTCCAGGGTCCGGAACGGACCATGGTTTATTTTTCTGACCCTTACCTCTCCCAATGACTCGCATTCAAAATTGACTTCGGTTTGAGAGGGCACAGTGCCCGTGGCCCTGGGAATCTTTCTCCCATAGACCAGAGTTCTGGGGGTAATTTTGTTCAAAGTGTCTATGCTTTGTGTCATAGTGACATTTTACGTTAGCTCTACCACTTTTGACAAGGGCAACCGTCTCAATGCAGATTAAACACATCGGTTTTGTGCTCCCCACCGGCAACACAAATGCGTACGTGTCAGTCAATTCTGTCTGAAATTTTCGGAATCAACTTTTCGCTGGGTTTTGTCACGCCATGATTTTTGCAAAGGAAGAAACAGGTAGGCTAGCTACCATTAGCAAATCGATTAGCCTGCGTTGTTGCGAATGACACACACAACCTGCGTTACCCACAAAGGTTGTTGTTGCGGCCAACATTGAGTGAGTGAGTTGTCATGGTGATTACAGTTATTATAGCTCCTGATTGGAGCTTTCGATTGGACACGGAAGATATAAAGCACATCTAGTAGGAAAAAGATATAGGCTATAGCACAAAATCACGCACCAATGAAATGCGTCGAGGTATTGCGGTCCAGAGTCAGTTTATTGAGTAGGCTACCCACCGTAGACAGTAACAGATACGCAGCAATTGCTTATGCAAATGTTTATTTCCTATTTAATTGTTTGATGGAGGCAATCCAGAACTGTTGGTGCAATTATCAGACTACCCCCCCCTTAAAAAAAAACTCTTCGGATCTGCACGATTCACGCAAGTCACCCAAACTGACGTGAAAAAAGCGGGAGGCGCCGAAAAGCGCGCTGTTTGCATCCCTGCATTTAGCAAATTAATGTTAACGTCACGAAAAACTTTATCCAGAGGAGATAACAGTGCCACCTAGAGCAGGGGTTCTCAAACATTTCAGCCGACAACCCCTAAAATAATGGTGCCAGTGACTCGTGACCCCCGCATCCACGGAGGTGGTGTACGTATACATGGGAGTATAAATAGGCCCTGGACTTTGATCCAGACCTGCCCACCAGAACTGGCCCCCGTATACGCCACCACAGCTGCCCTGCTAATGCATGCACATTCTGAGTTAGATGTGAGGCTAGTTCGGAAGATCAATAGTTAATGCAAGCACGCGTAGCGCGCAATCCAATTTTTTTTGCCTTTATTTGAGCGCAACATATTTTTGGAGCTTTGTGTAAAATATACAAAGCCGTTTTTCAATAGGTAAAACTTTGTGCGTAGCAACCCACCTTCTGACTTCAAGTTTCAATGACTTTGCGTTACGTTAAATGACCGGACTTCTTGCAGAATGATATGAAAGATGTGAATTAGAAGCACAAAACCCCTTGCCAATGACAGCGGTCATAAACTTTAAGCAGCGATGAATATCAAGAAATTACAGACCTGTGAACGCAAACATTTAACCTACATTTATACCATGGTCTGGGTGAATACTCGATTCTGATTGGCTGCAGGGGTGTACATTATAGGGTGATAACGGACACCTACTGCGTCATTGCAGAAAAAACTGTCTTTTCACCGTTCTAAATTATTCCGCTGGCAACATAGTATCAAGACCCTGTGTCTAAAACAAGTAACCATAGCAACAATTTCCGTTTACAAGCCTTCGTTTACAATGTATTGACAATTAGCTACTCTACTAACATATCGACTCGACTAAAACTCTGGCCTACATTACAAAAATGAGTGACTTCAACATTTCGTTTAATTTATTTGGAAAATATGAAAACTTTGAGAACTGGGACGCAGCCCAAGAAAGAGAAAATGAAGAGAAACGGAAGAAACGGCACAAGGAGATAACACCGGGAGAATTAAATCAAATAGAAGAAGACAAAGACGAGATTAACACAAAAAAAGCAGCGAAATGCGCAATTAATACACTAAGGGACTTCCTTTCACAAAGACAAATGAACACCAACTTTGAAAACTACACCGCCGACTTGCTGAATGAGACCCTGCGGGGATTTTACGCCTCTGTCCAGTCCACCAAGGCCAAGGGAGGGGGGGAGTACAGCGTTGCCAGCCTAAGGTGTTTAAGGGCAGGTATTAACCGTTATATAACTGCTTTCAATATCATGACTGATACAAGATTCAAGAGCAGTAATGCCGTGTTTCAATCTATAGTTAAGAGTTACAGGAAAAGAGGTAAAGATACAAGCTTCCACCATCCCCGCATTTCTGAGTCCGACCTTGAGAAGATGAAAAATTCCCCAGCACTGTCTCCCGATACACCCCGTGGCTTGGTCCGAAAAGTCTGGTTTGATGTGCAACTATGTTTAGCTCGGCGTGGCAGGGAGGGAAACCGGGAGCTGTCAGTGGCATCTTTCATCGTCCAGAGAGACGACGATGGGGTCGAATATGTCAGCCTGGCATACAATCCTGAAACAAAAAACCACAAAGACCCGAATGACCCAGACAAAGAAAACCTGAGAGGTTTTATGTTTGCCAGGCCCGGAGATCCGCTGTGTCCGGTCAAAAGTTTTAAAGCATACATTGCCAAATGTCCATCTGATGCCAAATCGTTCTACCTCCACCCTAAACGTGGCATGATGACCTCAAATATGGTACAGCCGGGAGCCGATGGGTGTCCACTATCTAGGCAACATGCTGAAAAAGATCAGCGAAGAGGTTATTTGCTTACTCTTAACCTAGCCTATAGCCTAATGTCTGTCGCGTCTAATAAAGACATGGCAGTCTAATTGTGTGACCACATTTTCTTCTCGCTCCATCCCCAAAATATAGGTTGATAGGCTAAATATCCTTATCCCTCTACCTTTCAGGTGGGTCTTTCAAGGGTCTACACCAATCACAGCCTTCGCAGCACCGCTGTAGGTCGGCTCTCGGATGCTGGCCTGGAGAGCCGCCAGATAATGTCTGTGACAGGCCACCGATGCGAGAGCAGCCTGCGGGCTTACTGGGCTCCGTCGGTGCAGGAGAGAAGAGATTGGAGCCACATCTTGTCTTCCAATACGCCGAAGAGCAGTGCCTATCATGGCCAGCCCCCTAAACAGCCTCCTTCCAAGGCCCCTTTACCTGAATTGCCAATATCACTATCAAATTACACGATAAATGGTAACGTCGAATTCAATTTTAAATAAATAAAAAATCGGCCTGTTGCTAGCAAAAAGGTTTACCTGCTGTGCACCATGCTGATCTGGTGCAAAATGGCCGTTCTTTTTCTTTTTTTCTATTTATAACCGATGATTTCCATTGGCGCAAATCTTTGGAGCGCAATTATTGTTTAATTATAACATGTTTCTTTGCAATAAAAACATTACTTATGAAAACGACCCGACAGCTAAATTGTTGCATTACAAGCCTACATCTACTCTGGCAAGTATAGTCATGCATTGGCATAAACTTTTGGCGGACAAAACATTAGAAATTAATGAAAAAGCTTCAAGTGTAGGCTACACCGCCCCCTACTGATACTTTATGTCACAGCAATACTCTGTTTGTGAAAATATTCATATTGATTTGGGAACAATGACACGGCTGGATAGCTGGCTGTACTGTGGATGTTAAACTTATTGTCAAAATATATTTACTGTTAGATGATAATGTCAACTTTGACGCGATCATCTCAAATCAATTTGCTATTCATCTGGCTACAGGCTGCGGTCGGCGACAGTGGCCAAGACTGTGTACTTTGTTCGTGAAAATCTTTATATTGATTTTGGGACAGTGACATGGCTGGTTAGCTAGCAAATCTTATTGTCAAACATACTGTAAAATTATATTTACCGTTTGTCAACCGTACACAATGTTATTGGCTTTGAATCCTGCTAGCATAACGTTAGCTTTTGGGCTAATAGCTCAGCCAAAGGAAAGCCGGTGTTGGTTCTATGAGCTGAGCGGACTATAAATATCAGAGTTGGCTAACGTTGAAAAACGTTAGATTTCTATTGCAAAACGCCTTAAAACATAAATTAATGTTTGTAAAAAAAAAAATTGTTGGCAAGTGACCATGGTATAAGCGGGATAATGCCCTTCGAGGTGTCCAATATCATCTGATAACGGACTCCTCCGCTGCGCGTCGGACGGTTCACGCCTCCGCATCGTCCGTTATCAGATGATATTGGACACCTCGTCGGGCATTATCCCTTACATGGCCCATACAAATCAACAGAACTTTTTTGGAACATTCTAATAACTATTTTTTAAGGATTTTCGAATGGATGCTAATCTTTAAAAATCTCACGTACCCCCTGGACTGCCTTCACGTACCCCCAGGGATACGCGTACCCCCGGTTGAGAACCACTGGTGTAGATGTTGTGGTTCAGTACAGACAAACATGCAACTTGATGGCTGTAGGCGGTAATTCTGAGGAGGCATAGATGGACGTGGTGGGGCAGCATGGATGGACAGGTCTCTTTGCTATTGCTGGTTGTTGGTAGGACAATGGACTTTCGGCTTGAACCTTGCCAAGGGCAGAGTCAACAACGGGAATTTCACAGCTGATGCCCATGCTGCAGATCATCGGCGCCTCCACTGTAGAAAAACTTTTATACGTCTCTGTCACCTAGGGATGTAATAATATAATTGTTGCAACCATCCAGTTCTGTGACAGTACATTTAATCAAAAGGAGAGGAAAAAATCATGAAATACTAGTATATTGTTTGATATGAAATCCCTACTCACCCGAAGGACAGAAAGATAATGCAAATCCCCACTGAGGCCTTTGTAAAGTGTGCTCCTGTGTGGAACATAAAACTTTCATGAGTGGAAAGTGGCACAATCCATACAGGTATTTTAATTCAAACAGGCAACATATTGGAATACATCAACAATATTCAGGTTTTACCTTACACCATCTTTGGTTGCTCTACACTTTGGTGTAGCAGAAAGCAAAGCCATTTTATCCACAAGGCCTGGCTTTACACCCTATCAAGTTATGCAGAATACAGTTACAAGTTACTGCTCCAGCCACACATGTGCAGCTGTGATGAAGCAGCTCCACAGGACTGGAATCTTTCAGTACCACCTGCATAAGTAAAATGTCAGAGTAAATACTTATTTATCTTAGCTTGGTCACTGTTTAACCATTATTTTAGGACACAATCTTGTTTTTACAATATTTTCTATATCTAATATTCTATAATCACAGATCTAATGGCATTTATTTCTTTATATATATATATGTATTCATATATTATGTTGGATTACAGTATGTTGTATAATATGCCATTGCCAACTGCATTAAATCAAAATCCATAATTGTTTTTCTTTGAAACATGATAGCCTAATACCTTAAACACAAGATTGCATCTTAAATGAATGACTGAGTTGGGGAACACTTGAATAAGAACGCATTTAACCGGGAGGGGATCAGCTAGGTAAACTTACCTGCCTAATGAAGATTATTATATTTGAGAGTGATAATAAACATAACGGACCTTAGCTAAATCCAGGAACATTAGGAATGCCGGGTTATTAAAGTAACAAGCTTATAAGTGTTGGCTGAACCTAAATTTATCAATCCTAACTTCACCATACACTCAGACTGTGAGGTTTCTCAGCTACCCTCATGGACCTGTAGCACAATGCCCTGACCTAGGGATGAACCGATCCGACTTTCAGTCCCGATACCGATTCCTGGGCTTTGTGTATCTGTCGATACCCTATACCGATCCGATACCGTTGTTGAATTAATAATAAACTGTATACCTCCCACCTTTTACCTTCCTTCTACCATGTGGAAAATACTAAAGGCACCAGACTTTCCTAATAAGACAAAATAACAGATGTAATCTACTGCATTCTTATTTATTTGTTATTTTAAAAACTATTGTGCATTCAAAATGTGAAAATAGAATAATCAAACGTAGGGCCTATTAAAATAAATACAATGTAGCAGTAGAAACAAAATAGTGTATTGGTCAAACATACATAATAATCAAACAGCTACCAAACATTGTAAACGTGTACAAAATATTTGAATATTTATTTGTTGTCACTGGTGTGTGAACCATAGAAGTTTTTAGCTTGAAGCATTGCACCGTGCGGTTTACAGCTTGTGTCCAACCAGTGGACAGAAACGTAAAGCAATGTGGAGCAAGCCAAAGAGTTGGCTGTGTGGAGATATTTCACGCTTGCAACGCCAACTAGTTCGTCGGCTGTTTGCAATGTCTGCAAAGTAAATGTTTTGAGGGGTGGTGGTAGTACTGCAAAGTACAATAGTACCAATTTAATCAAGCACAATGCTAGGAGCACGCCGAATTCCTGCAGCTCAAAGGCTCTACTTGAAAGTATTGCAAAGTATACTTGGTAAAGGTTCTTTAGGAAGTATACTTCATGAACTCAAAGTGTACTACACAGGTTACTTTAGAGTATTCCAAAGTATACTTTGAAGTACTTTAGGAAGTTTTCTTGATGAACTGAAAGTGCACTACACAGGCTACTTTGCAGTATTCAAAAGTAAACCTTGAAATACACTACAAGTGTACTTTAAAGTGTACTAAATGACCTAAAAAGTGAGCCAATTTAGTTTACTTAGTACAAAAAAAGTATATAAATAAGTACACTGCTAGTATACTTTAAGTAACATGATAATAGTATACTTTTTATACTAAATATACTTACAAAATAAACTTGAAGTATACTTCTTTTTTGTAAGGGCATACAGCATTTGTCACATAGTTTTTGACTATCGGAAAATATTCAGTTAGAATTTTCGAAATTGTAATGCAATTGAGTACGTAGTGAAGAGCTACGAATCTGCAGTAAACTGTTATGAGGGCCCCGTTCTCGCCAAGTGACTCAAGATCTGAGGCGTTTGAGGGGTCCATAAGCATTTTAACACGTTAGTAAATAATAGTAAAATTACATTTAGAAGTTTACTTGTTGACGTACTTACATTAAATGAAAGTGCACTTGAAAGTATTCCAAAGTATACTTTGAAGTAATTGAGGAAGTATACTTGATGAACTGAAAGTGCACTACACAGGCTACTTTGCAGTATTCAAAAGTGAACTATTTTGAAAGCATACTTAAAAGTATATTAAAAGTAAACTTATGTTCTAAGTATACTTCTTAAAAGTATATTAAAAGTAAACTTATGTTCTAAGTATACTTCTTAAAAGTATATTAAAAGTGAACTATTTTCTAAGCATACTTCTTATAAGTATATCAAAAGTGAACTAAAAGTGTACTATCCATATTTTAGTATACTTATAGTATACTTCTTTTTTGTAAGGGTGGCTTCAATATGTACTAATGAGAAGGCTAACAGGTAACACTAGCATGCTAGTAGCATTGCTTTGAGTCTTATACTTGCTGTGGGCACCGTCGGAAATATTTAGAACTCAAGCATCTAAAGGTTCCGTTGACTCATGCTGCTGAAAAATGACATAGAATATGCTGTGAAATAAAGGATGGATCGGCCAGTGGATTGGCTAAATTTTCCGATCCCCGATCCAGCTATTTGTCAATAACGGGGCCGATATTCGATCTTAGTATCGGATCAGTGCACCCCTACCCTGACCACGACTTCCCCTGTGTTCTTATCTTTATTAGAAACTGAGAGGGGCAGAAATACAAATTATAATACATAAAAACGGACAGTTTGCGTTTAAAATAAAGAAAAACAAGCTTCTATACTACTGTACACTAAAAATGAACACATTGCTAACTAGCTTAGCCGCTAGCCGACTGGAACACCACATTAAACTACTTACCCTCATAGTTGTGCAGATAACTGGATATGTACAGTTTGAATCCCTTGTCCCGCTTGCTTGTTGGAGCAGGGGGACATTTACGATGCGATGGACGTCACTGACGCTTATTTTAGGCAGGTCTTGGAGACATCTACTAAAGCTGAGCATTTTGGAAACTCGGGTGATTGTCTCCAGTAAACCGTTAACTGATTTACCGAATGTTGGCTACAGCGGAAGTTCGTCAGTAAGATTGTGCACAGAGCCTATTGGTCTTGTTTCATTACGTGTTCGTAATGAAATTGTGAACGTATTTATCCAACATTGCAGGTAGGCTGCTGAAACACATTTCGCTTACGTTAGCTGACAAGCTGACTACTGTAGCCTTTTCAAAGAAGAGGCTGCAGTTCACTTGATTGTGATTGGCCAAATAACTCGTCTGACGTATCACCAAAGATGCTGTATTGTGAAGACGACTGCAGTAGGTTTTTGAAACTCCCGTTTATGGGAAATTGTAACCCCCCAATAAAAACTCAGGGTCTACACAATTCACGTGGATGACATTTTTTTCATTCAAAATGGCTATTTTCACCAAAAAGTGACAAGTTTTCAGCTATGGTTACTAGTTGGAGACAACAGGGGATGGGTTGTTTGCATCCTTATTCATATAAGTATAACTTATTTTCTTCTTTTAGTTCTAACCGAGGGAGGCTGTTGCCTTCTTAGTGTGTGTGGCTGCATCAAATACCCTTTTTACGCTGTTAAATTGCTGCACTAGTTCACACTTGACCGGTGGGGATCTCATTCTATTATGACTGTAACTGTTAGCTGCTCCTGGCATTCTCTAATCCCTGCTCTCCCATCTCTGTCCCCCCACACACACACATCCCTTGTGGTGTGGGGGGTTTAAGCTTTTAGCACCTGCCTTGTCGTGGGTCGGACAATGCTGGACCTGGTCGTCAACCGGAAACCAGTCTCCATGACGGCCAACAGCGAGTCTCCCGGTCCTGTCCTACATCTATAAAGTTGAACAATGGATTTTGGTGTTTCAACACCCATTGACACTGTATGACTATGTTTAGCCTGTGTTCTGTTCCTCTCTCACCAACTGTCTCTGGAGGAGGGGATCCCTCTCTGAATTGCTCCTCCCAAGGTCTCTTCAATTTTTTCTCCTGTTGGGAGTTTCTCCTTGTCTTGTCTGTGAGGGTTAAGGTTGGTTAAGGGGCAGGTCTATGGGCGCATGTGAAGCCGCCTGTGACATGCTTGCGCGTAAACATGTGACCTACATGCTCATCTGGTAGCATGTAGGTAAATTGCTTGTTAATCGTATTAAATTATTATCATACGTGATTGAATATTCTTGAGAATGTCAGGATCCATGTTTCGTCATTTTAAGTGTTTCCGAGACCAGTGTTTCTCAAACTTTTTTTATGGGGACCCATATTTTAAAATCCCAAGCCTTCGCGACCCAAGCCAATATAGATTATTCGTCAATCACAAAATAAAGGTGGATTTGACGATTATTGAACAATAATGAGGATATTTTACTGTTATTTCAGAACTTGTACGCCTACTGCCATGTGAAGGTATCCAATAAGTGCCTAATTGGACATTAAATGTAGGCTATAAAAAAAAAACATATAGCACATTTCTTCTTATTTTCAACATTCAATTGAACCAGCAATATTGGAACAAAATATGAAATAATTACAAAAAGATAACAAATTATACAAAACATGTTGTTGTACCATTTCAACATTGTTAATGGGATAGGTGAGCCTTTCTGCGTTTTTGTAGTGCGTTTCAGTCCATGGTGCAGGAGGAGAGCGCAACACGCATATCAGGCGCAGCATTCAGTCAGTTTCTGTGCTTTGTCTTCATTTTTGTGAGCACAGAAAATCCCAATTCGCACGTGTACGTGGTAGTGAAAAGAATAAGCATAGAATTAGAAATACTGGCCCTACTGAGGACAGGATATTCTGACGAAATGCTTATCCAGAATGATGATAAGGTCACAGATCCATAGCGTCAGTGCGATCGCAGCTGAGCTGCAACAACTCGGTTTCTTCTGCGGGACTAAGTGTCAACTCAAGCAAAGCCTGAGGAGGACTCTCAAATTCAAAGAGAGTTTGCATCCACCTTATCATTCAGAATGGCACACCTCTCTGTTGGAAAATAGCGATCAAAGTTCTCTATAAGCCAACTTTGCGACTATCTCGCTAGATCTGGCGACTTTACAAACTCCTGGCAACTTTTATTGTCAAAAGCAACTAGCGACAAATCTAGCGACTTTTTTCGGCAATGTTGGAGACTTGCTGGTGTTGTGGAGACTGATGTGAAAACACGGATCATTTTTCAGTAATGTCCTCAACGACCAAGCGGGTGCTGCCATGAGGCCCTCTGCCCAGGGGTGCAGATGGAGTTTTTGAACTGGGGGGGACCAAGCTGTCAGCAAATGATTCCAACTCCATTAGTTATTTTGTGTTATTGCAGCTTCAGTATATACAGGCCTACTGAAGTGCAATGTATACAATAAAAATAAAATTACACGCCATGATTACCGTCGTGAACGACAGGCCACGTAGGTCGTGGACCTTTTTAAACCTTTACTTCGTTGATTAAAAGAAACCCTCTAAACTCATCTAAATTGGCTTTTTTGACATCGTTTGAAATAAAAAGCCTACTATTAATCAATACATCCAGTAGCCTAACTTTTTTAAATGGTTTTTGTGTCGGGGAAATTTACGGCGGATTTAGGTTTGTTTTGCCATTGTAGGCTACTGCTAACAATTATATTGCCATGATAATTATACTCTGATAATTTAGATTGAGATATAGGCCTATGCCTCATGCCTAAACATTTGAAACTAACATCCATACATTGACGGCTATGGTGTGTAGCCTATTAAATCATTGTTCATCATTGTTTAATGCATTAGGCTAAATGTTGTAGGCTATTGAAGTAGATTTTCTATCAATGTTGAACAGATTGAATGGATGAGAATAAGAAAATGAGAATATACGTGGTAAATTATCGTTTTCCCATTGGGTCAGTGTTTCAGGGATGTCTGGTTATCACCAAGTCACGCTAAGCCTGACAGTTAGTCTGACCCTGACCACACTAGTTTCGCAGCCTAAGTTGCCATTGTAACCAAGTTCTCACTACGTTGAGCTAGCTTTACGGAACCGAATCAACGAGAAATGAGTCCCACTAACTGACAAATCTGGCTTATTCGGTAAACTCGCTTTATGGAACAGGCCTCAGATCAATGTAGAATCTGTGCTCTTGTAAACAATATTATGTTATTTTAACCAGCTGATTGGCTGTGAGGTTTAGGCATTAGGAGTGAAGATTGGTCCACATTTACACATTTTCTCCACAATGAAACACTGTTGTGTACGCTATTGCAGCTTCATACCAAGATCTCTACAGACCATGCAGCTAATTTAATGCTCAACACTTGACGCAGGGGTTTATTACTTGAAAGAGGAACTAGAGATGGTACAATTTCTGGGCGAAATTGTAGGGCGTGCGTCGGTTGCAGATGGGTCAGTTTGTTATGAAACAAGCCGAACCCCCTTTGAAACTAGCTATTCTAACAATGTTGTCACCAGCAGTATTTTTCAGATGGAATCGCAATTCAAACTGCACCATCTGCTAACTGAATATGCCCCCAAACACGTAAATAAGTTTGATATTTATTTATGGGGAAATGGGTAATTCAAAAGAAGTTTGCTGGAAGCGATCATTGTCAGTAAAAAAAAAGCCGACCATTTGGTCTCAGTCTAGAGCCTTGCATCGAGAAGCAGCATTGAAGAAGCTACGAGCCTGCTAGCCTCACTGATGTTGCTAGCCAAACTTCACTGAATGTGGCGGAAATGAAAAACATTTATTTTGACATAACTTAGTTCAGCCTGTGGCATTGAAGACAGCGACGCACCACACAAGCTTGAGTTTAAATACATTATTCACTGTGATATCACTGCACATGCAAGTCTAAATGTATGATGCTGCCAGTACACCACCGCACAATAGATAGTATTTAAGCTACTAGTACTGTGCAACTGTCTATCCCATATACTGCTAGTTCTATCCAGCCTAGCACATATATTCACGTCGTATCTATTGCGTCATCTCAGTTACACATTCTCTGGTTAAACTATCAGGGCTTGGAAATACTGCGACTTGCTGAACACACAGCTGCAAGTGAAATGTTATATACAGCTTTCAAACTAACGTTAGCTAGCATTGCTAAAAACATTGGCTAATTGAACTTTAGTAGGCAAGCTGGCCAGTGCAAGTAACAGTTGACGCTGTGTACTTAAAGATTCTGACAAGTGTTAAGATTCCAATTGGCCGAGAGAAAAAGTGCTAAGATTCCAATTGACCCAGAGAAATGTCAATTATAAGAATTATCCAATGCTTCGCAATTCTAAGCCTGCATGGCATGCAGAAGAAGGGCAGCCTACACCAACCCCCTCTCCCCCCTCCAATTGACCAATTTTTGGTCGCCGAAAAGCGACAAGTTTGCAGGTCTGGTGTGTTTCCAACATGTCTACAAGACGTGTATCTGGAAACGAGTATACGATTGAGTCAAAATATTTTCTAAGTCCACAGTGAATGGATGTAGATGCAGTCCCGGAACCGCATATACAGCCATTACCAATTATCCTAATAACAGGTTTACTTGATTGTGTGTGTGTGTTTCCAAAAAGTGTAGGGTTCAAGTTAATAAAGAAAGGGTGGCCACGGGTCCTTCAAAAGTCTTCAAAAGTATTTAATTGTCTTAAATTCAGATTGGATGGGTCTTAAATGTTTTAGTGTCATGTCACTGCGACAATGCAGGCAATCTGCCAGGTCGAATTTTTTTTTTGTAGGCGAAATGCGCTGCGTTGTCTATGGTTAGGTAAAAGTGTAGCGTACTGCCCAGATTTTGATGACGT
This sequence comes from Hypomesus nipponensis, assembly GCF_054491055.1. Classification (NCBI taxonomy): domain Eukaryota; kingdom Metazoa; phylum Chordata; class Actinopteri; order Osmeriformes; family Osmeridae; genus Hypomesus; species Hypomesus nipponensis. The sequence continues at coordinate 26,928,786 of NC_140369.1, forward strand.
AAAGCATCGGCAATACAGGTAATACAGCTATAGTTGATAGCCACTCAACTTGACAAATGGCTTGAAAAGATCGAGTGTTCTTGGTTAAGGTTGATTCCTGGAAATGCTTATGAAGCAAACTGCGTGTTGGAAGAATTTCAAACTTGGTACAATGGGGATCAGAGCGATGGAATCGCACAGAGACTATGTAAAGGCACGCCAGCAGCCTGCAATTGCTAGTTTCTGCTACACAATTTCCACCACTAGCAACAATGTCAATGCTATAACGCTGAATGTTACGATAGGAAATCCAGTGCAAACAATGCCATCTGCCCTCTGATCTATTTTACACATTTAGTCAATGTTTTTAAGCTCAACCGATTGTCATTTTACTATACTGTTCATTTGGAAAGATTACTGCATATTTCCTTAATTTGTATTTCCATTTTAAGTTTGGTCTTAAATGTCATTAAGAAGTGGTATTAAAAGGTCTTAAATTAACTTGTTTGTACCTGTAGACACCCTGGACATGATTTGTTAATATTTATCCCTTGAACCCCTCAGCTTAGTTCACTTTTCCAAAATGACCATGTTCCCTCAGGGGGTAGATGTGCTTCCGGAACCGGATCTACCCCTATGTGTTAAGATGTGAATCGGGATGAATAAACGCAAATCCGTCTATCTTCCGCATACACATCTAAATATAGCCGCGGTTCCGGTACCGCATATAGTCATGACCAAATGTCCTCCTAATAACAGATTTACTCGATTGTGTCTGTGATTCCCAAAAGTAAAGGGCCAAAGGACGTTTACATAATTTATTTGTATTTATCCTTTGACCCCCTAGCTTGGTTCCCTTTTCAGCTATTTATATGTAAACACATAGGGTTAGGGTTGTATGTCGGAGAAGTCCCATCACTAAGTAGATCAGAGTGAGTGCACTGCCATCTTCCAGGGACCCCGGGATTCAACACCAAGAGGCAGGGTCTTCGCCCCTACGTGAACCCAAAAGGGAAACCCGGGCCGGGTGTCCAGTGGTCCGCAAGCCACCCCAACCTCCGGAGTGGAGGCGAACACTCAGGGGGACAGGAAAACAGAGGTGGGCACATGGATAGTCCGTCTCTGTATCCACCTAGGAACGCCAGTGAAACAGTGTCAAACCTCAGGGAGGTGGGGGTATGGTGTGTTGTGGAGGGGGGGTTGATTACCGTGGTGAGGGAGGCGCAGACAGGAGAAAGGGGGCCTCCGAAAGACGGGTGGGGGACACCGGGCTCAGCCGCGTAAGTTAAGCTGGCGTGAGTCGGTGGATGACGGTGTGTGTGGGGGGGCCGGGGGTGGGAGGGTGGCGGACGGAGCCCCGAGGCCAGCAGCCATTGAGATGGCGGAGCACTGGGTCCTCATCATGAGGGGTGGGCGGCATAATTAGCTGACCTATGGGGTCCATTGGGCCAAGGCCGTGGACGCCGTCAAGTGGATGTTTTTGTTTTCCGTATGGTACCTGGCGGCCGGATGGAGGGAGATGATGGAGGTGGGACGCCTGGAACACTGAGTCGGGCGATGTTGTCCCTCTCCATCCAGGGCAATACGGGGTCCCCGTTGATGAGGGGGACCACGATAGATGCCCGGGGGAACACCGCATGTGCACGTCTCATCATGACGTTGCCTGGGGGTGGGAATAGGCCGAGGGTGAGGTCCAGTTGTTCAGAACGAAGGAAAGAACAACGTGGGTGACGAGCATGTTGGGGTACCCCACGCTGTTAAAAATGTCAACAGTGTGCGTAAATCTGCTCCAGGGTAACAATCTACCTGCACCCGGTCCAGTAGAACTGGAGGGAGGTAGTGCAGGTTTGAGTCAACCATAATTATAACCCGCCTAATGGGGGTCAGGGAACAATTAAATAATTGAGCCTGTGCGCGTGCGTAGTCGTGGGAGTCGTCCAGTGTATGTGGTCTCTGCCGGTGCTAAAGGACGTGACAGGTAGCAGTGAGATGATAGGCACATGTGCGGCCAGGTAACGTTTGAGACTAGCGATGGTTTCCTTTTCGATCGTCGACAGTTCAGGAGATGTTTTTATCAACGGGATAGAGATGGAGGCGTGAGGAAAAGCAGCAGTGGCTTTGGTGAACATGGTCATCGCTTGTTTGGTGGAGGTGTCGATGCCCGTGGTCCGATTATTGAGGCTGAAAGCCAAAACTACACGCTTCACATGCAGAGCAGGGCCAAAGATTTTTGTGAGGATGTTAATCGCATGGTAGAGTCTGGCCCCCGGGTAACAGTCGACTTGTACTGTATGTTGATGGCTGGAAGACGATTGAGATTGAAGGAACCCATTATTATAGTCGATCTACCAGGAGTCAGGCTCCAGTTGTTCTTGTTACCGTTGTGCTCGTGTCTAGTATAGAGTGATAGCTGTGGCATGGCGGTTGTCGTGCCAGTAGAACTGGAGGGAGGCAGTGCAGGTTCGAGTCAACCATAATTATAACCCGCCTATTGGGGGTCAGGGACCCATTCTTCTTAGACCCGGGGCTGTGCCGGGTCACCGGTCCAGGGAGTGCGGTGGAGGAGCAGGTGCTGGTTAGGGGAGGGGGGGGGGGGGCGGAAAGGTGTGACTGGTCGGGGGAGAAGAAATGGCAGGGGTGAGGGGGGCAAGAGCGGGGGGACCGGGATGGTGACAGTAAAGAGGCATAGAGGTGTCACCCACAACTTCATCCTCAGCCTCGTCAGAGAAGGACAGGTCAAAGGAAGGAGAGGGTTAGGATTAGGTCTGAAAATCTCCAGTAGTTCAGTAATTCGACCCACTTAGGCTCAGGACTGAGGCACTCACTATGCCAATGCTGAGTCATCCACCACATCCGAACAGGGGCTGGGCCCCTCCAGGAACCCCGAGGGGGACCCAGGCTGGGTTACCCCTAAAGCGCTTGACACGGGGTGAGTGAGGAGCACTCAGAGGACTAGTAATATATATACATATACAATAAGAAACATAAGATGGATTCTCATCAGAGTCCCGGCCCAGAGGTGGTTGTGGTAAACATCATCAGAGTATTGAAAAATTGGGAGCATTCCACGTAAGAATTATGATAACTAAACTCAGAGTGATAGCTGTGGCGCGGCGGTAGTCATGTCAACTGCCCGTGTAGAGGGGGTGGCATTGAGAGGGGCTAGTCCCCAGGCCCGGCAACGTAGTAGCAACCGTCGCGCGGACTGAGAGAGAACTGGATGGATTTTGTCTCCGGGCCTCCAGAGCGGAGGGGCCGGGTGCGGGCGTCGTTGCACCAACCGCAGTAGTGGTGAGGACAGAGAGAGAACTGAGTGGGGTGCGTCTCCGGACTCCCTGAAGGGAGCGCTAAGGCGGCAATCGCTGTAGTGATCGGGATACTAGGAGAGAAGGAAGAGAGAGGAGGATCAAAGAGGTCAGAGGAGTGAGGATAGGCCCGCCGACAGTGCCTCACGTTGTACAACATCCTATAAGTAGCGTACGTAGGGCGGCAGGAGATGCCATTTGAGGGAAGAAGGTAGCTAATTCTGTCGTATCTAACTGACTCCATTCCAGACTGTTCCATTGGAACAGGAGCCGGGGAGAGTGTAGTGCGACTGAGGGTTCTGGCCACAACCAGGACCGGATCAGGGAGGGCCAGAGGCTCCTCAGTCTCGGACCTGAGGCTCGCCCATGTGACTGGCCCTAGGCTCCACACGGGGTCGGGGCGGCGTGAACCGTGCGTGCCACCATGGAGGGCGTGATCATAGGTCTGGCTGCAGAAACCGGAGGAGCCCAGGGTGCGTTAGCAGTAGAGGAGGAAGAAGGATCAGAAGAAGGAAAGACGTCACACGGAAGAAAAGACATGGCCTGACATAACGTAGCTTGAGAAATAGTTTCCCAGATCGCGAGTGGCCCATTTAACCTCTAGCTCCCATGCATCCAGCCAGTTTCTAAAGGTGGCAGAGCTCTTCCTGAGTTTCCGAGTGATATCATCTATGACCTTGTATCATCTATGTAGTAGTGCTGCTCGAGAGACAGGTATGATTCTTGGATACATTTGACGGAGATCTGTTGGAGCTGGCTCCAGCTGTCATGTGTCGGGGATAACGGTCAAAACATTGTGGCCAGTTCGTCAATTTTAGATTGGAGCCCCGGTGGCTGTATGCCGTCAGTGACATAGGCCTTGACCTCTCTGTAATGGTGTGTCGTCTTGATTAGTTTGCTAATGGTTTTTCCCATTTCCATTGTGGGTCTGCTGTAGACCTGGCATGACTGATCGGTTGAGCTGGGTCCCCGTTGATAAGGGGGACCACGATGGAGGGCCGGGTAGCGTCGCGGGTCATCACATTGGCCTGGGGTGGGCATAGGTCGAGGTATGGTTGTTTAGACCAAAGGAAAGGATGACATGTGAGACAAGCAGGTTTGGGGTCACAACGCTGTTTAGAATGTCCACAGCTTGCGTGAACCTGGACCCGGGATAGCAATTTACCTGCACTCGGTCCAGCAGAACTGGAGGGAGGCAGTGCAGGTAAGAGTCACCCATATAGATGACGGGCCTGTTGGGGGTCAAAGACCAGTCCTTTTTGGACCCGGGGCCGTGCCGGGTGTAAAGGGGAAGCAGACCCGCCACAGGAGGGCGCACCGCCGACACTCGACCAGGAAGTGGAGGAGCTGGTGCTGGCCAAAGGAGGAGAACGAGGGGCCGGGGGGAGGGGAGCAGAAGTGGGGGGGGACCGGGATATCAACAGTCAGGAGAGGCATGGACGTATTGCCCATGACATCATCCTCAGCCTCCTCTGTAAGGGAGAGAGAGGGTGGGAGGGGGAGGGCAGGTAGGGAGAAGGTGTTGGATTGGAACTCAAAGACAGTGAGGTGGTCTGCCAAAAGAGCGTTGTCGCTGGCCCCTGTAAGGCAAAGGCCCAGCATCGCTCAGGACCAGGGGAGGGGTTGGGTGGGCCCAGGAGGGTCGCTGTGGTCTTCGGGGCAAGGCCAACGACCATAACTGAGTCATACTCCGCCGTGTGGAGTATGTTTGCATGCATACCATGCAAACATACTTCCTCCTCTACGTGGACCTCAGCGCGGACGGAAAAAGTGGTGGGGGCAAAGAAGGAAGGTGGTTGTGGGGGGGTAGGCATGGTCTGAAGGGGGAGTGGGGGCAGCGGGTCTAGACCCCAACTGGGATGGGAGGGCAGAAGTGGAGAGGTTGTATGGGGCAGAGGGAGCCGCGGCGGAGTTTACCTTCATTGGGGCGGTGGCGTCATGGTCCTGCCAGTCCTCAGGGGCCTGGTCCATCTCACGCAACGTGATAGCCCAGCGGGATGTGGTGGGAGGTGTGCCGGGCTGGCCAGTGGGTCTGGAGGTGGATACAGGGGGGACCCAGGGGACAGCGGGTTTGGAGGGGAACCTCCAAGCTGGGAAGATAACCTCCACGTGCCTCAGGGTCCTTTAAGGCATGGGGGCACATGTGTTTCGGGTGGTAGCTGTCCATGTGTCGAAGGGCGTGTGTGTCCGTTTCTTTGAAGAACACCTTCACATCCAGGCAGTGGGATGTGGGGAAATCCCCGCCTTTAAAGGTGGTGGTGTCCAAGAAGACTATGCTGGTCTCATGGAGTACATACTTTACTTTGATGGAGGCGTGGTGGGAGTTGAGGATTTACATTTATGCATTTAGCAGACACTTTTATCTAAAGCGACTTCCAAAAGAGAGCTTTACAAAACTGCATAGGTCACTGATCATAACAACGAGATAGCCTAGAGATAGGATGTCCACAAAAGTGATGAAGCCCTCACGAGGGTGTGACAACACCCCACAGATGTCATCCAGGTATCTGAGGTAATGGGAGGGTGGTAGCCAGCAGCCATGGCCATGGCGGAGCACTGGGTCTAGAGGGGGGCCATAACCCCGACCCGTCAGGCAGTCAGGGTGTGTGTTGTGTTGGAAGGCGAGTGTTAAGGCCACCCGGATGTAGTGAGGAGAGTCTCCAGATCCACTTTAGTTCACATGCGCGGCGCTGACGGCGCGTCCAGGTCAACCCCAGGATGCAGGAAGTGGGCGACGAGATGGGTGTCAGGATGCAGGAAGTGGGGGACGAGATGGGTGTCCAAACGGCGGCAGTTATTGATGTCGTAGAGGTGTCATGAGGTACATGTGATCATATACACAGCGTTAAATGTCGAGGGCGGCAGAGGGGCGAGGTTGAGTGGAGAACTGAGTGCAGGGCACTGGACATTAGAACTAGTTAGTCATCCATCACAGTTTGAAGTAATGGGGGTTAACAACTAATACCTAATGACCACACGCACAGACACACAACTGCACAGGACCAGCAAAAGCATTTGCATACCAGTTTTTAATTACAGAAATTAATCAGATGATTGGTGAGGAGAGAAAGGGGACAGGAAGTTAATGTAATATTAATTGGTACATGTGTTCCAAATAACGCCTCTCTTTTAATTAATTCACAGGACCATTTCAGATAAGAAAGTTAAGCCTGTATTTGAGTTATGTGTACAGTATGTGTGTTTGTGTGCATGTGTGTACATAGGTATGCTTTTCAAGGTTCTGAAAGGCTTTGAAAAAATGAAATACTCATGTCAATCCTTCTAGATGAAAAAAAAAATCTACTATTTGTTTAGCTGTTTTTTCTTTTCCCTTGCCTGGAGACAGCAAAGATGTAACCAAGCAGCAATATGTTTTTTGTTTCCTGTCCATGACAACATTTGATAAAAGACAATGCTTCTACTTCCATTAAGGATAAATGTTTCCATGGTGATTTTCCTTTTCTCTCCACACACAAACATACCATGCAAACACACAAGTACACACACACAGAAGACATTTAAACAGATTAGAGTGGCGTTTGTTTGACTCATGACTCTTATGCTCAGTCTCCATGTCTCTCTGTCACACTCTCCTATGCACACAGCCACATATGTATATAAACATACGCACACTCCAGGATACACATACACACAGAGACACACGCACACACACTCATAGACTGATGCTTTCTCCCACTTATGCAAACAACACCCAACACACCCTGTAACCAGAGCATTAGCTATGAGAAAAAGATCAATGTCAGGCGACAGTACCCCCTGAGCTTAAATGAAATATTGATTTTATTTTACTTGACATTGCTGAGTTTTGTCCCCATTGATAATGGAAAGACATATCAGACGCATTCCACAAAGTGTCTCTCTCTCCCTCTCCCACTCTCCTCTCTATTTCTCTCCCTGTCAGTCTTCTGGCAGTTGATCAAGAAAAAGCATTTTACATCATCATTCATATCTATTTGAAGTGATGGAGTCGTTTGGGTTTGTTGCATTTGTTGTGGGGGGGGGGGGGGGGAGTCGGCCAGTCCCAGTTAGGAAGGGATTAGGTAGGGGTGTCGACTGTCAGGCCAGTTAAATGCTCTGGCCATAGAGCCAATACTATGCAGGTTGAGGAGAAGATTGCAGGGTGTGGCTTACCCAGGGGCAGGAAGGAGATGGGGGAGTGATATCACTGTCTGCATATGCTGATGATGTGTGTGTACTCTTTAGGAGCCAGGACAAAGAGTTAGAGCAGTATGAGGGGAGGGGTGTTGCTTGGGCTCTTTTAAAGAGGTCTATGGGGCTCAACTATGAGAGATAGTTGTTCCTCACCCACCCTGGAAAAGTGGATATAACTCCTTTTTACCAGTCTCTGATTGATGCTGGCAGGGCAAAAGACTGACAATAACCAGAGACCTGTATTCACCGGAGGCGTGGGTGTGGCATGAGCAATTACCTCTCTCTTTTTTGACCATACATGTGTTTGCATCCCTGTTTTCTTTAGTCTCTAAGTGCCGATTCAAATTATAATCCTTCAACACAGCCTGTTCTCCAAAACTTGAACACAGCTTGACTTTGACCTCAGTAAACAGATACTTAGAAGTCCATGTCTTGTTAAAACCTCTACATTCTGTATCAACCTTTCATTTTTCATTTGAGGGCTAACCAACAGCTAACTCTCCTGTCGGTGAGGTTCTGGACATACTAGTGATGTGTCGTTCGTGAACAATTCGTTCATTTTGAACGAATCCTTACAAGGACTCGGGAATAACGAGTCCTCTCAAAGAGTGATTCGTTCATTTTCTCGTGGCCGCGCATCGGGACTGTTGCATAGGCTCGTCCAAGTAAACTGAAATGATTCGTTCATTTCCCGACTCGGTCTTCCGGTACGAGTCTTTGGATATTTTTTCATGTGACCTGCATTGTATTTTTTAGTAGAGGAAACAGTTTCCTCATTCCCTTTCGCGTGGCCGCTGTTTTAGTAGGACGTAAATGATATTCGCTCAAGTCAGCATACTGACTGGTTTTGTTATTTTCACTTCACATTTACACTTACAGTTTAGTGCAGTGTAATTGTTTGCCATGATAATTAAATGCTAGTGGGATAATAAATTACCAAATCATCTATCATGATACATTATTTTAATGCAGGAATATCTACTGGTGCACATGTCATGCACTAACCTACATGAGAATATGAAACGTGTTTGCAGTGGACGTATAGCCCCCCCCCCCCCCCCCCCGTTGAAATTAACGAATGACTCGAAAAAATATTTGTTCATTTTACTGAACGAGAGTCAAAGAACCAAATCAGTAAAATGATCCGAACTTCCCATCACTAGGACATACACGGACATAATAAAAACATTTGTAAATCGCCTGGGGTCTCATTTATAAAGCTTGCGTACGCACAAAACGGGACAGAAAATGTGCATTCGCCACTTTCCACGCAAAGGTTGTGATTTATAAAAAATAAACTTGACGGGAGAATGTGCGGTCCTCCACGCAAACTCTGACCCTCCCGTAGGCCTACGCACGTTTTGAAAACAGTTGGAATTGGCGACGCAGATGACCGTACTGTAGTCAGACTGCAGAAATTGAAAGTGGGAAGAACATTACTCGTAATATTTATATATTTTGTTTTTTTCATTCAATTTCATAATTATCATGAAGATTACATCCAGCAGTGTTATTTGCGCTTATACTGAGTGATTCTTGTTCCATAAGCACCTTGTACAATACAACTCAAATTTTAAATAAAAATTCAGCGCTTCATCACCATCAGATTGTCCACTATGGGAGTTCAGGAGGGGGAGATTGTCTGACTGCATGGAATACAGGATAACATCACATATCCTACCTTTAGACAGATAACTGCAGAACACAGTGTATAACTAAATATATTTATTTAATACTGTGCAAATATCCTCATATGTCAAACTGGAAATACAGTCGTTAAGCTCCCGTGCAATCGCTACACTCTACGTCCTCATTATCAGTCCAGACTTTAATAGATTACTGTTCATAACAAAACGCTTTTGTTTTCAAATTGTATCTCGACTCGCAGTATCACTGCCACAGTTGACGCCAACATTAGCCCCATTGCCAATAAACTAGGCTAAATGATCACACATTCTACCTATGCTCTTGCGTAAGCAAGCTAAACATGCCTACAGTCTAGGTGTTACTAGTAACAGTTACTAGCAATGCTACTGTATCCTGTATCAAGCACCTGCCTTTCTCCAGTTCTTTCAAATAGATTATCTAGACAGGCGTTAGCAATAAGCCAGACTGCTGTTCGTTTTCTGGCTATTTTTCGGAAGCTTCCCTTCTAATGCCGACTTCAGCTAGTCTATCTAGAGTAATTTGATGTGTGTAGAAACTTATTTAGCATTCTACCTGGTATGCTATATTATACAGGAAACGTTAGCATTGCTAATAACTGTTAGCACAACATCATACTGTCCTTATAGCTTGCGGTTGCAATGAGCATACGGTCGGAACAGCACTTCTTTCCAGGTTAAGCTTCCTAGCAAATCCTGCTTGCAATTGTCCAAACCTTGGTTGTCTAGGGTGAAATGTTCAGAGCAAATGAATGATTGAGTGTCGAACTTCGCAGGGATCTTCTCATAGACAACAGCAGCCATGCCTGTTGAATGTTTGGCTCCTTGGGAAGACTGTGAGTGTTAGCCTTCCCTGTACAGCCTGGAACACAGCATGTACGACTGTGGTCCATTTTCAATATCCTTGTTATAATTCAAAACGTTCTTCTTTGTAATTCCTTATAAGTAGCTTACACAGAGCAGTGCGCAGCTAAACTATTATCGGAGATAGACGCTACCTCGGGCTGGTCTGGATATAAATTCGGGGGAGTGACAAAGATACAGACCAGAGCCAAAAAGGGCGGTCCCCGGTCCTACGTAGGACTGGTAGCTTTGTTGAAAAGCTAGCGTTTTACATTCAAATTTTTTCTTTTTGAGATTTGAATAGGAAAGAGGTGTCAATGGACTTTGATATTCACGGTATGTTCATTTTACCCACCGAACTGTCGTTATTCAACTATGACAAGGTAAAATCGGTTTTGCAGTCAATTGCCAAATCGCCACTGAGGCATGCATATCACAAAGCAGGCAGAACAAGTGATATATTTAATTGCTCAAGAAAGTTACGATGGTGCCCTAAACCTCACAGCCAATCAGCTGGTTAAAATAACATGATATTGTTAAACTTTAAATTGTAAGAAATTTTCTTCCAGGGGAGCATTCCCCCGGACCCTCCAACAGGGTTGGGGGTTCACCTTATCGTTCTGACTTTTGTTACCACAATATATACATTGCACTTCAGTAGGCCTGTATATACTGAAGCTGCAATAAACATTGCATATGTATATAACATAAAGTAACTAATGGAGTTGGGATCATTTGCTGACAGCTTGGTCCCCCCCCCAGTTCAAAAACTCCATCTGTATCCCTGGGCGGAGGACCTCATGGCAGCACCCGCTTGGTCGTTGAGGACAGTACTGAAAAACTATCCGTGTTTTCACGTCAGTCTCCACAACACCAGCAAGTCTCAAACATCACCGAAAAAAGTTGCTAGATTTGTCGCTAGTCGCTTTTGACAATAAAAGTCGCCAGGAGTTTGTAAAGTCGCCAGATCTAGCGAGAAAGTGGCTAAGTTGGCAACACTGCCTGAATGCTAATAAATTTGTGACTAAAAGGTTTTTTTCTCCATGAGCCTGAATAGCTCGCATTGTATAGCAACGGACCAACAATCATGTGTTTTAGCTCTAGTGTGATAAAATCCCAGCTTGCAACTGTTTTAGTGTTGGGAATCTTTTTTTTTTGAGTCATTCGTTCATTTTAACAGGGGGGGGGGGGCTTAAAATAATGTATCATGACAGTTTGTATGATTTGGTCATTTATTATCACACTTACATTTAATTATCCCGGGAAACAATTACACTTCACTAAACTGTAAGGGTAAATGTAAAGTGAAAATAACAAAACCAGTCAGTATGATGATTTGAGCAAAGATCATTCACATCTTACTAAAACAGCAGCCAAGCGAAAGGGAAGAAGGAAACTGTTTCCTCTACTAAAAAATACAATGCGGGTCACATGAAAAAAGGATCTAAAGACTCGCAGAAAGACCGAGTCGGGAAATGAACAAATTGTTTGTTTCCTCTCGCTACAGAGCCTATGCAGGTAACGTGAAAAATGATCCAAAGACTCGTAGAAAGACCGAGTCAGGAAACGAACGAATCGTCGTTACTCTATCTATCAGTACAGAGCCTATGCGGGTCACGTGAAAAATGATCCAAAGACTTGTAGAAAGGCCGAGTCCGGAAATGAACGAATCACTATTTGAGAGGACTCGTTACTCCCGAGTCCTTGTAAGGATTTGTTCAAATTGAACGAATCGTTCACGAACGACACATCACTAGTCGAAGATGACAGCATTTGAGAGAGAGAGAGAGAGCAATTCCCCATTGATCTGTCACATCAGAATTTTGATTTAGGTCACGAAAGCAGGGTTTTTCCTGCATAGAGAATAGGCGCGCAGAAAGCCGTTTTCCCGAGCGACTATGAAAAATGTCAGAGAATATGTTCTCAATAGTATGTTTCAAGTGGGCTACAGCCGAACCCTAGTTCTGTTTGAATCAATAGTAATCGAGTTGATTCTTGTCTGATCAATACGCAACTGTGAGTTGCGCGAATGGACAGAGCGGCCAGTAAATTGTTGTTCCGCTGCGAGTGCCAGCCCAATGTGCACAAATACACCTGTACAAATGCAAATGAAATTTCCACTCAAAATGCTGACAATGCTGACACCTGGTAACAAGAGAGGGTACAATTTCTGGAGAAATGTAGTGTGCAAGTGTGCTTACTTGCTTCAGTTGCAGGTGGGTCCGTAAATAAGTTTGATAGTAATTTAGGGGGACATGGCTAATTCAAAAGCAGTTTGCTAGAGGCAAGCTAGCTGCTGTTGCTATCCACACTCAACTGATAGTTTGAAAGCGCAGGAAATAAGAACGTTTCTCTTGTAAGGGATAGGGCGAACAGCACCCCGACGCGAAGCGGAGGGGTTTTGTTTCGCCCTGAAGGGGCTTATTTATTGTTGATCAGCAGACAAATAGCCAAAGACTTGAAACATTATTTAGGCTTCAAATCAGCTGACGTCGCTAAGCAACAAAGTACGCTGGGGTTGAAAAGTTACCGGACTACTTGCGGAGTGCTACGACGAGGCAAAAAGGCCACTTCCCTTGACAATTAACAAAAATATGCTGACCCACTGGCTGTCTCCGCAATCGCCATATCTTTAAAACACTGCTGTCCACTTGGATGTCAACACTCGTTGACAACACTGTTATTGCTGCTGCAATCGTCAATGGAGGTTGACGGGGCTCTCACGTAGCAAACAAATCAATGTTTTTACAGCAACCTTCATTAAAATCTCACCACCTGGCTGTTTTTACAATAGTCATATCGTCATAACATTTCCCTCTTTCAGTTTTTTTGTGTAAAATTGAACTATAAAATTAGCTACGAAAATACTAATATGACGCTTTCTAGCATGGCTGCCACCTAAAAGACTAGGTGGTCTCACGGGCGACCTGCACTCGCTCAAATTTCAAAAACTTTCATGACCTCTAAACTTAAGACTTTCATGTCTTTTAACTTCATGACCTCTAAACTTTAGACTTTCATGTCTTCTAACATCCTGAGAAGGCGGTCGGTGTTCTCATTCTATTACGACTGTAACTGTTAGCTGCTCCTGGCATTCTCTAATCCCTGTTCTCCTCTCTGTCCCCCCCACACATTTCTTGTGGTGTGGGGGGTCTGAGTTGTCAGGACCTGCCTGGTCGTCGGTCTACCAACGCTGGACCAGGTCGTCAACCGGAAACCAGTCTCCATTAAGGCCAACAGCGAGTTTCCAGGTCCCATCCAACGTCTATAAAGCCGAACAATGGATTTTGGTGTTTCAAAACCCATTGTCATGGTTTGACTTAGGTTGTTTAGCTTGTGTTCTGCTCCTCTCTTTTACCAACCGTCTCTGGAGGAGGGGATCCCTCTCTGAATTGCTCCTCTCAAGGTTTCTTCCATTTTTTCTCCCGTTTTTCCTTGTCTTCCTTGAGGGTTTAGGTTGGTTGAGGGGCAGTTCTATAGGCGTATGTGAAGTCCTCTGTGACATGCTTGTGTGTAAAAAGGGCTATACAAATACATTTGATTTGATTTGTTGTAGGGGCCAATCTTAGACTTGCAGGAGTGCACCGTTGTTGGAGATTGCGGCACACATGGTGATGTTGGCTCCTCTCTGGCCCGGTACGGTAACTGTAGCCCCTTTGCCAATTATGGTTCTTCCGCGCCGACGCCTTTTCGCTTATTTGAAGCCTGCCTCGTCTACGTAGATCATTTAATGGGGGACTTCATTGGCCTCCAACACCATGACTCTCTGAAAGTAATCAGACAGTGTGTGTAAATGCTCTGCTGTATACATACTATATGTCCTACTGTATTCCAAGTTTATAGAGTAGTTAACTGCAAAATACACTCAGGGGCGACGCCAGATAATTTTTAATGCAGGTGCTGAGGGGGTGCTAGATCATTGACTGGGAGCTGCCTATTAACACTTGTCCTCGTGATGCTAATTTGAATGGAACTTGTAGTTGTGCTAGCTGCCGTCTCTGCATCCGTGGCAAACTAATTAGCAGCCTGCTTCATGTCAGACTCCGTACAGTTTTTACAATCACTATTACAATCTTTTAAATAACAAGTTTCCTAAACTCTTACCGCACCAACACACCTACAACACACAATTTGCAAAACGGTATTTAATGCTCAAAATCACACACTCTAAACTCAAAACACAATAAAAACACGAAACAATACACCATGTCTACCAAAACACTAACACGCATTTCTTTCAAACATCTCCTTCAACAGGAACATTTATCCAATCATAGCACAATGTCATAAAAACACTAACATCAAATGGAAATATAGCTGCAAGCAGTGATGCGGGTTCCTCCGCATAATGGCAAAATATTATAAACATTTAAATTGTTGAAGGTCAAGAGTTGGACAAGAGAGCCAGACTACTTCATGTTGGGCCAACTACAATACGCTGGATGGGGATTTGAACTCATGAGCTTAAGGTTACAAGGCAGCCTCTCTATCCTCTCTGCTACACACCAACTGTTGAGACTGTATGAGTAGAAAGGGCAGAGTATTCTCTTTGGTCAGCTTTGGAAGAAGGGTTAAGAAACGGTTGACATTTCAAAGTGGAATTGCATGAAATTGCGCATGGTATTTCATAATGATGTCATCCTGTTTAACTAAACAGATTCAAATTTAATACAGGCTAAAAGACTGCGGCTGGATTCACACCTGCAACCTTATTCTTTGCAGGTCACTGTCCCAGTCCATTGAGCTATTCTCAGTGTTGAATATTGTCATGTTCAGTCACTGTATAAAAGCTGTTTCTTCTGTGGTAAGAGTTGTTAGATTCAGCCAAAGTTTAAACTACTAAAATTCAATCATGTTTTGACATACCAAGGTGAAATTGTTGATGGTACTTCAAAGTGATGTAATCTTGAACCCAATAAGGTTTGAAAACCATCAGTCAAAATGATATTTGATTTATTGACACAAAGATATTGAGGCAATGTGGACATTTACATAAATACACCTCTTTCAGACTCAGTCAGGGCAGGCCAGCTGGATGAAGCTGTCCTGGGGTCAGGGCTGAAGAGAAGCTGTCCTGATTCTGTCCAGCTATAGGGGGGTAGTCCAGCAAGGGATCAGTTTCTCTCAGCATTCTCTGTTGAACTCTGTTGAGCAGGCCTCTCTGCATGACCCTCCAGACCTGTAAAAGTGAATAAAGGATCCATATCAGTTGTGAAAAATGAAGCTTTTTACATCTACACTTGACATAAACTACAGTTTTGACTGCGAAATGCAATGGCATCACTTGAACTTGAATCCAAATGTGTTGAACTGATGGAGACCCGGCCATGCAGTCACTCCAAACATTTGGCTCGATTCCAGGCTCTGGCAAGAGTATTTAGCTCTAAACTGGTCAATATACACATCTGACCAAAGACCAGCTCGACCTTTGCCTGTAAACAGTGATTCTGACTGTCAGAGACCTTTAAATAGGCTGACCGAGTGAAACTAGCCTGGCTAACAGGTCGCTTTCTCAGGAAAATTACAAATGGAATAGGCTTGTTTTGAAAAATCCTATATACTGGCTATCTTCAGTAGACTCTTGTCTTGAATTACGATATCGTTTACGCACTGCCTGTGAGTGAGCGAGCCGAGTCTGTCACTGAATCAAAGTCAAAACAATGTACCCCCGGGATGCAGTCTCACTCCACTTGCAAGTTTTCCACAAATCACAAAAATAATCGGAGCATCTGGCTATAAGCATAATTCCTACATCTCCTAAAGGCTTCCCTCCTCGAGGTTTGGTAACAAACACATTTTTGGTGTCGACTGAACTGTAAAATGGTGAACTTATGAACATGGCGCGACCAAAACATGGCTGCCGCCTAAGCTTATTACAAAGACTTTCTCGACCCAAATCAAAATTCTGAGCCGACAGGTCGGTGGGGAATTGCTTGTTCTCCTAAAAGCTGCCCTCCTCTACCGTTTTGATGAAATCGCCGAGATGCTACATGATTCTGTAATTACACAGAGGGAAAAAGCTAGCTACTTTTCGAGTTCGGTTTTCCGTCACTTCAAACTCACGATCTAAAGGTCTCAAAGTGCTCAAACCATCAACATCATTCAAGAGTAGTGTACTTTCATGAACCCAATCATTGATTCTAGCTTAAAATGTGTAAAAATAGGACTTAAGTACAACTTATTTACAAAATACAAGACTGTTTCATAAACACACATTGACATGTGTAAAAACGTTTTATTATATTACTTAAAGTCTGCTAATCTGTCAATACGACCAGGGAGTTCCAGCCGGGCTGCTACTGTAACTAGCTAGAACAAAGTTGTGTAATGTGACAAGAGACAGAATTTGAAAGTACAGAAAACCCACCAGGAGCACTGACAACATCGCCAAACCTGTGCCAGGCCTCATTCTTTTAATGTCTTTGCACAAATACAGGGACGTATCGTACAGGACTGGATATGCAGCCACACAGGCGATTAGCTTCTCCTCCATCTTATAAAGATGGAGCTTGAAGAGCTTGAAAGCTAGCTTCTAGCTTGAAAGCTAGAAATGTTTACCATGGTTGCTACGTTACGAGAAACAACACTGCGAATGGCCATTGCTAGCAAAAATCGCTCCTCGTTTGGATACATTTGAGAAAATCTCAACTCGATCGCGTCGCTTCGCTACCCACAATGCACCACAAAAGCGCCTGGCTCCATAGAAGATGAATGGAAAACATGTCACTCACATCGCGTCGCTGCAGTGTGAACGCAGGGTTACTTTTTTCATGTTGCTCTATATTGTTTTTTTTCCGCACAAGATCAGCCCAAAGAGGTCCTCTTTACTGTATATACCATATGGTCATGCGATTGAAAGAATCTCAACACGTGTGTGTTTCCTAGTTAGGAATCAATTGTGTTTACAGTATTTGCATAACTTCAACCGCTGTTTCTCAGTAGTAATGGAATAAAATACAGGGGATATATTTGTGTTTCAATTCACAATATGAACAGTCTGTCCAGTGTGAAAGCATTGGTAAATTGGGTAGTAAAAATTTATTGTTTTGGTCTTGGTTTAACTTGTGTGTAAAAAGTTCAAGCATTTTAAATGTGTGTTTACTGTATGCATTTTGTGTCTAAGCAACAAGAAATGTGTTGCAGTTTTTTTTTACAGTCGCTAGGATACATTTGTCAATACTTGGGCCACTTTTTAAAAACTCTTAACGCAGTTCTCCTAACAAACTTTCAGCTCGGCACAGCAGTTAATTGCACATTCAAAATGCACTAAAACTACCAAACCACTTCATAGATGTCTCAAATCAATTAATTCTTCCATAACAGGTTGACAGCCAACAAACACTTTTTCAACCACAAAACAATGACCCAATAACAACAGTTACCATTATACAATGGTTTCTTATGTAAAACATGACACTTCTACTGTTTAGAATTCTCTGCAATGTTACTGGAATCAGACATGATGCAGTATGCTTAAATATGTTGTTGTTTTTTTTCACTAATTCCAGAATACAAGAATTTGTATACACACCATCCACTGATACAATAGGAATGCTAATCTTCTGTATTTGGCCACAGGTTGTCATCCACGTCACATTTTACTGTACGTCATCTAGGGCAATATACCTAGGAAAGAATCTTCTGGGCGACGATGACAATGGCATGCCTGATCCATCCCTGGCAATGTCCAGGCATCCAGCATTCAGTGGCCCGTTTGTCGTAAGGGTTGAAGCTAAATTAATCAATTGTCCCTTTAGCCCGTTAATATTAGCGAGCTAATTGAGAACTGCAAATATCGGTTCATCGACAGCTAATCCGCATCCAAATCATGTGGTTAGTTTCAATCAGGCTAAACTCATCAGGGCAAGTGCACGTCCTACTTGAAAAGGCAGGAAAGGTCGATCACCAAAATTGTGATTTTCTAACTGTATGATGGCGGAAAAGACTAAAGAGATAGCGGTGATATTCTCGCCATCCGAGCAAACTAGTTTCTACGAAGACAATAAGCATATTATCATGGCTAAGTCAAACACCGCTGCCAGAGCAAGACAGGCAGTTTTGCAATAAATTGCCAACAAGCTAAATGCGTATTTTGGTCAAATGTATAGAGGGTTTTCACGACGCGTCATCGGACCGGAAGTCGCCATCTTGGAGGCACTCCGCATCACAACAAAGCACTGGCACTGAAGTATATCCCGAACGTGGTCAAGGAAAATGGTGAATTATTGCCGTGTTTCAGTTTGTACCAATAGGGCAGATCAAGAAAAACATTTGGTATATTATTGACTTCTCAAAGTTATTAGAAACCAGGGAGAGGAATGCCAGAGATTATCTGAGTAAAGGATGCGCTTGTGGTTGGCAAAGCTCAATCAAGATCTACGAGGGAAGAATTTAGACAACATCCGTATTTGTTCGGCACATTTGTTGTCAAGTATTGTGAAATGTTTATTTCAGCGGATCATAACACATTTTCTATTGTAATGATAATATTTGTAATAGTAAATATTAAAAACAATTAGCCTACTGATTTTATTGTTTTTGCTGTGCTTATTTTACTGTAAAGCTGACATTGACATAATATAATTCATATCAAACTACTGCATGTGTATGGGTTCGGCAAGAAAACCAGGTAGTTTACAATATCGGGATATCCAACTGAAGGCAGAATCACCGGGTTGTCACAGATCCGCACCGCCAATAAATCCTAATTTCTCAAAATACCCGACCCTTTTCTTGTGGTCCAAGTCCTTCCCTATATGCCTTTGGATCTTGTGCGCATTTTGATGACTATTTTGGTCGTTTAGACATGGCTACAGTTGTACCAAATAGTATAGAATATACGTTCTTTGGTTGTACTCCGTTCAGTTGTTTACACCGAGTGCCTCCAATATGGCTGCGCATCCGGGTTACCGCCAAGAATGTGACGTTGGTGAAAGCCCTCTATAGGCTCATCTTAAGTGCCTTATTGCCCCAATCAATCAGATTACATTTCTTTAAATGTGCCTGCTGGCAGTTAGCCTGGCTCTGCCCTCCTACATACTTCCGCTCAATTTGGATTTGCTTTTGTACTAGGTCTGGGAGCTAGGCTCTGAAGTCGGTTTCTAAAAAGATTTTTTTTTGAAGGTCCAATCAGCGAACAGAGGGAGTGGCTGAGAACGATGACGTTAATGTCGTGCACTAATTTGATTAGTTCAGTAATGGCGGCGGAGAAAGATGCGAGCAAAACTATTCTGCGGGTGTGGCAGCAACGCTGCCGAATATCCATAGGTTAAAGCCAGATCAAGAACATTCCTTGCTGAGTTTTGTTGGTGGCCATGATGTTGTGGCCCTCTTCCCCACGGGGTTCGGGAAAAGTTTGATTTTCCAGCTACGGCAGCTAGCTCCGTTACAGTAGTGGTGAAGGAGTTGGCTAAGGCGAACACTTGCAATTGGTTATGGCAAATCAGAGTGGCTCTGGGCGGATCCAATAGTTTTAAACTTCAACAGAGGACCCGCCTTCCAGGAAGTTAACGTTTGTCAATGGAGAGATCCCAGACCCTCTGTACAAATGAAATGTACGAGGGTCTGGTTAGGACCAGGCTAGCTGGCAGTAGGCTTAATGGAAATTAATCGTGGGATGAAATCTTTGTAGCGAAAATAATTATATCAACTTTTTCAGAATAAGTATAAAAACAAGGCCAAATAGTATCTAATTGATACAAATTCATAGACACTTTAGAGGATATATGTAGGCCTACTGAAAGCGCTTATATCATGTAGGCCTATGTGTAAATCAATGATTTCTGCATCGCCTATACTGTATAAAAATGTACCTGACGCAAAAAACCTCAAGGCTATGCAAAGAGTCTGAAGCACAGTAAGTAGCTTTATTGTCAATTTCTTCACATGTCAAAACATAAAAATTCAATATGACGTTTCCCACTCTCCCACAGTGAAACATAAAAAGCACAGGCACAACAGATAAGACATTTCTTAAAACATAGTATTACATATTCACATACAGCAGCATAAGTTCATAAAGCTTGCTGCGGCGTGTGATATTTGCAATGTGTACGGCCCGAGAAGGTCTTGCAAAAAAGTCCTTGTCGGCTGAATCGATATCACTTAAACAATAACTAATCCGTGTGAAATAAAGGATCTTGGCGATCACGAAGAACTCTATTGGTATGGAAAGCTAATCGAACTAGAATATATCTCCTTGGTCAACTGGGTCTCTCAAAAAGGGAGCTGCCAATTATTTTCCGGGGGTGTGGCAAGCTTATCCAGCTACACTTACGTTAGCTTGCTCTGGAGCAAGTTAGTGCTAATTGATATGTTACTATGGTGATTTATCGAAAGTTGTTTCCATGAACCAAAAAGAGGGGTGTTTTTTTTCTTAGCCTGAAAATTAGCTTGCTAAACCGCATAGCGAGCTACGACGAATACCCCCCAGAAAGGACATTTGCTCATGTGGATGGTGGTCATACAGTAAGTATGAGGGGGAGTGAAGCTCGTGAAAGCTCGCCCGGGTGTGTGGGGGGGAGGGGGGTGAAGCTCGCGAAAGCTTGCCCGTTTTTTGGAAAAGTTGGCAGCTCTGCGTTGATACATGAGGCATTACATGAATGATACATAAGGCGTATCATAATGATACATAAAGTTTCCCATGAACACTGTGCCGTAATGCTACATGATAACGTTTCACACGACCATTGACTGCACGCAGTTTGAAGTGAAACCAGCGCGAGAAACCGTGGAAACAAAAAGAGCGTCTACCAGAAAACAATCAAATCAAATTTATTTGTATAGCCCTTTTTACACGCAAGCATGTCACAGAGGGCTTCACATACGCCCATAGAACTGCCCCTCAACCAACCTAAACCCTCAACAATTAAGTCAAACGAAGCATAGAGGATCATTGGGGGTAATAAGAGATAGAGTTGTAAAGTAAAAAGTTAACTTAATGCGGCGGTGGTTAGGACAAACTTCTGGGAGCAAGAAGAGGAACGAGGCAGGGGATGAGGATATTGATAGCACTAGATAAACAAAGAAAATGATGTAATAACAAATGGCTGACGGGTTGGGAATGGAGTGAGTTTTGCAGGTGATGTGAACTGTTTCGCTCAGGTGACAGTTGGTAATGCAGACTGTGGTTAGAGTTTTGCACATGGCTTCAGTGACCACTGTTGTCTAGCAATTGAAAAAAACTAAGAGTAATGCAACAGTTACTTATCATTTTGAGCAGTAGTATCAATTGTCAGTTAGATCATTGTAATGTAAGGAATTTCAGATGTAATTTGTGAATTTGCATTTTGAAATGGTGATACTTTGATGTTTAGTTGTGTCATTTTGAACAGATGATTATAGTTCAAGGAACAAATGATCTAAGGTGAATGTGTATTGTATCCAAGCAATTGAAAATTGCTTAACCCTAACCCTATGCATAGAGTAAACACACATTTTAAATGCTTGAACTTCTTTTACACACAACCTCAACCAAAACGATAGAATTTTCGTTTACATAGGTGACCCCTTCACCTTGACAGGCCGGCTCAATTTCATTGAAACTCAATAAGATATGTAGCATTATAGGAGCCAAGTAATGCCTATGTCCTACGACACCATCTTCAGAGATAGCTGCACACATGGAGATGTTTCCTCCACGTTGTCCAGGCACTTGGACAGTGGCCCGTTGGCAGATGATGTTCCGTCCACGGCGATGAGTTTTGGCAAGGTTAAAGCCCGCTTCATCAACAAAAATGTACTTGTGATGGTTCACATCAGCGTCAAGCACCATAACCGTCTAAATGCTTTATTTTGGTTAGTTATTTTTACAGTGTTGTTCCAATATACATATGACGTAAGTCTGGGTCTTGAAAATTGGGTCAGCAAATGTGTTTTCATAATTATTTTGTCATAGGCAGTGCTCGAAGTGGGCCGGTACTCACTGGTACACAGTACCGGCACTTCACATTTTATTTTTAAGCGTACCAGCACTTTTGCTTGCATACCGCTACTTCTCGCATGTAGCCGGCCCGGTACTCTACCACTGACAGAGACAGCGAGATTTGTAATGACGCTATCACTAAGTGACTTAACTCAGATCTTGACGAATCACGTTAAGGCAAGCAGTCGGCTCACCCTATCAGAAGTTCGCTTCTCCACGGACGCTAGTTCGAAAAAGCTGTCTGATGCCTGCGTAAGTGCGTAACAGATTTTTCACTGCTGAAAACCTAGAAACTAGCATCACATCAAACACAGACTGTGCATGCATTAGCAGTGCAGCTGTAGTGGCATATATTATTACTGATGACAATTAGAACTAATTATTCTGTTAAAACTTGAACAAATAAATAATAACGGTAGGGAAATTGTAAATTTGCAAACGACCCTTTTCATGTTATTTGGGTCGCGATGGTTTGTCATTTTGAAAATGTGGGTCGCCGAAAAAAAAGTTTAAAAACCACTGACATAAGTGATGCATCAAATAGTAACAGTAATACATTATATAGTGCTGTACCTGAACATACTCAGCCCTTAGTTGTTTCACCCGGTCATTGTGTTAGGATAATTTCTCAAGTAATGCACAGAGTCGTCGGATTCAAAGAAAGTACAATAGTTTAATGCTTGCCAGCAAGGAGACAAAGTCTGATCGCAATACAAAGTTTGTCCGCTAGCATGTTGTGCTAGCTAGCTATTTAAGCAGAACCGCTCTTTACAGTCATTGGTTAAGACAAAGGCATGCAAATGTTCCATTGCTCTTCTTCATTGGCTCCTTGCATAGACCTGGCGCAGGAGTGTGTGCGTGCGTGTTTGAGTGTGTGTGCCTTTTGACCCCTGTAAGCTTGACCACATGATTCACCCAACACAGATAAGGCCAGACATCTTTTATGGCCTCTCCAGTAAGAGAGAGTGGTCAGCCCAGGTCACCTTGTTTACATATGCCTCGTGTTCCCCAAAGTTCAGATTTGGGGGTAGGCCTCTCTCTACACACAAGGAATGCTGAACACAGAATCATTCTTATACAGGATAAATGTGCTACATCTTCAATTTTCCCAACACATTGTTTCTCTCAAAAGGCACTGGGTAAATGTGTTTCAATGATACTGGTGCCTCTTTAAATGGCGGGCTACTGTTGGTAGGCTGATGGATGCTACATTGGCAAAGGTGTCATTGTTTTCCTCAATTGCTTGCTTAATTTCTGACAGCCATATATCATTCCTGGCCCTCACCATTTCCACCACTGCCAACTCTTGCTGGTCGGTCAGCACACGGCCCCCACTATGGGGTTTTCTGTCAATTCTAAGTATAGAACAGAGTACACAGTCAATAGATCATTGTTACGCGCACGCCTAGTGGCAGGGTGAGAGGGAGGTTTATTGTCCTTTCTCGAAGTAACTTTTAAATATAACACTTTAGTGGCGCAGCGGCCTTGCACATGGTGGTGATTGGAAAGGGGAGTGGAACGGTGTCCTGATTGGGGCCCGGGTAATTAAGGGGAGGAGTTTATTGTTTTTGAACTCCCGGATGATGGAACGAAGGGGGGAACCTCAGAGATGTTGTGAGAGGACGTCACTATCGATGCTGACCAGTTGTCTCCCTGGGTTTTCTGTCCCCCACTCCTGCTGATCCGTCTTGTTGTGGCACATGCCGTGCTTAATGTACAGAACATCTACATAATCTGATCAACCCGACCAACCGCGAGCGAGCTGTCCGCCGAACCGGACGGCGGCTTGGGCTGTCCTGGAGACCGGGGTGGGAGTCTACTTGAATGGGGTGAGTGTTCCAGTCTTCTCCTTTTCACTTTCCACCTGTCGTGGCCTGCCGCTGTGTAGTTTAGCCTCTGTGTTAGCCTTGATATCCCCCTAGACAACGACAACCGTAACAATCATGCTATATAAATACTGTAACATATCTGATGAATTTACATGCATTACAATTGACTTTGAATGTAATATAGTTTACATCCTCCACACCGGTTTACTTGGCAAAAGGTTTGAATGATAGAATTGACAGTTGATCTTTTTAGATTTGGATCAACTAATCTGGCGGCTTCTGCCATAGTAAGGCCTCGGTTCACCACATGATCAACAATGATGGCCCGGACTTCATTAGAGTCAACAGTTCTGCCTCCCCCTCTCTCACGAACAACCCTTTGATTGGCCCCATGCCCACCTCTTTCACCTCTCTGTTGGTGCCCACACGTGACTAAGTAAAGACACTAATTATTGTAAATGGCTAAAAAGTCAATTCGCGTCATAAGATTGACTCCTGCCCATGCATTCACAGTAACGTTTTTGTCCTAAGTAGGCATTAATTAAACCAACCTAATATACTCTTTAATAAGAACATTGTATTTACATTACAGAAGACTGTGTCAGTAAGCAACATGATTTTTCTTTCGCGTAGACTACATGCGGAAATCCTTACAAAACATAACATTTTCATCGTCAAACAAGCCAAGCAACACAACTCTTAACACACGCCATACACATGAACAATCCTCACTAAGATAACACACACTGTCACTCCCTTTTTACACACAAGCATAGAACTGCCCCTCAACCAACCTAAACCCTCAAGGAAGACAAGGAAAAACTCGCAATGGGAGAAAAAATTGAAGAAACCTTGGGAGGAGCAATTCAGAGAGGGATTCCCTCCTCCAGAGACGGTTGGTAAGAGAGAGGAGCAGAACACAAGCTAAACATAGTCATACAGTGTCAATGGGTTTTGAAACACTAAAATCCATTGTTCGGCTTTATAGACGTTGGATGGGACAGGGAAACTCTTGAAAATTTTGGGTATTACCAGATAGCCGGCATCTTGAGATCACAGAGTCCTTGCGGGGCAATAGGGTGCAAGGAGACCGGAGAGGTACAGTGGTACCAATCCATGCACAGATTTGTAAGTAAACTTTAAAATCAGCTCTGGCTTGGGTAGGGAGCCAGTGTAAAGCGATAAGAGTAGATGTTATATGATCAAACTTTCATGTTTTTGTCAATAGTCTGGCAGCAACATTTTGCACCCGCTGTACATTTTTTTGGTAGGTAATTGGGAGGCCATAGAACAACACATTGTAGTAGTCCAATCGGGACGTAACAAAAGCATGTATTAGTTTTTCAGCATCATCCTTTGAGAAGAATTTTCGTATTTTGGCAATATTACGTAGATGGAAAAATGTGGTTCTGGTGATTTGCTCAATGTGGTACTCAAACTAAAGGTCTGGGTCCAATGTGACTCCTTGATTTTTTACCAGCTGGCTTTGAGATACTTTGACGCCGTCTAAGTCCAAGGTCAGATTGGATCAATTATTTCTGTATTTTTTAGGAACGAAAATTTGAACCTCGGTTTTATCCGAATTAAGAAGAAGGAAATTTGCTGTCATCGAAGTTCTCAACTCGGAAACACATGTTTCCATAGTATGTGGAAATTCTCGGGGCTTAATAGACATGTATAGTTGAGTATCATCTGCATAAGTAAAAATTTACCCCAGAGCTTCGAATTAAGTTTCCTAATGGCAACATATAGAGTGAAAATAACAGAGGGCCTAGAACTGAACCCTGTGGTACTCCATATTTTACAGTGGAGCTCCTGGATGAGCAGTCATCATAGTGGACATATTGTGATCTATCAGATAGATGTGATCTAAACCACTGAAGTGAAGTACCAGAAATCCCAACATAGTTCTCCATACGTTCCAGGAGAATCTCATGATCCACAGTGTCAAAAGCTGCACTTAGGTCTAGAAGAACCAGGACAGAGATAGAACCCTCGTCAAAGACTAATAATAGATCATTGACTACCTTAGCTAATGCAGTTTCAGTGCTGTGGTGAAGACGAAATCCAGACTGGAGAGGTTCATAAAGCTGATTTGAGGAGAGTTGCTCAGTGAGCTGTTGTGCCACAGCTTTTTCTTTGGAGAGAAATGGCAAATTTGAAATAGGCCTGTAGTTGCTAAAACAACCTCAAACTACAGTTGCTAAAACAATCCAGGTTTGATTTTTTAAGAAGGGGCTTAATAATAGCTTGTTTGAAATCATCAGGGACTTGTCCAGTTACAATAGATTCATTAATAATACTAAACATGGGTGGTCCAATAATAGGGAGAAGTTCCCTACAAAGTTTGTCAGGGAGGGGATCTAGAAGGCAACTTGTGTGTTTCGAGGAATCTATCAGCTTGATGAACGCTTCCGTTCTTTTAGAGGCACGCAAATTATGCTTGAGGGCGTAGTATGCACTGATTGCCTGATGGGTGTCAGATTTGATCAATTCTACGTGTAATGAGGAAACACAGCGTCTTTCTTACCAAACTCGCAAAAATAGACGCAGCGTAAACTGTGCCATTGTAAGTAAATGAGGTCCCTAAACCTACCCATCTTCACTCGCATACATTGGATTTAGTTCTGACGCGGGGAATCAAGATTAGTGACTTAATTGTCCACCTTCACAATCCTATATTATCAGACCACTGCCTGGTTACCTTTAAAATTGATCTCTGCCAGAGCCTTGGAGGCACCCAGAATATTTCTACTCGCCGCTGCATAACCCCAAACACAGCTCTGGAGCTGGCTCATATTCTACGCGCTAAATCATTAAATGCTAAAACAAGGGATCTGAATTTGGTTCTTCAGCTATCCCTAGATTCTGTTGCCCCACTCAAACCAAGGAAAAGAAAAGACAAGAAACTGGCTCCATGGTATTCAGAGGAAACCCGCACTCTCAAGAGGTCCACTTGAAAATTAGAGCATAAGTGGCGTACCACTAAATTGGAGGTTTTCCGCCTGGCCTGGAAGGATAACCAAATGGAGTACAAGCAAGTCCTCATCAGGTCCAGATCAGAATATTTCTCTAAGTTGATTAGTAAGAACAAACACAACACTAAGTTCCTATTTGGTACTGTTGCAAAACTCACTAAGAAAAATACACTCTGTTAGTTCAGATCTCTCCCAATGATTTCTTAGATTTCTTTTACCAAAATTAAGTCAAAATCTATGCAATAAGGGACAAACTACAGACTAGTCCTGGAGGAGTAGCCATCAACTCTGATTTTCCCTCTATACCCAGCATGCTGCATGTTGAGGCTCTCACTCGCTTTAACCCTATTTCTATAATGGGCTCGCATATTTCTATCATAGATCTTCCTACGGGAAAAAGAAAGCGCAAGCTTGAATGTAGTGACACGCATGAAGTGAAAGAAAACCTGAACATATTACAGGGCAGAACTTTTACATGTATTCATTTAGCAGACGCTTTTATCCAAAGCGAGAGAGCTTTACAAAAGTGCATAGGTCAATGATCATAAACAACGCGATAGCCCCAAAAACTGCGGGTAACCAAAACATGAAGCATACGAACATGAAGAACATCCACATTCTCCCCCCAAAAATTAGCCTGTGTCTTTGCCTTGTTCGGATTACTGCTGCCATAGAATAAGGTACGTACATTTGTTCACACAGGAAAATCAGTCCTGGTTAAGACCTGCTTTTACTGTAAGAGGCAGAGAATTTACCCCGCAGAATAGAGGCGCACTCTTACTGGCAGTCTGCGGAATATATAATTAGGCGCACTTTCCGCGTATCATCCCACCTTTTTGGGTGGAACTCCCACTTTCCCCATGACCCTCCCACAAACGTTTTTTGAAAGCGCAACTTGCCTGTTCTCGCTCATGTGGCAGGCAATCTGTAATTTTACCCAAGTGTGCCCTGTTTGTAAGCAGCCCGAGAAGTAGAAGGTGAATCACATCGATTAACAATGGCAAAACAAGAGCGTGTGACCATATTCAACGCGACCGAGCAGCGTTTACTCCTTGAACTTTACGACCAGTTCAAACATTTAATAACAAAAAAAAGGCAATACAGCGGCAATACAGCGGCAATTAATAAAACGAGAGAGAAAGGCTGGCAAGAAATTATGGATCAATTGAATGCGTATGGTCTAAGTAGAAACAATGTTTAAATGTAAAAATCCTGCAATCCAATCTAATTTAGTAACAATTTTATTATAGACATAGGCCTTACAAATTAAACTCTTTTTATTGGGGGCGCACCTCCAAACAGCAACAACTTGAGTGGGGAGAAAAGGACGTGGCAGCAAGTAAGAACCAAATACAAGAATATTGTTCATAATGGTAAGTATGTCTATATACCAAGCATTTTAGGATAATCAGCTTTATGCAAGAACTTTCCAATCTCATGTTCAATTGCGGCTGCCAAAAAGAAGAATGACATCGCTGGCACTAGGGGAGGGCCAGCACCAGCAAACTTCACTCCAGCAGAGGAACTGGCCTTGGAGCAGAACAAGGGGAGGCCAGTAATGAGAGGGTGGGACAGACTCTGAGTCAAGGCCATGTAGTCAAAGGCATAACTACATAAAAGGTTGGTTGATGTGTCTGTATTAGCATATTCTTGACCAAAAGTCTTCATTCTGACATGTTACTTTTTTCATAGTGATGGATAACTGTGTGCCTGTTGGAACCACCAGCCAGCATGCATGAGGACCCTGTAAGTATGAAGTTCAAAGCACTGGTTCACTGTTAATGTTAAGTGGTGATCATTGGACATAAAAGTCCAGGGCGAAGGGCCTTCTTTCAGAGAGGAGGATGAGGAGACACTGTCAGTGTATTCAAGGAGGGCTGAGGTAAGCAATGATTGTATGATCCAAAGCCCTAGTTGTGCCCAAATGCCCAATGCTTATTTCTTTTTTCCAAAACATTTGTTGTGGGACACTTCCCCATGCCCTAACACTGGTGACAAAGTGAGTAGCCTATAATACTAATAAATAAAACACAAGGGCATTCAAAAAATGAATAGGCTAACTCTTCAAAAAGGAGGAAAATGTAAAAAGTGTCTACAAGAGATACCTCCCCCAAAAGATTTATGCACTTGATGTAGAGGTATGAGGTACAAGAAAAGGAAGATGAGGAATATGGAACTGGAAATCCAACAACTGGAGAAAGATGTAAGTATAACTGCCATAATCAAGACAAGCGCACCCTTGCATATATCATATCACATTTTATTTGTAGACCTTTTTACAAGCAATGTCACAGAGGACACCACTTTGCCTCAACGTTTGTGATGACACATTTAGCATCACAAATCATCTGAAAAAATCTTGGTCATTGGACTGGAATGATGTAGCCATAAAAAGAAATGTGAGTAGCTATCTATTCTACAACGCAAGCATTCTCAATAGACTACCTTACCTGCACATTGATACTGTGCAATGACTTCCTATTCACTAAGTCTGCCTCATACGGACCAGGCGGACTCTTTATACGGACATGGGTGCAGTCCACAGCCCCAATAACATTTGGGAAAGCTACAAAGGGTCAGTAAATAGGTCAGCCAACAATTGTCATGCAGTTGCTGGACCTTAACCTACCTTGGATTCCATAAAAGGCCTCCTTAACGGTACAAAGACCTCTGTGACCAGGGAAGGTGATGAAGATGTTCAGCAGTTTCTTTAAAGCTATGTAAACTGCTCTTACAGAGTGGCAAATAGTCGCTTTGCCAATATTTTCTGCGTCTCCAACAGTGTAAAGAAATGTGCCACTGGCAAAAAAACGAAGTGCTATGCACACAGCCTGTGGGAGCTTTATTGCAGCGGGTGGAATTGGAAATATATGGGTGTAGCAACCTACAAATATATTGGATCCCTTCCCTGGAGAACCTGTACTGCTCATAGAGGTGATTTTCAGGATACGCCAACGAGTCTGAGCGGTCCCTGAATGTACGCTCTCTTTGAAGAGCCCTTCGCATGATCACAGCTCCCTCGTTTACCACCTCGTCAATGGAAGGACACGCCATGACTGCCAATGAACAGCACGCTGAGTTTCTTAAGTCTATTTATATAGGCCTACCTTTTATTTAGGCTAATTAGTCAAACCTGTTTGGTGGAAAATAGGCAGCTCTCTGTTTTTGTGGCCTATCATTGTGGTATACTTTATAGAATGTAAAATGTTTGAAAGTATATTTTATACAAAAGTAGATTTTTGGACTGATATAAAGCAATAAGCGTTGTTAGAAAATCGTAGTGAATAATCGTTTTCCCATTGGGTCAGCGTTACAGGAAGGTCTGGTTAAGCACCAAGTCACGCTTAGCCTGACAGTTAGTCTGCCCCGGACCAGACTAGTTTCGCAGCCTAAGTTGCCATAGTAACCAAGTTCGAACTACGTTGAGCTAGCTTTATGGAAGCAAATGAACTAGAAATGAGTCTGACTAACTGACATAAGTCTGGCTTATTCGGTAAACTCGCTTTATGGAACAGGCCCCTGGTATGAGAAGAGTGATGTTTATGGCAGAATGGTAAATGTACAACAATGTTTTCGAGCTTAGTTTTGGAGCTTAGACCCCGTGGGGAATCAGAGGGCGCCTGCCCAACATCCGAGAAGAATCCCCAAAAGAGAAGAGGGTAAGAAGTAGAAACCATAAAACGTACTCACCAACGGGATAACCAACACAAAACACTAGTACTGTCAGTTAAACGCGTTATTAACGGTGCAAACCCAAATTAACGGCGTACATTTTTTCATCGCACGATTAACACTCTTTTTGGCCGAGCAAACTTTGTCGTTTTTTTCACATGCTGTTGCTACAACTACCGACGTTAAAAAAACTTCAACACCACACCGGATCTAGCTAGACCGGAATCAAAACAACAGGCACGCCACACACACACACTTGTTTGGCTTGCGAGCCGGCTAAAGAGTAGTAGCAGAGCCTGTTTACGAATATTAGACATTTTCTGGTAGTAGGCTAACGTTACGTTTTGAGTGGATGGCAAGTGCGAGACGCCGAAATGGATGCCAATAAGATTCTGAATGGAAAGTTTACTTTTAAAAAGTTGACAAATGGTTCCATTGACAAGACCAAAGTTATCTGTGTGTTTTGTCGTTATAAACTGAGCTATCATCGCAGCACGTCCAGTCTGAAATACCACTTGATGGCCAAGCACACAGCTGATGCGAATTCTCCGCCCCCTCGTCAAAGCCAGGCGATTGCAATGTTGTTTCCAATAAAATAAAATATTTGCACAAAGCAATCCGAACCACTTTTCCAAAAAGAACGAAAAGAAATCAAGGGACAAAAAAGAAATCAAGGGACATTTAGAATAGATAAAAA
The DNA here is from genome assembly GCF_054491055.1 of Hypomesus nipponensis. Lineage (NCBI taxonomy): Eukaryota > Metazoa > Chordata > Actinopteri > Osmeriformes > Osmeridae > Hypomesus > Hypomesus nipponensis. The sequence continues at coordinate 26,959,849 of NC_140369.1, forward strand.
TGTTCGATTAATTGTGATTAATCGCAAGTTAACTGACATTAATGCAATCAATCGCAATTAAATATTTTAATTGTTTGACAGCACTACAAAACACATTTACTGTTTTTTTCAATCGCTAAGAAGCGCTTACACATACTTCGGATACTTTTTCTCTCAACACAGACTGACACCTACAAAACACAATTGGCCAAATGGATAATTTTCTTCTCAAAAACGAATTTTGTTAAATATATACTAACTCTCCATTTCAAGACAGAACCCTAACCCTTACTCTGCACACACTGACTTTGCCAAAAAAAACACTGGAAATCTGACTCAAAATGAAATTATTCTGTCAAAGAATAACACTTGTTTTCACTTCACAAGGTACATGCAGTCAAAGTACACCAGGTTTCAAAATACTATTATTGCTATTATTGACATTATAAAAACTGCACAGACTTATGTTTCAGGTATTTGAAGGAGTGTCAAGACGCACTTGTTCCGGGAGTACAACGGTACTTAGGAATGGCTTGCTGAACCAAATGCTAGTTTCCTCAAGGATCACAATTATTCTTGTTTAAACTGTTGCTCTTGTTGGTTCGTGGTAGCTGATTTAAACTGTTGTATTCTATTTTAGTTAATCCTATTTTATTGCTTTCCTACAGGTACACTTGCACTTAGAGATTCATGTTGTTTAATTGTAACTTGCTTAACTACATGCTCTTATGGTTTCTTCCGTTTAGCACTTATTTTTTGGTTGTTCACTATGTGTGCTTCTTGTTTTTGGCTGCCCGCAATGCTTTGGGGCTATCTTGTTGTCATTATCAGTGACCTTTGCACTTGTAAAGCTCTCTCTTGGAAGTCGCTTTGGATAAAAGTGTCTGCTAAATGAATACAGGTAAATGTAAGTTTGGTATGGACTCAGTCATCCTCACTAACTTTTACAGATGCACTATACTATAGTCAGCAGAACGGACCACACTTCGTAGGGCCTTGCAGTCCCTGTCTGCACAGCTCCCATACCACAATGTAATACAACCAGTCAGAATGCTCTCAGAGAGCATTCTGACCTTCGACGTGTGGTCCGTTCTGCTGAGTTCATCATCGGCAGGAAGCTCCCAGCCCTACAGGACACCTACCACACACGTTGCCTAAGGAAAGCCGGCAGGATTCTAGGAGACTGTTCCCACCCATCCTTCAGTCTCTTTACCCCGTTGCCTTCTGGCGGGCGTTACCGCATCATCCGGTCGCGCACACGCAGACTGGACAATAGTTTCTTCCCAAGGGCCATCAGGCTTCTGAATGGACACTGATATGGACATTTGATTTACTGCACACTAGTCACTTACACTGTCACTTTCAGCTACTGGAAAGTGGAAAGTATTATTGCACTATCAATAACATTGCACTACTGTACCTCACTGTACCTCGCCACCAGGCTCCTGTATGGTCATTGACATAGTCACTGATCTGCAAATTTGTACTAATGTACTGTACTCCACTTAGGTTAGAATAGGTTATAGGGTTGAAATAGGTTTTATGTGGTTTAGGGTTAGTATATTGTATTATTTATTGTTATCTGTAATTTTGAAAGTTTTAATATTAGGGTTTGTATTGTCAATTATTTATTGCTATCTGTATATTTAGGAAGTTTCACTTATTTAAGCTCAGCATAGATGTAAATAAAGTTCTGTGTACTTTTATGTTATGTTATGCCAGGTGCTTGCGTTGTCTTCTCTTAAGAATTTCAGTGCCCAGTCTGACCTTGTGTTGTTCTGTCTACCTGACATAAAAGACTTGAACCTGAACTATTTGCATGCAAAACATGCAATCCACCTTTTACACTAAATTTCTTGGTTGGGAACTGTATGTCCACATATACAATAATGTTCACATTCAAACACATTTCAGTAAAAAGCAAATCATTTGTTTTTTTCTTACTGTTTACTTAAGGAAGTACAGTAGAAATACAGTAATAGAACCGAAAAGGTTTTACAGTAATGCTTACAGTGAACAAAATATTCAGGAAACACAAGAGCATTCCTTAAAAAAAACAAAAAACTGCAAAAAGCCCAGATAAAAAAGGGGGAACAAAAAAGCACAAAATTACTGTATCTAATCCCTGTGAACTTCAGGGTTAGGCCACATGTTTTCATCAACATCACATCCGATATCATCCAAGGCGATGCCCCTGGGATAAAACCGCTTGGGATGTCGGATCCACCCGTGGCAATCATGAACTGTGATATCCCTGCATACAGCATCCATGGCTTCAAGGAGGGACATCTGGATATGTGGCTGATGGTCATAAACCTACCACCATGCAGAAAAGAACTCCTGTATGGGGTTGAGGAAAGGTGAATAGGGTGGAAGGAAGAGACTTACCAGTCTTGGGTGATCTTCAAACCATGATGTTATTGCTTGCGAATGGTGGAAAGCAACATTATCCCAGGAAATTACAAAGGTCCTCCTGTTTTCACCCTCCCGATCCTGCTTGGGTACCAGGTGCTGGTGGAGATCATTGAAAAGAGGAGGAGGCGCTCGGTATTATAGGGGCCAACCTGACATTTCTGAAGGAGTAATCCTGCATTTGCCATTGCTGCACACATGGTAATGTTTGCCCCTCTCTGTCCTGGCACATCAACTGTGGCCCTCTGTCCAATTATATTTTGTCCACATCGACACCTTTTGGACAGATTGATCCTGTATATCATACTGTACTGTAACCTACTGTGTAGGTTATCTACTTGCAAAGTGCAAAGCTTATAGAACTGGACATTGAGTTGAATATACACTATACCTGGACATATTGTCGTCGTAGCTCCTTGACTCTATCACTGTTCCTCTCAAAGGGAACAGTGAAGAGCTGCTTCATCCGCATTCTGTGTTTAGACAATGTCTGCGTAATGGTTGTGAGGCTGATGCTTTCGATATTGTTAAACAACTCATGGTCCTCCACATTTCCAGCTTGAATTTCACTCATTTTTATTGCATTATTTGCAACAACCATTTCTACAATGGCAAGCTCTTGATCATTATTGAGGAGCTTTCCACTTCCCCCAGAGGGTGGAAGACGTTGCATTCTTTAGAGCAGAGGTCTTCAACCCTGGTCCTCAGGGACCCCCTGCCCTGCACGTTTTAGATGTTTCCCTGATTTCATCACTGACTACTGTTCTTGCAGCCCTTGGAATGCCACCACCACGCATCCTTACACCTCTACCTTGCCCTCTCCTTGGGCCTGCTCTTCTCCCCAGCCCTGCTCCTCTCACTGCTCCTCCTTACATTTACATTTAGTAATTTAGCAGACGCTCTTATCCAGAGCGAATTACAGTAAGTACAGGGACATTCTCCCCGAGGCAAGTAGGGTGAAGTGCTTTGCCCAAGGACACAACGTCATGTGCACTTGCCGGAATCGAACTGGCAACATTTGGATTACCAGCCCGATGCTCTACCCGCTCAGCCACCTGACTCCCTTCTCCTCTCCTTCTGCATCTCTCACTGCTGCTGCACCTCTCCCTCCATCTCTCACGGGGCCTGCTCTTCTCCCTGGGCCCTTTGCTTCCTCGTCCAGACATTACAGTGTTTGTATTTTTCCATTTCCAAAAACATCACTCCTCAAAGTCGTTAATAACGCGTTAAACTGACAGCACTAGTAAAAATTAAAATACGATTAACTAAAATAGAATATTTTGCAGCGAATATAACAGTTTAAATCAGTTGCCACTAACCAACAAGAGCAACAAGTCTCTAAGCAAGAGTCATTGGGTTCAGCAAACCATTCCTAAGTACCGTTGTACTCCCGGAACAAGTGCGTCTTGAGCCTTCTCTTGAAGGTGGAGAGACAGTCTGTGTCTCTGATGGAGGTGGGGAGTTGATTCCACCACTGGGGGGCCAGGCAGGAGAAGAGCTTGTGTTGGGACCGGGCGGTCTTGAGCGGTGGGACCACCAGGTGGTTGTCTGAAGAAGACTGTAGGTGGGTGGCGGTGGGGGTGTAAGACTGCAGGAGAGACTTGATGTAGTCGGGTGCAGTCCCGTTCACTGCTCAGAAGGTCAGTACCAGGGTCTTGAATCTGATGCGGGCCGTTACGGGTAGCCAGTGGAGGGAGATGAGGAGCGGAGTAACGTGGGAGCGTCTGGGTATATTGTAGGCCAGGCGTACCGCTGCGTTCTGAATCCTCTGAAGAGGGCGGGCGGGTTGCGCTTGCTGGGAGGTCGGCGAACAGCGAGTTGCAGTAATCCAACTTGGAGAGAACAAGTGCTTGGACAAGCAGCTGGGTGGAGTGCTCAGACAAGTATCTCCTGATCTTCCGGATGTTGTAGAGGGTGAATCTACACGACCGGGAGACCACAGCTATGTGGGCTGTGAGGGAGTGCTCATCATCCATGGTAACCCCAAGGTTCCTGGCAGAGGATGAAGGGGTCACCGTCGCAGATCCCAGGGTGATTGAGAGGTCGTACCAGGGGATGGAGGGTTTGGCAAGGGATGATTAGAAGTTCTGTTTTGGCGAGGTTCAGCTGGAGGTGGTGCTCGGTCATCCAGGCGGAGATGTCTGTGAGGCAGGCCTCAATTTTAGCTGAGATCCCCTGATCGGTCGGGGGGAACGACAGGTACAGCTGCGTGTCGTCAGCAGTAGCCATGGGAGGTGATGATTGGTCCAAGTGAGGTGGTGTACAGACCAGAAGAGGAGGGGGTCCAAGGACGGAGCCCTGTGGGACACCAGTGGAGAGCTGGCGAGGGTCTAACAGTTTGCCTCCCCAGGAGACCTGATAGGATCTTCCCAGGTAGGATGAGATCTACTGGAGTGCAGCGCCAGTGATGCCCATCTCAGAAAGTCTGCAGAGAAGGATCTGGTGGTTAACCGTATCAAAAGCTGCAGAAAGGTCCAGCAGAATGATGACAGATGACCTTGAAGCCGCTCTGGCAGACTGGAGGGCAATGTTGACTTAAAGGAGGGCAGTCTCTGTGGAGTGGCCGGTCTTGAAGCCCGATTGGTTGGAGTCAAGCAGGTTGTTCTGAGAGAGAAAGTTTGACAGTTGGTTAGATACAGCACGTTCAATTGTTTTAGAGAAGAAGGGTAACAGTGATACTGGTCTATAGTTCTGAAGGACGGCAGGGTTAAGGGAGGGTTTTTTGAGTAGAGGGGTAACTCTGGCCTGTTTGAAGGCAGAGGGGAAGGTGCCAGAGGTAAGAAAGGAGTTTAGGACATGGAGCAGAAAAGTTATGATGGAGGTGGAGATGGTTTGAAAAAGAGGGGAGGGGACAGGATCAAGGGGACAGGAGGTGGGGCGATGAGAGAGAATGAGGTCAGAGAGCTCTGACTCGGACAGGGGAGAGAAGAGTTTAGAGATTCAGTCACGGAGGGTGAGGGGGTAGGAAAGGTGGGTTTAGGGAACCGACTGCTAATGTTGGAGACTTTTTTCTCAAAGAAGGAGGAGAGGTCGTCTGCTGTCAGGGTGGAGGGGGGGGTGGGGGAGGTGGGAGAAGGTAGAGAAAAGTTTGTGGGGGTTTGAAGCGGAGTTAATTTTGTTCAGAAAGTAGAGGGTTTTAGCACCAGTTATGTGAGAAGAATGTAGCGGGCTGAACATTTAGTGTTTAATAAATGAAAACTTGGCACCCCTTTATTTTTTTTAAACATACGTTTACAAATTGTCAACTGCAATTGTCAGCCTCCACCAGTGCATTAGATGGCGCTAGAGTGTAGAGTGAAGTGTGAAGCTAGAAGCTTTGGTGACCAGCAAATATGCGCCAGAATAAAATGGAAACTAAAGTATGCACAGTTTGCTAACTGTCTTCACACGATCTTCTCTATTCTCTTTTCTTCTACCACAGGTTGGTCAACCAGCTAAATATTAATTGAATGTTTGGTGAAATGATAGTTGGGGGTGTTAGCGATGTGTGTGTAGTGAATAGATTTAACGGAGGAGTATTTTGTTGTTTAGTTAGGATCGGTGATTTACTGCAAACTTCAAAGCAGTGCGCCGGCCGTTTCAACGCGAGTGTTCAGAAATTTACAAATGTTAGTTCATTAATAGTAGGATTCACAGTACATATAGAGGAAGTATGATCAATGTAAAAATGTGATGATTGTAAAAGTTGTAAAATGTAATCGGTATATGGAAGTTGAAAGGAAAGTGCGGGTGGTAGTTTTGGCGGGTTAGCCTAGCAGTGGGCGTCCTTGCAAGATTTCGAATTCACGAGAGGCAACGGCTACTTGCTACTTGTGTGTTTGATGGCTTTTCCAATAGCTTATTAGTTATAACGCTGAATTTTTCTGAATAATAATAATTGTAATTTGAAATATGTGTGTATATGCATAAGTTTGCCTAGTTGTTACATTGTTGTACAATTAAATAATAGGACTATGCATAAAGAATCATTTAAATGTATGTAATGGTATTTGTGACCAGCAAATATGCGCCAGAATAAAATGGAAACCAAAGTATGCACAGTTTGCTAACTGTCTTCACACAATCTTTTCTATTCTCTTTTCTTCTATCACAGTTGTAGAACATCTGTATGTATCGGCTCAGGCACCCCTAGACCTGAGGCCGGTAACAAGAACATGAGGTACTAAGCATACAAAACCTGGGCCGGATCCAGCGGGAGAAGGCAAGTTAAGGACAGATCAGTCGAACTGTTCCATACCGTCAAAACCAGACGAGGCAAGTTAGGCTCCAGCCTGCCGAGCTGCCATGGCCCGTTGGCCACAAGACCGATGCCCTCATGTCAGAAAGCATGTTTTAGCTATAGGGCCGACACCCCTCATGCTGTCGGAGATAGCCTGTGCCTGCTCAGGCCCGACGCCCTTGAGTATGCGGGTGATAGCCTTAGGCGGCTTGTCGGCTAGAGGGCCGACGCCCTTGAGACAATGTGAACAGCCTGTGCCGGCTGGGGGACCGACGTCCCCGCGTACATCACCTATGTGGGCTATAGGGCTGACGCCCTTAAGACTATGTGAACAGTCTGTGCAGATGGCTGGAGGACCGACGTCCCAGTGTACGTGACCAATGTACGCTATAGAGCCGATGCCCTAGGTGTATGAGAACAGCCTGTGACGGCTGAAGGACCGACGTCCTTGTGTGTATATGGAGCCTAAGAGGCTAGCGGGCCGATGCCCCGGGGAGAAGCCTCGTAGGCTGGAGGACAGGCGTCCTTACGTCTTTGTGATGGCACGTGACTGGAACGCCCAGCCTTCGATAGCAATACAGAAGGCCGGATCAGGGTCCACCAGCACGAAGGGCCGTCGAGCCTGAGAACACACGGTTGATGCGAGAGATGAAATACCACCGACTACCAGTTCAAACACTCACAGAGAGCCATCAAGGCCGTAGGGATCTTTGGGCCTCGATGATGGAAGCAGCATCCGGACGGACGTAGCAAGAATATGCAGAGGAAGACCAACGCCCCAGATGTTGCAAAGTCGCAGTGGACAACCCTTGGATGGCAGCGGACGCGGCAGCACCTATCCTGAACGAATGGCCTGAATACCGTCCAGGGGGAAGGTTGCACTTGGACACTACCTGCGCTACGTGGTGACTGAATCAGGACTGAGACATGGGTTTATTGGCAGGGGTTATAAAGAGAGAGGAGAGCGGATCTGAGGAAGCCCTCATCTTGACATACCTAAGCATGAGAAAGGACCCCCCCGTGCGAGCAATAACTACAGAGCAAGACCCTTCGGTTTTAGAGTGTCTAAGAATAAGGTTGAAGAATTCAGGGTGAAATGTCAAATCGGGAAAGCAAACGTCTGAGGTGGGATTAAACACATTTGCCCATGTGGTGAATCCCCCGCACTGAAGAAACCCGTAGAAAGCCATTAAAAATGAACAATCTAAAAGGGAGTCGATGTAGCGGGAGAAACAACCACATCTGCTCACTGAAAGCATGGCATGCAGAACGGATAGAGTGAACAGGAGTCTGTCGTCCACTTTAGGGGGAAATGCTTTACCTATGCCTTTGAACAGCAATTTGATAGCAGGATTGGACGAGGCTGGGAAACGAAGGATCCAGGCATCTGGCATTGAATTGGATGCCCGCGACCAGACCTTTAATATAGCATGGCTGGAAATGGCGAACATCCGTGCAGTGACAAACAAAAGCACATACAACATTGACACACAGGGGAAACAGGGGAACAGAGAGAGAAGAGCGAAACATAGCGTATGATCTCCAAGCTAAATCGTAGGACCGAAGGGTGGAAGCCGCCAATACTTTCCTCGTATATCCCTTAGCTGCCCCTAACTAAACCTGCAGTGAGTGCTCCTTTAATCTAGGGCCAGTGACGAGAGAGGGGGAACAGCTAAGGGCCACTGGCATGCGTCCGGGCACAGATTCCTGAGAACCTGGAAATTGAAACGACAGCATCAGCTATTGAGTTTTCGTGGCCCGGAACGTGACAAGCAGTGAGGATAAAGTTATGACAAACGGAGAGCCATGCAGTGCGTCTCATGAATGACATGATTGTAGGGCAATTTGAACGGCCTTTGTTAATAATGCTAACTACGGCCTGGTTGTCGCTCAAAACAGTGATACCCTTGCGGCACCACGACTGGCCCCGCACGGGGTATATTTTGTGCAGAGCGGATGAAGCACCAGGCGCAGCAAAGTCGTGGGGCCACGGGCTAGCGAACCACTGCTCCTGATAATACCCCCCAAAACCAATGGACGGAGCAGCGTCAGTAAAGAACCGAAGCTAGTCCAAAGACGACGTCGTCGTCGAAAAACGACACGCCGTTCCAGCCCTCCAGCAACCAAAGCCAGAAAGACAAGTCGGACCGGCACCCGTCGTCCAAGCACACCGGGTCGTGCAGGCCTGACACGGGGGAAGCCAAGACAAGCAGCCGGGAGATGAATGAGCGGCCCTGGGGAATAACTCGCATGGCAAAATTCAGATGCCCGAGAAGGGAGAGCAGCTGCCGCTTACTCACACCAAGAGAAGCCACGGAAGACCAGGCCAGGCTGCACGCTCGAGCTTCTCGGCAGGCAGGGAAGCCTTCATTCCAACCATGTCCAGCGTGATACCCAGAAACCCGAGGCAAGTGGCCGGCCCGAATGTCTTCTCGTCGGACAGGGGAACGCCCAGTCCGCGGAAAAGGTTCTTGAGGAGCAGCAGCAAAGAGACAGAAGCATTGTTTGGAGGATCTACCAACAAAAAATCGTTTAGCAAATGAAGCAGCGCGGGGACCCACACCCGATTTAAAAGGATCCAACCAAGGGCCTAGGACACCTTGTTAAATATGGAAGGGCTGCCCTTACAGAAGGCGCACGGCGAAATAAAACCGATTCTCCCATTTAATGCTGAGCAGATGCCACTGAGAGGGGTGTACGGGGACGATTTTAAAAGCGTCATAAAGCGGGCCCTGGCAGCTTTATGAGCCTAATGGCGTGATTGGTGGCGTAGTACACCAAGTAAGGCTCGAGGGGAATAAGCCCGTTTATACCGGGAACCGGACTATAAGGCGGGGCAGACAGGTCCATGATAAGCCGTTTCTTCCCGGAGTACTTCCGCATAGCAACACCGAGGGGACTGCTGCAAAAAAGGGAAAACGGAGACAAGCTAAACAGGCTTATAACGTAGCGTTTGTCGCACTCCCTAGCCAGAAGGCATGACACGACGTCCGGCTCCTGCTGCGCTGACTGAAGGTTACACAAGACCAGAGAGGAGGACAATGGACACGACACCCCGATCCTGAATCCCTGAGTCAGCCCGGATAACAGGTGATCAACAAACACGGAATCAGGATGAGTGGAGAGTTCGAAAGCCAATGCATCAACATTTATTGGGGTAGAGGGTTGGCCAGCCATCAATTCTGGCCACCAAGACGCCCTCGCTGAGGACGGACCCGGCGCGGGCACACTGACCGGGGGTGAGCTTCCTGACAGCCGCTGCAAACATGAAGGAAACTGCAGTTGCCATAAGAGCACACACCCTCATTGAAAAACATGAACCTTGCGGCCACGGATATCCACGCCAGTGGCGCTGGCCCTGCGAGAAGCACAAGGGACCCGGGATCCTGCGCCTGAAACGGCACCAAAGGGCATAGAGAAGCTATATGCCCCAGGTCACCGCACGAGCTGCACAACACAGCCTGCGACTAGGAGCTCAGTGTCCAGCACGGACCAATCCAGCAGCATGTTGCAGCGGGTAACATGGAGGGCGGCCTTGGAGGACTCTTTGTGGTAAAGGTAAAAAACATTCTTCCCATAACGCAAATTGAGATCTCCAATGAGGGCCAAGTACCCGTCCAGTTCCTTCCTTTTCTGGGGGAAGACGGAGCACAAGACCTCGCGAAAAATGCCGAATGCCACGACAAACTCTCCACTAGACATGTCCCTGGCCAGCCTTGGGTCGGCTGTCTTAATGACAGCGCAGATCTGACTGCTGGCAGTGATGCTGACGTCGCACTCGGGGGAAGGGAGGATCAGCCGGATTCCTCAACCTAGGGGAAATGTCAGCAATGACAGGAACGTAAGGCCTACCCGAAAACGGTGCTGCCACGGCAGAGGCCAGGGTGTAATGTGGCTCATCGATAGCCACTAAGGACGCTGGGGCAGGAGGTGGAGCGCCCATGGGCGGGAACATCCCAGCAGCGGAGGTACACGCCCCAACGCTCTCCAGCGACCGCAGACGGGCATCGATTGACTGCAAGGACGAAGCAAGGACCAGCCGGGTAGAGGACATGGCCTCCCCAGGAGGATTACAGGCGGGAGCAGACGGAGGAACCACGGCGGGACCGGCAGACGCGCCAGCGGCCAGATACAGGAGCTCCTGATGAAGCGTCTTCCTAGCACGCTTCCAACCAGAAGAGCAGGTTACCCCGGAAAACGGGAGCGACTGGGCCTAGTCGGAGGAGACGCCGTCCGCCTCGGCGGCCAGAGCTTGGAGCTGGGAGAACCCCAACCTGGAAGCAGAATTGACGCCCCGGGCACCCAGCCCCGCAGCCGACGCAGACCCGTCGGAGCCCCGACGAGAAGCAAGCCGAGCGCTACGGCGAGAAACCGGGACGACTTCCTCGAGCTCCTATGCAGTTTGCATACCGGTCCAACAGGTCTACAGACGATGCCATCGCTCTGACTATGCACACCGCTCTCTCCCACCTGGACAAGGGGAATACATATGTCAGGACGCTGTTCATTGACTACAGCTCAGCATTCAACACCATCATGATATCTGATATCTGACCTGATATCATGGTGTCAGGTCAATAGCCTGCACTATATAGAGCATTCTGACTGGTTGTATTACAGTGTGGTATGGGAGCTGTGCAGACAGGGACCGCAAGGCCCTACGAAGTGTGGTCCGTTCTGCTGAGTTCATCATCGGCAGGAAGCTCCCAGCCCTACAGGACACCTACCACACACGTTGCCTAAGGAAAGCCGGCAGGATTCTAAGAGACTGTTCCCACCCATCCTTCAGTCTCTTTACCCCGTTGCCTTCTGTCAGGCGTTACCGCAGCATCCGGTTGCGCACATGCAGACTGGACAACAGTTTCTACCCAAGGGCCATCAGGCTTCTGAATGGACACTGAAATGGATATTGATTTACTGCACACTAGTCACTTATACACTGTCACTTTCAGCTACTGGTTGCACTATCAATAACATTGCACTACTGTACCTCGCCACCAGGCTCCTGTATGGTCATTGACATAGTCACTGATCTGCAAATTTGTTCTAATGTACTGTACTCCACTTAGGTGAGAATAGGTTATAGGGTTGAAATAGGTTTTATGTGGTTTAGGGTTAGTATAGTGTATTATTTATTGTTATCTGTTATTTTGAACGTTTTAGTATTAGGGTTTGTATTGTCAATTATGTATTGCTATCTGTATATTTAGGAAGTTTCACTTATTTAAGCTCAGCATAGATGTAAATTAAGTTCTGTGTACTTATATGTTATGTTATGCCAGGTGCTTGCGTTGTCTTGTCTTAAGAATTTCAGTGCCCAGTCAGACCTTGTGTTGTTCTGTCTACCTGACAAATAAAAGACTTGAACTTGATCTTATTTAAAGGCACGATCCTGTGATTCTTTGACAGGCTCAGCAGACTAAGTGAGCATGTTCATGGCTAGGGACAACAATGTCACAGAGATAGTACACCCTGTGATGATACCGATGAAACCTTGTGCCAACTGGATGTTATTGCTCCTGAAGAGACCCTCATCCTGAAATTGCTGTAATAATCAGCGATGAGGTCTCTACACCTGCTGGGTACATTATGTTTCCTCAAGGTGAGCTGAACCAGCTTGTGTGGAATGGAACTGAATGCATTTGCCAGGTCAAGCCACAACACTGACAGGTTGCCCTTGTTCTCTCTGGCCTCCCGAATGAGCTGTGTCACCACACCAGTTTGCTCCAGACATCCTGACATTCCTGGAATGCCGCCCTTTTGGACAGATGTATCGATGGTGGTGTTCTTTACCAGGTAGGTACACAGCCGTTTGGAAACAGCACTGAAGAAAACCTTTGCCTCAACACACAGCAGGGAGATGATGCGGAACTGGTCTAGCTGAGTGGAGTTTTCCTCCTTCGGGATCCATACCCCTTCAGCCACTCTCCATTGTTCAGGGATCCTCCCTCTTCTCCAGAAGACTCGCAGGATTTTCCACAGACGCAGCAGGAGTTTGGGACAGTTCTTATACACTTTGTATGAAGTGCCACTCGGTCCTGGTGCAGAGCTTGCCCTTGCTTTGCGGACAACCTCCCTGACTTCCTTTAGCTGCAGCTCTGACATGTCGAACTGCACTTCTGGTTCAGGGGGTTCTATGAGGTTGTTACACTCTCCCAACTCCTGCTCTCTTGCGGGGTCGCTGTACGTCTGCTTCAGATGTTGGTCTAACAGCCCGATATAGGAAAAGGGGGACGAAGAGCATTCTTAGTGGGGGGAGTTAGTAGTGAAACATTGTTGAAGTTGCCCGAGCGCAGGGAGAGGTCTTGCCTGACTGAACTTGCGCTATGCTTCTTACCTACATCCAATCAGAGCAACATAATATGTTGTTTATTGAAAACGAATTAAACCCAAGCGCTCTTTGGTGACGTGGTTGATTACGTAACTGTTGATCATCTGTCCATCATCATATAAAGCCCGCCCTGACAATTTCATTGGTCCGAACAGCTCCTGTTCGGACATAGTTTTTCCCCAACCGAGCTTCCCCAGATCCAACTTCCCAACCACATTTTTTTGTGGGCAGGGCTAAGTTGGGCTGGCAGCCAGGCTAGTTATGCTCTGCAGTGATACACATTTGTTTTGTAATGGTGGGCTATATAAACAAGGTGACTGAAGTTATTTTGCAAAATGTAAAAAAAGAAAGAAAAAGGAGATGTCATGATGTGTAATAAATGAGTCACCTATTGCCCCCCGGAAGCATAAATGTAATGTTGGGGCTACGGGGGCGGGACCAGAAAAAGATTAAACGACATGGCTGAAATCAAGATCGGGTCTTGTCTCCTCCATACCACACTTTAAAACATTTCACAGGAAACGTGGCTAGCTGCCACAAAAACTGAAATATTTTCTGAACCATCCAACGGAACCTTTTGGAAATAATAGCATAGCGATCGGGAACATGCACATTTTGACACCTTTTACGTCTAAGAAGTGCCCCAAAATTTAGGAGGGGTTGAGGTGGGTATGAAGATAAATGATAATAATAGGAATAAATATGTGAGATAACCATAGTGTTTTTTTAATAGCAAGCACATACCATAATAACATCCCACTTTCTCAACTACAGTCTTACAATGACATCTCGATTACAGTCGTGCAGCAGAAACAACATATCCTTAATGTAACTACTCGTGAGTGCAGTTTCATACCAGTTAGTGTAAGAACAGGATCACAAATACAATGTGCCAGGACAGTCGTAGGTATGACAGGAAGTTGTGATCTGTTAAGTGCTGGCGTCTGGACCCTTAGGCCGAGGGTAGAAACAGAAGCTTGTTAGACTAAAGCTTGTAGTGAAGCAGCAGGAGACTGAGGCAGCAGTCCTGAGGGACAACATGAAAAACACAATCATTTATTTATGTATGGATCTTTTTCAGTTTTTGTATTCTTGGAAACGGCTTATCAGTGATTGGTTTTAGTGTCAAAATTGATGTTAGTGTGAAAACCCTAACTTTCTTCGCATATTATTAGTGCATGCCCGATTTTTTCCAAAGATTTATATGTGGGCCAGAAAGGCTCTCCGCTGAAGACAGCCAGCTCCTCACACCCCTTCTGGCAATAAAACAGGGAGAGAAAAGAAGGGTGTGTCTGTTTTTGTTGGTTAATTCCCCCAATGAAAAATGCAAAGACGCCTGGGATAGCTCTTCCCCTCCCATCTACTTTAAATGTTTCCTCTCTATTTGTCACTCTCTCTCTCCCTTTCTTCTCTCTTTCCCTCTCTCTCACACACACTCATGCGCTCTCTCCCTCCCTCTTTTCCTCTGTCTGTTTCCCCATCCTTTTTTGACCCTCCAGCTGAGCAGTAATACCCACAGGTAAGGCTGATCTCAACAACAACCAGCTCCCTGAACCCTCCCTTCTAGTTCTGTCCATATCACCGCACTGCACTGCCTGTGTGTGTGTGTGTATACATACATTCACGGGAACATTTTATTACATAAGCGTGTCCATATTAATCCTCTATACCTTTCAGTGACAGTGCCTGTCGACTGTACTGTGAGGGTGCTTCCCGCCGCCAATGCAGATGCCTGTGACTCTGCCAGTTCCTTGATTTGGTTTCATCTACCCCTCTCTCCTGAGTGCTGTAAGACGGCTGACATCAAAGGCTTCCGCGAGAGCTTAGCTGGACACACACACACACCACCAAGCAGAAACAGAAACTAGCAGCACTGGTGGTGGTGTGGGTGGTAGTTGGGAGAGGCTTGGAAGGGGGAGGGAGGAGGGGGAGAAGAAGGAGGGGAGGGAGGAGGGGTAAGAGAGGAGGAGGGGGAGAAGGAGGAGGAGAGGGAGAGGGAGGAGGGGGAGAAGAAGGGAGGGAGGGGGGAGAAGAAGGAGGGGAGGGAGGAGGGGGAGAAGAAGGAGGGAGGGAGGGAGGGGGGAGAAGGAGGAGGGGAGGGGAGGGAGGAGGGGGAGAAGAAGGAGGGGAGGGAAGAGGGGGAGAAGGAAGGGAGGGAGGAGGGGGAGAAGGAGGAGGGGGAGAAGAAGGAGGGGAGGCAGGAGGGGGAGAAGAAGGAGGGGATGGAAGAGGGGGAGAAGGAGGGGAGGGAGGAGGGGGAGAAGGAGGAGGGGGAGAAGAAGGAGGGGAGGGAGGGGGGTAAGATAGGAGGAGGGAGGAATCGGGAATGAGAAGGGGAGGGAGGGATGAGAAGGGTAGGGACGAATAGTGCAATGAGAGGGGGAGGAATGGTGGAATGAGGGTGGGGGGAGGTAGGAATGGGGGCATGAGAGGGGGTTGGTCACATATCTATCCTGGTCACCTGAGGGCCTTGACCAGGAGACTGTCATGACTCATGTTGCTGGTTGGAACCATCCAATCAGGTGTAAGGTGCCCTGGGGTAATGGAGGAAATGGGTTGGGGGCTTTTGACCCCTGCTTATAACTTTCTTGCATTTTTCTCTCTCCCTATGTCTCTCCCTCCCTCTGTCTCTATCTCCTTCTCCCTCTGTCTCCCCCTCCATCTCACAGCCTCTCCATTTCTCTTTCGGTGTCTCTCCCTTTCTGTCTCGCCCTCTATCTCTCTCTCTCCATCTGTATTTGTCTCAATGTCTCTCTCCATCTCTCTCTTTCTCCCACCTGCTCACACACAGTAAAGTGCCTTTTCAGATGCACACACGTGCAGGCCCATATCCTATAATACTTGTTCAGCCTTTTCTATCTCTGCTTCTGTCTCACACACACACCCTTCCCCCGTCCCTCTCCATCTATACATCACCCCTGAGTTGTGTGAGGGGATGTCTGATTGGCCAGTGCAGACAACACTGGATCCTCTGGGCCCTCCTCCCCTCATAATCTTGTTGCCATAACAGCCCCTTGTATCTAATGTCAATACTGCCCTGGATAGACTCACTGGGAGAGGGACATGGGATGGGAGGTGCGTGGGGGGGGGGGGCTTAACCCAGGGCTCAAACCTAACCAGTGTGTGTGTGTGTTTGTTTGTGTGCGTGTCTGTGTGTTTATGTGCATGGACATTGTTGCCTCTCTATCAAGTATTAGCATAGTGTAGATGTTGATTTAATGGCAAATCAAGCACAAACACAATATATTTGCTCATATCCTAATGGTTGGTTTTGTGCTGTTTTGAAAAATTCACCTCTTCAACTAGATGCCCCATACCCATCACCCTCTACAACCTGTGTAGCATGACAGAACATGACTTCTTCTCTGCCTCCCACAACCAGAACACAACACATCTAGTACTGGAGCAGACCTGACATCCAGTCACCAGCACTCAGCAGGTGTAGCACCCCCCAAGGACAACCCTCTCTACAGGACAGCTCCCTCTCAATAACATTCTCTCCTCTCTCAGTGATTCACGCTTTAACTCCCCAGAACCTGTGCCCAAAAATCACATTCCAAATGTAGGAGAAACAGTAAGATGGGAGATGTCAACAAATCCCAACTGATAGCACGAAGTGTGACATGGTTCTAACATTGTCTGAATAAGTACTCCTCTTAAGCTAAGCTTCTGTCATTACAGCACATCTACCACACATAACTGATATGCCTTACCTCTCATGCAAAAGGCTTTCTAGGTAACTATGGTTACTGTACCATGCATTCAAACAGACAGGAGAGTTTGTTGAGGGGAATTCCAGAACAGATTATTCAATTACAAGGTGTTTAAATGTCTTCTTAAACAGAATATAATTATGCAAACAAACTGAATGGTCATACTCACCCTCTATAATAGTTAAACAAAACGTCTACTATCACTTTAACACAACTGTTTATTAGTGGGTATGGGTGTATGGACCGATAACACCAAATTCGACATCAGTCAAGCACATAAGTATTATAATTACCAGTTGGAAGGTTCTGTTTTGTGTATCAAATGACTGTTATGATCTTATTTGTTTAGCGGGAGGCCTTAGGTTTCCATTTGCTACCTTGGAGACGGCGTCCCATGCGTCACATATGGCTGGGAGGATAACCAAACATCCAGTATTACTTTATAACTGGTGTATCAGGATACCGGGTTTGAATTAAGTCATTCATGTTTTACGTGTGTATTTATACATATAGAGTATATTGTGTATCATTAGGTATGTCTAACTGCACATACAGTACCATATATATAATATAAATAAATACAGACTTATTCAGGTGGTCGATAACCGTTTACAGAACTGCATCATGTTTCTTGTCATCTTCAAATTTTTCACAACGATCCACCTTAACTGAATAATCCCGGGTTGGCCCCTCCTTCTCTCTCTCTCTCCGCGACAGCTTTCCAGCAACAGACTGGCGCTGTGTCCCTCTTTCGGTTTTCCAGCCACTGAAATCGGCGGAGCGACGCGCTCTCTTTCCGTAGTCCGGTCCAGGTCGCGTTTATCTGCACTTTCACGCGGATGTACGTGGACTGGAAACCCACTCACAATTTTAAACAAGAATACAAACAACCCTGCCGGTTAAATCAACAGGAATTGCTGTGCGTTCAGACAAACTGGAATCGTTACCTCCGGTGATAATGTCCTCCTCTGTTTGAGAGAGGGTTAACAATCGTTTTGGAGTGAAATCTTAAGGTTTGTTGCAGCCTACTTTTCTGGCCTGTAACATACCGAGAGAGTTGTTTAATAACTTGATTTCGGGAAACCGTGATCAAAACCGAAGGAATACCTTTCCAGTGTCGCGGTAATCATATTGAACTGATTTGTTGTCCTTGCCACAGTTGTCAAGTTGGAGTCTGAATGGGGCAGAAACCAGTCCGTTTAGCTTGAACTTCTTTAAATCCAGTTTGCACTCTTTCAAGAAAAGGCTAAATAATTTGTGACTGAGAGCATTTTATTTCAGTGGGACAACAGCATACCCCTCTGAGATTTGATTGGGAATTTCTTTTGGGTTTCTCGTCTCTGAAGTCAATTTTCATAGTCCAGCTGTGACCCAAGCGGAAGAAGAGAGCTACATTTCTGTCGGAGGGGGAAAGTGGATTTTAAGCGCTGAAGGACACAGTTTGGTGATCCGTTGACAGGGGTGAACACGGTCCTACCCTTACAGTCATACATTATCAGCGGAGCTGCGTGAATAGACTTCGGGTAAGGTCGAATCTTTCTTTTTGTCATATTCCACTTGGAGCATGAGACCATACAATGTTTTCCACAGGTGTGTGAATGAATGTTCTCCTGCGCGCGGGCATTTTAGGTCCGTTGTATGAACGCCGCATTGTTGCTGTATGGTAAATAGTCTTTACGATCATATATTTCAGTCAACGAGCAAGTCTTTTATTTTAATCAACAAGGAAATGTTAAGATGTCGGAAGCACTGTCTGTGTAGCAGTGTGCTTTTCCCATTTCCCCATGGCTAATGGCAAAACCGGGAATCATTTTGAAACCTGTAGGCTAACCTTACAGTCTATAAACATACTGTCTGTCAAAACACTTTGCTTCTAGTTTAATTAAGATATTTATTTTCTTAAGGAACCGTGCTGATTCGATGTACAAGTCGTGTGGAACGAATTGAGCAAATATGTCTGCGTAAAAGTAAAAATATTGCGCACCATTGACTAACTGCAAGGGGATATTGTACAGTATCGTTTGAGCGCGACAGTAGACTTTAGTGTCTGGCGTTGCCTTTTCTACTTTGACCGAGAGGTTCCTAGCAATTTAGATTCATGTCCACACCTCATGAAAGAATCGCCTCTCTTTCTTAGTCGACTATTTCAATCAACGATGGTGCCAAACTGCAGAGCAGTGCATTCGATTGTGTATAGCGGAACGATAAGAGATTCACTAGATTTAATTAAGAAGCGCTTGTTTCTCGCTGCGAAAAGTCAATCCTTCTTACGTCATCTCCAAGGATGGGCGTAATAAGCTCGCTGTTCTCCCCCCTCCTCCCCCTCCTTTTTCTAGGTGTGTCCTCGCGCTATTGCGTTGCGTCGGGGAAGGGAGACCCCGCAAAATTTGCTCATGACGATTTTTCAGATTCGGTGACCTCCAAACGAGGGCATCGTTTCACGATTGTTCTTGCCTTCATCACCAAGCGTCATGGGCCAAAGCTCTGATATTATCTAGAACTTGGATCACCCTGGGCGCAGAATCTGCACCGTGCTAACATAATTGCTTTTATTAACGCATCCTGTCGACAAAACCATTCCAGATCTGCAGGAAACTAAAAATACTATAGTTCTGAACACCCAGTTGCTACCCACCTGAACAGCAACAGGGAGTGGAAACGCAATAGTTTCTCCCAAAATCAGCATTATCTACCTTTTCATGAATCTTGGGTGGCCATAGTGTAAAGACCAGCTGGTCTGCATTCAGAACTGTGAGGGCATGACTTGCCACTGTCCTGTGTTATTGATTTAGTTGTGGAAGCATGTTTTATAAATAGATATAGAAATAGACATTTAGTAACACTTTGTAGCATGCTCCGTATCTTGTGCTCCTAAAAGCCACACCTGATATCTCTACCATGTACATGTCAGGAGTTCCACAGCTCAGAATGTTCTGGTTTTGTATCTAGAGCCCACAAAGATGATTTGCTGCACACAGACTTCTTGTATTTAGTTTGGGATACATGCATCTGTGCTGGTGAGGTGCTGACTGGTAGCATCCCGTTCTTGACATGGACAACAACTTGTATGGCCAGGGACCTCTGTGGAGTCAGCTAGTGTCCATGTCCAACACTGAAACAGACTCATGGCAAGGGTATGGTGTGTCTGCCTGGTAATTGTAGGTTTGCTGGTTTAAGTGCCCTGTCGGCCATTCCAACGCTGTGGCTGCTTGATACATAAACCATGTCACATGTCTCTCTCTGCCTCTCTCTCTCTCTCTCTCTCTCTCTCTCTCTCTCTCTCTCTCTCTCTCTCTCTCTCTCTCTCTCTCTCTGTCTCTCTCTCAATACTTCTCTCTCTTTCGATCCCTCTGTTCTTGTGCCTGACGACAGTCTTGGTGAGTGTGTTTGCCTTGATGTGTATGTGTGTTGGGGCCGGTTAGTGTGTTGTGTGTGTGTGTGTGAGTGAGATCTGAGGGTGGGTCTACATTCTCAGTCTGTGCATTGCTCCAGTGGGCTGTGGGAGTTTATAGTGCAAATCAAGCTGTGTTTACTCTGTTTAGCCTACCAGCATCTGCTCCCTCTAATTAAGAGACTCTCCCTGTCTGTGTGTGTTTGTCTCTGTGCGAGCCTGTGTATCTGACTGAATGATAACTAGTGGAATGCAGTGTTTCCTCTAGGATTTATTTTTGCAGTGGGGGCAGGTCTGTCCCCCACCGGCCAAGACAAGGTGCTAACCCTAACCCTATATTTCGGAGCAGGTTAATGTAATAATCAGAATCAGAATCAGAAATTGATTTATTCACCATGAAAGTTTGCACAGACAAGGAATTTACTTTGGCAGGAATGTGCATACAATAAACATATAGGAACCTAAATAGCTATTGTAATATTGCAAATATTTTCGTCCTATTTCCCCTAAATAAATTAAGTTAGCATACTTAAAAGACACCTTACAGTATGTTCTAAATGGCATAAATGCTGCCAATTAATAATTGACCTAACAATTTATTGTAAATGGTCAGTGGCCTGTAGGCTATAGCCTATCGATTAAGGGGCCACTCAGAAGCATGTACACTGTCTGCTTCATTTGATCTTGATAGGCAAAGCATTCTGTAGCAAATGATAACAATATACCCAGTTTTTAGTCATTAAAACTGCTTCAGCATAATAATGCACCTAAAATACAAACGTGAGCAAGGGCAGCAATCGCTATCGAATCAACAAACGTGCAATTTTGCTAGCAGGGGAAGAAGACAAACAACAAAATCATGAATTTAAATTTGCAAGAACTATAGACTAATACAATAACAGGCTTAAATGGACTGACAACATAAGTTATTCAACTTACAGTTCTCAAGGACGCACATGCGTAATCTCAACTGCAGTGTGAAACGCGTGTCTGTGCTATACTGCACTCTAACAATCACGGCTGATAGACGGCTTAACATTTTGTACACCCCTATTTCTGATACCGTGGCAGCAGAAAAATCAACATAGCGGAAACACTGGAATGTCTGTCGGAAGTTAGAAAGGGGTTCTTATGAAGGTATAACTGAGTTGAACTGGTTAAACTCACTCTAAAGTATAAATACCCCCCACCCTCGCAGTTGAAGCAAGTTGGAGTTGATTCTGATTCTGAAGAGTGTAGCAGGTTAAAGCAGTGTTAACAGATGTGGTCGTCGTGTTCGTAGGTCAGGGAACTCAAGTTTGAACCCTGAACTGGGCGAGATGGGGAAGCTGTTGAGCTACAGCTGTCTCAGTGTGGTGGGACCAGGGTTCATCTGGACGACCTCTGGTGATCCCCGGGGTTCAGCTGTCTGCAAGGTGTTGTCTTGGAAGACCATAGAATCGACATAACCAATGCCAATGAGGTGTTTATGTAAGGTGGCCATTGCTTTCATACCTCACAGTGTGGGCAAGATGGGGAGGTAGCCACACTTATGGGCGACCCAAATATACCATTGTCATGTGCTAAATAGTAGTTCTCATGAATGTGTGCATGTTTGTAATTTGAAAAATATTGAAAAAAGATGGCTTGCTTTTGGCATCAACTATAGAGTTGGGATTCAGCCAGGGGGTTGATCTGGGACCGATCTTCTTCTTGGGATTTGCATCTGGATTCTGCCACCTGAGCTGTCTGTCTCTGACTAACTGTCTTGCTGCTCTTGAAGGCTCTGCTGTCTGCCCACATATCCACATCCACACTCACACTAATACCAACATTAATTTCTAGTCATCACTCAGTTCCTGAAGAATTTCCAGTCTCCACATTTCACTTTGTGAGTGCCTCTCCTCAGTACTCATCTGCAGTAGGGCTGCAACAACAAATCGATCAAATTTGATTATTAAAAGAGTTGGCAACGGATTTAATTATCGATTCGTTGTGTCGCGTGACTATTATGCCACTCAATAAGTCGCAGAGATGTTTGAGTATTAAAAACTTTGAGTTGAGCGCAGAGCAGAGATAAAAGAAAGACCATCAGAGAGACCCGTAATGTTCTGACATGGCGGAGGCAGGGAAATCAGTACGAACTAAATTCTCCAGCATTTCACACTAAACTAGATAGGGTACAATTTCTGGGGAAATTGTAAGATACGCTCCTGTATTTGTGGTGGGAAAATAATAATAATAAATATATATGAGAGAGAACAATGGTTGTGCTCGCCAAAGGCTTCAGCCCAATCTTTATCCTATGAATCGAAAAAAAAAAAAACGGATTAATCGTTTAATAAAATAATTGTAGTTGCAGCTCTAATCTGCTGACAGGGCAGGGTCGGACTGGGTGGGGCTTCAAGACCAGATTAGGTGTGCTTGAATGATCAAAGAGAGAGACAGATACAAAGAGAGATGCAAAGAGATTGAGAGACAGAGAAAGAGAGTGTAACTGAGAGTGTGCCAGAGAGAAAGAGAGAGAGACAGAGTGAAGTAGGGAATCCTCACAGCAGGATTACTCAACATACTTTCTCCTCCCCTCCTCTCCTCCTTAAATGCAGGGAGAGATCTCACCCACTAAGGCTTACCCCCCTCCCTTAAAACCAAGTGGCCTTTTAGCACCCCATCCACACCTTTGTTTCTGAGAGGGCTCGATGCACACACACACACACACACACACAAACAAATGCAGCTTTAATCTTGCATGGCCGAATGAGTTTGCTTTGAGCTGTGCTGAACTTGAGAGCCGATAGCAGCCTCTGGAGTTGGAAGGACAGGATCTACTGCCCCTGGAGAGGATCTACTGCCCCTGGAGAGGATCTACTGTCCCTGGAGAAGAAGAGCTTAT
Organism: Hypomesus nipponensis; assembly: GCF_054491055.1. Taxonomy (NCBI): domain Eukaryota; kingdom Metazoa; phylum Chordata; class Actinopteri; order Osmeriformes; family Osmeridae; genus Hypomesus; species Hypomesus nipponensis. Next base: position 26,982,766 of record NC_140369.1, read on the forward strand.
ACCCTGTGATGGAGTTTTTCCTCTCCTGTCCTCTGTTCTCTTTCCTTTTTTTCTTTTGGTCTCTTCTCAAGAGCCTCACTCCAGAGGAGGGCAGGGAGAGGATAGTCTTTCAGCAGCTGTGGCATCCCTCTCAGTCTTTGCGTGTGTGTGCGTGTGCATGCGCGCAAGCTTGTGTGATGAAGAGAAAGTGCGTTTATCATTTAAGTTTTGGTGTCTTTGTGAGGTGTTGGAGAGTGCAGCTTTGAGTGATGTGCTATAGTAAGCTGATGACAGCTCTTTGTGTGTGTGTGTGTCTGTAGCAGTGTGAGGCTGTGCTGGATTTGTTGTGAAGTTATTAATGGAGAGAGGGAGTGAAGACTCCCCTGAGAGGTTGAGTCTGGCATTGTGGGATGGTGGAGTGTTGACAAGATCTGATGGCGACAATATACTGTGCGTGTGTGTGTATCTGTGTGCGTGCATGTGTCTGTGCGTGTGTGTGCAGACTAATCACATTAAGCTCCAGCTTGTTAGCACACACATCACAAGTGTTGACAGTCTCTCTCTCACACACACACATTTACTGCATGAGATTGTAATACAGTAAGTACAGTACTCACTCACACACACACACACACACACACACACACACACACACACACACACACACAGTGTACACAGACACACAATGATGAGGTCATCTATAGTACCAAATAGTAATGTGACTTGGAACGAAGCAGGTAGGCATATTAGTGTGTGTGTGTGTGTGCTTGCACGTGTGTGCATTTTAAAGAGAAAAGAAAAATGCAGTTGGGATACTACTCTGTCCTTGCACAATTCAGTTTTTACAATTCAGTATTATTATTATTGTGATGTTACTGATATCCTATGATGGTAATAGTGTTACAACTCCATCTACAACTCCTATGTGAGATGATTGTAGCCTCACCATGGTTACAGAACAGTGATGGGGAGTTTGTGGTTTGCTGCCACTGTAAGAGGAAGAGAGTGATAGAGACCAGATTCAGCTTGGTGTCTCTGTTAACGGCAGATCAGGAAAACACTGGGGTGGGGGAGGGGGGGAGGGAGGGACCAATAACAATGGTCAACACTTACAGTTACCAGGGAGTCACTGACAAACACGTCTACCATGCGGTCCCCTTCCTGTTCCCCAACCCTTTAGTCTGAGGCTTTCTCCTTCCTGTCACATGGTTCACACGTCTGGCTGGGTGGACTAGTGGGGTCTGCTTTTTGTTGTGTGTTTCCATGGTTGTGTGTGTGATTTGTTGGGAGCATGGGGTGGAGGATCAAAACACGTCCCTGGGCCAAGAGGGAACTCTCTGGCTCCCTGCCGGCCTCCCCACACACTTCCTCCCTCTCTCTCTCTCTCTCTCTCTCTCTCTCTCTCTCTCTCTCTCTCTCTCTCTCTCTCTCTCTCTCTCTCTCTCTCTCTCTCTCTCTCTCTCTCTCTCTCTCTCTCTCTCTCTCTCTCTCTCTCTCTCTCTCTCTCTCTCTCTCTCTCTCTCTCTCTCTCTCTCTCTCTCTCTCTCTCTCTCTCTCTCTCTCTCTCTCTCTCTCTCTCTCTCTCTCTCTCTCTCTCTCTCTCTCTCTCTCTCTCTCTCTCTCTCTCTCTCTTTTTTCCCACTCTCTTTGTCTCTCTTACAGTGTTTTTGTACCACACCCCTTATTCTCTCTCTTAGAGTGTCTATGTATGTAATGTACGAACACACAAGCATAGTTACATAGCATTGAGCAGCTGTAATGTTGTATTTGAGTTGAGAAACCGGGTGGGGCAGTCTGAGTATGGTTATAGAAGACAGTTTGGCAGAGCAATTCAGAATTCCCTCTGTTTACTGGACACACACACACACACACAATAAAGAAAAACACACAAAAAACAAGCTACACCCCGCCGTACACCGTTCTGCATATCATCAGTTCTGGTGGATAAGCAGAATGTCAGTGTCATACACACACCACACGTCACAAGCCTGATTGTGTGTGTGTGTGGCGGGGGTGTGGCGTGGGGGACAGTTGCTTAACTTTTTCCACAAGGTCTAGAACAACGACTGACCCAACCCTGCTAGAACAGTAGATAAGATGGTCCTAACATGCCATCTGCGGCTATGAGCACTTCAACTAGACACACCAAGCTTGTTTTTACCAAAGGTGCTAGACCAAGTGTGACACTGACAGACTTTCTCTTTGCCAAACCTTAAGCCTCAGTCACCAATTACATTGCTATTCCTATATTTTTCATGACTCAAAACCAACGTTAAACCCAAACAGTTTTTGTCCAACCATCTTATGAAATAAGCATAAGCTTATAAATAATCATTTCGAGCATCTGTCTCTTTCTCTCTCTACTTACACAAAATCACAATGACCTCAACCGTCCAATGCCAGTGTTCAGATCATAACTTTGGTTACAAAGTTCAGAAACACACAAGGCCTTCACACAGACGCCCATGTTGCAGTCACGAGAAGTAGGGAGGGAGGGAGGGGAACGGAAAAGCACATGAGCTGTGTGTGTATTTTAACACACAAAGAACTTGTTTTACGTTTTCTGATTGAAATGCTGCATGGAAACTTGTGTGTGTATCTGCTTGCGTAACACCACAAGCCTATCAGACAAACAGGACCACATTGTGTGAGCTCACATTCTTCTTCTGGTTCCCCAGACAGCTGATGGTTTCCATACCTCTGGTGTCGTTCTGCTGAGTCCCAGGCTGAGTGTGGCACGACTGCCAGGGCCACTCAGGCCGGGACAGCAGGTCTTGTGTTCAAATCCAACCAAGTTAGAGCAAATACCATTTAGTGTTAGCCCATTTAGTACGTCCCCAGAAGAGGGGAGAGGTTCTCCACTCCTCAACAAGGCATGGATAGACAGACCGGTTCTTGTCTGTGTGTCAGTGTCTTGTGACCGAGAGGAAAGTAAATACAATACCAATGCAATTTTATGCTGAAGGGTTGTTCTTTTTCTGTAAGTGTTTCCTCTGTCCATAACTTGGAATGAGTCATTTTTAGCTATATTTGGTATTTTAATCTAAACGCAGTCCAAAAAAGTGTTTGTTTTCGCTCATTACGAGTTTAAGCGGCATTTAACCGAGGAACTTTGTCAGTCCGCATCCTGTTGCGATTAGAAATCTACTGCAGTCTCCCAATCCGTCATTTAAACGACACTGGGTGATGGGGACTTTTCTACTTCCCAATTACACCTCCACCTTATGGACTGGGTTGGCATCAACACCATGTCACTATGACAGAGATCACAGGGGCTTTTCTCTCTGGGGTTTTTCTGGTGTTAAATGTTGTGGTCCATATCTGGCTGGTGTTATGTTAGTATTGTATGTTGTGGTCCATATCAGAATCAAAATTTGGTTTATCCGCCATGTATGTTACACAAACATGGAATTTAGTGTGCCAGGGAGGTGCAAAACACTAAACATATACGAATCTTAAATTAAGTGAAAGTACAAAAGTTTAACTATTACTAAGAACCAAACAATCTAAAAATACAACAATTTTAATATAAAATAAAATACATATAAAAACAAGAATAAGAATGAGCAGCATGAGTGGTCAACATCGATCATAATATCTGGCTGGTGTTGTGTTAGTATTGTATGTTGTGGTCCATATCTGGCTGGTGTTGTGTTAGTATTGTATGTCTGTGAGCTACATAGAGAGTCTGTGACAGCAGACAGAAGTGCAGAGCACCTCCTGTCAGCGAGGAAGGAACTGGAGGTTGACTTGCTGGGGTTGGCTGCGATCATGGTGACCTTTGACCTGCTTTAGGGTCATATTTGGGATTAACTCTCTGTATAGCTGAGTCCAGCAGTCATCATATGGTCACAGCTGGGGAACTGTGCATAGACACACACACATTACTGCTCAATCTGTGTGCTTCGGGGGAAGAAATAGAGGCTGTCTGTAGAAATGTCTCTCCTGTTGACGCTCCATAAGCACCTTTCTAACTACCCTGGCTACTGATTCATTTTCACCCCACCCACACACATAGACACACTTGTCCCCTGTTGGAAAACTGCATGTCAGGTATAACAGTAGTATAACTGTTTATGTTAAACTCTGTAATTTTTTTCTGTTCAAATTCAGAAATGTGATGCTACATCCCAAAGGTAATACAAATACAGCAAGCTGTCCTTCTTTAGGTGTTGCTAATTCAGTTATGGTTAAAAAGAAGTCGCCATCACACCTTATCTGTCAATGCTGTCCATAATGCAACTCTTTTTTCTTTTTTTGCGTGTCAGTGTGTCGGTGAGCTAAAGAAAGAAGATTTGTGAGAGGGCTGACACAGCGGGAATGTGACTTCCCTGTTCTGGAGCCTCTGTGTTTTCTAATCATGTCAGTGATACAAGATGTTACATTTTTGTAACATCAGGGTTGGGCCACAGATGCTGAATCAAGCATATGAAGAACTTGAAAACGAGCTTTTCTTTCTCTTGCTGTCTATCACTGCTTGACTTCTTTCTCGGCTCTCTCTGTAACTGATGTTCTGTCTTGAGCTGGACTGAAGACGAGATAACTTTGAGCTGTTCACACTGTAACTGCCTCTGCCTGGCTCCCTTTACAACAGTGTCATCCGTGCCTTTCATACAATCATTGATTCAGGCTCGGTGTGGATTCCCAGGTGTGTGGACTCACCGCTAATCAATGACACTAATGAGCAATGAAGATCTGTGTGTGTGTGTGTGTGTACATTACATCATGGCCCTCTCAAACTATTACTCCATGCAACGATGATAAATTGGGATGCAGGGCACAAGGAACAGATTGTAGTTAAGGAAGCGAGGGCCTGGGAATTGAATATCAGAGGAGAGTAATGACTCTCAGGTTGCACTGTGTTCTCAGGTGTCAGGGTTTTACCCAGCATCCCTCACTCTTCAGCAGAAGTGCAACCTGTTATACTATCTGGTTTTGTTCAGTTGCTTTTAAGAGTGAAAGGAGACTGTAGCTAAGGTGATATATAGCAAGGGGGTTGATAGGAAAAAAAGAAGTGAGAGAGGACCTTGAAAGTTCTGCTGAGCCCGTCTAATTAAAAGATTAGCATATCCTCCCTGCTGGCCTAGAGCATTTACGCATATGGCCAATTCATGTCACAATTAGGAAGAACAAGGAGCCCCCAGTGCTGTCTATTGCAGCCATCTCCACAAGCTCCACATAGCAGGGCCATGTTAGCATAGCCAAGCCATGGCTACAATCTGTAGCATCAGTCATAAGGCTTCAGTCTCTTTACCCTGTTGCCTTCTGGCAGGCGTTACCGCAGCATCCGGTCGCGCACACGCAGACTGGACAACAGTTTCTACCCAAGGGCCATCAGGCTTCTGAATGGACACTGATATGGACATTGATTACTGCACACTAGTCACTTATACACTGTCACCTTCAGCTACTGGTTGCACTATCAGTAACTTTGCACTACTGTACCTCGCCACCAGGCTCCTGTATGGTCATTGACATAGTCACTGATCTGCAAATTTGCACTATTGTACTGTACTCCACTTAGGTTAGAATAGGTTATAGGGTTGAAACAGGTTTTTTGTGCATTTAGGGTTAGTATAGTGTACTATTTATTGTTATCTGTAATTTAGGAAGTTTTAGTATTAGGGTTAGTAAAGTTGATATTTATTGCTTATACTTATATGTTATGTTTTGCCAGGTGCTTGCGTAGTCTTGTCTTAAGAATTTCACTGCCCAGTCTAACCTTGTGTTGTTCTGTGTACCTGACAAATAAAAGTCTTGAACTTGATAAGGGTTTTGGCACCAACTAGCATAGCATAGGTCAGAAAGTGTTTCACCGTTCACTAGTTAGCATAGCATCAGTCTTACTCCCAGCACGGTCTCGAGCTACCTGAGGTTGCATCTTAGTGTAAGCAGACCTAAATTACCTGAAGTCTATATTATGAAGAAGTACTACAAATGTACAATAGATTCATTAGTACTGTTGTAATACATTTTTTTTTACCTTTTCTTTTTGTTATGCATACAGCATGCAATGTATACAATATTTTATGCATCCCTAGTAAATAGTCACTCCATATCCTCAGAGTCAGTAAAGATGGGGATCAACATTACCACCATCTAAAACCTCTACATCCAGGGTTTCCCACAGCACTTCAGTTAAGGCCTAAGCAACACACGCCTGCCGCCTTAACAAAAAAGAAGTAGCAATATCCGCCGTTGTCTTGTTCTCCCTTCCATTCCAAACTGTGACCAACGCCAGTCTCCCTTCTCTGCAGAACGCATCAGTCTATCGCACAAACTAGCCCCCCCCCCCCCCCCCGGTCCCCAGTACGGCAAACCCCACCCTACCACCTTAACTAACACATTTTCGGCGGGAAATCCTGATATCCGTTGGTCTCAAAACTAAGCAAACTCCTCCACATGTCTAGATCCAGCCTGGGGGAGGTCAGCTGGCAGCCCCCCAGCCAGGGGCCCCTCTACTCAGGGCTGAATCAAAGCTTGTCTGCCATTCCCCTTTGAGCCCTCTGGTTCTCATTAGCAGCTGCTAATTGGGAGGGTCCTATAGAGCACAGATGCCTGTGGTCTTCAAAGGAACTTCCCTTCAAAGGGGCCACAGGTGAGGCTGCCTGGATGGTGACCTTAATAAGTAGAGAACCAGAGACGACTCATCAATACAAATACAGTTATTTTGAATGTGACTCCGGAGGACGTTTATCCACTTCCTGGCTGATAGGAGATCCATGTTAAACGGTAGTAAACGTTTTTTTTTTTTTACTGTAGTAAACTCTCTGGTGGGTCTCGAAAAGGGGGTTGCGGACATGTTATTCAGCTCCGTCAAAAAGTCTAAGTTACCAAACTTCCGATGCTACCCTTTTATTTTAAAAGGTGCATAGGCTCACACCGTGCCACCTCCATTCTAGAACACAAATGATTACTGCACAAATTGCTTTGTGAAATAAATTCAGTTCGGAAAGAAATATATATATTTTTTTCTGGGTTGTAACGATACACTCGCTCACGATTTGATACGTATCACAATACTGGGTGTACGATACAATACATATCACAATATTTTGAACAAAATGTTTAATGAAACAAATTCAATTAACAGATTTTTTCCAAAACATTACACATTTGCAACAATTTTCTTTGTTGTACATACAATTTAGTTCAATCAGTTCAAGTGATTTCTGTGTATGCAATGAATGCACGCATGACGCAGGTGCAGAGTAGGTCACACGCTGGTAGCTCAACCAATAAGATCAGATGGACGTCATATTGTACAAATATTGCCATAACTCTACGATACATATTGTAAAAAAAATGTATTGTGATATTTTGTTCCATGATATATTGTTAAACCCGTAATATTTTTGGGTTGTGACTTGACTGACTGACCCAGACTTGACTGACCCAGTACAAATGTGGGTCCTGAGGTTTGACCAGTTGAGAACCACTGCTCTAGACCCTCTGGTGGTTGTCCCTCTGGTGCCAGCTAGGGATGGGCGATATGGCCTAAAATCCATATTGCAATATACATTGCAGCCTCTTGCGATAACGATATATATCACAATATATAAATTATAATAGAACAATTTCAGAACAGATTACATAGACCTTAAGGAAAGCCAAACTGCTAAATATATTTATTTTTTAAAGAAATAAACATACGTAGTTTTGAGAACATTTATTGTGCAAAACTGTAATTATACAACATAATGTTGTAGATAAATACAATTCAAGTACACTAGCTGCAGAGACTAAAAAGCTTAAAGTATTGAGTTTTTTTTGTACAGGGACATTCCCCCGAGGCAAGTAGGGTGAAGTGCCTTGCCCAAGGGCACAACGTCATTTGGCATGGCTGGCAATCAAACTAGCAACCTTCAGATTACTAGCCCGATTGTTACCTAACAGCTCAGCCATCTGGCTCCCACCTCAGCCACCTGACTCCCACAAAGAACATATAAAAAACATTTAGGCATGGCTATTTTAAATAAAGAAAATTCTTCCAAGGGTAGTGCACAGATACTTCAAATGAAAACATAATAAATTGCCAAAGGAAAGCACAATCAATTTTTGAAATAAACCTTTTTTGCGGAGCTCAGCATACCATTTTGGCATCCCTGTTTCTGTGAAGTATTTGCGGCTTGGCACCCTGTATCGTGGATCAATAGCTCTGATCATGGCTTTAAAGCCATGTGTCTCTACCGTTTGAAAAGGGAACATGTCGTTACACAAGTAAACAATTATGGCCCTGGTAATTTCAATCCATCGCGGGCTCTTCCTACTGTAAGGATTACTTTTGAAAATGACTGTTGGATGGAGATCTGGATCAGTTCCTGTTCTTTCTGTCCTGCGTTCTTCAAACTGGATTTTGGGGTTGGCCACATTGCCTGGTAATGCTGGTATTCAGTGACATGTTTCGTTTTGAGGTTGTAGAACAGATTAGTCGTGTTTACCCCTCTTAGTCTCAACTGTTGCCTCACACACTCTGGTCTAGTATAGTTTGCTGCTGCTCGTCGGACGGCTTAAATCCGAATCAAGTCCAAATAATGGATGTTGCGCCGGTCTTTTTCACCAGCTCCTCCATTTCGCTTTCAGCCATGGATACTCAACATGAGGAATACGATGATGCGTTGCAGCTCGTAGCAGCTCGTAGCTCTACATTTTGCGGGTAGATTGCGTCATCAACATGCATTATCACGATAGAGATTTTAATTCTATTGCTGAAATATTGGCTGAAATCGTATGCCAATTTTGTATCATTTGCATATCGTTTATATCGGCCCATTTCTAGTGTCAGCTGACCTCCCCCAGGCTGGATCTAGACAGGTGGAGGAGTTGGCTTAGTTTTGAGACCAATGGATATAGAGAAGGTTTTAGATGGTGGTAATATTGATCCCCATCTTTACTGACTAACTCTGAGGATATGTAGTGACTTTATTTAGCAGGGATGCATAATTAATCGACGATCGATTAATTGATCATAAAGAATTTCGTCGATGACGTTCTTTTTTCATAGATGAAACTAATGCGTGTTCTGTTGCGTAGTGTGAGTCTTGAAGGAATGCAATTGGATTTTGCTATGTGGCAGCAATTAAACATTTTACCACAAAAAGGCAATGTTTGGAGAAAAAGCCACAGGCCTATTCAGTTACCTGTGAGTTTCCATGTATTTTAAAAATTAACATGAAGAGGTCACGGCGAAGTGTAGAGTATTACCATTTTGACTTAAAATGACTTTGTTCACAGCCAACACTGCAAAGCTGAGTATAAATACAACTCCTCTACGACTCAAATGATGTACCAATTGAAGAACGTAGCCTACATCCGACCCTGGTTAGTGGCGGTGCATCCTGCTCTCTGTGTTAGCACAGAGGAGCTGCGATGCACAACGAGCACAGAAAATTGTGAAGGTTTTTATGAAGCTTTGTTAATTAGCCGGAAAAACAACGAGGGTCAGTTGTGTTTGAGCACCGGCTTCTGCTAGGAGTACAGAAATAGTTGTTCTTCTTGTAATACAGATTTCAAACACAGTGTGGGTTTTTTTCACTGCATTTTAATATAGCCTATAAATAAAGAATTTTAATATAAAAATGTTAATGGTGTTAATGAAAATCGATCATTAATTCTCCTGACGATCGATTAAAACAATTTAATTGACTGCCCAACCCTAAAATATTGTATACATTGCATGTCGTACGTATAACAATGAGAAAAGGTAAAAAATGGCTGTATAGTACAACAGTACTAATTAATCAATAGTACATTTGAAGTACTTCTTCATAATATAGACTGTGCTAGACCCTCTGGTAGACAATCGGTCTAAACTCACAACCCACTTTTGTCCTTGGTCATTAAGTCACAACCCGGGTCACGACCAGTTGCACCTAAGATAAACATAAAACACTCTTTAGATTCAGGGGTGTCAAACATACGGCCCACCAGGGCGTCCAGCTCGGCCTCTCAGATGTCTTTGCTAAGTTTGAAAATTACAGAAAGACATTAATCGTATTTCTATAAAAATAACTGCTATTTCAAATCCAAATGTCTATTAAGAATATGCGGGTTTATGATTAGAAACATTTAGTAATTTTTTTAATTGATCCAGTAATTGCTTAAAAACCTGTGTAAATGTGATGTCTGCTCCGGAGGCAGAAGCGCTCATTGCCCCAGGCAGCAGCGCTCGCTGCTCGCTTTGTGACGCATTTGACGTCAGACGTCACAAAGCGAGGGAATCAGCAGAGGAGAGCCCAGGCAGATAAACAGTGGGCTGATGTCTGAGTTTTGGGTCTTTATGTTTCTACTTTATTGTAGTTTATTGTTGTTTATTATCATCAAAAACCTTCACCAATGAGTTAAACATAAAAAAATAGTCGTTATGTATGCGCTATTGCGCTATTATGCTATGATTTTACTGGTGTGGCCCACTTGAGATCAAGTATGTGGCCCCTTACCTAAAATTAGTTTGACACCCCTGCTTTAGATGGCTTAGAAAGCTAAGGGTGGACACACACACCGGAATGGATGTAATGTACATTAGTTGTTAATCAGTCCAGACTACCTTGGGAGTTACTCATTTGATGAAAGATAATGCTTCCCATAGTACTTACGTTAAATGTATTCAACCAAAATGACATTACATAGAAACCTCATGATTTGTTTACATTTCTTTAAACAGTGTGCAGTTTCCTTCTCTCTCTCCCCCTGCACCGTTTCTGTTTCTGTCTCATTCCATGTGCCCCCTTCTGAATCCTACTACTCCTGCCCCCCCCCCCCCCCTCGTTCATTCTCATTGTGAGTATCATTTAGTGCAGCATTAGACAGTATCATTTAGTGCAGCATTAGACAGTATCATTTAGTGCAGCATTAGACAGTATCATTTAGTGCAGCATTAGACAGCATGGAATGATTACTGAATGGAGGCAGGGCCCACATACCTCTGGGATGGTCTGATAGGGTAGTGGGGAAACACACACACACAGGCCTGTCTTTTCTACTCCAAGATAGGGAGTGAGCAAGGAAGCAAAGGAGGGTGGGAGGGAGGGAGCGACTAAACGAACAAGGACCTAAAGAGTTTGGAGTGGAAGGGAGAGAGGGAAGGTGGAGCTTTTGGTAAGAGAGAATCCAGCAAAATATTTTCACTGTAGCCTCTCGTACAAGCATGTAGATGCGCGTGACACACTTCAGTACAATTTACATCCTCATAACACACTAATAGTTACTACAAGAAATGCACTGGCCTGCATCCAATCAGAATGAGTTGAGAAAAAAAGCACCACAGCCGAGGAATGCCAGGAATGAGAATTCTCCATTACACCCTTGTTGTGTGTGTGTGTGTGTGTTGTGTGTGTGTGTGTGCCCCTCCTTTATACCCGCCTTCCAAAACTTGTGCCGCAACATTCCAGAACACACACACAGGATTCATAGTTCCAGACCGTCTCATGCTGAAAGAACACCCCAAAATACCAGAATACTGATGAATTCCACAACTGTGCTCGTTGACACACCAGACAGTACTTCACTTCCTTGTTCCTTCTCCACGGCGACTCCGTAACGACCTTTGTTTCATTTGAGGAAGTGAATACAAACCACTCTGACATTTTCCATCAGCGTGACGGTTGGGTAACAGTATGCAGATGGAGAATAAGCCAGGGCTTGAAAGGACAACATACACCCAACATGGAGGCGTATTCCTGTGTTGCATCAGGAGGGGCAGGTTCTGGCAGCTCTGGTGCTGCCTAAAATCTTCAGATGTTTGCCTTGTAAACAGACCATATATAGAAACATAGAGGTTACCTTGTAAACAGGTCACATATAGAAACATAGAAGTTACCTTGTTAAACAGGCCACATATATATACATAAAGGTTACCTTGTAAACAGGACACATACAAACATAAAGGTTACCGGGGAAGGTGTGTCTGGACTCTGGGTTTGAGGGTGGAGTGTTACACTGTGGAGCTGCGTTCATGGGTGTGCCACCACTCCCACCAGACCGGGAAGGTCACCCACTTTGGTGTCACATGTTGATAGGCTACTGAGCTTTACTACATCTGTGCTCTGATTGGGCACACGGACCCGACAAACCATAAAATCTGAACTTTTGAGAACTGGATTACTGACCCTATAATACTCGGCATGGTTTGTAAATCTCGGCTGTAGTTAGTGCAGGCTGGGAGGTGCTAATGTCAGTGTGATCAGAGAAACCAAAATCTATTACATATTTAACTGCTACGAGGACAGATGTGTAAAATAGATTCATTTCTCTGTATTGATTTGATTTGTTTTAATTGCTCGTGTGCGTTGGTGCACGCGTACGTTTTGCACTCTCGCTCTTATGCCTCTAGTTCTGTAAGCGCCACACACACACACTCTTCCTCCCTGCTGTGCGTGAGGAGATAGGGAACCCTTAGGACTGATGTGAAACCTGTTCTGGGCTCAGTCTGACCCCCTGTCCAGACACACACATACTTACACACACAATTTCTGTGTGTAACCTGGAGGAGTGTTGTTCCCTGACAGTTAGTCGTGCGATTTTACCTCAGATATGACACCAGACATGATGGGCGGACTGTGTGTGTGTTCAGACTATACTGTAGTTCTCTCCTTATATAGCACTGATGTGTGTGTGTTTGTGTCTTTCTGGTGTTGTACAGGACTCCTTATAAAGAGGTGTGCCTCTGTCTGTAGTCTTCCACTGTTCTCTAGTCCTTATATAGTCTGCAAGTGTGTGTGTATGGTACCCTCATGGTGAGTGTATGGTGTTCATCAAACCCTGGGACAGAGCCTACCACCAAGTACCAACTGGATCTGCCAGACGGACAGAGGGAGAGCTGGAGGGAGGAGAGGGGGAGCAGGAGGGAGGAGAGGGGGAGCGGGAGGGAGGAGAGGGGGAGCGGGAGGGAGGAGAGGGAGAGCTGGAGGGAGGAGAGGGGGAGCGGGAGGGAGGAGAGGGGGAGCTGGAGGGAGGAGAGGGGGAGCGGGAGGGAGGAGAGGGGGAGCTGGAGGGAGGAGAGGGGGAGCTGGAGGGAGGAGAGGGGGAGCTGGAGGGAGGAGAGGGGGAGCGGGAGGGAGGAGAGGGGGAGCTGGAAGGAGGAGAGGGGGAGCTGGAGGGAGGAGAGGGGGAGCTGGAGGGAGGAGAGGGGGAGCTGGAGGGAGGAGAGGGGGAGCTGGAGGGAGGGACAGCAGGAGGGAGGAGAGGGGGAGCTGGAGGGAGGAGAGGGGGAGCTGGAGGGAGGAGAGGGGGAGCTGGAGGGAGGAGAGGGGGAGCAGGAGGGAGGAGAGGGGGAGCTGGAGGGAGGAGAGGGGGAGCGGGAGGGAGGAGAGGGGGAGCGGGAGGGAGGAGAGGGGGAGCTGGAGGGAGGAGAGGGGGAGCGGGAGGGAGGAGAGGGGGAGCTGGAGGGAGGAGAGGGGGAGCTGGAGGGAGGGACAGCAGGAGGGAGGAGAGGGGGAGCGGGAGGGAGGAGAGGGAGAGCTGGAGGGAGGAGAGGGGGAGCGGGAGGGAGGAGAGGGGGAGCTGGAGGGAGGAGAGGGGGAGCGGGAGGGAGGAGAGGGAGAGCTGGAGGGAGGAGAGGGGGAGCGGGAGGGAGGAGAGGGAGAGCTGGAGGGAGGAGAGGGGGAGCGGGAGGGAGGAGAGGGACAGCGGGAGGGAGGAGAAGGAGAGCGGGAGGGAGGAGAGGGGGAGCTGGAGGGAGGAGAGGGGGAGCAGGAAGGAGGAGAGGGGGAGCAGGAAGGAGGAGAGGGGGAAAAGCCCCAGAGAAGGTCACAGTTCTCATACTGGTTAGAGATGGAGATGACAGCTCTTTGTGTGTCTGTATTAAAATTAGCGTTAGTGGTTGACTATAAATATAGAGACAGAGATGTGGATATTTGTCTGTTCTATGTGTGTGTGTGTTTACACTGTGATGTGGAATGTGGAGACAGCATTGCCTGCTTAATGTTTAGAAACATGTGTGAGTTCAGCATGTGTTTTAGATGGGGAGTGGTGGGTGTGGGGAGGAGGGGGGGGGTGGAGACCACCTCTCTTACCTCACACTTTCAGTTTCCTTTTATCTTTCTCAAATTTCTTTTTTATATCTTCCATTCATCTGCTCTCTATCACCCACACTTTATTTTTTCTCTCTCTCTCTCTCTCTCTCTCTCTCTCTCTCTCTCTCTCTCTCTCTCTCTCTCTCTCTCTCTCTCTCTCTCTCTCTCTCTCTCTCTCTCTCTCTCTCTCTCTCTCTCTCTCTCTGTGTCTCTCTCTCTCTCTCTCTGTCTCTCTCTCTCTCTGTCTCTCCCTCATCACAATCTCTCTCCCTCTCTGCGGCAGGGGCAGGGGATTTCCTCATCCAGTCCGGTCACGTGACTGCAGATAGGGTGAGGTCTCCTGCATTCCTGGCTTCTCCTTCTGCCACTGCAACTCACACACACAAAACCATACTTACTCACACACTCAAAACCATACTTACTCACACACACAAAACCATACTTACTCACACACACAAAACCATACTTACTCACACACACAAAACCATACTTACTCACACACTCAAAACTCACTTTCATACACAAGCGCACACATACACAGTCACTCACACATACACAGACACAGAGAGGGGACACACCCATCCCAGTGAGTCAGTGAGTAGAAAGAAGCACAGCTCTGCACTCCAGGGTGGTGCCCTCTCTAGCCTGGCTGTTCATCCGTAAAGAGACGCGCACACACACACACAAGTTCTCGAGAACACTATATCAAACACACAGACTGAATGATGCTTGTACTCCTGCATTTGTTTATGAAAGAATCACAGAGATAGAAAACCGTATTGTTCTGAAGCTCAATGCAGTCTTGAAATAAAGTTATTTTTTTATACTCGGGCGCTTGTTGCAATGTGTGTGTTTGTCCCTATTTATGTGTGTGCCTACGTGAGGGTGGGCGGGCGGCGCAATGTGCAGCTTTAGTATGCAAGGCAGGTGTGTCTGCAGAGGCACAGAAGGCAACAAGAGAGGGAGGGAGAGAGAGGGAGGGAGAAAACGCTATAGTGAGAAAGAGAGAGGAGAAGGGAGAGAAAGATTTTGTAGTGAGAAAGAGAGAGAGGTAGAGAAAATACTGTAGTTAGAAAGAGAGAGATAGTGAGGGGGAGGTGATGATGAAAGGAAGTGGGAGAGATTAGAAGCATTGTGTAAGGCAGTTGGTACAAGCTACACTCACTCTCCTCTAATTTCCCCTCTTATCATTTTTTTTTCACCTTCCCCTCCCTCTACTGCTCTTCGCACTATCCCCTCTCTCTCTTTCTCTCTCTCTCTCTCTCTCTCTCTCTCTCTCTCTCTCTCTCTCTCTCTCTCTCTCTCTCTCTCTCTCTCTCTCTCTCTCTCTCTCTCTCTCTCTCTCTCTCTCTCTATCTCATGGATACATTTGGGCACTTTGTCCCTAGTGCACCATTTGTTCTTGCTTACAGTTTTTGGTTACACACCATTGAGGTAACAGCCAAACTATGAGACACTGGGGCCAAAGACATGTACTGTACATAAGACCCTATACATTAAGGCTGACATGCAGGCCAGTTACACAGTGCAACGATTGTGTTTATGAAGACCCGGCATAGTTCAGTCAAGGACAAGGTCGTATTGAGTCGTCTGTTGCACATTGCGGTGGCAAGTGACGATCAATGAGGAGTGTGTTACCCAGTGCGCCAGTCACTGTTGAGTCCAGCCGGTAGGTCGAAAGTGTTTTGGTGGGGAGGGAGGGAGGGGGGGGGGGGGGAGAGAGAGGAGCAGGGTTAAAGGTATCTAGGTGCCCTCCGTTCCTCTTATGTGATGAGGCTAAATGAGGCTAAACGACAGAGAGGGTCACAGGAAGAAACAGGAAGGATAAAGAGAGAGGGGGTTGGATTATGAGAGAGAGATGGAGAGAGAAGACAATATTGAGAGAGATGGAGAATGGCAAAGAAGGAGAGACTGGGAGACAGAAGGAGAAAGACATACCAGGAGACCAGGAGTGAGGTAGCAGGACATAGTGCTACCTAATCCCTCTCTCTCTCTCTCTCTCTCTCTCTCTCTCTCTCTACCTCCCAATCCCTCTCTCTTTCTACCTTCCAATCCTTCTCTTTACCTCCTCTCTCCTCCCATAAAATCTCTTCTCTACCATCAATCTTTTTTTCCTCACCTCCCTCTACCACTGTCTCTCTCTCTATCTTCTTCATTCCACATCTGTCTTCCTACAGTGTGCACATTAACCATATTATATAGTTCACACCTGAATCATTCAATAATTCACGTCTGGCTGTCTTATCCCTCGTTTGATTTCACTCTCTCTCCCTGTCTGGCCACATCTCTCTTTCCATTACACTTCTAGAAGATTTTATTGACTTGTTTGCTTTGCCGAGTTAAACCAAACAGATAAACAATTCTACAGCCTCTTTTCATCCCTTTGGACACTCTCTCTTGTCCTTTCCTCTCCTCTTTCTCAATCTCCCTCCTCTCTCTCTTTCTCAATCTCCCTCCTCTCCTCTTTCTCAATCTCCCTCCTCTTCTCTTTCTCCATCTCCCTCCTCTCCTCTTTCTCCATCTCCCTCCTCTCTCTCTTTCTCCATCTCCCTCCTCTCTCTCTTTCTCCATCTCCCTCCTCTCCTCTTTCTCCATCTCCCTCCTCTCTCTCTTTCTCCATCTCCCTCCTCTCCTCTTTCTCCATCTCCCTCCTCTACTCTTTCTCCATCTCCCTCCTCTCCTCTTTCTCCATCTCCCTCCTCTCCATCTCCCTTCTCTCCTCTTTCTCCATCTCCCTCCTCTCCTCTTTCTCCATCTCCCTCCTCTCTCTCTTTCTCCATCTCCCTCCTCTTCTCTTTCTCCATCTCCCTCCTCTCCTCTTTCTCCATCTCCCTCCTCTCCTCTTTCTCCATCTCCCTCCTCTCCTCTTTCTCCATCTCCCTCCTCTCTCTCTTTCTCCATCTCCCTCCTCTCTCTCTTTCTCCATCTCCCTCCTCTTCTCTTTCTCCATCTCCCTCCTCTCCTCTTTCTCCATCTCCCTCCTCTCCTCTTTCTCCATCTCCCTCCTCTCTCTCTTTCTCCATCTCCCTCCTCTCCTCTTTCTCCATCTCCCTCCTCTCCTCTTTCTCCATCTCCCTCCTCTCCTCTTTCTCCATCTCCCTCCTCTCCTCTTTCTCCATCTCCCTCCTCTCCTCTTTCTCCATCTCCCTCCTCTCCTCTTTCTCCATCTCCCTCCTCTCTCTCTTTCTCCATCTCCCTCCTCTCCTCTTTCTCCATCTCCCTCCTCTCCTCTTTCTCCATCTCCCTCCTCTCCATCTCCCTCCTCTCCTCTTTCTCCATCTCCCTCCTCTCCTCTTTCTCCATCTCCCTCCTCTCTCTCTTTCTCCATCTCCCTCCTCTCCTCTTTCTCCATCTCCCTCCTCTCCTCTTTCTCCATCTCCCTCCTCTCCTCTTTCTCCATCTCCCTCCTCTCCATCTCCCTCCTCTCCTCTTTCTCCATCTCCCTCCTCTCCTCTTTCTCCATCTCCCTCCTCTCCTCTTTCTCCATCTCCCTCCTCTCTCTCTTTCTCCATCTCCCTCCTCTCTCTCTTTCTCCATCTCCCTCCTCTCCTCTTTCTCCATCTCCCTCCTCTCCTCTTTCTCCATCTCCCTCCTCTCCATATCCCTCCTCTCCTCTTTCTCCATCTCCCTCCTCTCCTCTTTCTCCATCTCCCTCCTCTCCTCTTTCTCCATCTCCCTCCTCTCCTCTTTCTCCATCTCCCTCCTCTCCTCTTTCTCCATCTCCCTCCTCTCTCTCTTTCTCCATCTCCCTCCTCTCTCTCTTTCTCCATCTCCCTCCTCTTCTCTTTCTCCATCTCCCTCCTCTCCATCTTCCTCCTCTTTCTCCATCTCCCTCCTCTCTCTCTTTCTCCATCTCCCTCCTCTCCTCTTTCTCCATCTCCCTCCTCTCTCTCTTTCTCCATCTCCCTCCTCTCCTCTTTCTCCATCTCCCTCCTCTCCTCTTTCTCCATCTCCCTCCTCTCCTCTTTCTCCATCTCCCTCCTCTCCTCTTTCTCCATCTCCCTCCTCTCCTCTTTCTCCATCTCCCTCCTCTCTCTCTTTCTCCATCTCCCTCCTCTCCTCTTTCTCCATCTCCCTCCTCTTCTCTTTCTCCATCTCCCTCCTCTCCATCTCCCTCCTCTCCTCTTTCTCCATCTCCCTCCTCTCCTCTTTCTCCATCTCCCTCCTCTCCTCTTTCTCCATCTCCCTCCTCTCTCTCTTTCTCCATCTCCCTCCTCTCCTCTTTCTCCATCTCCCTCCTCTTCTCTTTCTCCATCTCCCTCCTCTCCTCTTTCTCCATCTCCCTCCTCTCCATCTCCCTCCTCTCCTCTTTCTCCATCTCCCTCCTCTCCTCTTTCTCCATCTCCCTCCTCTCCTCTTTCTCCATCTCCCTCCTCTCTCTCTTTCTCCATCTCCCTCCTCTCCTCTTTCTCCATCTCCCTCCTCTCCTCTTTCTCCATCTCCCTCCTCTCCTCTTTCTCCATCTCCCTCCTCTCCTCTTTCTCTATCTCCCTCCTCTCCATCTCCCTCCTCTCCTCTTTCTCCATCTCCCTCCTCTTCTCTTTCTCCATCTCCCTCCTCTCCATCTCCCTCCTCTCCTCTTTCTCCATCTCCCTCCTCTCCTCTTTCTCCATCTCCCTCCTCTCCTCTTTCTCCATCTCCCTCCTCTCTCTCTTTCTCCATCTCCCTCCTCTCCTCTTTCTCCATCTCCCTCCTCTTCTCTTTCTCCATCTCCCTCCTCTCCTCTTTCTCCATCTCCCTCCTCTCCATCTCCCTCCTCTCCTCTTTCTCCATCTCCCTCCTCTCCTCTTTCTCCATCTCCCTCCTCTCCTCTTTCTCCATCTCCCTCCTCTCTCTCTTTCTCCATCTCCCTCCTCTCCTCTTTCTCCATCTCCCTCCTCTCCTCTTTCTCCATCTCCCTCCTCTCCTCTTTCTCCATCTCCCTCCTCTCCTCTTTCTCTATCTCCCTCCTCTCCATCTCCCTCCTCTCCTCTTTCTCCATCTCCCTCCTCTCTCTCTTTCTCAATCTCCCTCCTCTCCTCTTTCTCCATCTCCCTCCTCTCCTCTTTCTCCATCTCCCTCCTCTCCTCTTTCTCCATCTCCCTCCTCTCCTCTTTCTCCATCTCCCTCCTCTCTCTCTTTCTCCATCTCCCTCCTCTCCTCTTTCTCCATATCCCTCCTCTCCTCTTTCTCCATCTCCCTCCTCTCCTCTTTCTCCATATCCCTCCTCTCCTCTTTCTCCATCTCCCTCCTCTCTCTCTTTCTCCATCTCCCTCCTCTTCTCTTTCTCCATCTCCCTCCTCTCCTCTTTCTCCATCTCCCTCCTCTCTCTCTTTCTCAATCTCCCTCCTCTCCTCTTTCTCCATCTCCCTCCTCTCCTCTTTCTCCATCTCCCTCCTCTCCTCTTTCTCCATCTCCCTCCTCTCTCTCTTTCTCCATCTCCCTCCTCTCTCTCTTTTTCTATCTCCCTCATCAAATCTTTAGGAAATAGTAACTTCTTTCCAGTGTTTACCACCTGGCTTATAACACACACAAAGACATGCCCACGCTTACATACCCTGCCTCCATTACCCTGACATGGTTGTCATAGTTAAGGAGCATTGGGTGTAGAAGTGTTTTCCTCTCCCCTCTCGTGTTTGTTAAACAAACATGTAGTCTGTTAAAACGTAACCTCTTTAGACACAGAGGTGTGTGTGTGTGTGTGTGGAAGGTTGAGGTATGTGAATGGAACCAAATGCATTGTGACATAGCCTTCACCTTTGGACTTGGGAATTGTGTGTGCCCATCAATGTGTGTGACAGTGAATGCAATGTCTTAAAAGTATTCAACCTAGGTCCGACAACAGAGTTTTTTTTTCTTAGAAATTACAAAGTATTTTCTGAATGTAAACAAAAATGTGTCTTGTTATATAAATAGCAGTTCACGTATACATCAGTTCTAACCATGAACTAGGATACCGGCCACATCTTGTCCACAGATAACCAGGGTTGATTAATTCTCAAATGATTCTCAATTCCAAAATTAAGGAAACATCAACAAAACCACAAAAACAAAATACAACCCAATTCCCAAAAAGTACTTAAACAATAATGAAATTAACTATTCAATGTCTAATAAATGATTGGTTAGAATGTGTGTTGGCTGTCTTATCTCTGGGGTAGGTCAAGCTCCGTGGGTAAAGCATCTGACTGCAGATCAACAGGAAGCAGGTTCAGATCACTCAGTTCACCTCTGTATATTGCTTCGGATAAAACTTTCAAAAATAAATGCACACATCAGTGTTTTCCCCTACCATTGTTTCACCCCTCCAAAATATTTAGTCATATAATCTGACCCGCAAGATGAAGCTTTTTGACACCATCTTTGCTTCTTGCTCGTTTTCTCAAAACGGTTCAATTAATTTGAGAAAGTTGCCCTTGTTATTTACATCAATTCATTTGAGAACGTTGCCCCTGTTACTTACACCTGATCGCTAGGCTACCTGTGTGCGCTACCAGGTATCTCGCGGGCCCTGTCAGGTGACTTCCATTGAAAATGAATGGGAGGCAAAATGTTGGTCTACGGCATTTACGACTGGTCCATTTTCAATATCTTTGAAAAACTTCAAAACTTTCTTCATTGTAATTCCCGTGGAAGTACACAGAGCAGCGCAAAGCTAAACGAGTGTCTGAGATCTAAATTTTGGGGCGTGACAAAGGTACAGACCAGAGCCAAATAGGGTGGAGCCACCGACCAGCCAGTTGATGTCAACTCTGTGATTTTTTTAAACCAACCGTTTTACAGCTACATTTTTTAATTGTGAGATTTTTATCCTGATAGCATTCAATAAATGCTCTGACAATAAAATAAATCGGATACCTGTAGCCATCGCATGACTATAATAAACAAGAACAATCATTGTGTTCAGATTGAATGCAATGATTGGAAGGGCTACTTGGCTGTCTTCCTACCTGCATGCACTCTGCCAGTGCACTCATTGCAGTAGTCAGCCAGTGCGTTTAGTGTTTTGGGGGAGTGGCTTTAAAGTTATCGCTCTTCCTTGCCAACCTCAGTAACTCTCCACCCTACCTCTCTATGTTCCTTCCCAGTTGTGTTATAATTCCATAGTTACCATGATCATCACATCACAGTGGATCTGCATTAGGAGTGTCCCAAGCTCTCATCTGTCTGCTCTGTAGGGGAGCTCATCTTAATAATGAATGAGTTACTGGTTAGCTTAGTGCTAGGAACCTGATGGCTCATCCATCTTGTCTGTTCCATGGTCTTGTTCTCTGAGAGACAGTGCATCGTGTGTCCGCTGGATGTCCTCTGACGGCAGGTGGCCGGTGACCGGCTGTAAGGGTTAGGGTAAGCTCCTGGGTGGGTGACGCTCAACTGAAGTCAAATTAATGTCTTCCTCTCTCTCTTTCTTTTCTCTCTCTGTCTCTTGTACTCCCTCTTTCTCCATCTTCCTCTCCCAATCTCACACTCTTCCCACTGCTTTAAGGAGGTATTTATAATGAGTACAGAGGAGAGAGACAGAGAGAGACTGGTACTTAATCTTCAGTGTATGAAAGCTGTGGGACTGGGTTTCCAGACACTGCTAATCTGGGGGGCCATTTAGAAACCCTAACCCTCATCTGTCCCCTTTGGCTGCTGGTGACATTTCCCAACATCAATAGATTTTGTTTGAAAACACTACTGATGCATGCTCTGGTGGCATTTACACACTGACACTTATACACACATTCAAACGCACACACACACACACACACACACATGTAACCATACACTCACATTTATTGCATCAGGGTAATAATGGCACTAAATCCGATCAGTGATCCCCAGCTGTACACACACACACACACACAAACACACAGGCTGCAGTGGGCTTTAATGGATTCTATAAACTCGATTAGCGATCCCCCGTTTGGCCTGTGGCGTACACGACAGGCCCTGCTATGGAAACTCCAATGATGAGGTCACTTCCTCTTGTTTTGTCTGAGCACTCAGCGCTGCCCGATCCCTGATCGAATCCCAAATAAAACCTTGTCCTCATTCATGGGTCCCAAAATGACAGTTACAGAACACCTGACAATCTGGAGCAGCTAACATAGTACTTGTCGGAGGTGAGATTTAGAGAATGAAATGAAACTACATTTTGCTTTTTACATCTTGGTTGAATATCAATCTAGGTGAGTGTTTGAAAGTGAGTTTACAGGGAGCTTGAGTCCTTAAGTGCCCAGCCTGTTTGGACAATGCACATTTGACCCATATATGCCTCAGTACACTTCCCCCCTTAGGGTGGCTGGCCAGGGTCTGACCCCTGGGAGGAATGCTAGGAGAGGGTATATGATGAAGCACAATCTGGGTTATAACCCTGCCTGGAGGCTAAACCACTGCATCACAAACACTGCTGTGCCACACGCCTGTGCACAGATGAGCCAATCCTGGCTACTGTCTGATATACAGTATGGATTGGCTGTGTGTATGTGTGTGAACCCAGAGAGTCACATTCCAGTGCATCAAGCCCTAATCATTTAAGCGCACATCAAAGGCTGACCTCCATTCTTCAGTGTTTGGTCTATCATGGAGACCCCAGAGGAGTGTGACACTCACACACATAAAACACAGCGGGAGCAAACCAGAGCGTTATCTCACATTAGCATATTGTCCTCTTTTTGACTCCACCAGTCAGCTCCAACACAAACCTCTTCATGAAACTGGTAATACACCACAAGTATAACTGCATTCCAGACACACACAAACTAGGACTCTATAGGGTGTCTAAACAAAGCCTGGTTGCCATAGAACCATAGTTGCTATGGTAATACCCATGGTATCTTCATTCACTGCCAACATACGAAAGGACATATGAAAGGAACGTAATATAAAATGTGTGAGAGGAATGTCATTTTTAGTCTGACACTTGGATAGACTTTAATCTTATGAAAACAAAGGGAAGCTGTGTATGAAGGGTGTATCATGTTACCCTTGTTCCTCTGCATGGCCTTTATAACATGCTAAACTGGCCCCTTCCTAGGTTTCAGCTTGTGCTCGGTTCTGCCACAATGTCCGTCAGACCTTTCTGTGCTGCTCATGGTTGACGTTCACCTAATGTGGACAAACTCATAAACATTGTGACCAGGCTCCTTAATAAGGGTTGTTTAGTCCTTTTGACAAATGTGTAAACAGAGAGTTGGAAATAAGAAAATAAGTACTGAGGAGATTGTGCCTCAAGTGAGCCAACACCGACCTCTCATTCATGTAGCTGCTCCTGCTAATGTTGGCTGCTCTCAGTGGTTCAACCTGAATCTGTAGCTGTCTATGTCACTACTGCAGACTCAGTCATGTGTCTCTCTTCCTCCACAGTGTCCTGGAACAGGGAAGGCCGTCGATGGATCAAGTCTTACCCGTGTTCTGTTTCTGTGGCAACTAGCATGCACTTCTTGGTCCTGGGTTGATCACCTTCAGAGGAACCACAACTCCCGGCTCCTTTTCCCCCCGTGTCAGCAGCACAGGAACAGCTTCAGCCGCAACTTGTGGTCATACTAGTGCTTTCAGACAGGGGCACCTAACACAGCCTACTTACGACGCAAGCAAACAAACAGAAAACAAAGCAACCAAAATGGCTAACAACACGACGGATCACCCTCCGGGGAACTCGGTTGCCGAAGGGAACCACGAGGGGGACTTTGGCTGTACGGTGATGGACCTGCGGGACCTGATGGAACTGAGGAGCGCCGAGGCCGTCACGAAGATCGGAGACTCCTACGGGGACGTGCAGGGGCTCTGTCGCAGACTCAAGACCTCGCCCATCGAGGGTAAGATCTCATCTGAAACACGCACACATGCATACGCTATCACACCTCTTCAATTCACTTTAACAACCATGGCATATATTAACTAGTTTGAGGCCAGGGGAACCGGTAGCTAAGGTGACCGCTGAACGTTCACACACATATTTTGTCCTGTGGGGCAGTGTTTGTCCAGTGTTTTCACACTGAGAATGGCTGTGGTTAATCACTTACATTATAAGCCTCTTGAGCTGTTTGGGGTTAGGGTTAGTTGGTTTTAGCAAACTTGAGTGGGTTGAACTTAGATCTTTCTCATTGGTATTTGAGTAAAGTTGTTGAGGGGAAAGATTAAACAATTCTCTAATAAATTAATTCAATGATAAAAAAAAATTAAAAAATTACAATGAAAAAAAAAGCATGGTAGCTTTGCAGGCTAATGCTAGCTACTGACTAGCTGTCTACTGTGCACATTTTCATTATCAAGATGGAAGCGCAGCTACTGCTAATGTACGGTGGCCCACGGGTGCACGCCACAGCAACATTAGCGAAGCAAACAAAAGTTGAAAACACCACAACATTAATACACAACACAACGACATTAACAAAAACGAAACATTTCAAAAACAATCCTCTACTTACAACACAACAGCATTGGTTCACACCACCAACATCAACCAAGAACACCGCAGCATTAGCCGAGAACACCGCAGCATTAGCACAAAACACAACGACATTTGCAGAAACGCTGCATTTCAAGTTCACACCAAATCGTTCTCCAGACCACTAGGGGCAGTGCGAAGTGGAATTAGTTGGGTTCTCCCCAAAATAAAAACAAACTTTTTGACAGCCGGTCAATTTGAAATAATTCAAATCAAGAACATCAGAATCAGAATGGGATTTATTCGCCATGAAAGTTTGCACAGACAAGGAATTTACTTTGGCAGGAAGGTGCATACAATAAACATATAGGACCTAAAATCAAACAAGAACACAACTTAAATTCATTAATGAAAGTTGTTTTTATTATATTTTAATTATAATCTTATGTTTTAAGACGCCCTCTCTTAGTTTCAATGATGTTGTACTGCGTTACGTTTGATAGCAAACCTCCAAGAGGTAGCCTACGTAAGCGTGGTCCCGTAGAGTTAATTTACTTCACTTGATTTTACAACAACAGGTAAAACACCCCACTTTGCATGCAGTGCCCCTAGTGGCCTGGAGAACGATTTGGTGTGAACTTGAAATGCAGCGTTTCTGCAAATGTCGTTGTGTTTTGTGCCAATGCTGCGGTGTTCTCGGCTAATGCTGCGGTGTTCTCGGCTAAATGCTGCTGTGTTCTTGACTAATGTTGCGGTGTTCTCGGCTAATGCTTTTGAAAAGTAGCGTTTTTATGAATGTTTCGTTTTTGTTAATGTTGTGTTGTGTGTTAATGTTGTAGTGTTTTCAACTTTTGTTTGCTTCGCTAATGTTGCTGTGGTGTGCACCCGTGGGTCACCATACTAATGCACCACTTTATAGTTCCAGCCTATCAATCCCAATCCTGGGGTAAAGGGGTCATTGACTGCAAACCAAGTTTACCTTCTCATAGTTGAATTACGACAGTTCGGTGGGTAAAATGGACATACAGTGAACCTCAGAGACAACTCTTTCCTTTGCAAATCTCTCAATTTGAAACTGCCACTGTACAACGGGCCAAGAATATTAGGCACAGACCCACACACCTGCACTTTTAATGCGTTTCCGTAAACACACACACTGTATTCACATGCACAGGCATGTACTTGTAAGCAGTGACACAAACACTTGACACACCCAGCACACTCACATGTATATACGATGAAGGTGGAATCACCCTCAGGAGATTAATGATGGGCTGTCTGAAGGCTCATCAACACCTTGCCTCATGGAGGGGAGGAGAAAATGGCTGACAGTCTGCCCTCCAAGTCCTCCCTCTCTCCTTACTCTCTCTACCTACCCTCCCCCACTTCCTTTGTCCCTCCCTCTCCCCCGTCTGTTGTTGCGTAAGCACGTGGGCCGCTAGTTGCAGCAGGTCCATTCCGAGATTGAAAGTAGTTCCACACCATTCCTCTAATGACTCCATAGATCACTGCTCTCTATTCCATTAAGTAATCAAGGGACAGCTGTGGACTCATTCTCTGCTCAAGAAATGAATCATTTTAATGAAGAAAACATAATTATGTTTTCAGTAGCATGAGTGGGAGGGCGAAGGAGGAGACGAGGAACATGGAAGTTTGACAGAGAGAGACACAGACAATCAGGATGATGCTTCAATGCCTCCAAAGAGGATCCGGCTTCAGCGGTCAGACTTAGTTGTGTGTCATGGTCGTTTGTGGACCGAAGTGTGGTGTAGGTTTTTTTGGTGAAGGTGTGTTTGTGTGCACCATTAAGCCTTTGGTCATTCAGAACTGTGTTTTTTTGGGTTGACTATTTCTCTTTTCCTCTTAGTCTTTCACTACCTCTCTGTGTTTCTCTCTTCCTCTTTCTTTCTCTCTAGCTGTCTCTTTCACTACCTCACAGCCACATTCACACTTAGATCCTTACTTGGCAGAGGACCTATCACATCCGCAGGGAGTTCTCAGTGTTTTCAATCTCTGACTTCACTTTGTCAAGTGCAGATGCCAGCCTGTGTTGCATTCACTTGACAATCTGCTGCCTTCTTAGTCTTGGGATTGCTCCCAATGTTGCCTGTGACAATCAGGCCTCCCAACCACAGAACACAGTCACTGGAGTACTGAGAGGGCACTCCCTCTCACGCACCTGCACACTGTTAGAGTAATCAGTCCACTCCCCTGCTCCGGTACTCAAGTGTACTTAGGCCAGTCACTCCCTTCACTCCTGTCTTGTAAATCTCTTGTTAATCTTATGCTGACAATTCCGAGCAATTCTGACCTTGATACTTTGTAATACCAACCTTTTTTTTTGCCCACAACCCTTGCCCGTCCCTTGGAACTTGAGCTTGCCCTTGCCTTTGTCAACCAGTCAGACCCCTATTCAGAGCCCCGCCAGACCTGCGCTTGTGACCTGACTGCCCTTTCGGATCTCTACACTTGCTCTGATAATCTGTATATGACCCCTGCTTGTCTGACTACGCATAATAAAACCTGATCCTCTGTCCCGGGGGTCTGTTAGTTACACTGCCACAACGGAGAGAAAAGACAATTATATTACACCTTAGTTATAACGGCACTTAAACCATGCAAAATCAACATTCCCTTGAATTACAGCCAGTGCACACTATGGTTGGGTATTGTTTGGATTTATACGATTCCGATGCCGAACCAGTACTTCTAAAACGATTCAAATTCCTTAACCAATTCTTGAAAAACTGAAAAATGAAAGTTATCAAAGAAAGGCTCTGTTATATATTTTTTTTTATGGAAAATTATTTAAATGTAACAATTTATTAACGTTTTAAAGTAGCCTACTTAAATATAGACTGCAATAAGTAAACCTAAAGTCACAGTTTGCAGACATCAGTCCCTGGTCCCGGGACAGCTTCCCTAATTTGTCTGCCCTTTCAAACTCATACCTGTGTGTACAGGCCTCTTCAAACACCATCTGAGAGAGTTTTCTCCTGTGCAGGACATGCCATAAGTCAGGAGAGGTGTCGTGTCTTGCCAGAGAAGGCAAATATGGTAATTTTTCTGCAAAAGAACTGCTAAAGTTTGTAGCTGGTTTAGTTGGCATACCAACTCAACATTTATTTAGTTGTTACTTATTAATACTGTAACTTTTATTTATTGTTAAATTATTGTAGTTGTGTGTTAGTCGAACACGGTGCGTCCCTCTGCTTTAAGAAGTATTCCGTGTGTCGCCGCATGTTTCAATAAATTTGACGTGCTTCCCCCTTTGCACTTAATTGTTTTGAAGCATTCGTTGCATTTTGCAATGTCGGAATCCTCGGCTGTGAAAGACAGCCACACTTTCGACCGCTTTGCTTTAGGCATTTTAAATGCACTAAAAACTAGCTAACGATAGATTAGCAGAGCAAGTGTAATATGTTTACTAGCGATCACGTGCAGTGAATGGTTATGCTTTTACGTCCGTTTAAGTGAGCCCAGAGGGTAAATATGGCATTTTGAAAGTAGTCTTCATTTACGGTAGCTAGCTAACGGTAGACTACAGAGAAAGTAAATACTTTACATCCGTTTCGGAGCGACAGAGGGAAAATATTTCAGTCGAGGAACCGAAACGTGCAGTCTAATCCGGTCCAATTCCTACATAATGGAACCAGGTTTCGGTACCCAACCCTAGTGTACACACACACACACACACACACACACACACACACACACACACAGCAATCACTGCCATAATACAGGCACATTATTTTCTGTGTGACGCTTCCCAGTGCTGCGGTGTGTTTGGTGTTTGGCTGGGATGGGCCACCCTGCCTGGTGTTTACTGATGAACCAGTCTGCTGTCTGCTTGGGCTGCTGCCCAGAGGACAAACACTGATTGTCCTTTGTTTTGGAAAATGGACCGCTGCTTCTTCTATTGTTTCTGACTGCCTCACCGGTCACAAGGTTCATCAAATAACAAGCAGACTGCATGCTCCACACATTCACAGGGCCAAATGAACGTGTGGTACCATTTAGCATTTAGCATTATTATATGAGTGTGAAAGTATTACATTTAGTGGATGTGTAAGAAATACCCATGCATCCTCCACACACATGCTACACTCACCCAGTTAAGAGGATGCTCTTCTCTTGGAGCACTAGTCTCAAAGACAAACCTAACACAGCCTGCTGCTCTTCCCATCTCTCCCCCCATTATGTTGCTTCAACAAGACCAGCCGGGAGACAACAAGCAGAAGGACAGACCGAGGAGGGTCTATATTTCTATACATAAATCCACTTCCCCCTCAGTTCTGCACTTTGAGGGCCTCCTGTACGAACGCTTTAGCGCCCACTTCAGGCGTATTTCTTTTGCAATTTACGTGTAAAAGCATGGCGAGGTATGTACAAACATGCCACACTGAGGTAAAAGCGCAGACTGCCTGTTGCGGGAACTGAAAATGGCAAATTGCGCTTTTCCGTGTCGTGCATATACATTCACGGGAGGGTCAAGGGGAAAGTGGGAGTTTCCCATAAAGAGATGGGAGAGGATGCGTAAAGTGTGCCTAATTATGTATTCCGCAGTGTGTACAAAAACTGCCCGTGAAAATGCGCCTCCATTTAGAAAATTCTGCGCCTCTTAAAAGCAGATGTATTCCTTGATGCATGCGGGTTCCCCTCGCATATGCCTCCTGGTGAAATGACAGCAGTAATCTGAGAAAGAGGAAGACCTACGCCAAGGAGACACTCTGAAAATATTTTTGCCACAAGGATCACACTTTTTCAGTTGAGTGAGCACACAATCATTGTTATCATTACAGATTAAGCAGCCATGCAATATTACAGTTACTGGAATTTGTCATTTCGGTCCAGAGCCCA
Organism: Hypomesus nipponensis; assembly: GCF_054491055.1. Classification (NCBI taxonomy): domain Eukaryota; kingdom Metazoa; phylum Chordata; class Actinopteri; order Osmeriformes; family Osmeridae; genus Hypomesus; species Hypomesus nipponensis. Next base: position 27,011,971 of record NC_140369.1, read on the forward strand.
TTTTTTGTGTCAGTGTGGAATTCCTGCCTTGTATAATATTTAAGTTCCCTGTTACCTCATGAACAAGCACATCAATTCCATTATCACTAGGAGGAGAAGGAGGCCCATTCAATTGCGCGTTTCAATGCTTATGGTGTAGTGGGCGGAGAAAGGCGCTGATTACCCGATGAACTGCAGGTTTCGTAAATACGACATAAACTGAAGTATCACAGTGTGCGCAATCTGCGAGTTGGCCATGGCGCTAATTACGCTACGTTTGCAAATGTGCCTCAGTGTTTATTTATTCATCAATGGTCACTGATTCTTCTGCCCACGTTTCCACTCCACGGTAAACTGTGGACATCAGGGAAACAACTCCTGTGGATTTATTTCCCACTTTTCTGCTTCCAGCTGCAGAATTAGTGGCCATGCTTGTCAAAGCCGCGGGGAAAGCGAGCGGGAGCGCTAGTTCGGCTACGCAGACGTGGAATCCGAACTGTGCTTCCAATTTTTTTCCTCTTCAACGTACTTTCACTGTGCAACAAAATGGACAAACTTCAGCTACTGATAGTAAAAACAGAGACTTTCTTCCATCTTCTGTTTTGTGCTTCTTGGAAACATGGCTGTGTGATTTGATCCCGGACGCCGCTTTACAACTGCCAGGCTGTCAACTCGTGAGAGCTGATCGAGACACAGCACTCTCCGGCAAAACGAAAGGAGGTGTTATTTTTTACACTCAAGTGGGAGCTGAACATCAACTCCCCCTTGACCCCCCCCCCCCGTTACTGTGCATTAAATTCTAACAAATATATTTTTAGACTGCAACACATGCCATATATTGTTGGAAAGCTACGATTCTTGTGCTTCTATGGATATAAACCATTTCAAGATGGAGTCGCAACAGCAGGTACAATCAACATCTTTGTTTGCCCACAAAATTGTCAGGAATGTGAATGCAACATTTTCTACTTTCTAGGGCTGTCCTCGACTAAGATTTTCTTTGGTCGACCAAGACTCGACTAAAACGTCTGAAAATCGAGTAATCAAAATTTGAAACACTTTTTTTTCAGAAAACAAAAGTACAAAAATGTTCCGGATCAGACTCAATTGCAGATTCAGCCGCTAAAAGCCTACTAATAATAAGACTCGTTTCACCAGTCCTGTTGTAACCAAATGCCAATGGTATTTAGTATATCTTGTACTACAAATAAAAAATATTATTTGTTTTAACATGCAAATCATCAGAGCGTGCTTATCACTGCCTGAAAACTTGCAGCGTGCGAACTGACGTAGAAGCTGAGTGGGGAACGATGCAACAGAGAAAGATGTTGTTGTCTTGCCGGAGAAGATAATGGCTGCGTAGCTTTTTAACAAATCTGGGAAGCGCGGCCAATGTCATTCGATTAGGATGTGATTCTTATAATAGGCATATTCATTTTTCAACCCAGCGCGTTAGCATGAGCGAAATAGGGCTAGGCCAACTTACGTTTTTCAGGTGGTAGGCTACATCATATTCAACGTCAAACTATGAAAAATAAACCGTGGTTGACAGAGTTTGCATTCAAAGTTTTTTCGAGTCACCCAGTAGGCTACTTTGTAAATGTACTTAATGAAATGCTGCCATACCCTCAGATTTATTTGCCATTTTGACTAATAACATCAACAAAGTAGGCTATGGCAGAGTTTGTAGTTCGGCAGCCGTGCCGTGTGCAAAATACCAAAACAAAACAAAGTGCAGATTAACGAAAGGGAAAACAGTAACACCTTTTCTTTTAGATTATATATTTTTAGAGTTGCTTTTTTTGTCTTAAATAACAATCTACAATTTCTGAAGAACTTTTCGTTAATTCAGCAATGATGACACAAGCGGGAATCAGATCTCACACTGCCATAAGGCAGCTCGACTAAAAAAATCTTAGTCGACCAAGAGCTTATCGACCAGAAAATCGACTTGTCGATTGAGTGGGGACATCCCTACTACTTACTTAATACGGCTCAGAGCTGTCCAGATATGCAAAACATCCCAACAAAAATGGTCTGGTTACATTCCCAATGGTCCAACCTCTATAACCATGTAAAGTATTTAGTCCAAAACAATGTATTACCTCCATAAATAGCCTCAATCTCTTGTTGCATCATTCTGACCTCGCCAGCTGAATTGGGCAGTCACTCACGCACTCTCTCTCATCACAGGAATGCCATTGGAATATTTACCAGCAGAGGAAATCAAGATGGCCACTACACTCTACCCACTACTTTTTGATTGACACCTCATTTTACCCAATAGGAGCTTCCATGCCCTGGCCATAGCCTTCTAAAGCCAACCAGGTGGCTCCCCAAATCCGTGCTTCCTGCCCCCCGCTCCCCCCCCCACACACACACTCTTTCTAAGCTAACAACGCAAGGTGGCCTCATCTGGCTTTCAAATGAACTTGTTAGCCTTGTAGCTAATGGTATTCAGCAAATGCTAATAACTAACATGATGGGTATCTGGTAGGGGAGTCAGATGGCTGAGCGGTTAGGGAATCGGGCCAATAATCGGAAGGTTTCCAGTTCGATTCTAAATGCGAAATGACGTTGTGTCCTTGGGAAAGGCACTTCACCCTACTTGCCTCGTGGAATGTCCCTGTACTTTCTGTAAGTCGCTCTGGATAAGAGCTTCTGCTAAAATGACTACATGTAAATAATCTAGGAAACAGCAGACAAATTAAGGCGCCATGCATGAATGTAGGCTACCACAGGATTGGCAATTTGACTAGAATAGATGTAGAGGTTAAACGAGTACTTCAGAGATGACAGAGGGTTTCAATTGTGATTTGAGAAATACAGGTACACTGAGAAGAACTGTCATCACCAGCTGCATCACAAACACAGGTACCAAAACCCCTGTGAAGAACTGTCATCACCAGCTGCATCACAAACACAGGTACCAAAACCCCTGTGAAGAACTGTCATCACCAGCTGCATCACAAACACAGGTACCAAAACCCCTGTGAAGAACTGTCATCACCAGGTGCATCACAAACACAGGTACCAAAACCCCTGTGAAGAACTGTCATCACCAGCTGCATCACAAACACAGGTACCAAAACCCCTGTGAAGAACTGTCATCACCAGCTGCATCACAAACACAGGTACCAAAACCCCTGTGAAGAACTGTCATCACCAGGTGCATCTATCTATAATTCCAGAAATCTGTGTGTGTCACTGATATTATCGCGGGCACTGTGCCCTATCTATAAATCCAGGAATCTCTGTGTGTGTGTGCCACCAATTTTATACCCTATCTATAATTCAAGAAATCTGTATTTGTCTTAATATAATAATAATAATAATATATCTTAATGACCGACTGCATCATGGGCATTGTGCACCAGTAGTAACTAATAGTATGACACATCCAATAACTGGTGTTTCAGAATGGCGGTTAGGTTTCATTTAACTGTGTATAACTTGAGACAGCTATCCACTCGGACAAAAACTTCCCTCCGTATGCCTGCGCCTCGTCCATTCATTTTATATAGCGGGGCAAGTTATCACTTACTTTTCAGTGTGAGAATGGCAAGGTGTGGCTTGTACGGTGGCACTGAAGTGAGAAACACACCGACTAATATGAGTGCATCCCCCAAATGAAAACACTCCCCCCGAGTCAACTCCCCCCCAAACAGGAATAATTTCTCACCTCCCCCCAATACAAAGACACGCTCCCCCAAATGGGAAACAACATTACATTAACTCAAAACTGAAAGGGTTGGTACTACACTTTGTCGCTGAATGGATGCAGTAACTAACAAGAAATAAGAAATTGATCGACAGAAGTATAAAATGCAATAGCCTGACAGAGTTACGTGCACCAGGACATTTGTTTGGCTATCGAAGCATGTAGCAAGTAGTTGGCTACTTATGCAAAAGTATAAATTGCGTGTTTACCGTAAAAATCGATAGCCAAACAACTATCCTGGTAAACGTAACTCAGTTCCTTAATGTTGATGTCAACTCTTAGTAAAAGGAACCCTTCCCCCGCTCCTGTGCTTGCTTCAAAAGTGCACCAGCAGTTCCTGGCTGTGTGTCATAGTGCGATAGCATATTGTGTGTGTGTATGTGCGGTATTGTGATGTGTGTGTGTGTGTGTGTGTGGATGCGTGCGGTAGCGTGATCACATATGTTCATCCATTTTGGTGTGGATGCATCCTCGTGCAGCATCCTTGTGAGAACGCCAGCAGTCTGTATCTTACTGTCATCACAGCCTGGTGATGAACACAGGGTTTGGTATCTTACTGTCATCACAGCCTGGTGATGAACACAGGGTTTGGTATCTTACTGTCATCACAGCCTGGTGATGAACACAGGGTTTGGTATCTTACTGTCATCACAGCCTGGTGATGAACACAGGGTTTGGTATCTTACTGTCATCACAGCCTGGTGATGAACACAGGGTTTGGTATCTTACCGTCATCACAGCCTGGTGATGAACACAGGGTTTGGTATCTTACTGTCATCACAGCCTGGTGATGAACACAGGGTTTGGTATCTTACTGTCATCACAGCCTGGTGATGAACACAGGGTTTGGTATCTTACTGTCATCACAGCCTGGTGATGAACACAGGGTTTGGTATCTTACTGTCATCACAGCCTGGAGAGGAGAAGAGAGAGGATAGAGAGAGATGAGAAAGATGTAGAGAGTGAAGGATGTAAATGATAAACAGAAGGAAAGAATGATAGTGGAGAGAGAGGGAAGGATAGAAGGCTAGAGACAGGACAGAGAGAAAAAAGGATAGAAATATAGAGAGGATGGAGAGAAGGAGAGAGAGAGAGAAGGATAGATAGAGCAGGACATTGGGAAAGGGAAAGAAAGAATAAATAGATAAAGCGAAGGAGACAGGGAGGCCTCTCTCCGTGCCAGCCTGTGCCCTGCTGTCACCCATGTGTTCCCAAACCGTGAGACGTGAGTCTTTGTGTGAGAGAGAGAAAGGCATGATGGGAAAGGTGACTCCACCAAAAACAAATGAGTGTTCAGTTTAAGGTGGACCTATGAGAATTCTTCTGAATGTGTGCATCTGTGTGTTTGTGCATATGTGTCTGTGTGTAGTCCTAGACTGCAATAAATTGTGTCATTGGCAGCAGCAATAAGGATTCAAAAAGCTTCTCTCTAAAACTCAGCATTTTTATTTCCACCCATGGATACACCATTGTTTTGTAACTCTCCTCACCAGTTGCATTTTTATATGTAAAAATTGGTGTGGGAAAACTGTTTCAAAATATAGGATACATACCAGAAAATCTACAAAACTCCCTCTTCCTACTAATGTGTCTATTTAACACATCAACAAACAGCATGGCTCCACACAACACTTTTAACGACAGAGCGGCTTGCTTCTACCAGGTGTTGAAGTACACAAACTGGAGAGAGAGAGACTTTCTTGTGTACAATGTAATTGCTCTCTCACACACATGTAAAATGACCACTGTCATATTTTTAAAAAGAAATTAGAAATGCAACCAAGCTCAGAACCAATGTACCTACAGAGCAGTACGCGAACAGCAATGAGCTCAACACCGCTAAAGGCCACGACAAAGTGGAAAGACAACTTTTTAGGGATACAGATCCGTTCTATGACAACAACCTTAATAGATAAGCATGGACACACTGACACTCATCACCATCTATATCTATCAATCCAGACCCCAAAAATATGACCAATGCACCGACCAGCAGCACAAAGGCATGATGATAAAATATGTTTTTACTCACCAAGGCTGAGAGCTCACTTGAAGAGAAAGGTGCCTTTTTTATGCTAACCGTTTTTTTTCCAAAAAAATACTCCACATTACTTCAACTTTTTCCTCCAAATGAAGGGTTTATAGGGTATATGTAAGGGTATTTAACCGGTGCTCAAGTATGAAATCCACTTGATTCGTTTTCTCAAGTTATCTGGCGTTTGTAAAGCTAACAAGCTAGCTAAGACAATCTACCCTCCTTGCTCTTCTTGCTGACTAATGTTGGCGACAGACAGACAGACAGCCAATCAGGTCTGAAGTACGCAATGACGCTGTAGTGGGGCTACCGGCTCTCAGCCCCACTTGGCATCAAATTCATGTGATCCACATTACATTACATTCTGAGCATGCATATTAATACTTTCCCACGTCCAATGTACATTGCATTGTGAGAGAGGGGCTTGCCCCACCAGAACCCCACCTTCACAATTAGCCTATGGCCTAGTGGCTAGCATACTACAGCAAACTCGAATCGGCAGAACTCAGTCTGAAGCAGCAAGGCAGGGACCAATTAACATGAAATAACATCCTAACACAAATGAATGATACGCAATTTAGAAAGGTGCTATATTCATAGATAAATTATACGAAGTAATCTTCGAGAAATAAATTCTGTTGACAACAAGGGGCACTGCCCCACCTGCACCTAATGACCAGTCGCTACTGCTCCTCACAAACAAGTGTGTATTGTTCCCATCCCTAACCTCACACCATCAGTCACCTTGACTCCCCTCCCAGGGCAGAGGAGCCTGCTGTCTGAGGGGATTCCAGAAGCAGGATGAATGTTCTCCCAGGGCTGAGGGTTCCCGTGGTGCTTCTCCATCGGGTTTCTCCCCACCGGCTTACTGCCACTCGCTGGCAGTCACAGATCAACAGACTTTGGCAAACCTGTCCATTTTTAGCTCAAACAGTTTTGGTGATGGCAGGCGTGTACTTGTTTGCATGCTGATGCCTGGACTTTCGGGTGCCAACATGATGTAGAAATAGACTGTTGAACGTTTTCTCAAATGTTGTCAGTATTATTGTGTCCTGCAGTGTGATAAAACTTAACTTCAGGGCCTGGTGTTTGTCTTACTTTCTGCAACCACACGATTCTGCAACCACACGATGCTCTGTATTTCAGCAACATTTGGTTCATGAGTTGGTTTATTTGTTTTCCAGTCAAGGAGATAACACACTCCCCATAACAACACAGACTATTACCTGTGATGCTCCTGTGATGCTTCCTGCCTGTGATGCTACCTGTGATGCTATGCTCCCAGAATAATCTATTCTACCAGCATCTAAATGAGTGCAGTACATGAGTGTGACCTGTCCATCTAAGTCTTCTGAAAGGTTACTTGTAGCTGTGGTAGTCTGCACCGTGGAGTGGCAATCTGTACAGTGGAACAAAGATCAGTAGATCATGTCTCACTGACAGCTAAGAGACGTCTGCTTTTGTGTCACAGCCAAAAACCTTCAGATTTAACCCCTCAGTTATTCTACTAGGAAGCTTCTGATATCCTTGGTGTAATTCTCAGCCCATTTTAAACATGTCACAACACACCAATCATTCGACTCTCCTGCAGTAAAAATGTGGCACAGATCATTAACAGCAAAATGGTGGAAGACTGGTGTGGGGGGGTGGAGTAGTGGTGTGGAGGGAAATAGGGAGGGGTTGATATATCTACAATATATTTGGCTTCATAGGTCACTGAGCAGAGACAGAGGGGCAATCTCAGTCCCCAGTATTCTGTGACAGTTTATAAACCGTGCCTTCCAAAGTCCTTCTCCCTGATGGAACAAGTGAGGGACAGAGATAAAAATTGACAGAATTCAACTGTTTAGTAATGACCAGAGTGTAAGACAGTAATTACCTATGATGTTGAGAAGTAACTGGGTGGCTTGGTGAGAAACGGACAGATTACGATGGAGCAAAGTGAGTGGAAGGTTACGAAGAGGAGAAAGAGGGGAAAGAGAGAGAGACAATAGGTTTGCTATGTAACCTAATGAGCTGCCATATGGAGCAGCACATTTATGAAGTCAGTCTGTGTAACATGGAGGAGGGATGGAGGGGAGAGAGCAGGGTCAGAAAGAGAGGGATGGACATTGTTGTAGAGAGCAAGAAATGACCATGAGACAAACATTTGCAGAGTTTACAAACAAATTGCTGCAAATGTCTTGGCTCTGTAGTAAATCAGCAAACAGCAAGTATTTACTAGAGGATCTTTTTGAAGACAGAGGTACTGTGCTCAAGCTTTGATCAAGCTTCAGTTTGGCGCAGGGAAGATCTATCTATCCACTGTATCTATCTGTCTGTCTAGATATCTCTCTCCTTCTCTGTGTCAATTTTTCTTTTCCCCCCCTCCTTCCCTTCGACATCCATCTTCCTCTCTTTGTTCGGTACCTGCCCTGCTATCTCACCCTCCACTCAGACAACGGAGGAATGAAAACGAAAGAAATGACACCAGGAAAGAGTGAGCGCTCCCTGTTGGCATTCATCACTGGCTGCCCAGCATAACGCCGCCCTCTGCAGACTTCCCCCGCGTTCTCCAGAGAGAACCCTGTCACTTTCCATCACTTGCTGCTCACAGGCGTTGGCTCCTCGCTCCGGACAGATACTCCACAAGAGGCTGTCTGGCAGAGAAGCTTTGTTTTGGACCTATTTCCCCCCTCCCTCCATGTCCGTTTGTCTCTCCTTCCCTCCTCTTTCACATAACCAAGTAAAAGAGTCTCGCTGGCCATCTTTTGCCAAGCCATATGTTGTCTTAGTTTTAAAGAAGTGACATTGAGTGGCGGTGAGTTAGTAGGGTTGTGGGAGCGTCCGGAAGTTGATGTGACTGGTTGAAGGGTGCTTTGAACAAGCCAAAGGGGAGGCTAGTGTTAATTAAGGCTGGGTATCACATCTGACAGGGTAGCGTAGTACATGCCAGGGAATGCTGTGAAGATATTCTCTCTCTCCCTCACTAACTTACATCCTCTCCTCCTATATACTGTCTCTTATGACCACCACTTTTTATCTGATAGAATTTCCTCTCATCCCTCTCCCAACTTAATGTTCTTCCCTTATACAGTCTCTCTTGACTTAATATTCCCTTCCCTCCTCATTTAAACCACTCTGTCCTTCACTAAACCTTCAGAGTGCCAGCTTGTAGTTTTACTATTAGCCCAGCGAGTGTCTCGGTTCTGGATCCATCCCAGTGTGTACCAGAGCAGCAGCAAGCTGGCTTCAGTCTATCGGTATCCAGTCTCTTTCAATGACTCTGAGGGTTACCGTAAACAAGATCAATAGTGGAGAGATAACACGGCCAGGGAGATAGAGAATGAATGAAGGGGATTGGGCACAAATCCTCACCCAGTGCTAAACAAGCGCAACATTGATTAGCAGTTTAATCCTGCTTTTAGTAAACACCCTTAGAGAGGTTCAATCTGAAATAAATAAGTTCAACAGTAGCCAACCCCTGTCCCCCACCAGCCAATTTATGTGTATGAATCACAAAATGTAATGCTTCTGTATGTACTTATGTATTGTGTAAATATGTGTATCTCCTTCAAGTTTGTGTTAATGTGGGGAAATGTAGATCTCTTTTGAGAAATAGATTTATTTAAATAATAACAACTTGTTTAAAGGCAATTAAAAGATGTTTATCAAAGTGGTGACATCTGACCCACCTGCAGCATAATATCTTTAAAGGGGTCATTGATTGCAGAACCAAATTTACCTTGTCACAGTTGAATAACGACAATTCAGTGGGTAAAATGGACATACAGTGAACCCCAAAGTCCATTGACACCTCTTTCCTATGCAAATCTCACTTTTTTTTTTTTTTTTACGGTACGTTTTGCAAATTTTTGGGCTCTGGGGTCTCATTTATAAAACTGTGCGTAGTATTCTTACAAAAGTGTACGTACGCCCAAAAGCCTAAAATGGTGTACGCACACAAAAATTCAGATTTATAAAACCGTGCGTACGCACACCTGTAGACAAGGTTCCCTTTATAAATCACAGATTACCCAAAAGTGTGCGTACGTGAATCAGCATTGTACCCCGCCCTGAACACGCCCATTTTTAACCATAAATAGTCAATGCAAAGCACCTCATGAATGCTAATCTAGTATCTCATCATGACCCTGGCATACGATTGTTCTTTACGGTGAATCATAGCGCATGACAACTTCTCAGACACTGTTAGCCTATTGGTGGAGCCTGAAAACTCAGAAAATGTGGTGGCCGGTAGATCACCAATTTAAAAAAAACTGTGCGAGTGGCGTCAACTGTGGCAGTGATACTGCGAGTCAAGATACAATTTGAAAACAAAAGCGTTTTGTTATGAACAGTAATCTATTAAAGTCTGGACTGATAACTAGGACGTAGAGTGTAGCGATTGCACGGGAGCTTGACGACTGTATTTCCAGTTTTTGACATATGAGGATATTTGCACAGTATTAAATAAATATATTTAGTTATACACTGTGTCCTGCAGTTATATAAAGGTAGGATATGTGATGTTATCCTGTATTCCATGAAGTCGGGGAAAGACCCCCTCCTGAACTCCCGTAGTGGACAATCTGATGGTGAGGAAGTGCTGAATTTGTATTTAAAATTTGAGTTGGATTGTACAAGGTGTTTATGGAACAAGAATCACTCAGTACAAGCGCAAATAACACTGCTGGATCTAATCTTCATGATAATCATGAAATTGAATGAAAAAAACATGTGTGAGGAAAACAAAATATATAAATATTACGAGTAATGTTCTTCCCACATTCAATTTCTGCAGTCTGACTACAGTACGGTCATCTGCGTCGCCAATTCCAACAGTTTTCAAAATGTGCGTAGGCCTACGGGATGGTCAGAGTTTGCGTGGAGGACCGCACATTCTCCCGTCAAGTTTGTTTTTTATAAATCACAACCTTTGCGTGGAAAGTGGCGTACGCACATTTTCAGCCCCGTTTTGTGCGTACGCAAGCTTTATAAATGAGACCCCTGGTCTGTACCTTTGTCACACCCCTAAATTTGCTTTGCACTGCTCTGTTAGGGTTAGGGTGCGTTATTGTGTGTCAAAAGGAGAAACTTGTAATAATTGTCTTGACTATTACTATGAACAATACATCCAAGGGAGTAGCTATGGTTTGAAATTAGTAGGTTTATGGCAAATGAAAGCTTGCGATTTCCGTTATTGTTGGTCAGCTGTTGATGTGCGCGCATGTGTGTCTGCGCACCTGGAAGAAAGTGTCCCTCATTTGGGATTGAGAAAGTTGGCAACCCTACAACCGCAAGCTGTAGACTAGTATGATGTTGTCGCTAACAGTTATTAGCAATGCTAACGTATCCTGCCTGTATCTAGCAACGGTAGAATGTTTAGTTTATTGGTAATGGGGATGACGTTATTTCATGATCCTGACTGTGTTTCATTCAAATAAATAACCCGTGTTGTCATGTAAATCTACAATTCAAGATGCATGTTTGTCCAGATCTATTTTTCAGCAAGATAGCTAGAGCTAACTGAAGCTGAGTTGAATCACGATAGTTTGTTTGCAAAGCTGTAGTACTAACTTAACCCACCTAAGTCGATCCTGTTTGCTTTGAGAACAGAAGTGGAAACAACTGGTCCTTACCAGACTCTCGTACATTTCGTTTGTACATAGAATCTGGCCTCGCTCCATTGACAAGTGGAGGCGGGTACTCTGTTGAAGTTTAAAACTATTGGATCTGCCTAGAGCCACTGCGATCTGCCATAACCAATCGCTAGCGTTCGCCTTAGCCAATTCCTTCACCACTACTGTAACAAAGCTAGCTACCGTAGCTGGAAAATCCAACTGTTCCCGAACCCCGTGGGGAGGAGGGCCACAACATCATGGCCACCAACAAAACTCTGCAAAACTTGTTCTTTCTCCGGCTTTAGTTTATAGATGTGTTGCCACAACGGACCGAATGGCTTTACTCGCATATTTCTTCGCAGCCATCACGGAACTACAACACAAACTAGCGCATTACATCAACGTCATCGTTCTCAGCCACTCCCTCTGTTCGCTGATTTGCCGGTAGAAAATCAACCTGCAAAATCTGATTTACGTACCGAATGGCCAGACCTAGTACAGAGCAAAATCAAAATTGAGCGGAAGTACGTAGGAGGGCAGAGCCAGGCTAGAAACAATTAGCCAGCATAACGTAATAATGTCATTTGATATCTAGTAAATCTGTTGAAAACAGTGTTGTTTAGACACAATAGATATATTTGTACGTTTTTATTTCAAGTCTCCACCTTCGACGTTTCAGTGAGTGCTGTTGGCCGTGTTGCGCAGGATTGCCAGGTCTGTGTGACAAAACCAGCCCAATGGCCAATCAAAACCAGCCCAATATCAGAACTAAAAATATGCCCCTGCCAAACCATATACACTGCTTTTAAAGTCCAACAGCATTGCTTTCATTGCCAAATGTATTGTAATATCTACAAAGTAACACCAAATGTTTAGTATGCCAGCATTAAGAGCAGTTTTCAGGAAGTTTTCTCAGGAGACTGAGAGCATTAGGCATGTGTGCACACGCACAGTGCGTGTGCGTATGAGGGCTTGTCCAATGTCAATGTGTGTACGTGCTGATCTGGAGTCCGTTTGGTAGGATTTGGGAATAAATAATTTCATTTAAAATATGGATTTTTAATTAAAAGATATTCATGTAATCTGCACGCAAAATAGGTCTACCCGAACCAGCGGACAAAAAATTCAACCTGCGGCAACACTTCAAAAGTAGCCCAATTCGGTGGGAAAACTGTGGACCTGGAAACACTGGTGTTGCATCTTTGCCATGCATCTTCACTCGTTGTAAACCAACCAATCAGCGTGCAGCTCATCTATATATTCATGAGCATACCATTAAAGGAGAAAAACCTAGTGCTTTATTCTGGGGCTATTTCACTGGATGCATCAGGGCTCATAGAACAGCACCCGGGCCATTTTCAGCCAAACCAACGTTACATACCCTATTCGGAGAGGGAACAGTAAGGAACAGGGTGAAATACCCCAAAAACCAGTCAGTCACCCCTTTAAGGATTCATTTGGTGACATCAAAGGGTGATTAGACTGTCAAAATAGACTAAATAAAAAATGAACAAAATAATTTGAACGGACGTTTCTGGTTCGGGTCAATGTTTGTTCAGTCAAGCTGTAGTCCAACACATTGGCTGTGGATTAAGTGGCAGATTGTGGCCACAACAGGAGCCTGACACTGGGGATATTGGAGCCGCCAACCCCCCTGGTGTCAGGCCAGGCTGGGTTTGGATTGGCTGACCTTCAGTGGGACAGAAAAATGCCAAAAAGACCCCTTGAATCAGGAATGGACTTCATCTTCAGGATGATTTTGTGGAAGCTATGAGACAAACAAAGATTTTTTACAAATATTTCCAGTATGATACAGTTGCGGTCTGAATGTATAAGGTAGAGAAATTATAATGTTCAATATCAGACCAACACCACCATTGTCACATGGGAATCTCCTCCCTCCCTCAGGTCTCTCTGGAAACCCTGTGGACCTGGAGAAGCGCCACACATCTTTTGGTAGGAACTTCATCCCCCCAAAGAAGGCCAAGACGTTCCTTCAGCTGGTGTGGGAGGCTCTTCAGGATGTCACCCTCATCATCCTGGAGATCGCTGCCATCATCTCCCTGGGCCTGTCCTTCTACCATCCCCCCGGGGGCGACAGCGAGCGTGAGTTCTGGCCTGCTTTAAGAATGGGCCAAACATTGTTGGCTGCAATGATAAAATTGTTCCAAGTTTATTCAAGCATGGAGTAAAGGTTTCCAGCAGTGGGATATGGGTTTTCTGCCTCTGGACAGTCCTACATAGGCTGTATAACAGAACAGACAACAGGCAATCTTATATGAAATCACAAGGAATTTGGGTTTAGTTACAAAAACATCTTAATATTTACGTTGCCTGTCTACAGTCCCACCATCTGTCACCACTAATATAGTCTTTAAGATTTAGGGTAAGTGTCCAGGGCAGTGGTTACATAAGGGGGGGGTTATGCGTGGTGGTGGGGCTGCTCACCTGCTGGTCTGGTGTGTGTGTACAGTGTGCGGCCAGGCGGCAGCGGGCGCGGAGGACGAGGGCGAGGCACAGGCAGGCTGGATTGAGGGCGCCGCCATCCTCTTCTCGGTCATCATCGTGGTGCTGGTGACTGCCTTCAACGACTGGTCCAAGGAGAAGCAGTTCCGGGGGCTGCAGAGCCGCATCGAGCAGGAGCAGAAGTTCACCGTCATCCGCAAAGGCCAGGTCATCCAGATCCCCGTGGCTGAGATCGTGGTGGGGGACATCGCCCAGATCAAATATGGTGAGATGAGACGCTCCGACACTGATACATATACAGGATATGGGTGGGAAATGTGTTTAAAGAGCAGCCAGAGACGTACCTAGCATGAACACAGCCCTGGAGGGGGGCAGGAAGTGATCAGTTCCCCCACAACCAGGGTAGAGGGAGGACCTACATACCAGACGTAGGTCAGTCATGTACAGTTAGCGATATCAGGTCCAAAACGAGATGGAACACAACCGGGTATTGTCCACAGAGAGGGATACCAGATAAATCATTTAGCTAGAAACCCAATATATCAAGATCCCAGCATCAAGTTTTGTAATCAAGTCAATAGGTTTTAGAAGTACAGGAAAAGGTTGGCGGTGTTTAGAACATAAGTTACTGATATTCAATATTGTTGATTGTCAGGTGACTTGCTGCCAGCGGATGGTATCCTGATACAAGGCAACGACCTGAAGATTGACGAGAGCTCTCTGACTGGCGAATCAGATCAAGTCAGGAAGTCCCTGGAGAAGGACCCGATGCTGCTGTCTGGTGAGATTCCCTGTTCAGTTTTATTTTGTCTCACTGTTACAGTTAGGTTACACCCAATGTCAGCTTGCAACAACTGTAGAACTTCGGAGGGCATTGTGTAGTGTAGGTTGACCTTTCTTGTGTCTTCTCCTCTCATTCATCCCTTATCCCTGGTCTCTCTCTCTCAGGCACCCATGTGATGGAGGGCTCGGGCAGGATGTTGGTGTCGGCGGTGGGTCTCAACTCCCAGACGGGGATCATTTTCACTCTGCTGGGCGCCGGCGAGAGCGACGAGGAGAAGAAGGTCAAGAAAAGTAAGAGGCAAACGAAACACCAACCCAAAACACCAGTTAACCGTGGTCGTACCATGGTTGTACCATGGTCTTACCTTGGTTAAACTGTGGTTGTAACATTGTTGAGCTAAGCTTGGTCAACTTTTCATGGGTTACTGTCTGTCACTGACAAGGTCTTGTGTGCAGCGTGAAAATGGTTTTGGTTCTTTAAGGTTCTGTTGGGGGGGATGTACCCCCCAGCTTGGTTTGGACTAAGAGAAGATGAAGAAGCATGAGAAAAAGTCATCACCATTGGGAAAAAAAAAAATCTTTATATTTTTCCCTACAATCTAGAACTGTTTAAACATGGTTCCAATACCTCCAGCTCCTGAGACGTCTCTAGGCATCTTAAAAAAAAGATCTAATCTTTCTTTGCTTTATCCTATTTTCCTTTTGTACCTTGAACAAGAGGGTGTAAACAAGCTCTCCTTCTTAGGAGCAGTTCTCTCTAATCGTCATTGAGGAAACAGTAGTAGTTTGTCTCAACTATGCCCCATTGTCAAAAACCACTACTATTGTCATTTTTCACTTTTTATGTCTCTTTACCTCATCCAATCTGTAGCACACACATTAAAACTCTTTGATATCAAATCCATGAAAATCCATGAAAAAACAGATTGCGTGAAGATGCACAGTAACAGGAGGTGGCATCTTTTACATTTCTGAACTTCTTGGGGCACTGTGGTTCATGTTGGATTGAGGTTTATACGAGCCGTAGACATGATACAGCATGCTGAATGTCTCAGGCCAACTTAGAGGGTTTTTAGTTGCCTAAAGACCTATGTTACTTTTATTATTGTTTTCGGGTCGTACTAACCCTTAACCGTATATATAATTTTTATTTTCTGTTTGGTAAGAGCTTTTCGGCTACAATTTCAGTTCTCAAGGCATTCATTCTAAGGGGGTTGAATGAGCCAACTCAGAGGTAGGAGAGGCAAATTTAAATGAACTGTCCATTATGATTGGCTTCTCATTATTTGCAACTATGAAACTAAATATAATGGTTGTATGTCAGTGAAATTATGGAGCACCATCACAAATAGGTTCATATCACAAATAGCTATATTAGTTTACTACTGTAAAAATGTGACCTTGTGTCAAAACATTTTTAAACAAGCAACAATGTGCCTATCCTGCACACAACTGATGACAACAATGAACACAATGTGTTTAGACTGGGTGTCGGCTGAAGCAAGGATACATGCCAGCTCAAAGCACAAAGACACAAAACAGATTCTGCTGTCTTATGAAGCCCAGCACACTGCCTGGGATGTCATACACTTACAGAAAAACACACACACACACACAGAGAGAGTAGAGACAAACTGTCTGAGGCCTAAGGCTACAGGGCGTTCTTCCACTTATCTGACAACTGCTGGTAACACATACACGTGCATGTGCCCTGCACTTGTACACAAATCCATTTCCAGGCACACACCTCCTGCTTTCACACAAACACATTGCACTCAGGCAGACGTGAGAGAAACACCTGCTGGTGGTGTTTGACATCAATCACAGAGAGACAGGCTTCAGGAGTGTGTCTGAGTTAGCCTGTCTGAGGGTGTCTGCTCCTCCTACCACCCTCACCTAGTCCCTCACATACTCTACTACCGGTACCACAGTAAACTAATGATGGGTGCTTTGCGATAAGAAAGAGTGCAAGCCAGCTCTGTCCTCAGATGGCCTGTTCTTACCCCCACACGCACATGTATGTTTGTATTGTTTTGTTTTCGTTTTTTGTGTTCTTTTGGTTTATCTATGATTTTTTTTTTACATTTAATTTAAGCCATGTTATCAGCATTCCGCACTTTTTCTCTGTCTGAACAGGTAAAAAACAAGGAACCCCCGAAAATCGCAACAAAGGTAACCCTTCCCTCCCTCCCTCTCTCGTTCCCTCCCTCCCTCCCCACCATTCAGCAGCAGTCTGGGAGTCTCGTGTCAGTCTCACCCGCTCTCTCTCTGTTTCACTCTCTCTCGCTTCTTCCCTCCGCTTGCTGAAAAGGGGAGGCTCTCTCGCTTTACCTGTGAAAAGGGTGCAACTCTCACCTAGCCTGTGACCAGCCCACCGAGCAGCTTCAGTGTTCAGTCGGGGGACAGCAGCACTAGTCTGGGAATTCCCAGGGTTAGCTTTAGCAAGAGACGATGACCCGCACTAGTCTGACTTTGAAGGACGGTGTGATTTGTGAACATCCATGCAGTGTGTGATATAGGGCTTACCCGACCTCCTCCACAAGCTGTCTTTCCCCCCACGGACACACACACATGTACACACACACACACATGTACACACACACACACATGTACAAACACGCACGCACACACCTCCCCCCACCCTGGCGGGCCAGAGCATCTGCCACAAACAGAACGTCTCATGATCTCTGCTCTCCCCTGCTCTCCTACCCTGGTTTCTCCTTCTCTCCCGAACTCCCCTGCTCTCTTGCTCCGTCTTACTCTCCCTCTCCTCCTCTCTCTCCCCTCCTCTGGTGTCTTCTGCTCTCCTCCTCTCCCCTGCTGCCCTCTCCTCTCCCCTGGTCTCTCCTCTTCTCTTGTCCCTCCTCCCCTCTCCCCTCATCCACCTTGTCCTCCCCCCTTTCTTCCCTCAGCGTTAGCTATGTGCTAAACAGGGGTTTCTTCTGTTGTTCTCCAGATACAGCCGTAGCTGTGAATAAGTATGTTATTCCAGACACAGAAGAAAGTTTCTCCAGAACATATTCTCTACAGACAACATACAAATGGGTGGTCTGGGTTTGGCTGTGTCAAAAGCCTCATTGTATGAGAAGAAGTTCTATACTTCAGGGTTCTTCATAGTCCTAAAGTGGAATTAGATTTTAATTTGTATGCTAAACTTTGGCAACAGCCACAAAAATTGAAATGTTATCCATGTTATATAGCAAATGTTACTCTGTGTAACATTGTTGGATGTCAAAGCTGCCATTAAGTGAGACTACCCCATCACACGCTCGCAGTGTTACAAACACAAAGGAGTTCAGTCAGACCGCTTCATCAAGTCTCCAAAGTAAGACTAGAAAGTACCAGGGATAAGCCATTTTGTGTTTATTTTTAGCAATATTTTATTTAATTAACAGTAATGTCAGTTCTTGTTGAGTTCTATGTTATTTTAAGTGTCTGGGATGTGGCTTTAAGTGGAAGTTGCACCCTTGTAGCATCAGTGGGCTGTTAACTGTTGTTCCGTTTCATCTACTGTTTTATCTCTTCCTTTAAACCGTTTTCTTTCTGTCCCTTGTTTCTCTGACTGTTGTTGCCTCTTTCTAGGGTGTTGCTCAGGACTTCATGCTGTCTTGTAAATCTTTACCTCACAATCACTGTTTGACCCTCTTTCTCTCTCTTTCTTCTTTCCTTCTCTCTCTTTCACTTTATTAAAAATTTTCTGGAGAGATTTTCCAGAGTTTTCCTACCTCCTTTTTGCTCTCACCCGCTCCCTCTTTATGTGGTGGTCGTATTTCAATTTGTTTTGTTCCTTTTGCTTTGTGTTGCTGGTTTTTAATTTGTCTGTTGGATGGTTGATTTTTTTGTGACACACTCGCCCCCCCCCCACCCCTCTTCTCTGTCGTGGTCTCTTGGTGCTGGTCTGTTGAGTGCTGTCCGTCAGTGGTCCGTCAGTCAGTCCAATCTCCCAGTCAGCGTGCCGCTGCTATGTGCCCTTGGTTCTTGTTCTGCTGGGTTTCTGTGTCCTGATTGGTGGATCGTTCCAGTGTTGCAGGTCCTTAATGTAGTTCTTTAAGCCGATGTAGAGTAAACCTTCACTGATTTCCGGGGGAATTTCCACTGTTACAGTAGCAGAGCTCACAACAAAATAAACAAAATACTGAATGAAACTGTCCACATCGTAACACTAACCCTCCTAGCTGGCTCAGGACACTGTTACGTTTCATTATATTGCCAGACATTACAGTGTATAGCCTATACTGTACATAAGTGTCCTTATGTTATTCAAACTTTGGAAATTCTACATAGGATCATGAACTGTTTGTGTACACAAATGAAGTCTGTACTATGTAGCCATTTATACAAGACACATGTTAATGGTTTTTGGAAGCATTTTCTAGTCCTCACACCAAACGTTGTTGCTGTGACGTAGAACATCAGGTACAAAAGTATTCCTACACATTTTCATCTATATACTGAAAACTCAAAACAGTGTTGACACTTTCTGAAGTCTTACTCATCGTATGACCAAGTGTGATAGCTAGCTAGCCAGGTAACATGCTGCATGCTCAGATGGAACACAACAGCGCTGCAACTACAGACAGAGCTAGTCTTAGATGCTGATGGGATGTTTCTGTACGAAAAACAAACACACAGCCCTGCCCCCCTCTGCCACGCACACACACAGGTACACTGAGGTGTAATACGTGACACCGGTTAATATGCTAATTGCTCACTAGCGCCTGCGCAATGATATCAAACCTCTGAATGCACACAAGCACTTTACATAGACTTACAATGAACACACAGACGTTACACACGTCACATAGGCGTTGCGGTGGCAATGTGCACACGTATTTTTACGATGTGTCCACAGCGTGTGCATGTTGTGTACACTACACTTGACATATGCCTCAAATACATAAGACCTATGCCTACACGAACACTACGTCCAACTGTTTGGTAGATATCTAGGCATGCGCACAGGCAGGTGAAGCACACATAACACCTGCCTGTGTGCATGCCTTATCAAATGAAATATGCACACATTTCGCCTGTTTATACGCAAACCTAATTGGGGTGTGCTTGCGTTCGGCGAGCACAAACCATTGTTATCTCACATATATATTATTTATTATTTATTGTTTCTTTTCGCCCCCCTAAGGATGCCTCAATATTTGGACTACATAGACAACGGCGATGTCAAAAGGTTTGTCTCGGTAGCGATTGCGTTGGTTGTATTGGGATTTACGTTCAATTGCACGGTTTAAGTAGAAATTACGTTTTTGTGGCGAAAAGTGAAGCTAACGGTGGCTAACTTGCTAGCCACAGTCACTGACGCCACTAACGTCACTAACGTCACGAAACTCGCGCGACTATCTCTAGCAGAACATTAGTTTCGCATCTGTTAACTTGGGGGATACTAGTCTGCAAGGCAGCTGCAGAAACGCCACAAACAAAGAGGCCAGGGTGATATTTAATCATTTTACTTTGTGATGTGAAACATAATTGTGAAATGTAATGTACAATATTAGCTGATATTTATTAAGTAAGTAGGCCCACATCTACTTTCGGAAACGGTAGTCTACTATTTCACTGAAGCATTAGCATCATGACATTAGCCTCTGTTGCTTGGGCAACACATACTACAGTGGTCATGATGCATCTGTTTTTAATCGTTGAAATAAACATTCCTCACAAATACGTTTTTGTTGTAGGATTTATTTTGACATTAATAAACGATTTGTTGGTGAAATGACCATTACCTGTGGTTTCATATCAGTGTGGCGGCTCACTGCAACGCTGTAGCCTACCCGAGACACTAATGAGTAGCTAACAAAAACATCTCCACAGCTGTTTAGGAAGTCAAACGGCGACGGAACATGTTCGGCTTTCCCCTTACTCAAAAGTTTTTCAATAGGTGAAAGTATCTGACTACTAACCTGAACTTTATTGCCACAGCCTAAACTTTGTCAATGTCAAAACTTTGTCTGTTCATGAAAATAATTAATGTCAGCCTGCTTCAGCCTTGCTTTGCTGTAGGATATACATTTCACTAGGTCTTGCAGCGCTGCTTGATTTACTGAAATTATTATGAAATGTTATGTTTTACTAGCCATTTGCCTTCTTAAGCAAATCACAGTATTTCCCACCCCTCATAGTGTAACTGAGACGACCGTAAATAGCCTAAGTCATCTTTCAAGTAATAAGCCCCCCTTTGAAGTGTTGAGCAGGAAATTAGCTGGTCTGTAGAGATCTTGGGTTGGTGGTTTTACTGATGCAGAATTCGCTCAAATAAAATCGATAGACGTAATGAGTGGCACATAACGTGAAGTAGGCCTAACATTGCATTTTATTTTGTTTGAGTTTTAATAACTTGTCCAGTGCATTGGGGCAAGTAGCACTAGCCTAAATTGATCTTCCAGACTTGCCGTACAAAAAAAATCCACTCTTCCCGGACAAGCCTTAGCTACATGGCTAGACTGTTGACACAGATCAGAATCCATCATATCTTGGACACTCAAAATCAGCAAATCTTGCAGCCAAATCAAGTAGCCTATATATATAGGCCTTTATATGGCTACAAACTTCTGGTCGGTTTCTAGCTGGCTACTTGTTACCAAGTTACAACTTTGTTGCAGGGGCATTCTTTGTCCACATTGCGAGCTAACAGTGTCCGGTAATGATGTTGCTATAAATAATGATGTTAAACCGAGACCACTAAGCTCTCAAAGAAAATGTAAGGTCAAAGAAACAAAAGAAAGGTTTGAGGTTACTCTGAAAATTATTAATAAAATAGGCTTCTAATAATAAAACTGCTAAATCCTTCTCTAACTAGGCTCCTCTATCATGCATAATGAAACTTAACGTTTTTTAAGTAATCAATAAGCCTGCGCTGCCCTCATTACTCAAATGATGCCGTTCAGGGCGTTCAAATTACATAATAGGACGATAATAGGAGGATAATAGGACATAATAGGGCAACCAACAAGTTGTTTATATCTGATTACAATTTAATAAGTTATCTAGCGCTGCATCTTCATGAGCTACATTTGGCCTCCTTCTCTTCCAACCAACCAGTATCACCTCTCCTCCATCTGAGTGATGCATGTCATTTTTACAAACTTATTATCAAGGGAACACAATGGTCAGAACTGTAGTCATACACTTAAATGCTTTTTGAAATATGTAAACACCAGGAGAGTATGGGCAGCTGGGGCAGCCGCAAGCACACCCTCACAATTTCCCCAGAACTTGTATGCTCTCTAGTTATCTATCAAACTATAAGGTGCCTTATTCATTCCATGCTTGCTACAAATCACCAGAGTAGCTTCCCCCGTATCAGGTATGTGGTGAATGCTTACACTGACACTGATTACATCCAATAGTACACATACACATGTAAACGCACACAGGTACACATACACACACACTATATTACTATCACAAATATTTATTTTGGATTGCGCTGTGGTGAATTCAATTTTGAATGACAAAATGTCTCTTTACTTGAGGGTTAGTTTACAATGAAAGCTGTTATTGTCTATGCCTTTTCTGGTGAAGTCTTTTTATGTGCTTATTCTTTGCAACAGTATTTTTTCATAACTAACTGCTTGTCCTAAAAAAAAAAAAACAACCACAAACTCAACTCAACTCAAATCTCATTCATTTATACACTTTTTTTTTCTCCATGTCACCAGATTAGGTTTTAGCTACGAAAGTTCAAATACCCAAATACGCTTCATGTTGATGATTACTGCTGTAATTGTGGATCACCAGATCAGGATGTGTTTAGATGTTTCACCCTGTGGTGCTTCTTGAGCCCCTCTGGTCTGGAGGTTTCTGTCTTTATGACCATAACTGAACCTTTGCCATCTCTGTTCTACTTTTCTACCCCTTCATCCCAAACTTGAACCTTCTCCCTCTTTTCTTGGAATGACTCGATCCCACACTGAAACCTTAACCTCCTGAAACCTGGACATAACCCCCTTCTCCACCTTTCCCCCACCAAACTCCTTCATGCCTCCTCCTCCTCCTCCCTCTCCCAAAAAACAACAACTTTATTTACTCATTCATTGACATTTGTCCATCCCCACCTCCTCCCTGCTCATCTCCCCCTCACATCTCTAATCATCCCATTGCCCCCCCCCCCCACCGTACCCCTTTTCCCCCCTCTTCTCAGCTAAGACTCAGGATGGCATCGCCCTGGAGATCCAGCCCCTGAAGAGCGAGGAGGCAGCCGAATCGGAGGAGAAGGAGGAGAAGGAGGAGGTCAAGCAGGTGAAGAAAGTCCGGGTCACCAAGAAGGAGAAGTCCGTGCTGCAGGGCAAACTGACCAGGCTGGCCGTGCAGATTGGGAAGGCTGGTACGATAAATGGAGGCTCACAAACACACACACACTCTCTCTCACAAACACACAAAGACAAATGCACACAAAAACACACACTCACACAAACACCATACAAATTCTATAGTCTTTCAAAAAAGGAAAATAGTCCACCAACCTTTGCTGGTTTATGTCCGGGCTGCCCCTCCAGGTCTGATCATGTCGGCTGTGACGGTCATCATCCTCATCCTCTACTTCGTGGTGGACACCTTCGGCGTCCAGGGCCGCCCCTGGCTCAAGGAGTGCACACCCATCTACATCCAGTACTTTGTCAAGTTCTTCATCATTGGGGTGACTGTGCTGGTCGTGGCTGTACCTGAAGGCCTGCCCCTTGCTGTCACCATCTCTCTGGCTTACTCTGTGAAGGTGAGCTACCACTCGCCGCAAAGAAGTACAGATACAAAGAGATACGACTACACTCAAACAGACAAAAACACAGCTACACTGGTGTAGGCTTTTTGTGTGTGGTACGCACTACTCTTGCATGATTGCTCATATTTGACCGTGGTCACACTGGGGGCCTCGTTTACTAACAGGATTGCGCCCATTTCAGCGTAAAATAGCAGGTAAAGACATAAAACCGTAATTACAAAGGCAACGCACTTGAGTAAAAACGCAGATTACCGCTCCTGGGAGGGTATAAGGGAAAATGGGTGTGTACCGCAAAGAGATGGGAGGAGAGGTGTATTTCTTACTTGTAACATTTTAATGTTAGCTGTAACTTTGTGAACCAATATTTCTATATCCTGTTCGCTGAACCTTCTTTTTCTTTTCCTCGAATCAGCCATGGTGGCAGTAACATGCAGGCGATTTCTCCCGTCTTTTAACGGCGCGCTACTTAACACTAAAGGGCGGAGTAAGGCGCTGATTGCCCAATGAGTAGCCTGGCTGCCAGCCCAACGTAGCCCCGCCCACAAAAAAAAATTGGTCGGGAAGTTGGGTCTGGAGTAGCTCGGTTGCGGAAAAACTATACCCGAACAGGAGCTGTTCGGACCAATGAAATTATCAGGGCGGGCTTTATATGATGATGGACAGATGATCAACAGTAACGTAATCAACCATGTCACCAAAGAGCGCTTGGGTTGAATTTGTTTTTAACAAACAACATATTACGTTGCTCTGATTGGTTGTAGGTTTATCCAATTGAGCGAAGAGACATTTGTTTTACGAGTTCGGTTGAAACACGCCCCATACTCATATCCCAACGGAGAGTTATCAGACTCATTCTGACTAGAATTATGAGTATGACAACGTCATGCTACCTGACGAGGCTTTGGTTTGATAAATACCACGCAAAATGCGGAAATACACCGTGCGCTATTTGCGGTTGGGCAAAGGCGCAGATTAAGCTGCGGTCGCAATGTTTATAAATGAGGCCCTGGGTGTTTTATTTTTGAACTGCCTCCTTATCTGTTTGTTCTGTTATTATTGGTCTGTGGAAAGCATCCTGAAGGCCCTCGCTGTGTGGAAGAAGAGAGCAGGCATGAGCGTGTGATTAGCCTGATGTGTTGAAGGCAGCTAGCGCAATCTTTGAGAGGAATGTTGTTATTGAAATGTACGTGGTTACGCAACCAAATCATGTAATAGAAAGTGTCTCTCCCCCTTCCTTCTCTCCTCCACCTCTTCCATCCCTCCAGAAAATGATGAAGGACAACAACTTGGTGCGCCACCTGGATGCGTGTGAGACGATGGGCAATGCCACGGCTATCTGCTCCGACAAGACAGGCACACTGACCATGAACCGCATGACGGTGGTGCAGGCCTACATAGGAGACACCCACTACAAGAATGTTCCAGAGCCTGATGCCATCCCGCCAAGTATTCTGGAGTTGCTGGTCAACAGCATCTCCATCAACTCAGCCTACACCACCAAGATCCTGGTGAGACTCGACACTCACACATAAAGAGTAACTAAACAACAAAACCTCAAGAAATTGCAGAAGTTTTTTTTATTATTATTATTTGGTTTATTTTATATTATTTATTTTTTTCTTATTTTTTTTTGCGTAATTTTTTAGATACTCTGCTGACGTATCACAAAGAGGGGTCATGCATGACACATGGTCGGGGTCATGTATTATTTCGAAAATTTGAGGAAGTACCAAACATTTATATTCATGAAAAATCCACACATTTTCACCAGAAGCCAATAATTTTTGGCGGGGGTTCTTTACAGGAAAGTGATTAATATTGATTAAGTTCACCTGTGATGATTGTTGAAGTGATGAATATTGATTGGGCTCTCAAAGGAACATTTGCTCTTTTAATACATAAAAAAAAAAATCCATTTAGCACACATTTTTATCCAAAGCGATACACAAATGCACATAGAAAGTGCAGCAGAACATCAACAGTATTTTGGTGGTCCAGGAACAGTCTGTATTTACTAACCACTTTGCAAAGTAATCGCATCTCAGATCGCAGGCACGGTGAACAAAAAAAGAATATCATCTTGAGTTTTAAATAGAATTAAAATACTACAGTGCAAAACTAACAATTATATTGCTCAACTACAGTCTTACAATAAAGTATTAGTTACAATAATGACTAATACAGTACAGCAGAAACGTAAACATATCCTTAATGTAACAACAACTGGTCTCTATCTCTATCTATCTCTCTCTGACTCACACACACTCATGCACACATTAACACACACACACACATACTCTACCTCTGTAAAAAATCAGGGAATGTAAAGTGCAGTTCCTAATCACAAATATCACTTCAAATTAACATAATTTACAACTTTGGTACACAAGACAAATGTTTTTCGTATTTTGTCCTTGATTGGTAGTTGAAAGGGCAGGACTTCGTGATTTACATTTTTATTTCAACTTCTACATCCGGCATCTAGTCTCCCATGCTCTTTTCCCTCAACAATAACCAACCTCTTGAACATCAAGTCAAGATCAGTCACTGTGTAGTTAACCTCAGTCAGAAACCGTCATTAGGTAGACTGGGCAGTACTCACAAAACACTAATTTCATTAATTTGTTCACAACATTTATTGAACTTTTTTTTTTTTTTTTTTACCATTTATGAACTTATTAAACCAGTGTTATGACTGTATTCCTACAAAGTAAGATCCCTCCCTCCCTCCCACATGAAATTAGCTGATATGTAACAGAACAACTTCAACTGCACCAGGGGCATTTGTACCAGGACCTCAACATTTTACAATTTTACCCATCGCTGGACATTGTGAATGTCAATATCATTTGTACTGTACATTTCACTCCCCCACCCCAAAAAAAAATATTTATCAAAGATAACAAACACTTCATTGGAACCCCCCCCACATTTTCCTTCTTAGGGAACAAATATGGTTTTTCATATAAAATGTTACTGCTTTCCAGTCTCTATTTCTTAGGGCTTGAGGTGCAGCGCTGACAGTCCATTTTTCTTGTAACTTTCTACATCACTATGAAGTTGTTCAGATGCTTTTCTACGGCAGCCGATTCCTCTGGCATCCAGCTTCGTTTCGCAGAAGTTTGGTTACCTAAGTAGACATACAAAGCTTTTATCATTCGTTCAGATGATTCCAATCACTGATCACTTTACTCTGTTCTAACCATTAAGTCCACACGTGAAATGCCCAACAAGAAACTCACCATCAATCTCCTTAATTTTGCTAAGCTCACCTCTCTTTTTTCCAGTCTCGTCTGTGCTTTGGTCATCCCTTGTGGAAGTACATGATAGTGGGTCTTCCCTGCAAGCATCTCCTGAACCTTGTGCTCCTGGAGTATGGGCACCTAGATACAGAAGGTTTTATAATACAGATAAATCAGAATCTTTACGATGCCACCTATTACATCTCCTCTAAACAGTCTATGATTTCTCTGAACTCGCCTCTTTTTTTTGCTGACTTCCTCTTGAGCTTGCCTTTGTTTTGGTCATCACATTCTTGCAGGGAGGTCACACTGTCCCCATCTTCAGACCTCTGTGTTTCTGGCATACTGGCATGTTCTGTAGGCACCGAAAACATTTAGATCAACTAACCTTAATTGTCAATAAAACTGTCAAGACTAGGATGTTTATCATGCATACTAAGTAAAATGGTGAGAACTAGTGAAATCTACAGGCATTCAACTGTCCAAATCAACATGCATTGGGTCATACATTTTCATATCTAATAAATCAGATCATAACGCATTAAGAAAAACAATCGCTCCATGGATTCATCCGCCATCTGCATCTCTGTGTCAATATCAACAGTCTCTAAAATGGTAATCGACAATAGGCATGAGTTGGAAAGCTAAAACTTGTGATGAACTCTCCCGGCACATGGATACCAAAGCACTTCAAAAATGTGGTCTAATTTATATAAATACTTAACCTTAAAATGTTATGGTTACGGTTAATTCTAGCTCTTTTCACCAGTATGTAATGTTCTGAGTATGCCAACTTCTTACTACCATACCTGAATTCTCTGTACTTGATTCAAATTGTTATTACATTATGCTCCTTTAACTTCCCACATTAAAAACATGACATCCACATATCTGAACAGTTAAAATTCAAAATATACTGTGATATTTTCACCATATAATTGTGCACTAAGACTAAAATGGATTTTAGACTTAATACCATTTGGATCAATGTGAATCTCATCCAGACTTTTCCCTTTGTATTCTCCAAGCCGTCCCTGTTTTAGTGCCATGAGAACTTTGCTTATTTAAGCAAGCTGGAGAGTGCCCTCTGGAAGGCGGTAGTGCTTTCTGTGGACGTCAACGTTATATCCAAGAAAATCTGCCAACTGATCAAGTTCTGTAGTCTTGAGATTCAGAATGGTTGAAAGAGTTGCAATGTGTTTTCTCAGTTTCATTGAGGTTAGTGCTTTGCAGTTTTTGACATCAACACATTCATGCACAAACTGTCTTATGCAGTCACAACCCCTGATGTAATGGACAGATTTTGGCAACGCAAACAAGAATCCATTTTCTTTCACCACATTCTTCTCGCTTCTCAATCAACATATTAAGCGATTCCCTCATCAGTGGAGTGAGAAGAACAGGGACTTTCCTTCCTCTCTTTCCTACTATTGTTATCCGGATAAAATGTTTGCAAAGCTTCTGCTCGAGTTCCGTGAGAGCTAAGTTAACATCTTCATGCGCCTCTGATACATCTCTTGTTAAATACAAAGTCAATGGCATTCTGGACACTTCTCCTTCCCTCCGGCGGTTGAAAAGCATTACTTGCGCCAGGGTCACCTTAGTGAGGTCTTTCCAGTTCTGGGATGAAAGCTCTTCTTTCAGGGCATTCAAATGGTTCTGCTGTTTTGCAGACAAATGAGAATGGAGATTCAGGACATCCTCTGTGAAGGGCAAGAGTTGAGGAGCATTCCATTTGGACTGATTAATTTGAGTTAGAGCTTGGCTTGCTATGTCAAATCTCCAACTCTCTTTGTATAGTTGTGCATTTTGAACTGCTTCCTTATCTTTTTTTTCAAGCCTTCAGATTTTATAAACATGGCCAAAGAATGCAAGTTGTGTCCAACTTTGCGAGCGTAAGATGGACGGTCAAATTGTCCAGTTTCATCACTTAACCCAGCCACGTGTCTTGCAGCTGTAACAGTGTGTTTGTAGTTTTCCGGTTTGATAAGCTCTCTCATTGTCTTCACAGGTGTAACTTCTTCCGCTGCTAGCATCAGCCTAGCAAGCTCTCTCAGCTTTTGTCTTATGTACTGGTGCTGGCTGGTTGCCCTTTCATTCTTTGTGAACAGTCTTTTCCCATACTCTAAAATGCAGCAGTCTTTTTTAACAGCAAGAGTAATCTTGTCTTGATTCATACAATTTAAGAACTTCCAGTATGCATTGTTAAATCCAGTTGGAGCACTGCTTGGACCCTTGTCTTACCTGGTTTGGAGGTCAGTCTCTCAGGGTTCAATTTGCAGACCTGAAAATGTCGCCACATCATTCTTTTGTTGAACAATCCAGAGCAGTACACACAATGCATAAACACGTCCTTCATGGTACAATGGTACAAGTTTGCCTTTCTTACTCTCCAAGACCTCCCTGTTATGGACACAGTTGCCTTTATTTCGGATATAGTCCAATTGCACTTTTCTTTCTTTTGAGTTCTTTGTAAAACTAAGGGCTTTTGCAACATAAATCTCATTGCTGTGCTTACGCTGCAAGTGTCTGGACATCTTTTGAACTATTTGTTTACAATAAAGGCAGTGGTGTTTCTTGTTGTATCTCCTAGAACCATCCTCCTTTTTTGAAGCAGGACTGGCAAAGACAGATGGCATTGAAACACTTGACTCCTTATTAGTACATGTTTGCTCTATTTCCTTGTCATCAAGATCGGCCATGCTATCATTAAGTATTTGCCTGGAGTCATTACTTTTTTCCAAGATTCTGCTCTGACTGGTAGACTTTGAGCTGCTCTGGCTGGTAGACTTTGAGCTGCTCTGGCTGGTAGACTTTGAGCTGCTCTGACTGGTAGACTTTGAGCTGCTCTGACTGGTAGACTTTGAGCTGCTCTGACTCGTAGATTTCATTTTGTTCTTTATATTTTCCTGGGATATCTTTAAGCTGCAGTCACTGTCTGTGCTTTCCTCATAAGGATTGGGTGCGTATTCTTCCCCACTATCAGCACTTGAGTCTAACAACTCATATCCTATAGGACTCATTTGAATCTTGAAAGAAAAAAAAGACGGAAAACTTAAAAAGATATGTCAGACTATGTACAGTACAACTCACAAGTACATTTACAAATAATGTGATACTGGTAAAACTTGTAGCAGGTTGAGTGTAAAATGTAGAATAAAGCATTAAAATGCACACCCATGGCTATCCCTAGCGGCTGAGTTTGGTCAAGCAAAAATCCCTAACTTGCATGTTTGCCTCTAGTTAATAAACTTGATTTTGAGAAGGCATACCCTTAAAGCGAAAAAGAGTAAAAGGTGGCTTACAAGATGGCCTATGCTTGTTCTTGCCCTTAGTGAAGCAAGTCTGAGTGAGGGATCCTGTGTATTGTCATCCCTCCGCAACAAGACAGTTGTACATTTTCACTCACATCCTATTAAAATAAATAACTAGAGAAAAGATGGTTTGGGAAATTCAACATATTGGTATTCAAAGCATTAACGGCATACCAGAGTGTCTTTAGTCTTTACATCAGTTTCGTCCGATTGGACACTTGAACAATAGCTTAGAGACTCCTCATAGTCAGTGTCTTCCACTATGCTCTCACTTGAATCATGGAGAGCATCCGTAAAGTCTGGTACTCTGTCAATCATCTGAAAGAAGAGAATTGTCAAGGTATAGTCAGTATGGTCACATCCTATTAAAACCAATCACAAGGGAAAGGGCAAATTGTTTAACATTATTTTACAGGTATTCAAAATATCAAAGGCATACCAAAATGCACTGATTGCTACAGAGACAGAACTACATACATATCTACATAACTCCATTACCTCTGGGCTAGCATCATCACTGGACGTTGTATGGTTAAGGCACGCCTCAGTCTCTACTCCCACAGCAGGAGCCTGCAAGATAGAAAAACAAGACTCATTAAGATCTGGTCAATATTGTTTGAATGGATATCTACAAAAGTCACAACTGAAAAACATTTCTGAATTAGCATCACTTAAAGCCAGGTGCAAGACCTGGTCTTTTCTAGATGTCTCAATAACACACAGGGGGCTGCAATGGATCACATTCAAAATATTGGTCATAAACACTCAACAGCTCAAGATGCGCAACATTATGGCTCTAACAACTGGAGTTCAGATACTGAAAGGTGTTGGCCAAATGGTTTAAAATCACTGACAATGTCATCTACACGGGAGGGCCCCATAAGGACAAGACTAGTTTCCAAGAAGAGTGTGTCTGAAGTTTAAAGGACCCCATGAGGACAAGACTAGCAACCAAGTGTGTGTGAGGTTATCTCCATCTGAATCCAAAAACCAAATCCATGCCCAGAGCCCCACAAGGGCTCGACTAGAAAGGAAGGTGTGTGTCAGATTAACCCCGCTCCCTCAATCAGAGGTCTACCGATCACTCAAAACGAGTGACCCTGCTTGAAAAGCTCTATCAGAAATGCAATGTGAACACCTAACTTTCTTGATCATGGAAGTCCATAGGATAGGAATAAGCCATTCTGGTCCTGGAGGTCAAAACACTTCTGGTTTTCCTGTTTTACATGGCTGGTGCCGACATTCACCTGATAATCAAGCTCTGAATCCCTATATTCAGAATGATGGATGGAAACCAGAAGTGTTTTGGCCTTCCAGGATGGGAATTGCCTATCCCTCACAGACTGCACAGGTCACCTACAGTCAACACAGTGTGTGACAATGGTGACCGTCTACCTAATCCCTTAACTCTGGGTTTGCGTAATTTCCTTTCCCATCATCAGGGCTCCAGACTAACTTTTTTTACTAGGAGCACAGTAGCCCCTGACTGAAAATTTTAGGAGCGCAAGAGGAAAATTTAGGGGCACACCTTATATTGACCTGCAATGCATTTATTAATGTAACTAGAGAGGGTACAATTCAGTGGCAATTTTAGACCCTTTTTAGGAGTGCTCAAGCACCCCTAAATTTAATCTCAGCACCCCTAAAAATAATGTTTTTAATATACTGTTTAATATCATTTGATGCTGGTACTTCATGAAGAAAGGGACATCCTTAGTTTTTTAATTCATTAAATATTTTGCATAATAATACATAAATGTATTAATTGTTATCCAGTGAAATTAGGGATTTATATTAGCAAAGGGGTTTAAGTTTAGCACTTTTGCAAGGCAGTGTTTTCATGTCACATTCTCATTGGGGGCTGAGCACCCCTAAAGGTCTGATCCTAGAATCGACCCTAGTACAATTTCTGGTGAAATTGTGTGGTGTGCCTGCGTCGGATGCAGATGGGTCCGTTTTTTACTGTCATTTTTCCAACTGACAGCGACGCACCATATAAGCTTGAGTTTAAGTACATTATTTAATGTGACATTACGTACTGTACATGCAAGTTTTAGCTAAATGACTTAAATGTATGATGCACTTTTCGATCAGTCCTCTGACACAACAACACGATACTTGCTGAAAATAACAGCGCAACAGCTCAAACACAGGCAGGGATATAGTAGCAACGCTAGTGCTAAATAAGTATTTAGGCACTAAGGCAGTTACGTTTCTGCCATTCAAATTCAAACAGAAAAGTACACTCCGTCTGTGAGTAGTTTCTTGACTGGCATTCTTCCAATGATACAAGTTCACCCCTGTACTCCAACACGAAAGCACCTGATTCAATGGGCTGGGTGGTGAACACTCCTCTACCTATAAGGTCACAAATAAATGTACATGACTGTTTGCATCATGGGTTCAATCATGCGCCAAACAAATCAAATCACAAATATAGTTACAAGGAACAACGTGGATTCCTCCTGAAAGTTGCGTACAATCTGAAAATTGACATGGTATAGACACATGTATATTTAAAGTTATTTTATTACAAAATATGTGAAGTTGCATCATCAACAGGCCGCATCCTCTTCCTTTTGATCATTGTGTCTGTGGAGTTTTAAATCATTACACAGGTTATCTTTTGATAACTTATCAAACCCCAAATTACCTTTAGATCACTCATGCAAATTTGAAATGATTAAGGCCAGGTACCCCATTTTTGTTTATTAAGCACATCAGAATGAGATGCTTCAGGACTGTCATTTTTCACACAGCATGAAGGGGAACATCCATGTCCAAATACATCTTATCTATTATGCCTATTTTTATCTATCTCTCCAATCAGTCTATCAATCTTCCCAATCAATCCATCTATCTCCCAATCAACCGATCCCCCCACCCCCAATTTACCTATCGATCCCCTCAAACTATCTCCCTATCTACCTACATCACCCCCGATCCCCCTCGCCCTCCATCTCGGTCTACCTATGTTGGCTTAGTTGGTTGGTGCTAAATATCTAACGCTACCCCGCTTATTTTTACTACGCTCAGTGATGCAGTTCAACTCAAAAGCACTACTCAACATTACATGTACACGTCCTTTCGACTAAAATTGCATGAATGATTGCAATAATTAATGTGTTCTCTATCACTTCAGTTAGCATGAAAAGTTAGCTAAATCGCTAGCTTTAACTTAACAGGCAGGTGTATGAATGGTTAAAAAGCCTAGCAAGCCAACTAATAATTCCCACCTTCATTAATGCAATTTCACTTTACTTGATGTGTTGTACTGCTGTGAGTAAAACTGTTTTAGCAAAATTTGAAACAATTTGTTGGCTTTAGAGCTAGCGTTAGCTGTCATGATATAGCTAGCCAGCTAATAATTACTATCCTACCTTCCTGAATGCAATTTCACTCTAAAGCACCACAACATATCATACATACACATCTTAGTAAGATGATCTTACTACTCACCTCCGTTTTAGTTTTGCTGTGAAGTGGTTCCACGGACAAATAAGTAGCGTTAGCTCTCTCAAATGCCATTAGGTCTTCAGAACACGTGTATCGTCAAACGTTGATAAGTTCTCCATCCTGGAGTCTACTGACACGCACGCGCGACAAGCTACAAGATCATATGATTGGTTAAGGGCGGGACTTCTGTGATTCTATTGGCTAAGTGCGCGGTAAGAGCGGGACTCTGTAACACATCTGGAAGTGTGTGTGCTACATTACCGTGAAGATCCTTCAGGGGCGATATAGAGCAAACAAATATCACACATCCGTAACTCATATTTGCTACATTTAGGGACAGTCAAAGAAAAATCGACAGGCATATCAGGGGAGCCTCTTGAGCTAGTTTAAATGATAATCGGTGTGGGTCCCACAAGGTTTTTGGGCCCCATCCTGTTGGTGGGCTCCCTATCTTTGGATCCCTTAAAGTAACAAACACGAGGCCACACACACACACACACACACACACACACACACCCTTAAGGGAAGCCCCTGAGACACACACTCAGATCTACTCTCTTCAGCAGAGGGCATCTCCCTAATAGGTGGAACATGATGCTGGATGTGCAACTTGATCCCCTCATCAGCACATCACTACCACTCCACACAATCACATCAGGCTAAAGACTCCAGACTTTAAATAGCCCTGAGAACCAGTGTATGTCTGTGAGTGTGTGTGTTTTAAAGAAAACTGTTTTCTATATGAAGGGTTATGGGATATATTGTATTTAAGCCATGTCGTTTTAAGACTTAATTCACATACTTATTGGATCTATGCAAATTAAAGGTTAATTAAAGGTTAAAGTTCTGTACCTGTAACATCTTCGGCACCCCCCCTCCTAACAAGGCCCTGACCTTTGACCCTTTGACCTCTCCAGTCTCCAGAGAAGGAGGGTGGTCTGCCTCGCCACGTCGGCAACAAGACAGAGTGCTCCCTATTGGGCCTGGTGCTTGCACTGAAGAGGGACTACCAGCCAATCAGAGAGGAGATCCCGGAGGAGAAGCTCTACAAGGTGTACACTTTCAACTCCTCCAGGAAGTCCATGAGCACCGTGCTGAAGAACGCAGATGGCAGCTTCCGCATGTACAGCAAAGGAGCCTCTGAGATCGTCCTGCGCAAGTACGGGGGATGGATGAAGAGACGATGGATGATGGATGGATGAAGAGAGGATGGATGTGGGGGATTGAGGATGGATGGATGAAAAAAGGATGGATGATGGATGAAGAGTGGGTGAAGGATGAAAAGAGGATGGATAATTGATTGATGAAGAGAGGATGGATGAAGAGAGGGTGATGGACAAAGAGGATGGATGAAGAGAGGATGGATGATGGATGTGGGAATTGAGGATGGATGATGGATGAATACATCAGGATTGTTTTGAGCATGTAGTGGATTGTATGTACCTCCAAATGCTTGATCCTGTTTCTCTTTTCTTCCTATCCTCAAGCTCACTGCCCAACACCTTTATTTTCCTCTCCTCCTTCCTCTCTCCTCCCTTCTCCCCCACCTCCTCCTCTCCTCTTTAGGTGCTCCCGTGTTCTGGATACTCAGGGTGAGGCACGCATCTTCAAGCCTAAGGACCGTGATGAGATGGTGAGCAAGGTGATCGAGCCCATGGCATGCGACGGCCTGCGGACCATCTGCGTTGCGTACAGAGACTTCCCGGCTGAGGGCGGCGAGCCTAACTGGGACGCGGAGAACGACATCCTCAACAATCTCACCTGCATCTGCGTGGTGGGCATCGAGGACCCAGTCAGGCCGGAGGTGAGCTGGGTGTTCTCCTGGGCTGGACCATCTGGGCTTCTACATCTCTGAACATGGGGCCCTTAGCACCACTAGCACTGATCATTGTAATCACTTTGTTAGAAAATTGTGGCAGAGTTGTGTTAAGAAAGTAGAAAATAAGAAGAAGAAATGGTCTGCTCCACCAGTGGTGTGACACCTTTTGGTTCTGAGATACATATACTAGTCTCAGTCAGTTGAGAGGAGGAACACCAGACAAGAATAATGACCAGATCAACATTGCTACCGAAAACAGTTATTACATTAACACATCCTATATATACAGCTTGATGGCTACAGAATACAGTTATTACATCAACATGTCCTCTTTATACAGCTTGTTGGTGACAGAATACCGTTTTACATCAACACATCCTCTATTTTTAGAGATAAATATAAAACATTTTTTGAATGCATAAATGTCATAAGATCAGGCGAGGAGACACTTAATTCAATAAGAATGGCTGTAGACTTTGATGAAAAATAACATTTCATGAAGATTGAATAGACTTTTTGTAATGTAGCTTCTATAGCTTTAGTCATCTTCTGATGGCGTCTAATCTAAGATCCACTGTGGTCTAATGAACGATCCTTGCATGGGTATGGGCAGGTTCATTTCCCATTGAAAAGGATATTATTTTAATGCATGTTTACCTGATATCTATACAGTTGTTCTGTAAATTTCTATTATTACTCTCTATATTACTAAATATATGTAAAAAATAAAATTAAAATAAATCTTAAAGTTTACTTTTCCAAACATGAAATCAGATGTTAGTGTTCAAATGTTAGTGTTTTCCAAAAGCTAAGATGACAATAACAGTATTTTGTATCCTTGCACACATAAAACATCAGAGAAAAAATGCATACTCTTTTTTATTACATTACCCATCAAAATAATAATCTGTTTAGGGGAATCCCACCTGAAAATGTAATACATTCCTAATAATGTAATACTTAATAAGAAATTACATTACCTGTGAAAATGTTACTACAGTATCGTTCAGAAATGTTCGATCAAGTGAACTACATTTTCTGGAAATAATTTCATTCTTGGTGCCACAAACCTTATATACAGCTGTCACTCAAACTAACCTACGTTGCAGTTAGTGGGTTGTTGGCTCCTCAGAGATGCACCCAAAGCAAGTTGTTTGAGACCTCAGCACCTAGCTTTTTCCGTCAATGTCTTGTAATCCTTAAGAAATCACATTGGGATGAACAACTCTTATGTCAGCCGTCATGGCACATTGGAGAGTCCATAACATGAAATGCCATTAATAGTGTGATTCAAATTGCATGAATTGAATTTGCCCAATACTGAGGACAGCCCTTGTTAGTCAGTGTCATATGATATCACATCTGCTTTATAAGCCAGTCAGAGTTTCAATTGAGCTCTCTCTTGTCTAGACATATGTGCAACAGGCAAGAAAATTAACTGTTATATGTTGAATATACAATAAACAAATCAAATTTCATGAAAAATACAGTTTCATTGGAGGTACAGCAAATTAAACCAAGGTTCAGTTAAAATGTCACCTAACCCCAACCCTAACCTTTGCTATATGATGGATGTTGGCAAAATGGCTGCATTTCCAATCAAGCTTTCAAATAGCCCCGTCACTGTGGTGTGCAACACCATGGATACGGCTAGCTCTGCCTTGATAGCCCACAACAACTGCTAGCATCCGATAGCTACAGGGAGTGTTGGGGGGGTCACAACAGCTCATCTCAAGAGCAGCTTAGTAGACTCTCCTGTGACATGTGTCCGTCCACAGAACAAAACTAACTAAAACACACGGATACAGTGGGCGCACACAAAGGCACAAAAACACCCACTCCCATAAACTTAGTTCAACTCTATACTAGCTATATTTATTTTATTTTCCATTCTTTCGGTTGCCAAATCAGTTAATTTAGCCATGATGAGACACTAATTAATCATCCAGTCCCCAGCTCCATCACCTGTTCCTGTCCATGACACACTGACAAATCACTAGAGATTTGAATGTCAGGCAGTAGATAACAGTGGCTGGAAACAGCCCCCTGGCCAGGGGACGTCTCCACCAGTTAGCTCCCAGTAGGATGGAAAGGGCAGCTGAAAGACAGATAGCTGTCGTCTTTATGTATGGTAGCAGCCATCAAATTATCAGGCGCTTAAGATATAAATCTTTCATCCCTGATTCTTTTTGTCAATAATTAGAGGACAATCTGACTGTATGTAATCTTTTGAAAGAAATTGAAAAATAGACCTATTGTAGTTAGATTACTTCGATGCAGTGTGTGTGGTGGAGAGTGTGTGAGGTGGAGAGTGTGTGTGGTGGAGAGTGTGTGAGGTGGAGAGTGTGTGTGGTGGAGAGTGTGTGAGGTGGAGAGTGTGTGTGGTGGAGAGTGTGTGTGGTGGAGAGTGTGTGTGTTGGAGAGTGTGTGTGGTGGAGAGTGTGTGAGGTGGAGAGTGTGTGAGGTGGAGAGTGTGTGAGGTGGAGAGTGTGTGTGGTGGAGAGTGTGTGTGTTGGAGAGTGTGTGTGGTGGAGAGTGTGTGTGGTGGAGAGTGTGTGAGGTGGAGAGTGTGTGAGGTGGAGAGTGTGTGAGGTGGAGAGTGTGTGTGGTGGAGAGTGTGTGTGTTGGAGAGTGTGTGTGGTGGAGAGTGTGTGTGGTGGAGAGTGTGTGTGGTGGAGAGTGTGTGTGGTGGAGAGTGTGTGTGTTGGAGAGTGTGTGTGGTGGAGAGTGTGTGTGGTGGAGAGTGTGTGTGTTGGGGAGTGTGTGTGGCGATTTTGAGAGACTTGTCAGGAAAGATGATGTGGCCTTTGTCAATCTGTGTGGTGTCGATCTGTGTGTGATGTTGGATGGTAAGAGAGAGGCTTCCATTGTGCACGTGTGTCTATGTGTATGTGTGTGTGTGTGCATGGATTGACAGGCATACTTGTATAGGGGCGTCTTAATGATCTATAAATAAGTGATTTGATTGGTCTAATGAGCAGTGATTCATCACATAGCTGAGGGAGGATAATTACTGAGGATTGCACAGGACAAGCACGCACACACACACACACACAATCACAGGACACACAGACATACACACTCGCTCAGCGGGTTGAGAGGTTGCGCCCGAGTGAGCAGAGGCTGTCAGGACCTACCACTGACACACTGGCAGAGAGACAAGAATAACACTATCTCGGCTGAGATCGTCAGTGGCATAGAAGACACAGAGAGAGGGGTGGGGATTCATATATAGAACATGTTCTACAATATGTTATCCAACCTTTCTGGAAGGAATGCGTGGAAACCAAATGTGTACTTGTTGAAGTGCCATTATTAGATGTAATATTTCACCCTTCCTGTCATAACACATTTCCTGTCTGTCGTCCAATCAGGTACCAGCAGCCATCACCAAATGCCAGAGGGCCGGGATCACCGTCCGCATGGTTACCGGGGACAACATCAACACTGCTCGCGCCATTGCAACCAAGTGTGGCATCTTGCTTCCTGGAGAGGACTTCCTGTGTTTGGAGGGCAAAGAGTTCAACCAACAGATCCGCAACGACCAGGGAGAGGTGACGCTGACTCAAATAGGTTTATTTTGGAAAGCAAAAGGCTTTAGACAATTTCCTTTT
Organism: Hypomesus nipponensis; assembly: GCF_054491055.1. Classification (NCBI taxonomy): domain Eukaryota; kingdom Metazoa; phylum Chordata; class Actinopteri; order Osmeriformes; family Osmeridae; genus Hypomesus; species Hypomesus nipponensis. The sequence continues at coordinate 27,050,737 of NC_140369.1, forward strand.
TTTTGAGGGAGAGATTCTGCATGGAGAATTCAATAGAAAGTATTATTGTTGAGATTCAGTTCAAGAGAACAGTTTGATGGTAGGATATATTGTAAGACCACATTAAGCAACATACAATGTGGGGGGGTTTGCTGCTCAGTGAGGTAATAAGTGGAAAGGATCACCTTAAAAATGTGAGTTTCAGCTGGGAAGGTTACCTATAACAGTATGACACCATGTCCGCTTGGACTGTAGGTGGAGCAAGAGCGCCTGGACAAGGTGTGGCCCAAACTGCGTGTGCTGGCTCGCTCCTCCCCCACTGACAAACACACTCTGGTCAAAGGTAGGTGACTTGTTCAACACCATAGGTTGGACGCTGTAGAGGTGTCAATAGAACAAGAATACAAGTGTATTCATCTTACAGTCTGTCTGGGGTTGGGTATTATTTGAAATGTTTCAATGTTGATACCTTTAATTCAATACAATTCTTTTTTCGATACGTTATATTTAGTATAGGATTATCGGTCAATTACTTATCTATAAGCAATGAAACAGTGAGCACCACAGTTTGTTGGACAGAACACATATCTTTAATGTGAAGGCAATTTCATAAATATCAAATTATCATATACACAGAAAAAAAAAATCCTAATGTGTTGCAAACCTTCCTAAAAGATGGAGATTTGACTGTTGAAAGGACGCAACCCCTTGAATATAAGTGGGTTACTGCTAGGTAGCGTTTGTGTCTCCTTCCCTTACTCAGCTTAGCATTAACCAGCATTGCCAGATGCACAATAATTATCTAATTGTATCTAGTTATCTAATTAAGCCCTCTGTATGTTCAATAATGTCACAGTCCCATAATGTATGATAAATCAATCATTTTGTGACAATAACACATATAGCACACACATACATACCAGGCTTTATTACATCAACACAAACCCGCTCCAGCACTCTTCAAAGAGTAGTTTGTTTGATCTCTGTTGGGGGTAGCATTGATGGGTGGAGCATATGAAGGTGTGAGTCATAAATATGGAAATCTGTGGTTTTTCCTCAGCAGCCAACACCAACAGAAAGCAGCGTTGTTCTAGAAAGAAACAACATCAATAAAAACCTCCAAGTGGTTTTGTATCTGTGGTTTGTCCTGACTCCTAGTTCTGCCTTCTAAGTGCAAATAAGATAAAGTTATTAATATGGTCCAGCAAGCTTAACCTAAAGCAAAAAATGGTTCAACCTAGTTATTGTGATGAGGGAAAAATCAATAAGAAAGGCCTTTTTATCGAGTATGAACAGGATTAAGGGAAGTTTACTACATGTCCAAATGTTGCTGCTTTATTCTTCGCGTAACCTCTTTGGAGTTCTTTCCTCAAACACAGTCTTCTCCCTGTCTCACAGGGATCATTGACAGCACTGTCTTGGAAACACGACAGGTGGTCGCTGTGACAGGGGATGGAACCAACGATGGCCCCGCCCTCAAGAAAGCAGATGTCGGATTTGCAATGGTAAATCCACCTGCAGTTAGTCCTTTCACAATGTACACACAAGTAATTTCACCAAATACACACCGGTCAGTCCTTTCATTACATTACATTTAATCATTTAGCAGACGCTCTTTTCCAGAGCGTCAGGATTTGATGGTCTCACTATATACACATTTACATTGAGTCATTTAGCAGACGCTCTTATCCAAAGGGACTTACGGTAAATACGGGGAAATTCCCCCGAGGCAAGTAGGGTGAAGTGCCTTGCCCAAGGACACAACGTAATTTTGCACGACTAGGAATCAAACCAGCAGCCTTCTGATTAATAGCCGATTCCCTAACCGCTCAGCCATCTGACCCCCGACGATATACACAACAGTCTTTTAACCAAATACACACCAGTCAGTCGTTTCACCATATACATAATACATCATCTGGAGAGGGCGGGTTGCGCATGCTGGGAGACCGGCGAGCCGCAAGTTGCAGTAGTCCAACTTGGAGAGGACAAGTGCTTGGACTAGCAGCTGGGTGGAATGCTCAGACAGGTATCTCCTGATCTTTCGGATGTTGTAGAGACCGGGAGACTGTGGGCTGTGAAAGAGAGCTCATCATCATCCATGGTCATCCAAGGTTCCTTGCAGAAAATGAAGGGGTCACCGTTGCAGATCCCAGGGTGATTGAGAGATTGTGGGAGATGGAGGGTTTGGCTGGGATGATGAGGAGTTCTGTTTTGGCGAGGTTCAGCTGGAGGTGGTGCTTGGTCATCCAAGGGGGGAACGACTGGTACAGCTGTGTGTCGTCAGCATAGCAGTGGTAGGAGAAGCTGTGGGAGGTGATGATTGGTCCAAGTGAGGTGGTGTACAGGGAGAAGAGGAAGGGTCCAAGGACGGAGCCCTGTGGGACACCAGTGGAGAGCGGGCGGGGGCCCGACACTTTGCCTCCCCAGGAGACCTGGTAGGATCTTCCCGACAAGTAGGATGAGATCCACTAGAGTGCAGCGCCAGTGATGCCCATCTCAGAAAGTCTGGCGAACAGGATTTGATGGTTAACTGTATCAAATGTTGCAGAAAGGTCCAGCAGAAGGATGACAGATGACCTTGAAGCCACTCTGGTAGACTGGAGGGCAGTGGTGACTGACAGGAGGGCGGTTTCTGTGGAGTGGCCAGTCTTGAAGCCCGATTGGTTGGGGTCGAGCAGGTTGTTCTGAGAGAGAAAGTTTGACAGTTGGTTAGATACAGAGCATTCAATTGTTTTGGAAAATAAGGGTAGCAGTGATACTGGTCTGTAGTTCTGAAGGACGGCTGGGTAAAGGGAGGGTTTTTTGAGTAGAGGGCTCATTCTGGCCTGTTTAAAGGCAAAGGGGAAAGTGCTGGAAGTAAGAGAAGAGTTAAGGACATGGAGAAGAAAGGTTACACACAAGTCCTTTCAACATATACACACTAGTCCCATCACTATATACACACCAGTTCTGACACCATATAAATTCCCTTAACATTATAACTAGATGGGGAAAGATCGACAAAGTTCCAATAATAACATGAAGAAACTGTTTTGTGCTGAGCACATTTACTCTCTTACTCTCTTAACTTAATTCGGACCAAATTTAGGGTTTAGACTTTGGAACAGAGAATGGCTGTGAAGATGTAGGGCCCTATCTTGCACCCAACGCAATTGACTTTGTACACCAATGCATGTAGCATTCCTATTTTGCACCCAACGCACAGCGGACTTTTCCCTCCACAGACGCACGTTGTTAAATTAGGGAATTAACTTGCACTCTCGGGGGAGGTTCAACAAAAAAAAGGAGGCGTGTTACAGCGCAAATGTTCCCTGGTGCTATTTTGCAGTTTCAGAAAACAACTAGAGAGGGTACAATTTCTGGGGAAATTGTAGGGTGTGCTTGCTTGCTTAAGATGCAGGTGGGTTCGTTTTCCCTTCTAGTGATATTTGCAAGCATTTAGCCTACTCATATTGCATAATTCATTAAGAACACCCTTTGAAACAAGCCACTGTAACAACGTTGTCACTGGCAGTATTTCAGATGGAATTGCGATTCAAATAGTACCGTCTGCTAACTGAAAATAAGCCCCCCAAAACGTAAATAAGTTCGATATTAACTTAGGGAGACATGGCTAATTCAAAAGCAGTTTGCGAGAGGCAAGCGACTTTGAGCATGGGGGGCAAAAATAATAAATAAAGAAATATATATATGTGAGATAACAAGGCAAGCACACCCCAATTACGCCACAGGCCAGGAAAAACATAGTCTGAAGTCAGTGGCGCATTATTCAGATGCTATTTTAAGGGCACATGCTTGGCCCGTGCACACTGCTGGCGAGAGAAATCTCTATGTATGTGAACTTGATTTGTAACAATTGTGGCCATTTCTTCCCATTGGCACTCATCACAATGTATGTTTTGGCAATGTTTCCTGCAATGTTTTTTGTTGCTATCTCGATGTTTATGATCATTGACCTATGCACTTATTTTAAAGCTCTCTCTTGGAAGTCGCTTTGGATAAAAACATCTGCTAAATGATTAAATGTAAATGTAATTTACACCTACGCCTGTTTAACCGAAGCTAATTTGGGTGGTTTTTTTCTCCCATCCCCATACAATGTCATTTCTCTATCTTTTATGGCCCTGACGAGAAAACGATGATTTACCAATTATATTCTCATTTTCTTTTTCTCATCAGTTGAATATGTTCAACAATGATAGAAAATAAACTTAAATAGCATATAGCTACATTTAGCCTAATGCATTAAACAATGATGAACAATGCTTTGATAGGCTACACACTATAGTCGTTAAATGTATGGATGTTAGTTTGTGATTTCAAATGTTTAGGCATCAGGCATAGGCCTATATCTCAATCAAAATTATCATAGCAATATAATTGTTAACATTAGCCTACAATTGCAAAACAAACGATCCACCCTCCGTTTCCCCGACACAAAAAACCATGTAGGCCTACTGGATATTTACATTTTACATTTAGTCATATTGATTAATAGTAGGCCTAGGCTATTTATTTTAAACTATGTCAAAAAAGTAGATTAAGATGAGTTTAGAGGGTGCTTTTTAATCAACGAAGTAAAGGTATAAAAAGGTCCTCCTACGTAGCCTATCTAGGGGTGAAAGTAAGTTTTATTTATTGGTCGTACTATGATACAGGTTTGTGCGCGCGCCGAAAATTTCACTTAGCCTATTATTTATTTCTTCGTTTATTTTCTGTATTAGCAATGTCTTTAAGAAGTGTTTAGGGTGAGGGTTAAATTGTTTTCAATACAAGTGCACGTTGAGGGTCAGGCAGTCCGGTATAGCACATGCAAGAGCCCAATCGGCAGAGACAAGTGCCATCATATGGCAGCTTTTTTGATTTGGGTATTAAAAAAATTGTCCCGCTGCCCGCTCCTGACAGATGAATGTCACTTGTTTTTTTTAACTCCTATCTATTTAAACAACACGAAACACAGCACTGCGGCATGTTAAAACTAAGTCTCTGTCTAACGGACTAACATAAAAATATTTTTGCTAGCCTACCTGCTGCAAAATTACACCAAGACAAGTAGAGCTATTTTATCCAGTGTAATTTATCACTTACCACTATCTTGTTTTTTATTATCCTCCTCTTACTTTCTCTTCTTCCTTTTTTGGCTTCCTGAAGCATAATTCCACTTCATTGTACACGACTTAAAGGGAACGTTCTTTCTGGAAGAAGTCACGTGGCCATGTGCATTGCATTTGCCGTGGTGGATTGTATGATCCATGTTTTACCTCTTGGGCTGTTTAAGAATTGGGTGCACGCGCAAATAGCTTGACTGCTTAAATCTGACTTGAATTAGTAGGATTGAGTGAGCTGAGAATTGGCCTTTATGGAACCGCTTTAGCTCCGATTGACTAATTAAACTTATTCAAGTCTGGTTTAGGACTTTAGGTCTAGCTTTTTTGAGCGGCCTTTATGGAACAGGCCCCTGGTGTGCGCCTGGAAAATCAACATTATAATAGCAATCCGCCATGGAACAGGAGCGCCTGCTATTAAAGGGAATGTGAGATGATGCTCTGATTGGTTTATTGCACGTTACGCCCAAACCACACCTATGAGTTATGTAGCTACTTCAGACCTACCCATTTTAGATTTGCATTGGACGCAAGAGTCATTTATTCTGCCGGGATAATAGCAACAGTGCAATACTTGCATTGCAGATTGTTAAAATAGGGCCCAGAGTTTTAGTAATTGATGCACCCACTTTTAATGCATGTAAATGTGTGTAACCAGTTTTTTGCAGTTTTACTCCCTCTTAACAGTGTTTCTTCATCCTAATGCTTATCTTAAATGTATTTTAATCCTTTTCCTTTCTGCGTGTGAGCACACTTGCTCTGGCGGGGAGACCCACGACAAAGGGCGTTAGGATGCCGCAGCAAGAGGTGGCAAGCTGTGAAAAAATGTGCCCAAAGGAGAACACATGAGTGAAAGTTAATGGTATAGGAGGAGCTCAGCAAGACACATACCATTAAGCCAGGATGCAGGATCCGGGAAGGAAAGAAAAGAGAAATAGAGACCGTAAAAAAAAGTTAGAAAGAGGTTAAAGTTGGGAAAGTGGTTGTAATATTAACAACAGTGATTCAAGCAGTCATTCTAAGATTAATGGCTGTCTTTCAAAAAGAGACCTAAAAAAATCAATTAATAATACTTATATTACTGTTTGCTTTTCCATACTGCACATAGTATAATGAGAAAACAAGACAAGGTGATTAAGTTGTTGAGAGAGGGTCAAAAAAGGGAAGATGGGATCATTGAAAAGAGAATATGTTGATGATACAGACTGGAGTATTAGTAGGCCCCCAAAAACATTAATCAGTGGAAAAAAACGGTTTTATTGGCTTTCCTTCCTTCTCAAAGTTAAATGAGAGCAGAAAAGGGCCAATGTTACTGGTATGAAACAGGATATCTGGATTTAATGAAATGCTAATGGATTGCTAAAAGGCACACCTGACTTGGAGCCAAACTTGGTCTTGATATTTTTGATAACTGACCCAAAATATCTCTAATGATGCATCCTCTTTAGTGGTTGAGACATCCCACCAAAATGTTATTGATTTATTTTAATATTCCCAGCAAATGAGGTTAGTTTTTCTGACACAAAATGGCTGTTCTACATTGCTAATGGGGTTATTTAATGGTGGAGGTTGAGATAAAACAACAGGATACAGATTTAACCTGAATATTGTTTAGACTTTTGGAAATGCTCATTTGACATTTTTGACATAATCTATTTCTGAAATCAGTCAACTCTTCGGAGACACAATGGTCGTCACCTGAACAACCTTCGCACACTTGGAGTCCGTTCTTCATACGTTGCTTATTACATCCGAGATCGAATGACACATCCAAGATGACATCATTGTTCTAATCATGATCTGGGTTGAACTAGGTTCTTCAAACACCCCTGTTGTTTATGATTAGTATTGTTGGATTGAGGTGTCTGGGATAATTGTGCATTCTTGCATTGTTTTAAAAGGGGATATGTATCAATAGTGGAAACCTTGATCAGCAACGCTGCTATTGGCTGCTCACTATGGCCAAAAAGAGCACCCAGTTTTTTCTGCAACAGAGAAACACAGATCAAAGGCTATTGTTCAAAGGTTACTCCTAATTTGAAGATTTATCATAATGCCAGGGTACACCTCAAAGTCTGTAAAAGCCAGGAGAGAAGGATGGCAAAAATTAGCAGACAAATATGTGTGCAGTGACAATTTTTAAATGCGCTTTATACATTTTTGACTGACTATTTTATTTGAATAATTTAATAATTACTTTGTTTATCATCTTTAATGTAATTTAATTGTGCTTCCAACAAATTAATGATGTAAATGACACCCTTACGAGAAAACTGATATCTCTCAAAAAGCATAGTAGCCTATTGTGCTGCGCCAAAGGATCCTGTCTATCACGCAATACGCGATTTAATTCAAAAAGCTCTGCAAATAATCCCGGCACCATCCGCAACAGGTTGCTGTCGTAAAAACGGACAAAACATGGTTGTGACAGACTTCCTGTATTACGTCTGCTTATAAAGCCACAATCAAATCTTGTTTACTGAAAATAAGCCTGCTCCTGAGCAGGTTTAAGTTCATGAACCTGTTGCTATGACAGCAAGTCCAGGATGAGCGTCAAAGAACCTAACAATCAAAGATCATGACAAAACGTCAATAATCAAATTCAGCGAACTGAGTTAGCGACGTATGAAGAACAGACCCCTGGGGCCAAATGTACGAAGGCGCGTATGCATGACAAGGGGCTCAGAAACATGTGTAAAGGTGTTTCTGATTTATGAATACACATGTGGCGTGAAAATCAGTGTACCTTTGGCCACTTTAGAACTCATGCATACACTATGTTTTGAGATGTGATACGGCGATGTGAGTTACCGAAAGACAGAGAAAGTGCATGTAATACAAATGACAGTTTTACTAGATCTACAATGGGAGTAAATTGTATAGGCTATCTACAAATTATGCCAATTATCTTGCTTTAGCCTATTTAGCCAGAAAGAAAACGTGTGAATTTGGGCTACAAACGAGTTATGCTAAAAGTTATATATATATATATATAAATATTTGTCAAATACTATCGGCCATTGCCAATGGGAGATAAAAGCGAGCGGGAGTTCAGGGATCTTGTCAACTTCTTGGCCCACAATGAAGACTGGTTGATAAATCGTTATAAATATCTGAGCCATTCTTTTGTAGCTCTGTACTGAGTGAGCTGGGTCCTGTGTTGGAATGCCCTAAAACAGTCAAGCAAAAGTCAAGCACATCGATTGTAAAAGTTGTCTGTAACTGGGACTTTTCAGTGGGAGCTAGCAGACATGTCAGGGATAAGCCAGTCCAGCCTCAGTCGTGTGATGCCTGAGGTGTGGGATGACACAATCCACCTGTCCCTTAGGTACATTAGATTCTCTTACCTCAGGCCAACATTAATACATGATTTGCAGCTACAAACGATTTCCCAAAAAGGCCACAATGGGTTGATTCATATTTTTTTTGTAAATCAAAAAAGGTTTTATTCTTTCAATGTTCAAATGACTAGTAGCCTAAGGCCACCAAACAAGAGGCTCCTCCTATTTTGCTAATTTAGATCTCCATTTCACATTCAATAAAGTTTATATTTTTCAGTCTTTTTTTGTTGCCTTAGCTCTTCCTCATACAACCATGTAAGGTAAAACATTAGAGTTGATGGGGTGTGGACGGTGAGATCGTCTCGTGTGCACAATCACAAGTTAAGTGGAATCTATGAAGACAGACGTGTGACATCGGTCGCGTACACAATGTTTATAATTCAGTTATAAACAATGCAGTTTTCTCCATATGCATACTTTAACGGATTCATTTAGTTTGATACATTTGACCCCTGGTCTGCTGTCTCCCCTTACAGGGTATAGCTGGTACCGACGTAGCCAAGGAGGCTTCAGACATTATCTTGACGGATGACAACTTCACCAGCATCGTGAAGGCCGTGATGTGGGGGAGGAATGTGTACGACAGCATCTCCAAGTTCTTGCAGTTCCAGCTCACTGTCAATGTGGTGGCTGTTATAGTGGCCTTTACAGGGGCCTGCATCACACAGGTAAGAGCCTCACCAGCTAACCCTAACCATCACCCTAACCCTCACTACCTCTGATCACCAATCAACAGCCAACTCACTGGTCAGTCTGCTACTGTACCTACTCATTCCTTCTTAGTGAAATTGGTATGTTGACTTAATCAACAGCCAACTCACTGGTCGATCCATCTTATGACTTCTCTCCCCCACCCCACCCCTCCTTCTCTATCGCTCCCCCACCGCCCTCCTTGTCTTCCCCCCTGCAGGACTCCCCCCTCAAAGCGGTACAGATGCTGTGGGTGAACCTGATCATGGACACGCTGGCTTCCCTAGCCCTGGCCACCGAGCCCCCCACAGAGTCGCTTCTCCTGAGGAGGCCCTACGGCCGCAACAAGCCTCTCATATCCCGCACTATGATGAAGAACATCTTGGGCCACGCCATCTACCAGCTCACCATCATCTTCACTCTGCTCTTCGCTGGTGAGTGGAGACCATGGTTCAGATGGGCCATAGACATGTGGTTGATAGAACAGCTATCCCAGTTACAGCAGGCTACTGGACATTGAGAATCTGTATAGAGGACTGAGTATAAAACATGTTTCCTGTAGATGTTATCCATTTTATAGATACGTTTTGTAGATTGAAGCCGTGGAAACCAATCCATATCAAAGCTTTTGACATCCAAATAATCAATGTCCCTTCCCTATGTCAGACTTTCCAGTAGATCATTTAGTTGTGTTGACTTCAACCCAAGTTAAAGACGCCTGTTGGTTCTTCAACCCCATCAGGAGAGAAGATTTTTGATATTGACAGTGGTCGTAACACGCCCCTCCACGCGCCGCCCTCGGAGCACTACACCATCGTGTTCAACGTGTTCGTCATGATGCAGCTCTTCAACGAAATCAACGCCAGGAAGATCCACGGGGAGAGGAACGTCTTTGAGGGAATCTATCGAAACCCGATCTTCTGCAGCGTGGTCCTGGGAACCTTCGTTCTGCAGGTGAACCAGTCAACTCACACACACACACACACAACAGTGTCTCCAAACGGCAGACCTGTGGTTATTGGAGGATTCTAGCCATATTGCAACCAGCTAGCTTAGTGCAGCATGTCTCCCAGCGTTTCATGCAGTGTCCCACACACCTCTACGGTCTCAGAGTTCCTCTGTGAAGTGGGAGGGGAAGACAGAACAGTGGGCTGCCTGGGTTAGGCTCACCCTAACCCTGGGTGAGCGCAGTGAGAACATTATATTTAACACAATTCAAGCTGTTTACTTAATAGATATACTTAAATAGAATAGGATTAGTCCAACAAATCATTCAATTTGCATGTGTACCCAACCAAAAGCCTAGTAACAACATAAATACATAAAAATAAATACTACTACGTGTATTGTTACACCCCTAGAACACATAGGAAAGATAACAAAAAACATGCATGTGGGTGCACACACACTTGCAAACACACACACGCCACACTCAAACACTCTTCTTTTGTCCTTCACTGTTTTGGCCAAGTTCTGACTTTGATGTTGGGGATAAACATGTGTTTCAGATCATCATTGTCCAGTTTGGTGGGAAGCCCTTCTCCTGCACGTCCTTGACAATTGACCAGTGGCTCTGGTGTGTGTTTATTGGTGTGGGAGAGCTGCTCTGGGGACAGGTAGGACACGTATACACACACGCACAGACACATACACACACAAGTTCATACAAACATACACACACACACACTTTATGGGGTTTAATCAGTGTCAGAGTAACTGCACACAGAGCATTCACCACATACCTGATACGGGGGAAGCTACGCAATTTGTAGCAAGCGTGGAATGAATACGGCACCTTACAATTTGATAGATAATTAGGTTTGCGTATAAACAGGCGAAATTTGTGCATATTTCATTTGATAAGGCATGCACACAGGCAGGTGTTATACAGTGCCAGTCAAAAGTTTGGACACATTTTCCCTTGAAGACTATTGAAGAAAATAGTCAACTTCTTGTCTGTGTGTCCATCTGGATGTCTGTCCTGTCTTTGTTTACGTTCTTGTATATGTTTGTGTCCGTTTGTGCGTTGGTGTGTCCTTATGTGTTCCTGCGCCCGTTTCCTTTCCTCCCCAGCTTATCTCGGCCATCCCCACCCACCACCTGAAGTTCCTAAAGGAGGCGGGTCACGGCACTACCAAGGAGGAGATCAAAGAGGAGGAGATGACGGAGGGAGCCGACGAGATCGACCACGCTGAGATGGAGCTCCGCCGGGGCCAGATCCTCTGGTTCCGAGGACTCAACCGCATCCAGACTCAGGTATGGTCCTGAACCTTGGCCGGGCGTGTGTATGGGGGATTGTGATAATCGTGTGGAGGTGCTGGGGTGTCCTCTCCAGGCTCGTTTGGTCCTGTTGGTAGATATCGGATCTGCACAGTGGCTGAGACACAGTCCAAGGCTTGGAGAGATTAAAATATTATCTTCCTCCCCTCTGTTCTCCCTCTAGTTCTTGTCAACAGAAGAGTCCGCTGGACGAGTTGCTCTCTCCCCTCCTGCTCATCCACCCACTCTCTCTCTCCCTCAAAGCTAACTGTCATTGCTAACTGACTGTGCACGTGTGTGAATATAGTGCACGTGATGAATGTTTCCAGGTATGAAGACTGTCAGCTAAAAGGACTGACGTGCCAGGATCACCATGTGCCACCTGGAAGGACATGAGGCTGTTGTTGCCTAGGATTCAACAGCCTGAAGACTAGCTTGTTAGCTAGTTAACAGAGCTTGCAGCGGTGACAAAATAACACATTGACATGACATTGACATGACAACAATACCTGTTAAACCATCATTTGTTCTTGCTTTTACCCAACTGAAACATGACCACATGGTCTGGGTTTCTAAATCCATACAAGGTAAATAACACATTATTCAAGTTGATTCGCAATAGATGTAGCTTTGGTGTGGACATTAGATTTGTATTTAAAAAACGATTTAACTACTAGCAGTTTACTTGAATCAACCTCATAATCAAGCTTACTGAATTGTTTGTGTTCTTCACTTTTAAAACTTGTCCTATTGTCCCTCCTCTTCTATTGAACTCTGTTTGAGATGTTCACAGTTCATCTAATTATGTTTAAGAAAACATTCACAGACTGTGGGATTGAGGTTCTGACAACAGAGGTGGAGGTGAGAACATTTGTCCTTTTTGGCGGCTTGTTATCAGGTATTAGTGACAAAAGAAGTCGACGGAGTGGAAAACTGTCACTAATTGCGTCCTTTCTTTTTTACCTGCAGCACTTATTGTAGCTAAATATAAAGTGCATTACAAATACAATTATTATTATTAAATGGCCGTAAATGCTGTGGGTTTGGAGAACCGGACCATGGCAAAAAATTACGAAGAAATGGTCAGATGTAAAACTTGTAATTGAGAAATGAGTGGTGGCGCATCGTAACAGCATGGCAGCTATAGGGTTAGCATGACATGCATTTCCTGAGTGATTTTGTCGTTGATCAAATGATCAAACTTGTATTTTAATGTTTTTTGAATAGGTAATGTCATAGACGTATGACAGTAACTATAGTGGAAACTTTATTTTGTTATGTTTTGTGAGTTTTGGCACTTTTTAGTGCCAAAACTCACTCGCACACTAATGTGCGGTCCGCACATTATCATGTCTGCTCAAAGGTTTCTGTGACACATTCTTACGTCAAGTACATTTTTATACATGACACCGTGTGCGTGAAAACCAGCTTATGCAAGCTTTTCGTGCGTACGCAACGATCCCAAAAGGAGTCACAACACAATGAAGTTGCGACTATAACTATGGATGTTGATCTAAATATATAAAGCACTTTCAAACTTAATAATCGAAGTTTCTGTACAGGGATGCTTCACCTCATGTCTTCAACTGAGGATGTTTGCTGAACTGGATGCGTTTTTCTCCTCTAATAACAAATGTGTCCATTTTGATCCGTAACTTTTATATGACTAAAAAACACTACAGTACAAACTTATATGCGTTTCTTACATTTTAATTAATTCAAAAACTAAAAGGAAAACTGAAAGTTTGGTATTTAAATGTGGGCGCATTGCTGGCTGCTCTTCCATGCATGACGGCCGTAGGTAGAGAACCAATTGTATACAGTGTATTTTCTTACCTACTCACAGTGTGATAAAGGAAATATCCACACGCCGTAACCTACATTCACTACTGAAGGAAAATATTGATTATCTTGTTATCTTGGTCCTGAAACTGCAGCTTTCCGGCTCTGCAGGTACATGCTACTCGTAATCAACGCCTTTCTCCGACAACTATACTGTACATTGCGAGCATTTAAACGCACAATTGAATGGGCCTCCTTCTTTCTTTCTTTCTATCATGGATCAGCCACCAAAGTCAAAACAGCGATGACTGTTTGAAATGATCCTGATGCCAATATTTGTAATGTAGCGAGGAGTTTAACAACTGCTGGAATGGAATTTGAACGCTAAGATTCAATGTAATCTTTGATTTCTTCCAGTAAGTGTTATATTGCATGGCATAATCTGTAACGTGGAATGATTTTGTGTTAACTCAACTCAAAAAGTGTGATCCTTGTCTTCGTCTTGCTCGGGTTACGGCTGCCAATTCACCAGGAGGCATATGCGCATTCAGGTTTACGCCTTTTGTACATACCGCGGAATACACAATTAGGCGCACTTTACGCATCCCCTCCCATCTCTTTATAGGAAACTTCCCCTTGACCCTCCCGTGAATGCATATGCATGACACGGAAAAGCACAATTTACAATTTTCAGTTCCTGCATCAGGCAGTCTGGGCTTTTACCTCAGTGTGGCATGTTTGTACATACCTCGCCATGCTTTCTTGCAAATTGCGAAACAAATATGCCTGAAGTGGGCGCTAAAGCGTTAGTACATGACATGAGGCCCAGAATGTCACACATGGTCATTCTTACACGCACACACAAACACGTGAGCTGAGATCCACTCACTCTCTAGATTTCACACCAGCATTCACTGGTTGACATGATAATACAAACCTGATGTATGTCTCTATTCATTGTGAGCCTACCAATCTAATTAGTAGTTGTGGAACTTTCCCCATGGAATACCTTTATCTTTCTCTTTTGCTCTTCACGTTTGTCAGAATGGCCCATTCTCCTAAAAAAAGTATGACTCGTTGCACCGTGATTTTTTGTGAAGAGAGCTAGACCCACTGTGTGAGTGTATGTGTGTGTGGGAGGGTTGTGTTTTTGGCCCGTTAAGAGACAGCTGTATAGTTCTCGGAGTGGTGGGTGTGTGGGATCGTAACTTGTGACTCCGCTGCCCTGTGGGCCCATAGAGATCTTTCCAGAAGCAAGCATTTCTCTACATGTTAGTTTCTGTCTGTATTCACTACCTGGGTGTGAGTGTGTGTGTTGTCTGTGTGTGTAGTTATGTTTATGTGTGCATGCCGCCCTTGCCTATCACGTTAACAGGGGTGAGTCTGTTCAGTGTGAGGATTAGTCCTGAGGCTATATCCATTATCTCCCTGTAGTCTTCATTAGCCATCGCCCTGTTGATTTAACGTCCTAACAAGGCATCGTCTACCCTGGAACCCCACAGTGTCGGCAGCGACGGGTTTTTCAAGTGTGTTGTTATTTTTCATGTAAACGTTTCAGGATCCCCCTTGGGCCAGAAGGAGTTCAGGTTTTTTCTCTGCGCAATCCCTTTCTCTTCCTCTCTCATTTTCTACCACTCTCTCTCATTCTCTCTCTCTCTCCCTCTGTGTCTTTCTCTCTCCATCCTGTCCATAGGGGGTGTACTGTACATTTTTTAAGATCATTCTTCTCAAGATAATAAGTCTGCTTTCTTCAAAGCCAGCTGCAGTGCTTTAAGTCTTCTGTGTCTCTAGATCTGTTAATTTCTTTGTGTGCGCATCGGATAGTGTCAACTATTGATAAAACCCCTTGCATGTATGTTAACCCGTTAATTAGTAGCGTCACGTATATGTGATCGTTCGAAAGCGGGCCCCACAGAGTACCGTCACACATATGTGATTCTGAACATTCCAACCGACTATTTTCCGATAGACAAAAACTATATGACAAACGCTATAGTATGGCTTCAAAATTTACAATTAGGAGGCTAACAAGTAACACTAGCAGGTAGTAGCATTGCTACGAGTATAATGCTAGGTTGCTAGTTACCGGAAGCTAACTAAAGCTAGCTAGCTTTCGTTTTGAAAAAATAACTCACTCTGGTGGCAGCGTCGGTAATATTTAGAACTCACTCCTCTAAAGGTTAATTCACTTAAATTGGGACATACTGTATGCAAGTTTTCACGTTAGATATGA
Source organism: Hypomesus nipponensis (assembly GCF_054491055.1). NCBI lineage: Eukaryota > Metazoa > Chordata > Actinopteri > Osmeriformes > Osmeridae > Hypomesus > Hypomesus nipponensis. The sequence goes on from NC_140369.1 coordinate 27,066,129, forward strand.
ATGTCCGAAACCTTCTCCCTGTCCCAGAAAAACGTTGTCTAGCTGTGTTTTTCTTTAACTAATCTTTGTCACTTTGTGTTTCTCATTTGAATGTTGACTGTGTGGATTCTTCTAATGCACATCTTTCTGTCTTATATCACTGGTCTTGATGATGGAATGAACACACATGATTTATTGGGTTTAATTCACCACGTCAAGGTCAACACATTCCTATTTAAACAAATTGTCTTGATGAGGTGGTAGTTCTAGACCATAGAGTGTGTATTTCCTTTTTGACCTGTGTTTGTCCTGTAAAGCCCTTGAACTAATTTCAAACTTTTCTTCTACTGTCGATGACGTTTTTCTCAGTCATGAGGGAACACAAAGGCCCACAGATGATTTCTCCTCTTTGAAATGTGTTTCTGTGTGGCTTCTTTGCTCCCTGAATTGCCTTCCTGCCTCCATGCTCCACTTCCTTATCCCACACTGCCCCTCCCTCCTTCCCCCTCCCCGAGGATGGAAGTGCATTGAGGAGAGGCACTGGACCACATTCTATCTCTCTCTGTCTTTCTCTTGCTCTCCCTCTCTAACACTCTCCAGGGAAGGAAAGGAAGGATGACGGAATGAGGATAAAGGGAGAGGAAGAGACGTAGAAAGGGGCAACCTAATTAGGTCCTTATCTCTTCCTTCCCCTTCCCTCTCCTCCTCCTTGCCCTCTCCCCTCCCCCTTTTCTAATCCCAGTGTTTTTGTGTGTGATTCTTTTGGTATTTGTGTCAAAACACGCCTGGTTAGTCAAACATTGAGGAAATAATTGCCACAAGAACTGCTTCACACCTCTGAGATTATCAGCAGCTAAGGGACAAGACTCTTTTCATTCTCTCTCTCTCTCTCTCTCTCTCTCTCTCTCTCTCTCTCTCTCTCTCTCTCTCTCTCTCTCTCTCTCTCTCTCTCTCTCTCCCCCTCTCCCTCTCCCTCTCCCTCTCCCTCTCCCTCTCCCTCTCCCTCTCCCTCTCCCTCTCCCTCTCCCTCTCCCTCTCTCCAGTGGTCTCAGCTCATCCTTTCGATACTAGTACTAATGTTTCCTCTCTTTCAGTAGATTGACCGCTCTTCCTCCCTCTCCCTACTACACCCCCACCCCCCTTCAGACTTCATGGGGATCTTGTCTTTTAAAATTATATTTAATATTTGCTGTTTCTGTTCTGCCCACAGCAGCTTCTGTCTCTCTTGTATTGTCTCTTTCTCCCTCACTCCTCCCTTTGTATCTCTCACTCACCTCTTCCTCTCTCCCCATCTCTGCTCTCACTCATCTTCGCTATTTTGCCCTTTATCTTTCTCTTTTCTTCTCTCTTTCTGTCTCTTTCCATCTCCCCCTCTCTCTTTCTCTCTCTCCCCTTCCATCATTCTCTTTCCCTGCCTCTCTCCCTGTCTTTCTCCCTCTTTTTCCCTCTCTCCCTCCCTCTCCCCCCCATGTTCATCCTCTCCTGTCTCTCTCTCTCTCCCACCCCTGTGTTCAGTTTCTCCTGTCTCTCTAACTGTGCCCCTGTGTGTGTCTATGCAGATGGACGTGGTCTACACGTTTCAGACAGGCCAGGCTCCCGTGCCTGGAGCTCTGCGTCGCCAGCCCTCAGTGGTCAGCCAGCACAACGACACCGCCAAAACTGTCTCTAGCCCCACCCACGTAGGGCTTAGCTCCTCCTCCCTGTCCGCCGCCAACTCTGCTGGGGCCCCGCCCCTCCTCGCCTCCTCCGCCGTCGCTTCCTCCTCCACCACGGCAGGCAGTGAGTGCGGTCGCCACAGCGACCCCCATTAACAAACGCTTTGAAGGTTTTTTGGTTTTTTTTGCGATGGGAATGCTGCATGACTGGGTACTACCGACCTAGTGTGCCTGATGATGACGGACGCTCTGTTAGCCACTCTTATCCTTCTCTCTGTGTGTCTTTGTCTCAACTCTTCCTGCCTTCTCTTTCTCCCATAATTTCTCTCTGGTTTCTTCTCTTCTCACCTCTTCCGTTTCTCTTTTGCTCTTTCTTCCCCACTATGCATCTCTCTGTGATTGTTTCTCTCGACTCAACTGTCCTGAATTTGTTTTCTCTCTCTATTTTGCACTTGTTTTCTCACCCCTGCCTTCAGAGACAGACATTCCCTATGCATCCCAGATCCACTCTGCATCTCTCCTAAACACCGTTTCCCAGTGCATTGTGGGGGTTTGAGTTCTTCTGGAAGTGTGCTTCTCTCTAGCTGTCTGCATGACCTAACCCTCGTGAGATCTCAAATAAAAACGTCAAATGTACGGATGAGACAGGGATGAGAAACATCATTACTATTCCTCTCTGTTAATCTGGAATAATTCTTCCCCATGCTCATTGACCCTGACACAGTCAACAGACTGGGTAGGGCGGTAATTGGACTGGGTTAATCTCTTTGGCATTCTAATCTGTAGTTTGAGCGGGGTGAGGGGACAGTATCTATCTTCCAGGACCTGGAGTTCCTCACGACGGTTAACGACAAAGGGTTAACTCTGTCTCAAATAACCACAACGTCATTCTTTCCCATTACCTGAGCTGCCTGCACTATATCAGTGTGTGCGTGCCTGCTTGTGTGCACGTGCGTGTGGATGATGGTAGGGGGTGTGTATCTGTGATCCTATCTGTGTGTGTGTGTGTATGTATGTGTGTGTGTGTGTGTGGAAGGGGGGTGTATTTGTGTGTGTTTTGTAACACTTATATGGCTGTCATCTTCTGACCTGGCCACCAGGAAGCAGGATATCACCCCGCTTACCGCCAAGCCCACACTAAGGACACACGCAGTACTTCATAATGTACTCATTACCTTCACAGTCCTCTGGGCCGTAGTCAATCATCTCCACCTCCCTACCCCACAGTGGATCCATTATGGCTTAATGTAGTCTGTGAAGTGTGCCTGGGTTCTTCATGCGTATGCTTGCTTACTTGTGTGGGTGGCGTGTGTCTATGATGAAGGAAGTCACTAGAGAATTACTCTGTGTGTCTATGTTTGTGAGAGAGAGTGCAAAAGAGATAGTGTGAGAGAGTAACAGAGGGACAGAGAGAGTGAGAACGACCTGGGGAAGCATGGTTAGCACAGTAGTAATGGAGTCATTTGTTTAACTAGTGTCCTGAGAGAATCTGTTAGTCATGGTTTATGAAGATCAACTGGATCAACTATACTCAAAAAAACTGATGTGCTGACTAAACATTCATCAGTTCCTCAGCCTCTCGTTCTGTAGCGCTTCCTGAGAGGAGGGCAGGAAGACAAGAATGACTTTGCTCTGCGCTAGAGGGAAAGAGAGAGGGGAGTGGCTTCAACAATCCAACACAGTCACACACACACAGTCACAAACACAGTTAGACACACACACTCATGCACACACACTAAGTCACACACAGAGACAAACACACTCTGTCACAGACACACACAGTCACATTTACATTTATTAATTTTTGCTTTTATCCAAAGCGACTTCCAAGAGAGCTTTACAAAGGTGCATAGGTCACTGATCATAACAACGAGATAGCCCCAAACATTGCGGGCAGCCAAAACATGAATCATACATTGTGAAAAAACAATTAAGTATCAAAGGGAAGAACCATAAGAGCATGTAGTTAAACAAGTTACAATTAAACAACATGAGCCTCAAAAAGTGCAAGAGTGTACCTGTAGAAAAGCAATCAACAGTAAAAATATTTCACAGCGAGTACACAGTCACACACCACTTACACAAACTCAGCCACACACACACTCTCAGTCACACTAATACCCCTTTTCCATCAACACGTTTTGGGTGCTGGTTCGGAGCCTGTGCTTAATCTCAAACCAGTTCTTTCCCTGGTTCGACAGCCTGAGAACCGGCTCCGAACTAGGGAAAGTAGTTAGCCATGGGCACCACTTCGAAGCTGGGCTAGTGTAACCAAGTAAGAGCCGCTTGGGGCAGGGTTACCATTACCAACAAGACGAACAGAATCCTTTGACCGCCATTGCTTTAAATTTTCATATTTTAGCTAAACGGTACTTGTAAATCAGCCTCTGAATTAAAATGTAACGAGAAGTGGGCAGTGTAGTTGCTGAAAATTTGCTTATTTTATAGCCTGGCTTCCAGCCCAACTTAGCCCCACCCACAACAACATTTTGGTTGGGAAGTTGGGTCTGGAGGGGCTCGTATTGGGGACAAACTATATGTGTTGTCATACTGCTGTGAGTCCAGGGTATTGCGCAATAGCCAAGAAACCTTGCATTTTGAGCGTTCTTCAGATTGATAAACAGCCTGTAGACAGGCTCTGCTTTGTGTTTGGCGCTGCCGCGCTAGCGTGGCTGGGAAAGATGAGACGTATACAGTGACATAATGATTTGGCTCTGTGGTGGCTCTCTACCCCGTGGAAAAGCAAAACGGTTCTTAAAAGGTTTGCTAATTGAACCAGCTCGGAACCGGCTCTAGCACAAACTCCGAACTAGCTCCTGTTTCCCTTTGGTGGAAAGGGGGTATGAGTCACACACATACTCTCTCAGTCACACACACATACAGTCACGCACATATTCTCTCAGTCACACAGACAAGCAGCATCTGCCCAGCAACAGTGTCCTCAGAGAGACACACTCAGAAACACACACAGCTGCATGTATAGATACACACACAGACCAAAGACAGATGCTGCAAGCCCCTCTCTCATCCTATCTACGTATCACCCTCTGTTTATGTCTTTCCCTCTAAACATCCGTTTTCTCTTTCCCTCTTTTCTTTTCTGTCTTTCCTTCTCTTCCTTTCCCTCTCTACCTCTCTTTTTCTCCTTCTCTCTCTCTCTTTTTCATAAAGAATTCAAAAACTTTCTCACTCCTCCACATGCATCCACTCCCCCTTTTTCCCTCCCTCCGCCCTTTTCTCTCCATTTTCATCAACAGTGTCATCTGCTTTGCTCCTCTCTCTCCCTCGTTCTTATTATTCAAGAAGGACTTATGACTCACTGTGTGTGTGAGTGTGCAGGGAGTGTGTGTCTTTATTTATTTGATTATATCGCTCACATCTTGGCAAACAAGGCTAGCAGCGCTATCTCCATGACAGCTTTTGCATCGTACTCAGTTTTTAACCCAAAGGGATGATAACGAGAAAAAAAAAAGAAAACACAAGCTTTTTTCTTTTCTTCGGCAAGTCTTTCTGTGAAGGCTTAGTGAACGTGACTGGGGCTTAGGTCTCAAATGAAATGAGGGCGACAGACGGACAAAAGATCCCTAGCATGATGCCCCAGCTGTATAGAGATTGTTAGAGGGTTCCTTGTGTTGGAGAACAAATTGATGTTATGGGTTTTGGTTTCACGACACAGCTAAGTCTGAGAAGACAGGACCTGAGGACTTGACGTGCCCAAGCAAATCCTCACACCTATCATGTCAGCTAGAATGTTCCAGCTTTCTCCTGTTCAGTCGCTGGCTCACCGGTGGTGAAGATCTTGTACCACGTAGGCAGAAGCCATACCGCAGGGATCTGGGTTTGATTCCAGCACTGGCCTTTTCCTGCATGTCCTCCACTCTTTCTCCCTCCCCTACGTTTCCTGTCACTCTTCACTATCGCTAGCCCAATAAAGCCGAAATGCCAGAAAAAAAGTACATATATATATGAACATTTTAAAAGAAATTTGTTAATTTATCACTTCTGGCTAACTATATTTAAACCAGATTTATCACTCAGTCTAGCAATATGATACGTTTTAGGTGTAGAAGTTTATACAAATGCATGTTACGGTTTATTTCTTTTACAGTTAATTTATTATATATTTGAGAGTAAGGCCGAATCCCCCTAACCCCTTCCCCTTAGTTTTGCGCGTTCCCGTGAGAGCTAGTGGTGTCCCAATACTCTTTTGGAGCTAGGGGTAGGGCTAAGACTAAGGGGTATACACCCCTTAAAACCAAGTAAGATCGGGAGCTTACTTGAAACCTAGGGCTATGTGAATACTGCGCGACCGGCAACAATGGTGGCCAGATCATCCAGAGAGTCCGATAAATGTAATATTTTCGGCTTAATTAATTGATAAAATATTATGACAGTCTTGTTTTGTGCTGATTTGCACAACAGTCCCGCATTTCTGACTAGCATGCCTTCAGTTTTAAGTAAACTCCATTAGCAGCAAACTTTGTTTGATATCGGTGCATAACACTACTTGCTTTGGAGATATCGATACGTGCTAGATGACGTACCTGTAACCAAGTGGCGTCCCATTTCTTAGGCATATGTAGCCCTTACCCCTCAATTTCGAGGGCCAAGGGCTAGGGGTAAACTAAGGGCTAGTGGTAAGGGGGAGTATTGGGGTTCGGCCTAAGTCTTTTTGAGAGAATGCTGGGGAGCATACGAGTTTGAGAGAAAGTGTGTGTGTGTGTATTCTGCTATGTGTGGGTAAATGTGTGTACGCGCGTAGTTAGGATTGTGTGTCTTAAGAGTTTTCGTTAATGTGCCTATGCATTGTGTGTTTTGCCATGTGTTGTGTTTACCAAAGTGCATATCATCCTTCTTCCCTACTCCCTCTCAGCCTCCCTCATTCCTTCATGACAGTCCCCTCTTATTTCCACCAAATGTCCACCAACCTGGCATCCCTGTAGTTGCCAAACACCTACAACTGCTGCCGTCCTTCTCTGTGTTCAATGTGTTTGTATGCTGCCAGCTATTTTGCTGTGCCTGTGTGTGGGCTCACAGTGTTGGTGTGCTTCCTACCGTTCTAGTGATGAAATGCTGCCTACTGCCAATAGCATTAGACGGGTTTGTTTCTGTTCGATTTTTTTGTGTGTTCATTTGCGTCTCTGTGTGTTGTTTGTGTGTGTTTCCCTGTGTCTGTGCTGTGGAATTTGTTGTGATCTGTGATTGTGTTCCCAGTTTATATTAGAACCCTCTCACTATGCTTTTCTATGGTACTGATTCATATTGAGTTTTCTCTTATTTTACTTATTTTGTTGTTGACCGTAATCATTGTTTCACATTCACTCAACTCAAGATCTTGTGTGCATTTAATGTACTATGGAGTTTTGTCTGTCTTAGTAACTGCATCATCCATGCACCCCCATCTCCCATCTGCATTGAGCCCAGTATTTTATGTTGACTTGTTTTTGCCTTTTCCTAGCAGCATCCTCAACTCTCCTCCGTCGGTCTCCATGTGTGTGGTATTTTGTGTGTGTGTGTGTCTTACCTGGTGTATGGTTTGAGGTACGGAGTGAGTTACGGAAACACCCAGAATCCTTCACTTATCAACATGAAACCACTGATCACCTTTTGTCCCCCTGACAGAGTTACCTCCCCATACGCCACTGCCTGCCTCCTCCTCCTCATCACACTCCCACGTGCTGACAGCTGCCTCCTGTGTCTGTGTCTGTGTACTGACTCTCTCCTTTCCCCTCCTCCAGATTAAGGTGGTGAACGCGTTCCGCAGCTCCCTGTACGAGGGAATAGAGAACCCAGAATCCCGCAGCTCCATCCATAACTTCATGGCCCACCCTGAGTTTGTGCCCCTATCGGAGGAGGAGGCCCGCACACCCCCCATCGAGGAGGTCAGCGCGGAGATGGAGGCCGTCCCCAGTTCCTCCTCTTCAGGGGGCGGCCAGGCCCCCGACACCTCCCTCCGCAACCACGAGACCTCCGTTTAACCTCTTCCCCCCCATTAGCCCTGCTGGCTGACATCAGACATCTCCCCCACCCACTTGCACCTCCAGCTGTGGTGGTCAGCCACAGCGTGTCACATCACACTCACAGAATCATTCCATAAATACTGACCCTCCCACACACCTTTACACATACACTCAGCAGTGGGTCCCATGTATCGCCTAGAACCTCCTCCTCCACACAAACACCTTTACCCCCGTTCCACCCCCCACCCCCCCCTGCCACCGACAGCCACAGCCTACCTGGGTGGCTTGCACTGACTGGTTCTAGTGTTCCTGTAAATGTGTGCAGCAGACTGACATGCAGGGCATCCAATCACATCACTTTAAACTCACAAATGACTGGGTCCACCACCCCTCAACCAATTTGTCTTGGTTTGACAGCCTGTTCTTCATGTTTCCTTTCTAATCTAGGTTTCTCCCGTAATCCTTGATGTATTCTGGTTTGATTTGAAACCCTCCCCAGAACTGAACTGCAGCATGTTATCTATCGTTCTGTACTTGCCTCTATCGTGTATACGCTTAATGACTTTTAAGGTGTTGTTTATCTTCCTGTATGTAAATATGCTTTGATTCTTCAATACAGCTTTAAAGTTTATTGGGCGAATGTCATTTTAAGAGTTCTCAGTTACTTAGCCATGCCTTTCCTTTCATTTATTGTTATTGTAAGAGTACATTGTGAATTTATTTTATTTCATGATATTTTTGTAAAGTGTATTAATGGAGAATTTAGCTCAATAATAAGAGTACTTCCTTATGAGTCAGAGACACTACAGGCTTGAGGTCATTGTCTCGCCATATTTTTGCCTAGAGAATGTCTGAAGACACGTGTTCTTCTTTAGGGCCCCTCGAGATTTACTGTGTTTAGGAAGGACAGTGCCAAGGAATCAACTAATCTAGTTTGGCTCCTGTCTGCCATTACAGGCAACGGGCATAAGAGGAACATCCATCTGCCCTCATCTCATTCAGGCAGACTTCTGGTTCTCTATAGCTCCTTGCCAGTAAGCCTGACAGTGCATTATACTGCCTCAATATTGAGTACGAAAACTACCATCTAAGTGAATTGAGTGATATTGATATTTTTTCCACAGATACCCCTCCCTCATTGTAAAATGCATGTTGTATCCCAGTTGATTGGCATGGGATTGTTGATCGGGATTTTAGGAACAGTTATCAAGGAACTAATTTTAGGCGGGGACAGTTATGGAAAAAGGTAGTCATTTTGCTTTAGATTATCATTCGTTTAGATGAGAGAAAAATATGTACGTGCCACCGGTACAAAGGTACTTTGTAGCCATCCGTGCTGGCTATCCAACCCGCCGGACGCCTCTACGTCTGAGTGTCATTATTGAACCTCACTGTGTTAGCCTTGGCGAGTGACACGGGAGACTATTGATCTCTCCTGTGCCTCAAGGATAACAATCAGCATCCCAGATCTAAATCCAATATCACCCCTCCCTCTTTTCCTATTTGTCCCTCCTCTCTGCTAGTGCAGGGACACAGCACATCCCCAGCACACCTGGCCTCTAGCACCACAGCCTCAGAAAACTGCCATTCAAAGAAACAAGAGCTGTTCTGGAGGAGTCCTAAAGCTAGGGGTATCTAGTAAAAAAACACTGTCCTGCCCACCAGTGGTGTGTAGTACAGCTGGAGGAGCTCATTTAGATCATGCTGTCAGACCCAGTAAAGTAATACAACTGCCATATTTAAATCCTCTTTTGTCATAACTAGGTTGTGTCTCTACACAAGCCTCCTCTATACAAACCTTTTCTACTCAAATCAGAGCCATATTTTATAGGTTGTTGGTTTGTACCCCATTGTTTATGAGGTTTATTTTTTGACCTTTGACCCTCCCCCTTCCTTTCCAACTGTGGCCCCAACCCTAATTCCCCCATGACCAAATAGGAAGACAAAACTAAAGTTGCCACTGCCGAGAAATCTAGTTAAAAGGACCACTATGATGTTTACAGAGCTGAGCCAGCAGACCTGCCTGCTGTTCTTCCTTGATTCCCTTTCATGAGTCTTAAACTAATAGGGAAGCTTATTTGCATGGATTTCATATAAAACTCAATATTCTGTTAATTTTTTACAATTATTCTGTATTTTTATATTTAGTACTTTTTAATATTTTTGAAATATATGAATATATATGTATGTGTGTATATATATATATACATATATAGGCTGAAGAGTATGGTGACAGTACATTACATGAGTGAAAGGAATCTACAGTGGAGTATGTCGTTTTCCAGTTCTACAAATATTCTTGCTACATTTCTAAACCTACATTTGGTTGTCTGATGTTAGGGCTCCTAAACATTAAATTACCTGTTTACTTACTGTTGGCTTTGTGATTGGACACTACTCTCTCAGCAATCTACTGTAGTCTCACAGACCATTTTAAGTGATCTGACTCATTGAAAGTCTTATTTGTCAACATATTACAAAATATATAGCCGCTCAAAAGATATGTCCTTGAATTACTTCTAATTGAGCTCAACAAAGAAAAAATAACAGTATTTATATTAACATATTAATGTAATTATAAACCAATTGGGGGTATTAATCATTTTCAAATTCAATATCTAGGTTTGTTTTTGTTCTCCCAGACTACTATGATAATTTGTATTTCATTTTATATGGGATTGGTGCTTTTTAAAGACAGCGATAGTATGGAAGTCAAGTTGTTTGAACTCGAATGGTTTTTGATGTCCAAATTAAGCATCACCTTATTTTACAAATGGCTGAGGAAACTGTTTATAGAGAGCATAACTGTTATATAGTAGGAAGTGACATCACTTCCTCTTCCTGTTTATGTATCTGTAAACACTAACAAAATGCCTTGGTTGTGGTGTCTCATTGTGGCCTCATTTTGAAGGGGGACACACTTTCAAAGGTAATCCTTTTAATTTTTCTGACAACTTTCTTTCGGAATACTGCACCCATGCTTTAATATACTGTAAATATTGGTGAATAATCATTTGAACATGACTATTAACTACCATTCGTAACAAGTGGGGGGCTATCAGTCGATGATAACCCAGCAAAGCTTTAAGAATGTTTCTGCCAAAGTTTGGTTTTTGTATTCTTTTCTTTCTTTCTTATACCTGTGTGCCCACTCATTTGTTTAAAATACATTACACATTTCACTGTGTAACCCAATGTCTCCCCTAATTAGCCTGTGTTGCATTTAAATGTTAACAGGAAATGCTCAAGCTGCAAAAACGAACCCAGTAAGACCCGACCCTGTAATTTCAACATCACCTTTAGCTTTCCCAAAAACACATTTGCAAATAAAAATGTCTTGGAACGAATACATTTACATAACCATCGGGTCCTATTGTCTTGCCTTGCAATGCTATTGGATCAATTTGATCTTTAAAAAAAAAGAAATGAGCAATTAAAGAGCTGATGGTGATGTTGTAATTTTACAACAAGGGGTCTTACAGGGTTTACGGTTAGCTACTGTTGGGTTAGGTTTAGCTACTGTTTGGATACGGTTAGATACTGTTGGGTTAGGGTTACCTACTGTTGGGTTAGGGTTAGATACTGTTGGGTTAGGGTTACCTACTGTTGGGTTAGGGTTACCTACTGTTGGGTTAGGGTTAGATACTGTTGGGTTAGGGTTAAGGTTTGCTATTGTTGTCTCTTCTCTATTGCCATGGCTTCAGTTATGCCACTGTACTCCTCCTCGTGTCCTCATCACCAGGTGTAAAAGAACTCCTGTGGCACTTCACACTTTCAGTACGTTGTTAAACTTTTAACCTGGGCACAACTGTACAATAGAAGCAAAGGCAACAAGTGTAGTTGTCAAAGGAATGTGTGAATTCGTTCAAATTGCAGATGCTACATTATAAAAGCCTAGCATGGCTCTATAGTAATCTATGGGACCTTGAATTGCACAGGTTTTAATTACAACTAATGTATGAGATGGAAAAGTTGTTGTGCAATAATTGCTGGAATTTTTTCTCTAAAAGCATTGCCTTTCTTAACGTCCTACATTAGGTTTGGGAAAAACATTCACATGAACACAGCTGTAAATCATTTAAAAATAAGTTTAAAAGTTAAGAGAAAAATGGAAAATTACAAATAAGGAATTCATAATCACCTATTTTATATCTGCAGATATATTACCCAAGCCAGATATTGTGTTTTAATACATAGGAAAGCTGTACTCATTCGCAAAAAAATGCAGAAAGTAGATTTTCTGTAATTGATACCGTATGATACACAGTAATCAGCACTAGTGTTATTTTTGTATAAACATAATATCATCTATGTGGCATGCATGAAATATAAACAAATATGGTGGTTTCTAAGCAATATGTCAAACCTGGTGCGATTGGTTCTGTCGTGTTTTGTGTAGCCTAAACCACCGTGTACGAAAAGAGAGGGAAAAAAATGCATTGGTTAAAAAAGCTAACTGTTCAATATACGTGTTCAATGTTATGCATGTTTAGGTATGGAATGAGACATTCCAAATGTTAACTTACTTCGAATGACCCCCCCCCCCCCACCACCACCATCACCACCCCCTCAACACACACACACACAGACTTCTAATACTGTTCAGGTGAAACACACACTGACAGGATTCCTGCTTGAAGATGGGGTCTGGATGGATGAATAATGGTAGGCTACAATCATGGATGGATGAGTGGATCGACAAGGATAGAATAGGGTATTGATCTTGATAAGTTCTTTAAAAATTGTGTCAATTGAATGCTTTATTATACTGTTACTGTTATAGCTCATCATGTAATACACTTCTGATCAAAAACTAAAACTGCTCAAAGTGAGTCACAGGTTTTGGTTAGTGTACAGTCCCAAAACACCCACCCATTCCAATCTCACAATGCCTGGCACATTTCATCCTGTCATTAATTCAAAGTCTCAAATATGGCCTGAAAGCATTGGCTCCACCTGATTTATTTTCACACAGATGAGAAGTGATTAAGCCAAAATGTTCTGCCAAACCAGACCAGCGCATAGGAAAGGGCTGGCCTCCACCTTCCTGATGATAGTCATTTCACAGCTCCAGTATCACAAGCATCGATTGCACTTTCATCAGACCCACTCCCGCTTTCTTCTCCTGTCACGGCCACAGCGGTGCCCCTCTATTGTTTTTGGTTTTGCCCTGTCCTAGTGTTTCCCTGTCATTGTCGTCACCTGTGTCTCGTTCAGTTCTCGTCAGTTTCATTGTGTTCATCTGTGCCTTGTTTGTTTCTGTGTATTTAGGTTCCTGTTTGGTGTCCAGTCTTTGTCTTAGCATACCCTTTGTCATGTGAGTACCCTTCTGTGTCCCGTTTCTGAAAATAAACCTGTTTTCCTCGCAATGCCTCGGTACTCACGTGCATTTGGGTCCTACCCCACCTCACAACCTGACATCTCCTTTATGGTTACTACAGTGTATTTCCCATTTAATAGACTGAACTCGGTTTCTTGTGTCGAGACTTTTAGTGTTTCTTAATTACTTTATTATGGGAAAATAACAAAACAGGAAACAATACGGTAAATGTATAAAAAAAAAAAATCATGGTTCATCTCCATATAAACATTTTCCATATTCACATGCGATGGTCAAAAGAACTGCATGTTGCCGACTCCTGATGTAGACTAACCGGTCCTGATATGGACGAATCGATCCTGTTCTAGACAAACGGGTCCTGATTTTGACTAACCAGACCTTTTCTAGACTAACCGGTCCTGATCTAGACTAAATGGTCCTGATCTAGAATGTGCTGCTGCTGTTTCTCTCTGACTCCTCTCCAGCAATGTGGAGTTAGTGAGGAGGTATGGTGTCTACGTGTTGGTCCAACGTAGGGAACGAGACGTGTTGTGTTTCTCTTCCTCTGATGGGAGGAGACTCCTGCCCGGGTCATGACTGGTGTGTATGCTTCCTTTTGCCTTGGCACTCCACTTGTCCATGTTTACAGTCGAGCACCATCTGCCCTGGATTTCTCTTTGATTACCAAGAACTGTGTGTGTGTGTGTGTGTGTGTGTGTAGGACAAAGAGGTTGTAAACATGTGCCGGAGGATTGTGGGAGTTCAGATCTTTGGTTCAGTTTGTGAGTGTTGCGTGTGTGCACTCACGTGTGCTCATCAAGGGCTAAGGAGTAGAGGATGAAAGTTCTTCAGCAAACATATTCAACAAACACCACTAGTCACACAGGACATATTTCCCCTTATCTTGGAATCTTGGAATTCAACTCAGGCCCACTGGCTAGGGTTTCTTCTCGCCTTATTCTCTGTGACTTATTTACGTCACACACAGTGATTTCAGCATCAGCTGTGCCTCATTGTACCACCTCTGTTGAAATGAGGGTTTTTATTTTGATCATTATTTCAACCACAGCAACATCTGTTCAGCGAGAGCCCTTAATAAATAAAATAAATAATAAAATAAAATAAAAAAATAAAAACTCTTAATCCAATATTGTACCATAGCTTGCTAAGCAGTTAGCATTTCTGCCACGTGTTCCGAAAAAGTTCTTAGACAAAGGTTTTGTTAGCCGTTAGTTATTAAAGAAGAAACCATTAAAATAATATTATTAAAAAGATATGTTGTGGCACTGAGCTTTTCAACATTGTTTTGTCTTAATTGGAGATTTGAGGGGTCATTTTGTCAGCTTGCAGAACTGTTGACTTGGCAATGACTAATATTGATAGGCAAATACTCAGCATTGTGTGGAAATGAGAAGTGACTGATGATTCACCCCAGTCCACCCACAGCACTGCAGAAGCACTGCAGAAGTCACCATTGAGACAGATTTGATTGGCTAATTTGATTGGCTGATTTGATTGGCTGATTTGATTGGGCCGAGAAGAGCCACATCAGAGCGAAGAGTGAAATAGTTTGCTGTAATTGCTGGGTAGCTGAATAAACATTTATGTGCTTCCGTGTGTTTTTTATTCCTTTTTTGTTTCTTGAATGCTGTGTCGATATTTTTTCAAGAGGTGTTCCCTATCAGTGTGTGTCTCACTTAGCGCCAACACACACACATTCACACACTCACACACATTCACACACACACTCTCCATATGGAGTCCATTCACTCACCTTCCTTGCCCTGTCCGCCCTTTTTGATGTAAATATGATACATTATCATGCCAACATGTCACTACTGTTTGCTTCAAACTATGCAACAGAATTCTCGAACAAGATTATATTGTTTTATTTACGTTCCTAAAAATTCTTCACAACACACCCTCTCTGTGTGTGTGGTAGTCTCTGTCTTGGTGAATGCAGTTGTTTGACATTTGATCTGTCTACTAACACCAACAACATGTACTATGTATGTATGTATGTATGTGTGTGGGTGTGTGTGTGTGTGTGCCCAAGCTGCACACAGTCACAACTGTTTTATTTACTCTTTTGTAATATATGATCATGTGGAATGCCTAGGTCTTTTATGTCCTGTCGTTTGAATTTAACAAAACAAAAAATTATAATCCAACAATTGAGGTGAAAGTTATTATTTAAATATATAAATATATACAAATCTATATACATAAAATAAAGCCATTGGAATTTGAAATACTCGGGTGTCAAGTGTATTCTTTTGTGTTGAAAGATGAAACGTGGGATGTTGTCAGTTGTGTCGGGGTGTTGGTGTGTCAAATGTGTTGTGATACATGCGTGTGGAAAAGCGTGTTGTGAGGTCTGAACTTCTTTTGGCAAATGGAATGGGAGCTGCACTTGTAGATTTCCGGACCACGCCAGCGCATCGTTGTAGCCAGTCAGTTATAAAGCATCGGGATAGCCTTTGACTGCTCCTGTGTGGAGAATGAACTAATGTTAATGTTGCTCAGTCAGTACAAGCTGATCTCAGTCCTGCAATGTTTGGATCAAGAACATGCGAGGAATGATCTGACTGTGACGGCCCACGGCGTTGTTTGTTTTCTGGTCTGTTCTTTGTTCTGTGTTAGGCATAGCCAGTGGTCATGTCAGGTCTGAGATCAGGTTTAGCATCATAGGCGCATAAGCCACAAATCCCTGCTTACCTGTGTTATCCACGGCAATCAAGACAGCAACAATTATAAACAGTCACAGAGTTATTCTGATTTACAGTACGTGACATCATAAGTCTCACCACGATATACACTTACAGTCAGACACACACATGATCTCAGTGAAACAGATGTGTATCACCCTGAGAGACACTGGCTGCTGTCTTGCATAATGTTACTTCAGTATGTTGTGTCTCAGCCCTTTAGGACAGTGGTCCTCCCTGGTGCCCAACAACACAGAGAACTTGACACAAATAGTATCCCACTTTTGCATTCAGTACACCAAACACACATACATACTCAATCTGAAACTATAGACCTGGCCAGAAAAAGCTGATCATTTCTTCAAAATGTAAAAGGATAGTTAATCATGTTCTTATATTTTCTTTCTCCTGAAGCTACTAGCATTGCTTTACGTATTTCATGAACCAGATTGTAAAATAGTTGTCGTTAATCAGTGGTTTAGATCAATGGAAAAGCTAAAAGAAGGTGAATTAATAACACGTCAGGATAGGTGTGTAACTGTAGACGTCATCATTTAACCTAAGCAACCACCTGCAGCACACAAACGTTCATTTAAAATTAGAAGTGGATCTTTGTAGATCTGAGTAGGTAGAAAGTGAAAGTATACAATATATAACTGTAGCAAGAAGGAAATAAACACAGAAGACAGACAAGAAGAAAAAAACCTTGGTTTAGAGTAGTTTTCTTCTCTGCTATTATTTTGTTCAAACTATTTCACAATGTATTAATTATATTGATTATATATTCAAATTACTATGCTCAAATTAACATTACTCCTCTTAACAATCATCAATAAAATTAATGTACTGCATTAATACACGAACATGAGATTAAGGCCATCTTCACTTATATAAACAGTTTATAGATCTGGAAAGCAAGTATGTGAGGGTATCCCTGAATATTTGTCAATGTGGAAAAAACATGATTTATTTCTGATTATTCATAAACTAAGGTATTTATGTGTCATGAAAATGTTTTGCGCCTCAATAGAATGTGAGAGATGCCATCATGTGGGAAGTTGACAGAACTGCACTCAGGTAACAACCATTGAATCAAGTTTAGTTTCCAGTAGTAACTGCTTTAATTTTCGAGACATCTTAACATCAAATCAGTCAACAAATAAAAATCATGTTATATAAAAAACAACACTTTAAACACAACAGTTTAATTCATTGGAAAAATAATGCAAGCTACTTACTAAGTTATTTGGCAGTGTTTGGTTACAACATGCTAATAGTTGGTCTGCCAATGGTAAGAAACTTTTTTGTCCAGCGCCTTTAAGGATCCATACAAGTTTCATCCCTACAGAACTTCACCCCCTCCCCCCATGAGAGAGTGCCCCCCCCCCCCCCCCCCCCGAGAGAGTGCCCCCTCCCTCCCCCCAAGAGAGTGCCCCCTCCCTCCCCCCTCCCCTACAGAGAGAGTGCCCCCTCCCTCCCCCCTCCCCTACAGAGAGAGTGCCCCCTCCCCCCTCCCCTACAGACAGAGTGTCCCCCCCTCCCCTACAGAGAGAGTACCCCCTCCCTCCCCTCCCCCGAGAGAGTGCCCCCCCCCTCCCCTACAGAGAGAGTGCCCCCTCCCCCCCACAGAGAGAGTGCCCCCTTCCTCCCTCCCCCCCCCCCCCGAGAGAGTGCCCCCTCCACCCCCCTCCCCTACAGAGAAAGTGCCCCCTCCCCCCCCTCCCCTACAGAGAGTGCCTCCTCCCTCCCCTACAGAGAGAGTGCCCCCTCCCTCCCCCCTCCCCTACAGAAAGAGTTTCCCCCTTCCCCCCTCAGAACCCCCCGATGGGGAGGCGTGGCAGGCAGGTGTAGGCCCGGCCCCACCAGCGTAGGTGCAGAGGGTTCCCGTCCAGCCGGATGTCCTCCAGGGGGCGCCGGACGTAGCTGCGGTTGTGACGATTACAGAACGTGTCCTCGCTCAGACTTTGGATGTTGTTGTTCTACAGGGACAAAAGAGAAGTAGGAAGGAGTGAGAAAGAGAAGAGTGTGTGAGTGTGTGTGTGTGTGTTGTGTTTACCCACCTGCAGGTGTAACACTCGCAGACTTTCTGGCAGAGGCGTGGGGATGTAGTCTAGCTTGTTATTGGAGAGATACAGGAACTCTAGTTGACTAATATCCTGTCCAGGTAGAAAGGACAAAATATATTACGGCCATTAGGTGGAGCCCCGCCTCCACAACTTCAAGCTGCTCTCTCCCCAGTTATGGCTCAGTCTGCAGACCTACAGCCTGAGCATAGTATCGTCTGGTTCACGTCAGAGTCTAAAGACTTTAGGAATGTTATGCAAAGATATAGGAGCTCATCCTCAACAAGTGTGTGTGTTTAAACAGCATACATCAAGTATGGAAACATAATGTGCCTTGAAAAGAAAATGCATATTTCAGCATGAGTGTGTTGATTTGGGCTGGGCTGGGCAAAACCAGCCTGCAACATCTGCATATACCTTGAAGGCTTCCTGCTGCACGCCGGCGGAGGTCAGGAGGTTGCTGCGGAAGTCGATGAGTCTCATGGTGGCTGGCAGCGCTGGGAGGATGTGCAGGTTGTTGTCAGCCAATAGCAGGTCCTCGAGCTGGGGCAGGGGTAGGAACACATCTTTATCGATCCCAGAAATCTGATTCCCTGTGAGATCAATGCGCTTCAGTTTGTCTGGAAAAAGGGAATGAATACAAGTAATCAAAAATTGCATCATGTCTTTTAGAACACAGGAAGGAATGAAAGTAATCAAAAGCTGCATTAAGATTGTCTCGAACATAGGAATGAATCATATTACTCTTGTTAAAATCCCTTCAGTCTTGTCAACACAAGCATTGCAACTTGATGGTTAGGGTGGTAGGTAGTGTGGGGCTGGTATCTGAAGGCTACTTCTCTCCCATCATTCAGTGTGTGCCTGCAGGGGCGATTTAGGCACGGGCAGACTGGGGCGGCATTTTTTCATGTCACGTGGGGGCGCACGAGCATTTAAAAAAAGAAATCTCTGCGCGGTTTTCTCTTATTTATAATTTCTGTTTGTGGGGAATTGGCATATTGACGCCCCCTTCAGGCAGCTGCAGGCACCCCTGCTTGCTGAGACAGTGCCGTGCAGCATTTTCCTTCGTTTATCCCCGCCAGGTAGTAGCGGTGCTTGTTTCGTGGGATGTCAGGGGGCGGCCGACGGGGGGCGCCCTGGGCGCACAATGTGCCAGGTGTGTGTATACCAGTGGGGAACCTTCAGGGCCTTCTACGCCTTCAGAGAAGGCCTAAACAACTTATAAATATAAATATATTTAATACTAGGGCTGCATGAATCATCGAATTTTAATCACGATCTCGATTTCGGCTTCCCACGATCAAATGATCAAGCAATATTTAAAATGCGTAATTCCGTTCATAGAACGCTCCGTATCAATTTTCTTTTTTGCAAAGCCAATCTAGTGTTCCGTAAACCAATAGGTGCGTTCGACATCGGCTGTGGCTGCATGAAACGACCAGCGAGAGTTGCCGCTTGCTGTCGGGGAGGAGTTATAAACGTCTCCTTAAGTCGGAAAATTTGTCATTTTATGGCTATGGTGGACGGGGTCCCCGGAACTTTTCAGATACGATGACGTTCAGTTGCCATGACACTGGGGTTAGCTTGCGCTCTATAGCTATAGCTAATGTCAAGATGAACATGAAAGGTGAAAGAAATATGCAGCTCCATCTCTATCATTTATTTACCAGTTTAGTTAGTGTACTACTTCAGATTCAAGTATTATCACTTAATAGATACGCGTTACTCCTACGCAGAAGGCGAGCGTTGTACTGAGTGTGCCTGAACAGATGTTATTGACGTTATGGTCTATTTGTTTACATCCGTGTCATCCTTAGCTAATTAAAGGATTGCACTTGTTTAACCCATTCAATTAATCGTATTGTTGCTTTTCTCCGTGATTATTTTTTTCTCGGCGGTGATGGCTGAGGTTAAGGCCCAGCTGTAGTACTCACGGTTCGTCACTGGTGTATACTTACTAAGGTTGACAAAGTCAGTATTCTTGACATGTCTGATCCGGTTGAAGCGGCCATAGAAATGTGTTGTATCTTTAGGAAGAGGAGGGATCTGTTCTATGTCGATGTCATCGCAGTACACACTCCCTCCGATACATACACACAACAGACACGTGGGCATTCCTGCAGAAAGAGGGATGACATTGTAATGTTAGCAATAACAGTGTAGTCTTAGTGTGTCTCCATCAACACTATCTAAAAGCAAGAAAAATGTGCGGCATATGTTTATCATACATATATTATAAAAATATTCCCCCCAAAATGGGGGAATACTGCAAAAAGTAGTACTGCAGTAGAAATATGGGTCAATAACATTGGTCAGAAATTTAATTTGTGAATAAGATAGTCATAGTCCATCAAATCACAAAAACAAAAACTAACTTTGGGCATTTCAAGATATTTATTTAGTTACATGATACCTTATTCCCAATTTTCCTAATCTATTAGTTTGGGAAGCTGACAACCTGGTGACCTGGTGTACCCAAAACAACTTGGAGCTCAATGCTCTTCAGACAGTGGAGATGGTTGTGGACTTCAAGAAGAACTCAGCCCCACTTAGCCCCATCACCCTGTGCGACCTTCCAGTCAACACAGTAGAGTCCATCCGCTTCCTGGGCACTATCCTCTCCCAGGACCTCAAGGGGGAACTGAACATCAGCTCCCTCACAAAGAAAACACAACAAAGGATGCTTCCTGTTGCAGCTGAAGAAATTCAACGTGCCAAAGACAATGATGGTGCACGTCTACACAGCCATCATTGATTCTGATTCAGAATAGGTTATGGCAAAAATGTATGTATATTCAACTTAATTTAGCCACATTTCCATTTGTCCCAATAAATGTATGGTAATGAATATCAGAGTGGAAAATACTGAACGTATGTGGCATGCAGAACACGTGGCAGTCCGGTACACTATTAGAGTGTACGCAGTGGGGGGGGGGGGGGGGGGGCATGTTCTCCACATCTGGGTTTAACAGCTTATTTTGAAAAACAGACATCATGAAAGGTTTATATTGTTTTTCAAACACAAAGTTACGTGCAAACGTAACTTATTGGAAATGGAAGATGCGCCTATTGGAACCATTGACTGAGAATGTGAAGCCGATTGGAAACCTTGCTGCTTGGGTGTTTACAGACCAATCAAAGCTTACGAGCTAAACTGGCATCTGTGTTTATCATGGGGACACTTTGTTTGAGGTAAACAGGGGGGAGTATGTGAACTTAATAAGACACCAGAATTCCTTTATGAACTTTCCGAAACCTTAAACTTAATCTCAACATCAACCAGATTATCAGATATATAAATTATATTCTGTTGACAGTTTACCAATGTTTTACAAATGTACTGATGATCTACATTAAGTTTTGGGAATTAAGATATATATGGTAGATATGTTCTTTTTATTGTCAGCTCTTCATACAATATTATAGCAAAAGCTTTCAGAATCAGCGGAGGATATTAAGAGTCAAGCTAAGGATTGGGATGAAGGGAAGGCATTTTGTTATTTTGTGTGCATTTTCTCCTGATAGGACTGTCTAAAATGTTAAGACTTTTGCGGGATGTATCTGTTGTAGCGTCTACCATGATAAATGCATTTTCATATCTACTAGATCTGGGTTATGATCACACAAACACACAGTGCAGTGACTTACCCAGGCCAGTCTCAGGGCCAAACAAACCCGGTCCTCTGAAGTCCAGGGTGACGGGTGGCGGGGGAGTGGTCGGCCGAGGGGGCAGCGCTCCCCCCTCTTCATACTCAGGGGGCGCAGTGGCATGAGGAGGGGTGGCAGCGGCTGCCGGGGCAACAGTTCCCACCTCAATCTGCCAGTTAAAGGAAAGGTATGATGAGATCACCAAAATGGCGCTGATGATGGCAGCCTCAGAGGGTCAATGCGCCCTGTTTCTCTTGTATTGTCTGTTAGTTCAGTGTTCTGACAGGATTTTTGAAGTTCTCTAACCAGAGACAAACTTATAAACACTTTACACTTTTCTGCATCCAGCGGCAGAATTAGTGGGCATTCTTGTGAAAGCCGTGCTAGGCCTTGCTCATGCAACGAAATGCTGTCAAAGGGGAAAGCAAGGGGGTGCGCTAGTGCAGCTACGCAGACGCGGGATCCGAACTGTGCTTCCAAGTTTTTTCCTCTCCAATGTACGTTCACTGTGCAACAAAATGGACGAACTTCAGCTAGTGATGGTGAAAAACTTGAAAGACCGTGATTTGATCCCGGACACCGCGTTACAACTGACAGGCTTTCAACTCCTGAGAGCTGATCGGAACATAGCAGTCTCCGGCAAAACAAAAGGCAGTGGTATTTGTTTTTACACTAACAATGGCTGGTGTGTAAATATGACAGAGATTCAGCTACATTTATCTCCGGATCTAATTTTTTATAAACTGTAAACCTTTCTATTCGCCTCGCGAATTTGCGTTGCTCTTTCTGGTCGGAGTTTACTTGCCGCCGGGTCCACAGGCCAACGTCAAAAGGCCCAACACATGCTCGCCGACCAGATTCTGAGTGTGGAGCAAGCAAATCCGGATTCCCTGGTTATCGTACTCGGCGACTTTAACATAGGTAATCACAGCCACAAACTCCCCAAATACAGACAATTCATCAAATGCCTTACCAAAGAAGGGAACACTGGACCACTGCTACACTATGGTCAGTAAAGCCTACCACGCTGTCCCCCGAGCAGCACTGGGACACTGACCATGCCATGGTCCACCGGATTCCTAGCCTGGCTTCCAGCCCAACTTAGAAGTTGGGTCTGGAGGGGCTCGTATTGGGGACAAACTATATAAAACCAGGAGCTGGGCGGACCAATGAAATTGCCAGGGCGGGCTTTATACAATGATGGACAGATGATCAACAGTAACGTAATCAACAACGTCACAAAAGAGCGCTTGGGTTGAATTCGTTTTCAACAAACAACATATTATGTTGCTATGATTGGTTGTAGGTCTATCCAATTGAGCAAAGAGGCATTTGTTTTAAGAGTTCGGTTGAAACACGCCCCATAGTCACAGCCCAACGGAGAGTTATCAGAACTCATATTCTGACTAGAATTATGAGTATGACAACGTCAGGCTACCTGATTCCTGCATACAGGCAGAAACTTAAGCTCTGTAGACCTGCTGTGAGGACATCAAAACAGTGGACCAGTGAGTCTATGGAGGATCTGCGGGCGTGCTTGGACTGTACTGACAGGGATATGTTCATGACTGCTACCACTGGTCTGGATGAGCTCACAGAGGCTGTGACACCGCTGTACACCAACATGCACCAGGGTGAGATACAACAACGACAAAACCTGGTTCACAGCAAAACTCAGAAGTTTGAGGTTGGAGAAGGAGGAAGCGTTTAGGAATGGGGATAGAAACAGATTCAAGGAGTCGAAGAACAAGTTTAGCAAGGTGGTGAGACTAAAACACAAAATCTCGGCTAATGACTCTGCTTCTGTCTGGAGAGGGCTCAGGCAGATCACCAACTACAAGCCAGAACCCCCCACACCATTAACGACTCTCGCCTGGCCAATAACCTGAACAAGTTCTATGGTAGATTTGAAAGACAATTGGGCTGCCTTGATCAACACCTACCCACCCAAGAGCACCCCCCCCCCCACCACCACCACCACAGAGACGACTCTATCCATTCAGGCAGGAGAAGACTGTTCAAGACGCAGAACCCACACAAAGCAGCTGGGCCAGACTCTGTCTCTCCAGCCATCCTCAAGCATTGTGCTGACCAGCTGTCTCCGGTGTTCACCAACATCTTTAATACCTCCCTGGAGACATGGCATGTGCCAGCCTGTCTCAAGTCCTCCACCATCATTCCCGTGCCCAAAAAGCGAAGGCCAACTGGACTTAATGATTAAAGACCCATCGCCCGACCTCTGTGGTAATGAAGTCTTTTGAGCGCCAGGATCCTGTTTGGGGACTTCAGCTCTGCCTTCAACACATTTTACATTTATTCATCTAGCAGATGCTTTTATCCAAAGCGACTTCCAAGAGAGAACTTTACAAAGTGCATAGGTCACTGATAATAACAACAAGATAGCCCCAAAGCATTGCAGGTAGCCAAAACAAGAAGCACACATTGTGAACAACCACAAAATAAATGCCAAAGGGAAGAACCATAAGAGGATGTAGTTAAGCAAGTTACAATTAAACAACATGAATCTCTAAGTGCAAGTGTACCTGCAGAAAACCAAGCAGCAGTTAAATAAAAATAAAATGAACTAAAATAGAATATTTTGCAACGAATACAACAGTTTAAATCAGTTACTAACTCACTAATCAACAAGAGCAACAAGTCTCTAAGCAAGAGTCATTGTGATCCTTGAGGAAACTAGCATTGGGTTCAGCAAACCATTCCTAAGTACCGTTGTACTCCCAGAACAAGTGCGTCTTGAGCCTTCTCTTGAAGGTGGAGAGACAGTCTGTCTCTGATGGAGGTGGGGAGTTGATTCCACCACTGGGGGGCCAGACAGGAGAAGAGCTTGTGTTGGGACCGGACGGTCCTGAGCAGTGGGACCACCAGGCGGTTGTCTGTAGAAGACCGTAGGTGGCGGGTGGGGGTGTAGGGCTGCAGGAGAGACTTGATGTAGTCGGGTGCAGTCCCGTTCACTGCTCGGAAGGTCAGTACCAGCGTCTTGAATCTGATACGGGCCGTGATGGGAAGCCAGTGGAGGGAGATGAGGAGCGGAGTAACGTGGGAGCGTCTGGGTAGGTTGCAGTAGTCCAACTTGGATAGGACAAGTGCTTGGACAAGCAGCTGGTTGGAGTGCTCAGACAAGTATCTCCTGATCTTCCGGATGTTGTAGAGGGTGAATCTACACGACCGGGAGACTGCAGCAATGTGGGCCGTGAGGGAGAGCTCGTCATCCATGGTAACCCCAAGGTTCCTGGTAGTGGATGAAGGGGTCACTGTCGCAGATCCCAGGGTGATTGAGAGGTTGTGGGAGATGGAGGGTTTGGCCGGGATGATGAAAAGCTCTGTTTTGGTGAGGTTCAGCTGGAGGTGGTGGTCGGTCATCCAGGCGGAGATATCTGCGAGGCAGGCCTCAATCCTAGCTGATATCCCCGGATCGGTCGGGGAAACGACAGGTACAGCTGCGTGTCATCAGAGTAGCAGTGGTAGGAGAAGCCATGGGAGGTGATGATTGGTCCAAGTGAGGTGGTGTACAGAAAGAAGAGGAGGGGTCCAAGGACAAAGCCCTGTAGGACACCAGTGGAGAGCTGGTGAGGGTCTGACAGTTTGCCTCCCCAGGAGTCCTGGTAGGAACTTCCCGACAGGTAGGATGAGATCCACTGGAGTGCAGTGCCAGTGATGCCCATCTCAGAAAGTCTGTAGAGCAGGATCTGGTGGTTAACCATATCAAACGCTGCAGAAAGGTCCAGCAGAATGATGACGGATGACCTTGAAGCTGCTCTGGCAAACTGGAGGGCAGTGGTGACTGAAAGGAGCGCAGTCTCACCATCATCCCCGCTCTGCTTCAGGACAGTGGCAGCTGAAGAAATTCAAACTTCCAAAAAACAATGATGGGGCACTTCTACACAGCCATCATTGAGTCTATCCTCACATCCTCCATCACCATCTGATACACTGCTGCCACTGCCAAGGACAAGAGCAGACTGCAGCGTATCATCCGCACAGCTGGGAAGGTGATTGGCTGCAATCTACCTACCCTCGAGGACCTGCACACCTCGAAGACCCTGAGGCAAGTGAGGAAGATTGTGGCCGACTCCTCCCAATCTGGACACTCTCTGTTCCAGCTACTCCCCTCCGGCAGAAGGCTACGGTCCATCAGGACCAAAACTTGAGAAAGGACGCCGGCGTGGCTTGTTTGCAGCTTCTCTAACCGAAAACCAAAATCCGAATTTCTTTGCAGCGCAACCGCTGTTGTTTTAGTATAGCTTACAGTACAACCTTTATCGACCTGTACTACATCGAGTAACTTATACTAGTGTCGTTGGTCACTAGAAATCATTGTGGATTTATTTGTGCTCTGCATGGATTCCGCCGACCCAAGCGGCTGTCTACTTAGCAGTTTTCCATCGCTGCCTACTACCGTGAGGCTTTTTCACCCAAACTCACTGTTGCCTTTTACTGTGGCCGACGGCCCTCCTCTGTGCATCACGAGCAAATGGCTAGCAGACCGCTCTCCACAACTGGAATGATGCTGAACTATTCCGCCACCCAACTGAAGACTTTCAACAACTACAACCCTCCATAGTGCATAACAGTCATTGAACAACTTGGATTTGTTCGCCGGCCCGTTACATTTACAGAAGTTACAGTCAAAAGTCTGTTCTCTCTCAGTCTGATCACAACATCCCATCCCTCTGGTCTGGCGTACGCACCGTCGCATCTCGAACACGTCATCAGGGCGCTGCCACTCCTAGGACTAGTAACGCTGAAGTCTCCAGGACAACACTACGCACTGACTGGGTTGGTAAATGTGGAGTGGATTTCAGACTACTCCAACCAATACACAGAGTTACTGCTGCACCAGGCATCAAGATTTAACTTTTTAATGCACAATCCATCACAAACAAATCTTGCCTCATACATGACCCTATTCTGGGTAAGTGTTTGGATTTGATGTGCCTTACAGAAACCTAGTGGTCTGGCTGTCATTTACCGGAGTGATCTGATCTTGTCCCTATAACCCTGCCTGAGTTGTCTTCATTTGAATGCCTTGCATTTAAATGTAAGCCCCCTCTCTCTACGACGATACTTCTTATCTACCATCCACCCAAACCAAACTCTTCTTTCACCCAAGAGATGTCCAACCTTCTCTCAACCTTCTGTACAAGGTCTGCCAATATCATCTTACTTGGAGATATGAATATTCATTTAAATTCCTCCACCTGCCATTACAAACTCTGCTCATCTCAGCAATATTCTGATGTATGATCTGGGTGTCTCTGACCACAAGGCCATCTCCATTATAATGTCTTCACCGTCCACCCTCATCAAGCCCAAACGATCAATCTGCTTCAGAAATCTGAAAAAACATCAACCCAGAGACTATGGCGTCTGACCTCCAGCATCTCTTTTCTGTAGTGTTTATCAGCCATGGACTCAGTGGATTATTACAATAATACTCTCAGGAGCATTCTGGATCTTCACACCCCGGTCAAAACTAGAACGGTCACTTTCTCCTGATCAGCCCCTGGTACATCGGTGAGCTATGAAAAATGAAGGCTGCTAGGCGTGCCATGTAGAGGAGATACAAAGCCACAGGACTACTCAAAGACACTTTCAGAGGCACAGTCACAGTCCTACTCCAACGTCATCAGAAACAATCCCGGAAACTCTAAACAGCTGTTTTCCACCGTAAATCATCTTCTCAAACCTCAAACCCCCTCACTTAAAGAAACTACAGAAGAGCACTGTAACCCTTTTCTAAACAAAAATAGATTTGATTCATTTTACCTTTCCTGGTTCCTCAACACTACCCGCCCTGACTGTTCACTTACAGTTTGCAATCTCCCAGCCCCTACACTACTTTCCAGAAATATAACAACAAGAGGCTCAGAAGATAATTAAAAGGATGAAACCCGCCACCTGTGCCCTTGACCCCATTCCCACAGCTCTAATGAAAGCAAACACCTATAAGCCCTCTGATTACCACTATAATAAACCACTCCCTCCAGTCTGGAAATGTTCCATCTGCTCTAAAAACTGCCATAATCAGATCACTTCTCAAAAACCCCACCCTTGATCCGGATGTATTTGCAAATTACAAGCCTATTACAAATCTTCCATTCCTCTCCAAAGTACTGGAAAAAGTTGTTGCTGTACACCTCCAGGACCATTTTAAACATAACAACCTGTTCGAAAAATTCAGTCTGGTTTCCGCTCTGCTCACAGCACAAAAACATCCCTGGTTAGTCACAAACGACCTACAAATGGCAGCTGATGCTGGCTCACCTTCTCTCCTTATACTCCTTGATCTGTCTGCTGCGTTCGAGACTGTGAATCATGGTATACTCCTCAACCGGCCTGGACTCACCGACACTGCTCTGGTTTAAATCATACCTCACTGACAGAACGGAATACATTTCACATGGAAGTGCAAGGTCCCGGCAACACACAGTCACCTGCGGGGTCCCCCTGGGGTCAGTCCTGGGCCCCGTCCTCTTCATCACCTACATCCTCCCCCTCGGCCATGTCATTCGCCGCCATGGTGTGTCATTTCACTGCTATGCCGATGACACACAACTGTACATGAAATCAGAAACACACCCTCTGCTTTTCAAAAAAATAATCTATGTCTTCACTCACCACCTGTCTTGAGGAGATAAAGGTGTGGATGAAACACGATTTCAGCTAAACAGCTCCAAGACTGAGGCAATTCTTGTTGACACCTCACATCAAATCCAGTCATCCTCCGTAACCGGTATAACCATTTCTGGCCATGACATTCCCCTTACCACAACTGTCACCAATCTTGGTGTAAAATTTGACCCACAACTCACCTTTGAAGCCCATATCAAAAACCTCGGCAAGATTTCTTTCTACCTTCTCAGAAATATTGCTAAACTCCATTCCACTCTCACCTAAACTGATGCCGAAAAACGGGACAGTGCAGCAAGGATCTTGATGAGTGCGTAAATACGACCACATCACACCCATTCTCCATTCACTTCATTGCCTTCCCGTTTCTGCCAGGATAGAATTCAAGGTCTCCCTTCTCACCCATCAGTGCATCCATGGCAATGCTCCCCCCTACCTGAAATAATCGTTCAATCGTATTTACAGTTAGTCATTTAGCAGACGCTCTTATCCAGAGCGACTAACAGTAAGTACAGGGACATTCTCCCCGAGGCAAGTAGGGTGAAGTGCCTTGCCCAAGGACACAACGTCATGTGCACTGGCTGGGAATCGAACCGGCAACCTTCTGATTACCAGCCCGATGCTCTACCCGCTCAGCCACCTGACTCCCTATTTATGTATTTACGAAACCTGCAGGTCATCGGGTAAACAGCGCCTTTGTCAGCCCACTATACCGTACATTGCGACCATTTAAACGCGTAATTGAATGGGCCTCCTTCTCTCTTTCTATCACGGATCAGCCACCAAAGTCAAAACAGCGATGACTGTTAAATAATCCTGATGCCAATATTTGTAATGTAGCGAGGAGTTTAACAACTGCCGGAAAGGAATGTGAACGATGAGTCGGAGATTCGTTGTAATCTTTGATTTCTTCGAGTTACTGTAATATTGCATGGCTGCTTAATCTGTAATGTGTAATGATTTTGTGTTCACTCAACTCAAAAAGTGTGATCCTTGTGGCCAAAATTCTTTGGCCTATGTCTTTGTCTTGCTCGGGTTACGGCTGCCATTTCACCAGGATGCAGCAGGATGCAGCGGATCATTTTAAAAAGCGGATCATTTTCACTGCAAAATGGAAGCACGCTTTCACGGGCGGTTTCTGTACATTCCGCGGAATGTATAATTAGTCACACTTTACGCATCTCCTGCCATCTCTGGGGAACTCCCACTTTCCACTTCCTCCTGTGAATGCATATGCATGACACGGAAAAGCGCAATTTGACATTTTCAGTTCCCGCAGACAGGCAGTCTGCACTTTTACTTCAGTGTGGCATGTTTGTACATACCTCGCCATGCTATTACGTGCAAATTGCGAAACAAATACGCCTGGGTGCAAAAGCGTTAGTGCATGAAGCCCTCAGACTTTTGAAAAAAGGACTAAAAACATTTATTTTTAGCAGATCTTATGAGTTTAAATGATCTAATTGTATTTTATATTGATGTTTTAGCTTCTTTTATAATCTTAACTGCAGCACTTTGAGATCTGTTTTTGGATGAAAGGTGCGTTAGAAATGAAATTTATTATTAATATTATTATTTAAAAAATGTATTTGTATAGCCCTTTTTACACGCATGCATGGCACAGAGGGAGACATAAGAACAGTTTCTTCCCATCCGCTGCTGGCCTCTTCTACAAGGCCAAGGACTCGCACTGAGAACACTTGATCTATATTTATAATTCACCACCTTTTTGCACAATTAATTTTTCACAATTAATTTTGCATTATGCTGCCTGATTTCACCATGTAACATTTCAAATTGTATATTTTATATTCATATCTATTTTATATCTACATTGTTTAGCTCTTTAGTATATTGTTTAGCTCTCTAGGACATGGTAGCTCTTTAGTATTAGACCTTTAAATTGCATTTATACATTCAGCTTTTTCAACATTATTAGTTTTTTTGTTGATCTGTATATGTTTATTGTATGCACTTCCCTGCCACAGTAAATCCTGTTGTTGACAGTGTGTGTAGCTATGAGGGAATAAAACCCGGCAGGTTAACGGCTCCTGTCCCTCTGCCAGGGTTCCTGAAGCGAGGCGGCCTTTGCCATTGAGTTTTGGACGCTAACTGTGAAAAGCGGATGGAACAACGAGGCTCTCCAGGATGGCTTCCTGAATTCCCACAGTGAGTCAATTAAGGACGAGTTGGCATCACAGGAGGGACCACAGTGGCTTTACAAATAGGAATTGAGCTGGAAAACCTGGGGGGTATTCCAGGTGCGGGTTTAAGAAACTCTGAGCCTAACCCTAAACTCTGAGTTGATCTACTTTAAAATGGGAAACTCCAGAAAAGTTGCAGGTTCCAGAAAAGCTGATTTGAATTTTTTAGGTCAACTCGGGGTATGTCCACTCTGAGTTAAGCGAGGGCATGAGAACTATTAAAATAAAACATAAATGGAGCTCCATGGCACACGGCAACAAAAAACGTCCTACTTCACCACACTTCAGATATAATTTTTATAACGTGTTTATGGTCAATCTGAGCACATATTCCGGAAAAAAGCAACACGGCTGTGTAGAGAAAATTGGCGTGGGAGACAAATGCTGGCCGAGTCAATGCATACATTTCAATGCAATAGCCAGTTCATACATTGAACATTTAACCCCACTGCCCATTAATAGTAGAGGTGAAAAAGTAGTGGAGTTAATAAAATAGCATGTTCAATGTTATATTGAATATAAAAACATACTACGAACAGGTCAGGCATATGTTTTGAACAGAGCATGAATGCCTTATACAGTGAGATGTTCATTTAATGGCAGGCGAATTCTGCATGTGGAACTGTGGAATTTAATGAAATCTCATGTATTCCAGTTACAAGTAAATGAGTTGTACAAACTGCATCTCATAAAGAAAGTGACACAATTGACCAAGAGATGGTGTAGGCCTACTTAGGGTAAAAGAATAATGGCTAATCTTGAAAAAAGATTTGGAACACCAGTTACAGGAGGGTGCATGGTCACAGGTGATGTTAATTGTTGGAACAATAGCCTATACAAATATTAACTGTTGAATTTCTATTTGTAGGCAACCAAATACAATTTCAATTATTTGTCTTTATTTCAGTGCCAAAAAGCATTTGGTCAGTTCTGAGTGCACGTCCACAGTGTGTAACATTAGCGATGTAAGGGCTGAGAATGTTGCTAAAAATAAATAACCGAGTGTGACAGGAAACGGTAACGTTAACTTAGGTACCATCAGGGAATTAAAGCACATCGAATCACAGCCTTAAAATCCTCTCCTGGCGTATAACTAAGCAAAAATAAATTGTGTTCGAGATCGGTCGGTTGAACCAGGAAAGGACATCCCATGTCTGCCAACTGTATCAGGCTCAGAAAGTGGGGGAGATAGGTAAGAATGCAGAGTTTGTCATGGAAAACCTGCTAGCGAGCAGCTGAGGTTCACTGAGTAAGTTACCCTGGACATCGACCAAAGGTTTTCGTAACCTCTCTTTTTGGAACTGAAAATCCGGTGTATGCCTTTTTTCAGGGTTTTCAGGGTTCACTAAACCTGCTACCTGGAATACCCCCCTGGTATGTGTGTTTGTCCTCATCACCTCTTGGTTTACATCGTTGTAGTCAAAGCTGTCCCCGTAACTGTTGAGGTCCATGTTCTCCCAGTCTGTCTCTCCAGTCAGGTCGTAGTTCTCCAGGTCAAAGCCATCTTCATCGGTTCCCGGACCCTGCTGTGGGGCACATTCCCTGGGGCTTGAGCCCAGAAGGGTCAGGGCCATAGCCACCACCACACACTGCAGCGCCATATACAGGTCTCGCACTCAAATTCCTGTATAGAGATGGGGCAAAAAAGTGCAAACTGAAACTGAACTGGTCATTAATGAGTGAGGAGAATACTTCTTTCACTGTTTGCTGCAAGAGAGAGCACAAACGCTCTGTTCATTCTCGTTTTGAGCACAATACACTTTTTATGGACTATTTTGAATCCTTTGTTACAGTGTTAGTTATTAACTAAATCTGTTCCTTGGTTTCCTGCAAAACCCATCCTCTGCCACGTTTTTCCTGTCAGGAGACAGACCCTTTTCACATGTTCAAACACGCACACAAACTATTATCTACTTCAGACTACTGACAAACCAAGCAGTCACCCAATCCCCAGTTAGTGATTGACACCTCTAAATTTCGTACATTACCACTTCTGCAATGATGATTAATTAACTAAATTAAGTACATGAAAGAAACAAACTTAATAAACGATAAAAAAAAATGTTTGTAGTCTGGTTGCACTAGCACATTCCTTCCCTGTGTAAGGTGGTTCTGTGTGTGTTTGTCCTCTGGTCTCAGAAGGGAGGACAGGGGCACCCAGAAGCTGTCCATCCAAGAGAGGTTTGCTTAGTTGTTAGTGAAAATACTGGAGGAATGTTTGCTTTGAAAGCTGACATGAGGGTGCGAGTCTGGCTTGACTGTCTGTTGTATCTAAAACTATATCCTTTGCGGAACAAGTCAGACTTTTCTAAGAAGCAAATTTGTAAAAAGAAATATATAAGCAATAAGTAAAACAAAATAAAAGGTGTGTGACCCTTGAAAAACATTAATCTAATCCTACAAAATGTACATTTACATTTATTCATTTAGCAGACGGTTTTATCCAAAGCGACTGTAAATGTAATGGCTAAAAACACATTAACGATATATTTTGTAAACCTCTAAGATTTTTTTCAAAAACAGAAAACACACAAAGACACATAATCTTGTGAGATGAGCTTTGAGGTGATGACAATCAGTGTTCTCAGCACACATGAGCGAAGCCCAGATCAGGCATTGAACTTGGGCATCATGCATCATCCGATCATTAACACGTGTTAACTAGCACAAGCCCAGTGGGCTACATCCGATAAGGCGGCATTAAAAAGCTGTGCGGATATACACACACTCACCACCGGTTGCTGTATGATCTGTGCTGCTACCGCCCTCTACCATCCCCTTCTCCCCCTTGTTGTCTGTATGCTCTATCCAACAGGGGGATTATATCACTATTTACTCCCTGCCTCATATTCTATGTATGTATGTTGCTCGCTAATGCTGGAGGCAGGGAGGGCTTCCCCTAGGTTCATCCACGCCAAAGTCAAACCTATTTCCATGTCATGGTTATCAATAAATGCTCAAATCTAATACGTGAGTGTCTTGACTGAATTACAGTAAAGCTCCAGTCTCCAGTTGATTCTACAAAAATCCTATCTCAATCCCTGTGTAAAAGGACATCAGCTTCACCTTCTCTAAGCCTGTAAAGGTCCTAACAAAGACAACAAAATGCCTTCAGCAGTCTTAGAAAACATTAAGACCTGGTTGTAAAATTACAACGTAACTTTTATGTTTCCAAAAAACACATTTGCAAAAAAAAAATTTTAAGAATACATTTACATAGCCAATGGGTCCTTTTGAAAAAGAAAACATTTGCACATTTGTTTTTTGGCTAAAAGTGACGTAATTTTCCAACCACGGTCTTACAGGGTCCGGCACGATTTTAAACTTACCGGCCTCAGGAGTTTTGCAGTTCCTTCCTCCCCTCCAGCCTTCTCCAGTTGGTTTGAGGTTCAGTTGTCAATGCAGGACCTATGTTCTTGGTTACAGCAGAGACACAGCCAGAGGGTGCAGAGGTCATGAGTGGGGGTGGGGGTTCAACGAGGTAGTGGGGGGTTCAGGGGGATGGTGTGTGTGTCGGAGGGGGGGGGGAAAGTTAACGTGTGGTCAGCTGGTACAAATAACCCTCCTGATGTTGGCTCTCTCCCAAAAGGCACGCACAGACACTAACCCTAACAATTTATCTCCCTCTCACACAAATTGTGTGTGTCTATGTCATTCTCTTGCTCACACAACATACAATACAGCACTGCCATTTCTTATCCGGGGGTCCAGGAACTAACTCACAACCAGAAATTAGGAAAATATAAAATACAAAAAGATAATAAATGTTAAATAATTCACAAGATTATAATGAGATCGAATGATATGTATTTAAAAACTGTGAATACATTTTATGTATTTAATTTCGGACTGAGCAATTAAAACAATGCATTCTAAAAACAACACAGAAAAGAAACCAAAACAGTAACCAGGACTTTAGGTGAAGGCAGAGATAAATAAGTAGGTTTTGAGGTGCTAAGGCCCTAATGATCTCCGGGAGCTTGTTCCAGAGTCGTGGCCCCAGCGGGGAGAAGGCACGATCTCCCATTTAATAAATTTTGTCCCGCAATGAGGTTTGAGTTTCAGGACCTAAGTATCCTAGATGTGAAATGAAGGGTGAGGAGGTCCTGGAGATAGGTTGGAGCGGTAGTGTTCATGGCCTTGTGAACTAGGAGAAGGACTTTGTAAATTATTCATTGGTTGATTGGAAGCCAGTGGAGGGAGTGGAGGACTGGGGTGTTCCAATTTCCGTGTCCGGGTGAGAACCCGGGCAGCACTCTTCTGAACATATTGCAGCCTCTGAATGGTTTTTGCTGGTAGACCTGCCAGCAGAGAGTTGCAGTAGTCAAGACGGGAGCTGATGAATGCGTGCACCAGCTATTCTGCAGCATGTTTCGGTAGAGAGGGTCTCAGCCTTGAGATGTTTCTCAGGTGGTAGAATGAAGTTTTGGAAGTTTGATGGATTTAATGTGTGCATTTTATACTTATACCCACCTGGTACTTCATTTATTTTCTGACCTGTTTTATAGTGTATTGTATTGTATTTTTTGCTAGTACTTTCTCCTATGTGCACTGAAGTAAAGGCGAGCTGCTGTAACAAAGAGTTTCCCTTCCGGGATTAATAAATGTATTTCTGATTCTGATCTGATCAAAGGACAATGATGAATCCAGCTTGACACCTCAGGTTTGTGATGAGTGAGGAGAGAGGGGTGGGGTGACCATTTATGGTGATGTGGGTGATACCGGCCTTTTTTGTTTGATGGGGGGTGCCAATAAGAATGGCTTCTAACTTGCTGCCATTTAGCTGTAGGGAGTTGTTGCTCATCCAGTGCTGGATGTCATCCAGGCATTTGGTAGTCCGTGATAGTGCCAGGTGTTTGTCAGGTGAATTTCGGAGGTAGATTTGTGTATCATTCGCATAAGAGTGAAATTGAATGTAATGACTCCAAAGTATTTTTCCCAGGGGCAGCATGTAAATTAAGAAGAGCAGGGGCCCCAGGACTGACCCCTGGGGGACACTGGAGGTAACGCATCTAGTGCTCAAGGTGAGATTGCCAAGGGCAACATATTCCTGCTGTCCTATGAGATAGGAATAAAAGAAGTCCAGGGCATTGCCTGTAATTCCCACCTACTGGAGGCGCCGATACAGGATACCATGGTCCACTGTATCAAAAGCTTCACTTGGATCCAACAAGATTAGTAGACTGTGGGAGCCAGAGTCTGACGACCTTAGGAGGTCATTTACCACCCTCACAAGAGCAGTTTCGGTGCTATGGAGAGGTCTGAAACCAGACTGGAAAGATTCATAAAGCTGGTGGGAGAGGAGGTCATGTAGCTGGAGGATGACGACCTTTCCCTTTGCTAAGAAGTGGAGGTTTGAAATGGGACAGTAGTTGGAGAGGTCGTACGGGTCCAGATTGTGCTTTTTAAGCACAAGTTTGATGACTGCCAGTTTGAGGGAGGGGGCTACTTCACCAGTAGACAGGAACCTGTTTATTATGTGGGTTGCAATAGGGACAACGGCTGTAAGGCACGTTCAATAGAGATGTGGGGATGGGGTCCAAAGAGCTGGTAGAGGAGTTCATATTTCATATTTAAAACAATGCTAGAGAGCTCAGCTTGGGTGACCTCAGAAAAGTGATCAAAGGCTAGGCCATCATGGGGGGCATGATCCGAGGGAAGATCAGGTTGGTCGGGGGTGATGTTGCGCCTGATATTTTCGACCTTTGATTTGAAGAAGTCCATGAAGCGGTTGCAGTCATCAGAGGAGTGGTCGAGGAGCTGCAGGGTTTGAGCATCTGATTTATCGTAGAGAACAGGTGCCTAGGATTTCCAAGGCCAAAGTCAAAGTAATAAGATGCCCTGGTAGCTCTTAGAGCAGAGGAATATACTTTCTGACGTTCACTGAAGGACAGCTTGTGGACAGTTAAGCCAGTTTGCCTAAATCTGCACAACATTTTCTGAACCTCTGATTTTAGGGCTCTAAAATGGTCAGAGAACCAGGGAGGTGACCAATGGAAGGACACCAGCAGTGTTTTTTTAGGGTCAAACCGGTCTAGGCCATCATTAAGAGTGCGGTTGTAGCGGTGCACATGCTCTTCAAGTGAAAGTGCAACATCAGGCTCCGTCAGGGCAGAGGAGAGAGCGTTAGATAGCAGGGCATGGTCAATATCCTTGATCTTACGGCAGGTGATGGAACGCTTGCTGCTGGAGGCAGGTGGTATAACCATAGTGTCCAGTAGTACCACACTGTGGTTAGATATGCCTAGGTCCAGGACATGGGTGTGGCCGTGTTTATGGGTTGGTACTTGTACATGCTGAGTGAGCAGGAGGCAATCCAGGAGGTTGAGGACGTCAACGGCCAGAGGGCACTTGGGAGCATCTACATGGATATTAAAATCACCAAGTACCACCATCCTGGCAAAGGTGGGGCACAGGGTTGTGAGGAGATTTGAGAAATCTGATTTGTACATTTCCTCCGACTTCTTGGTAACCGATGCAAATAAACACTGACAAAGTCTTACAAACAAACGTTGCGCCACCTATTCTTCTGGCGGTGAATTGTTTTCAGCACACACAACCTATGGAGAACCATGAACGCAGTCTATCCGTCCGTATCCGTGCGTATCCGTTGGCCCGCCCATCCGTAAACGGAGACGCAGAAGCAAATTTTGGCCTTAAGACATCAAATGTCAATGCCATGATCAGATATTAAATAATTTAGTGTAAGTGATTTTTTGTGAGAGACTGGATGTTCAGGGAGGCAAATTTAAGGGCCTTCTGTTTTTGGGGGCAGGGTGCATGTTTTTTGAGAGGGAAGATTGTTTCTAGATCCGTGAGCGATAGTCTTGGCACAGTGCAATCGCGTCTTTCTAGAATTAAGCAGCTCAGGGATTGGGAGGTTACAGCAGGGGGACCTATCCCCTGGGCCAGAGCACTGGAGAACCGGGGCCTGGGGTGGAGGAACAGCTTCCGGTGTGCGAGAAATGCACCGCTGTCTGCACCGCATGAAAAATGTTTGCGACCTCAGTTTGCTAGGGTGAATACCATCACCACTGAAAAATAAAGCACGACTCCAGAACAGGTTAAAATTGTTAATAAAAAGGAGATTGTTGGCCACTATAGCACATTGAAGCCAGGTATTCAGGCTCAGGAGTTTACTGAAACGCCAGTTGGCACCGCCCAATGAAGGCGTTGGTCCTGAGATAAAAAACACTTTCCCACTTTGCTTACAAAAGTATAAAAAGATGGTTGAAGTCAACTTTGGTCAACTTGGATCCTTGCGTGACAACATTATTAGCCCCTACATGGATAATAATCCTTATGACGGAGCTTGGGACTGAGGGAATAAGCTCCCGTAGCTTTTCAGTGTTTGTCGACACTGAAGCACCAGGTAAACAGTGTGTAACAGCATAGAAAAAACACATTGATCTGGTGAAGGAGTCACCTATAATCAGGGTGGATGGGAGGAACAAGTGGGGGATGGAAGGCGATGGGCCCACAGCCGACTGCACAGGGAGTACATCGGCCTGGTCCTCCAGGTTAGAGCAGAGGCAACCAACACTGTCAGCTCTGGTTGAAGCTGGATGAGTGTGGTCACCGGAGCGCCTGAGGACAGCATTCTTCAACAGCCTACAGCGAGAGGAGGAT
Source organism: Hypomesus nipponensis (assembly GCF_054491055.1). Taxonomy (NCBI): domain Eukaryota; kingdom Metazoa; phylum Chordata; class Actinopteri; order Osmeriformes; family Osmeridae; genus Hypomesus; species Hypomesus nipponensis. The sequence continues at coordinate 27,103,946 of NC_140369.1, forward strand.
GACTTATTCCGAACTGCAGCAGATCTTCGCTGAGACTTGTCCGCTGCTGCGGTGGTGTCCTCGCCAGCAGCTGCTGCCCCAATTGAGGCCAGGTCTTGCGTCATTAGAGTGTGAGATGAGGCGCTCCGGCAGTTTGCCTCAGCGGCAACCTGAACTAGGGGCAGAGTCGACGAGAGCATTGGGGCTTGTGCTTGTTGTGCTTGCTGACAGGCAGGGTGGGCAATAGACCTGATGGCTGGATCATTGTCAGCCAGCAATTCAAACCTGTTAGACAGACTTAGGCGGGGTGGAGAGCCCCCATCGCTGGGTCTTTTTACCTGGTGAACTACCACTTCGGTCCAAGTTGTCTCCGATGAGAGGCACGGCGTGGAGTCCTGCTTGGCAGCACTCATGGCCGTGAGGCGTCTTGACTGGCCCAAGGCAACCTCCATGAGACTGGTGAGAAGAGTTTCTTTCTCCCGAAGCTCCTCTGAGAGCCTGCGGAACTTGTCCCTCATCTTCTCCAGGTCGACCCATCTCAGCCTGCATGGGGTGCCGGCTGGTCTCGAACTCCGTCTCCATGGTCGTGGCTTCGTTACACATGGTGCACTTGACCACACGCTTCAGATTACTGCACATTTGGTTTGTATGTAGGATGTATGGCTTCTTTACATTTTGTTAACTGAACTTGAACTGAACGTAGCCTACTGTATTAGGCTACTGCCTGATGAACGATACTGTGCAGTGGACGCACTCATTCTGGTGTCTGTGAATGGCACGTTCACTCTTTTTATTTATTTTTAATAAGGTGCCAGATTTCTAGAGACTTCCAGGCTAAAAACACACCATTAACAGTCTTGTGTCCAGGGTTACCCAACCTGTCAATTGCTGCGTGTGCTTTCTTTCATCTACTGTCTATGCATGGCAAGTGTGAAAACGCCGAATTGCGTACAGGCAGAGAGCGGTATTGCAGACGGCAGCCACATATTGAAAAAAAGAACTGAACTAACCTAGTTCATTATTTGGAGCTTTGAACTTAGTTCAACATTTTGAATTATGAACTATGAACTGAACTAGTTCATGTAGAAAGTGAACTTTCCCAACACTGCTTATTACAATACACATTGTGAATTGATTGGTGAATGTTTGATTTTATTTTTGTATATGCTAGCTTAACGTTTAGCCTATCTAGCTTTAGCTATTTTCCAACAACATCCTGCACATTCTTTTCAATATCTAACCTGTCTGCTGCCTTATGCCTATACGTGCATGTAATGATGTTTAATAGCCATGTCTAAATGCTTTCAATAGGCTATACCAGACAGTAAACGTTAGCCTACCCTGGTGGCTGAGTTTCACTCATTGCTGTTGGGCTGGGGGTCAGACGTAGCGTCCTCTTAAACACCTCGCCACAAATCCAAATGAAGATAATTTTGCCAGCTTTGCCAGCCTTAAATCCTGCTCTTTGCGTTTGTGCCGCTTCCTGCAGCCACTTTTGTGTTTTTGAAAGAAGGGCATGATGGGGTAGCCTACTTACCGCAATTACTCAACATGTAATGCAACACAACAGGATGGCAAACGATCACAACGTGTGGGTGGGCTATAGAATCGTTGACAACATATTACGCAGACAATATTACTTAATAAAAACGAGATTCGTTTCATTCAGCAAAAGGCAAATGAGGCCAAATGAATATTTGCTGTTGTTAAGACTGGCTATTGTTAAAATGTTTGAGATGAGAATGAGCAGATGAGAATAACCATAATTGAGAAATGTTTGCGAATTGATCGGACTGGATCATATGTTAACCTTTCTGTGATTTACGCGGAGCGAGGGGCCCAGTCAGTTCTTCAGGTAGAGTTCTCACTTGAGATCGAGGACGGGCCCCCTTTCGCCACGGGCCCTAGTGCAGCTGCACTCCCTGCACTCCCTATAGTTACGCCACTGGCCGTGTAATAAGCGGGATAATGTATAGAACTCCGGTCATTATCGGGGAAATAAGCCCCTTCATGGCGAAACAAAACTGGAGAAAACTCTGCTTCGCGTCGTGCCTAACAACTCCCCTTGCCTGTTCTAAAATCAGCGCACGGCCTCTTGGGGCTTATTGCTTAATTATCCTTTACAAAAGAAACGTTCTAATTTCCTGCGCTTTCAAACAATCAGTGGAGAGTGGATAGCAACGGCAGCTAGCTTGCCTCTAGGAAACTGCTTTTGAATTAGCCATGTCCCCCTAAATTAATATCGAACTTATTTACGTTTTGGGAGGCTTATTTTCAGTTAGCAGACGGTACTATTTGAATCGCAATTCCATCTGAAATACTGCCAGTGACAACGTTGTTACAGTAGCTTGTTTCAAAGGGTGTTCGTAATGAATTGTGCAATATGAGTAGGGCAAACAAGCACACCCTACAATTTCCCAAGAAATTGTACCCTCTCTAGTTTTAAGAGTAACACTTGTACACCAGTGAGACAGTCAGTTAGTGGTCAGTTGTAGGAGTGTCTTGATGAAATGAAACTCTGATGCAAACTCAGAGAAGGCTTTATCATTTCAGCTTTAAGACAGGCCTGCACTTACCTCTGTGTAATTTCCTGGGATTATCAAAACAACCCATCCCTAAACTGTCAAATCCAGGAAAAATGTTGTGGCATTTTCCTTATATATTCTGAGATAGACTATTTGGACTGTGCTGTGTCTTTGTGTATGGCTGTAGATGTATGCATATGTATGTGAGGGAGGGGCATTTATTGAGAGAGTGAGGGTGGATTAGCCAATTAATGAATGAGACCAGAGCTAAATCCATGAGAAAAAGAGGGCGTTTTGAAATGATCAAACATTACATTGACAGGCTTCTGTCAAGCGTCATCCCAAGTACTTGAAATATAACACATTTAACTTAACGTTTGTGAAGTAATACTCAAAAACATGAGACTACCGGAACTTCAGGTTTACTAACCATGTCAGATGAAACAGCCTCTCAATTCTCACACACACCTTCTCTCTCACACACACAAACTCTTTCACACACTCTGTCACACACACACAGCAACACACAAAATCGTCTGACCTTTTTCTCTCCATGTGCCTATTAAGCCTTGTTAACTCTCTTTAAACATTTTTGCTCTAAGTGATTTGTGCAAGCAGGCGAGCACAGGCTTAAGACTGAAGAATGTGGGGAGTTCCAAAGTATTTCTTTTTCACTTTTCCACATAAATAGGGAACGACAAAATTGAATATGTTGTTCAGCGCTGGTCTCTTAGGGGAATGTGTGTGAAAGATATTTCAGCAGCTCACATATCTCACTCATGCATTTAGTACAGTAAAGCCACGTCAGAGTTTCTACATTCTAGAGCCACACTGAAAACAGAAAGTTAAAATTATCATTCAACAACATTCAGCTGTCTCAAAATCATGACTAGCTAACGTAATACTCCCAAAGAAAGTTAAGTTCCATTACATTTTGCATGAACGGAGTAAACAAATCTTTCACTTGAAACTTTTTGGATGTTTTTATATAGGCCTTAGTAGTCCCCTAATACTGTATCTGAAGTCTCCCGAAATTCAGCCTTGGTGCAGAATTACAGGCACTACGAGCAGTCCCACAATGGGGGGCTTCCTCAGGAAGCGCTGTTTCTGTGTCTGTAGCTTTAAATGCTATGAAGAAGAAAATGGCGAGGCTAACTGCCATGCTCCGGTCGTTTGCAAGCCATTATGTCTCGAGAAAAAAAACAAAAAGGCGTGTTCAACGCCATGCGATGGCGGCGCTGACAGACGGCTGCAGTCGGCTGCCTTGAAGCTGAGAATGCCATTGGCTGCTTTAGGTCAGCCGGGCTGGAGGCGGCTGCAGACAACGCCGGCGCTGCATGAAGTCGAATGTATCTATTGTCGCGCTCGCACAATCGTAGCTCGTTTTTTCATTGGTGGGCCAAATTCTCTGTATTGGCAAAGCAGAGAAAGGGGTGGGAACCTTCCATATTGTGACGTCACAATAGGGGATTTGCAAAACCGAGCATTTGGGCTATTATTTTCTAAAAAGCGGAGAAGAATACCCAGGGCTTAGTTTACACCTATTGAAATGTCTCGCCACTGGGGGACCAAAGGCTGGCTTGGGGAATGTTAAATGTTAAATAACCTCCTAAAGTGAAGTTTTCATGTCATGAGACCTTTTATTCTTCTTAATTCAAGCCAGAGCGCATTTGTGTTTGCTACATGTTAGGGGTGGAACGGTACATGTATTCGTACCGAACCGTACGGTAAGGGCGTCACGGTTCGGTGCATGAAATTACACAGAGATTTATATTATGTAATGCGCAATTACTGTTAGATACTTGTGTTCTTTAGGAACACCTAATCTGTAGATCCGCCTTAGCTCTGAAATTGATTGTCGCCGTCACCTATGTAGCCGAACTGTGCCTGAGTATATCAGACATAACTAGCAGCAGCACTAGACGAATATGGCGAGACACTCGGTGGCGACACACACGAGCTAGAAGACCCGCCGACTTCGGTTTCCCAGTCACTTAATGCTACTCTAGTACAGGCGAGAGAGTAGTGGATAGGACAAGGACTTATAATAAATAAGAGATGCTGTGTTTTCAGTTTTAAAACTCTTATTTCGTTTATAAGTTACATATGGAGTCTGGAGATTATGTGGGGTAGGCCTACTTACTGTTTACTACTTTACACACTTCATGCTGTTGCAGCTAGCTCAGGGGAGAGACTGTAAGTGACACAGCCCGAGACATACAAAACAAACACAAATTGCTTCTGTTCTCAGTGCTCCAGACAGTTTTTTGAGACAGTGCAAATTGTTTTTACTCGTACCCGCGCATGTGCGAACTTACCTACAAATATGGAATTTATTGGGTGTGCACAACAACAGCACATGTTAAGAACGACTCATAGATACGACTCATAGTCGACTCATGTGCTGTTGCTCAGCAAGTAGCCTATTGTGTCATGGTGTAGGTAGGGTGGCCAGAAGCATGACCCTGAAAAGGAGGACACTTGGATCCAAAAAGGAGGACAACCCCAAAAAGTTGTTGAATGGGGGGGGGGGGGAGAAAAGTAAAGCAGAGTGTCCGGCAGACCTAGCATTATCCTTGTGCAGTTGCGTGTCGTAGGCATGCTCAAAGCCCCTTTCCCCCTACTACTCACGTCAATGTCAATGCGACAGAACTTACAGAAGGTATGATATTGATCTTTGCTGCACTTATGGCAAAGTGGAGTTCTGAACTCCACGTAGGTTAGAAGGAGGTCTTTTTTTTTGACATCTGAAAACTCACGCAAGTGGTAAATTGCGACGGTGGGCAGGAAGGGTCAAAAAGTAGGACAAAAGGGCGAAAAGACGGACACGCAACAGCGGTCCGGACAAAAGGTTGGAAAACCGGACTGTCTATGACTATATACATAGTCAAAAGGTTCGTCTCGGTAGCGATTGCGTTGGTTGTATTGGGATTTACGTTCCATTGCACGGTTTAAGTAGAAATTACGTTTTTGTGGCGAAAAGTGAAGCTAACGGTGGCTAACTTGCTAGCCACAGTCACTGACGTCACTAACGTCACCAACGTCACGAAAACTTGCGTGACTATCTCTAGCAGAACATTAGTTTCGCATCTGTTAACTTGGGGGATACTAGTCTGCAAGGCAGCTGCAGAAATGCCACAAGCAAAGAGGCCAGGGTGATATTCAATCATTTTACTTTGTGATGTGAAACATAATTGTGAAATGTAATGTACAATATTAGCTGATATTATTAAGTAAGTAGGCCCACATCTACTTTCGGAAACGGTAGTCTACTATTTCACTGATGCATTAGCATCATGACATTAGCCTCTGTTGCTTGGGCAACACATCCTACAGTGGTCATGATGCATCTGTTTTCAATCGTTAAAATAAACATTCCTCACAAATACGTTTTTGTTGTAGGATTTATTTTGACATTAATAAACGATTTGTTGGTGAAATGACCATTACCTGTGGTTTCAAATCAGTGTGGCGGCTCACTGCAACGCTGTAGCCTACCCGAGACACTAATGAGTAGCTAACAAAAACATCTCCACAGCTGTTTAGGAAGTCAAACGGCGACGGAACATGTTCGGCTTTCCCCTTACTCAAAAGTTTTTCAATAGGTGAAAGTATCTGACTACTAACCTGAACTTCATTGCCACAGCCTAAACTTTGTCAATGTCAAAACTTTGTCTGTTCATGAAAATAATTCATGTCAGCCTGCTTCAGCCTTGCTTAGCTGTAGGATATACATTTGACTGGGTCTTGCAGCGCTGCTTGATTTACTGAAATTATTATGAAATGTTATGTTTTACTAGCCATTTGCCTTCTTAAGCAAATCACAGTATTTCCCACCCCTCATAGTGTAACTGAGACAACCGTAAATAGCCTAATTCATCTTTCAAGTAATAAGCCCCCGTTGAAGTGTTGAGCAGGAAATTAGCTGGTCTGTAGAGATCTTGGGTTGGTGGTTTTACTGATGCAGAATTCGCTCAATTAAAATCGATAGACGTAATGAGTGGCACATAACGTGAAGTAGGCCTAACATTCCATTTTATTTTGTTTGAGTTTTAATAACTTGTCCAGTGCATTGGGGGAAGTAGCACTAGCCTAAATTGATCTTCCAGACTTGCCGTACAAAAAAAATCCACTCTTCCTTCTTCTTCTTCTACAAGCCTTAGCTACATGGCTAGACTGTTGATACAGATCAGAATCCATCATATCTTGGACACTCAAAATCAGCGAATCTTGCAGCCAAATCAAGTAGCCTATATATATAGGCCTTTATATGGCTACACACTTCTGCTCGGTTTCTAGTTGGCTACTTGTTACCAAGTTACAACTTTGTTGCAGGGGCATTCTTTGTCTACATTGCGAGCTAACAGTGTCCGGTAATGATGTCGCTATAAATAATGATGTTAAACCGAGACCACTAAGCCCTCAAAGAAAATGTAAGGTCAAAGAAACAAAAGAAAGGTTTGAGGTTACTAACCTTATTAAACTTAACGTTTTTTAAGTAATCAATAAGCCTGCGCTTGCCCTCATTACTCAAATGATGCCGTTCAGGGCGTTCAAATTACATAATAGAACGATAATAGGAGGATAGTAGGACATAATAGGGCAACCAACAAGTTGTTTATATCTGATTACAATTTAATAAGTTATCTAGCGCTGCATCTTCATGAGCTACATTTGGCCTCCTTCTCTTCCAACCAACCAGTATCACCTCTCCTCCATCTGAGTGATGCATGTCATTTTTACAAACTTATTATCAAGGGAACACAATGGTCAGAACTGCAGTCATACACTTAAATGCTTTTTGAAATATGTAAACACCAGGAGAGTATGGGCAGCTGGGGCAGCCGCAAGCACACCCTCACAATTTCCCCAGAAATTGTATGCTCTCTAGTTATTAATTGGAGTATCAATGGAAAAAGAATGAAAAAGCTACTTGAGAAAGAAGCAGACAGAAGGGTTGCATTATTCATTTGAAGGTTATACTGTCAAACTGACTGAAGAACGAAAAAGTCAATTCCCATGATGCATGGCGGTAAATAGTATTAAAATTTGCTGATAAGTTTGCCGTTTGTTCGAAATACAAATGTATCTTCATGAATTTAGTTTTTAAAATCTGTCTGCTTAGAATGTAGTGTTTTGTTGCGTGGTAATTGTCATTGTTGTGTTGGTTTACCATTGTAACCATGAGTTAAATGACCGTTATATTTGATAAGAACAACTGGATTCTTGCAACGTTAATGCTCACGCAGTATAGAGCTAACGGTGCGTTCACACTGCAGTGTTTTTTAACGCTCTGCACCGCTGGCCTTCCCACAGTGCACCATGCTCGGGGGCGTGTTAAAAAAGTTAATACAGAGTTGTAGTTTTCTAAGGTCATTGTTGTAGTTTGTGTTAAACGGTGTCATGGACAAGTGTTCAGACTTGTGTTCATGTATTTACAATAGTGATCATTATTGATATATAGGTGCTCCTGTCTCGATCAAAATACAGCTTTTACACGGTATGATGCAAGGAATCAGATACTCTGACTAGATGTTGCATAATCTTGTCAACTAGGCTATAGGCTACAGTACTCTACAGCACTTCAAACATTTTTCCAGTAACATTTGCTAGGTTATGGCCACTACACATTTACTGTATGGCTAGCGAGTGACTGCCAACCAGCATTTCAACGTTGAATGTCAATCGTGTGCCGGGTAAACTAGACTACTGCAGCTAGACTAGTACAGTATGCAGCTAGCACAGAAGAAAGTTAGAGCTAGGTTACGTACTGTAGCTAGCTAAAGTGACGAGACTGAATTTAACACACCAGGGACACCGACAACATCGGCAACCCTGCGCCAGGTATACATTTTTTGTTAATGTCTCTTTAATCGTACAGAGGCTTATAAAACAAGACTAAGTGTGTAGACACACATATGATGAGTTGCTTTCCATCTTGATATTGTCAAACCTAGAAATGTTTACAATGACAAACAGTTGCTACGTTACAAGAAACAAGAAACCAACCCGATTGGACAACGCTAGCGTTATCACGCTCCTCATTTACATAAAGTTGAGAAAATCCAACTTTTGACGCCCCGCTCGCCTTCCCACAATACCCTACGCGAGCGTCGACGCCCCGCCGCTCCACGCCGCTGTAGTGGACATGCACCATTATGGTGCGTTCACACTGCAGCGTTTTTTACCGCTCTGCACCGCTGGCCTTCCCACAGTGCGCCACGCTCAGACAGATTACAGTTTTTCGCAATTGTTAACACACGTTTCCAAAACAATAACGTCTTTCTCAAAACTGCACACACAAAACTGAAAACCTCACACACAAAATGCAAAACCTGACACTCCCTTTGCAAGATGACTCTCTGCCATCAAATCTCTCACCTGTTTACAAAATGGAACTTGTGTTCTCATTTGGTACACACAGCCTTATTTTCAAATGACACACACATACCATTCATAACAGTACACACAATAAGCATTTCCTGCACACTACCAAGCATTCACAGCACACAGTAGTGCAAAATTGAAAACACAATTCTCGAAATGGAACACACCATATGAATGACAATCACTCTGGAGAATGAGCCATTTCAACTTTTGTAAAATGTCTCAGTGTAGGCCACATTTTTTTTTTCACATATGCTGTCCGAGTGTGATAGTGTTGTTTTCACAAACCATTTTCACAATGTCAGTCTCCTGTTCGGCTGTGAAAGTGCATGTTCTTCCTCCACGTTGTGGTTCTCTTTCAGTCCTGCAAATACAAATACAGTGAGCACACTGTATTCTATTGAAATGCAATATTTCAGTACACAAGGCAAATATAATTACATACCTGTTCTCCATTCTAAAGTTTCTAATGATGGCAGCCACTGTGAAGTGGCTGACATTTGGTTGGACCCTCTGGCCAGCCTTCCTCATGCTCAAACCATGGTTGAGCACATGGTCAACCACGGTGGCCCGATTCTCATTAGAGATCCCCGTTCTCCTTATTCTTTCTCCTCCACCTCCTTCTTCTTCTCATCTTCCTCCTCCTTGTCATCCTCTTCCTTGTCCTCTTCCTTGTCCTCTTCCTTTCCTCTCACTCTTACCCCTCTCCTTCTTTGGTTGCTGATATGTTCTAAGTTCTCCATTGTTCACCAAACAAAACAGAGGCTCAAGGCCCTTTTTATGCTGCGCAAATTGCTCACCAGACCTGAGTGTTTAGAGATTTGAATAGTTGTGTGTTGTAGGTTGATGCTTTGAGACTTTACTTGAGAAGTGTGTGCAACAACTGAACATTGTATGTAGTGTTTTGACAACAAGGTGATGTGTAATTGACATCGGTGTGTAAACAAGGAAAGTCAGAGTCTAATGAAGATAATGGAGTGTAAAGTAGTGATAAATTGGGTCGAGCAATTGGTACATGACGTCAAGGTTGTGAAAATTGTGCCAAAGTTTGTGCAAAAATCCGGTACGCTTTCTAGATCTGACATGATCTTATTTTCAAAAAAGATACATCAGACATAAACGTTGACATGTGTACCCTTTTATTATATTACTCGAAATCTCTGAAAATCAATCGCTAGATTATGACTTGCCACTACACATTCACTGCATGGATAGCGAGTGGCTGCCAGCCAGCATTTTAATGTTGGATGTCAATCGTGTGCCTGGTGAGCTAGCTAGACTATGCAGCTAGCACAGACGAAAGTTACGTAATGCGACAAAACTGAATTAAAGTACAAAATACACACCATTGACGCCAACAACCTCAGCAACCCTGCGCCAGGCATCATTTTTGTTTTGTTTAAGTCTCTGTAATCAAACATAGACGTATCATACAATACTGGGTATGAAGACACATACGATGAGTTGCTCCTCCATCTTGAAATTGTTAAACCTAGAAATGTTTACCATTACCAACAGTTGCTACGTTACAAGAAACCAACCGATTGGCCAATGCCAGCGTTTTCACGCTCCTCATTTACATAAAGTTGAGAAAATCCAACTTTCAACGCCCGCTCGCCTTCCCACAATGCCCTACGCGAGCGTCAATGCCTGGTTTCATTGTAAATGAATTGGAAGACGACGCCCCGCTCTGCCCGCCCCGCTGCAGTGTGAACGCACCGTTACAGTAGCTTGTTTCAAAGGGGGTTCCTTGTTTCAAAGGGTGTTCTTAGTGAATTATGCAATATGAGTAGGCTAAATGCTTGAAATATCACTAGAAGGGAAAACTGACCCACCTGCAACTGAAGCGAGCAAGCACACCCTACAATTTCCCCAGAAATTGCACCCTTTCTAGTTATATATGCATTTCAATATTTTCTTACTGTTGAAAAAGGAGTGATGAAAACAGTATCTAATTTACTTTCATAAGTTTAAAAGCGTTAAAAGTATTCAATCAAATATAGTGATGTTAAAAGTATAAAGCGATACCTGGCAGGCCGTCAAGCGCCGTTTGCCTGCACCTTTTGACCTGGGTGGGGGAGGGCCACTGCCATGCAGCATGCCTCGTTGGCGCGCTCTACGTCTATTACGTCTGACAAGCAGAGGTACAGTAGGTACTGTACTGTACAGACAGTGCAGTACAGTGTCAGTAACGTACAGTAACCAACATTTAGTATTAACTTGTCGACATTGCGGGGTGTGCTTACAGTACCTAGTCTAAACTTCTACGGTTTTAGTGTAAGTATTAACCAGTCCTTTACTGTTGGCACTTAGCTACTTACATTCATTTAAAGTGGGTCTACCTCCAATGAATAATGGAATTCATAATGATCCTACTTGAAGCTTTGGTAAGAATGACAGCTGTCAATCATTGTAGATACAGTAAGCTGTTAAAAACTAAACAAAAACCTTTAGCCTGACCTGGGTGGGGGGAGGGCCACTGCCATGCAGCATGCCTCGTTGGTGCAGTAGGCAGCGCGTCAGTCTCATAATCTGAAGGTCGTGAGTTCGAGCCTCACACGGGGCAGGTATTTTAGAAAAAGTTGGACATTGTCCCGTCCGTTTCAAAATGGAATGGAAGCACGGCAGAGGGTGTTTGCAGCTGGTGATCTTCAGCCAGCAACCGGGCTGCGCTTTTTTTTCTCTGCCGATACCTGGCAGGCTTTCAAGCGCCTTTTCCACAGCACCTTCTGACCTGGGTGGGGGGAGGGCCACTGCCATGCAGCATGCCTCATTGGCGCAGTAGGCAGCGCGTCAGTCTCATAATCTGAAGGTCGTGAGTTCGAGCCTCACACGGGACAGGTATTTTAGAAAAAGTAGGTAGGACATTGTCACGTCCGTTTCAAAATGGAATGGACGCACGGCAGAGGGTGTTTGCAGCTGGTGATCTTCAGCCAGCAACCGGGCTGCGCCTTTTTTTCTCCGCCGATACCTGGCAGGCCGTCAAGCGCGGTTTCCACAGCACCTTCTGACCTGGGTGGGGGGAGGGCCACTGACATGCAGCATGCCTCGTTGGCGCAGCAGGCAGCGCGTCAGTCTCATAATCTGAAGGTCGTGAATTCGAGCCTGACACTGGGGCAGGTATTTTAGAAAAAGTAGGACATTGTTACATCCATTTCAAAATGGAATAGACGCACGGCAGAGGGTGTTTGCAGCTGGTGATCTTCAGCCAGCAACCGGGCTGCGCTTATCTTTCCTCAGCCGATACCTGGCGGGCCGTCAAGCGCCGTTTCCACAGCACCTTCTGACCTGGGTGGGGGGAGGGCCACTGCCATGCAGCATGCCTCGTTGGCGCAGTAGGCAGCGCGTCAGTCTCATAATCTGAAGGTCGTGAGTTCGAGCCTCACACTGGGCAGGTATCTTAGAAAAAGTAGGACATTGTCACGTCCGTTTCAAAATGGAATGGACGCACGGCAGAGGGTGTTTGCAGCTGGTGTTCTTCAGCCAGCAACCGGGCTGCGCTTTTTTTTCCTCAGCCGATACCTGGCGGGCCGTCAAGCGCCGTTTCCACAGCACCTTCTGACCTGGGTGGGGGGAGGGCCACTGCCATGCAGCATGCCTCGTTGGCGCAGTAGGCAGCGCGTCAGTCTCAAAATCTGAAGGTTGTGAGTTCGAGCATCACACGGGACAGGTATTTTAGAAAAAGTAGGTAGGACATTGTCACGTCCGTTTCAAAATGGAATGGTCGCACGGCAGAGGGTGTTTGCAGCTGGTGATCTTCAGCCAGCAACCGGGCTGCGCCATTTTTTCTCCGCCGATACCTGGCAGGCCGTCAAGCGCGGTTTCCACAGCACCTTCTGACCTGGGTGGGGGGAGGGCCACTGACATGCAGCATGCCTCGTTGGCGCAGCAGGCAGCGCGTCAGTCTCATAATCTGAAGGTCGTGAGTTCGAGCCTCACACGGGGCATGTATTTTAGAAAAAGTAGGACATTGTTACATCCGTTTCAAAATGGAATGGACGCACGGCAGAGGGTGTTTGCAGCTGGTGATCTTCAGCCAGCAACCGGGCTGCGCTTTTTTTTCCTCAGCCGATACCTGGCGGGCCGTCAAGCGCCGTTTCCACAGCACCTTCTGACCTGGGTGGGGGGAGGGCCACTGCCATGCAGCATGCCTCGTTGGCGCAGTAGGCAGCGCGTCAGTCTCATAATCTGAAGGTCGTGAGTTCGAGCCTCACACGGGGCAGGTATTTTAGAAAAAGTAGGTAGGACATTGTCACGTCCGTTTCAAAATGGAAGGGACGCACGGCAGAGGGTGTTTGCAGCTGGTGATCTTCAGCCAGCAACCGGGCTGCGCTTTTTTTTCTCCGCCGATACCTGGCAGGCCGTCAAGCGCCTTTTCCACAGCACCTTCTGACCTGGGTGGGGGGAGGGCCACTGCCATGCAGCATGCCTCGTTGGCGCAGTAGGCAGCGCGTCAGTCTCATAATCTGAAGGTCGTGAGTTCGAGCCTCACACGGGGCAGGTATTTTAGAAAAAGTAGGTAGGACATTGTCACGTCCGTTTCAAAATGGAATGGACGCACGGCAGAGGGTGTTTGCAGCTGGTGATCTTCAGCCAGCAACCGGGCTGCGCCTTTTTTTCTCCGTCGATACCTGGCAGGCCGTCAAGCGCGGTTTCCACAGCACCTTCTGACCTGGGTGGGGGAGGGCCACTGACATGCAGCATGCCTCGTTGGCGCAGCAGGCAGCGCGTCAGTCTCATAATCTGAAGGTCGTGAATTCGAGCCTCACAAGGGGCAGGTATTTTCGAAAAAATTTGACATTGTCACGTCCGTTTCAAAATGGAATGGACGAACCGAAGAGGGTGTTTGCAGCTGGGGATCTTCAGCCAGCAACCGGGCTGCGCTTTTTTTTCCTCAGCCGATACCTGGCAGGCTGTCAAGCGCCTTTTCCACAGCACCTTCTGACCTGGGTAGGGGGAGGGCCACTGCCATGCAGCATGCCTCATTGGCGCAGTAGGCAGCGCGTCAGTCTCATAATCTGAATGTCGTGAGTTCGAGCCTCACACGGGACAGGTATTTTAGAAAAAGTAGGTAGGACATTGTCACGTCCGTTTCAAAATGGAATGGACGCACGGCAGAGGGTGTTTGCAGCTGGTGATCTTCAGCCAGCAACCGGGCTGCGCCTTTTTTTCTCCGCCGATACCTGGCAGGCCGTCAAGCGCGGTTTCCACAGCACCTTCTGACCTGGGTGGGGGGAGGGCCACTGACATGCAGCATGCCTCGTTGGCGCAGCAGGCAGCGCGTCAGTCTCATAATCTGAAGGTCGTGAATTCGAGCCTCACACTGGGCAGGTATTTTAGAAAAAGTAGGACATTGTTACATCCGTTTCAAAATGGAATAGACGCACGGCAGAGGGTGTTTGCAGCTGGTGATCTTCAGCCAGCAACCGGGCTGCGCTTATCTTTCCTCAGCCGATACCTGGCAGGCCGTCAAGCTCCGTTTCCACAGCACCTTCTGACCTGGGTGGGGGGAGGGCCACTGCCATGCAGCATGCCTCGTTGGCGCAGTAGGCAGCGCGTCAGTCTCATAATCTGAAGGTCGTGAGTTCGAGCCTCACACTGGGCAGGTATCTTAGAAAAAGTAGGACATTGTCACGTCCGTTTCAAAATGGAATGGACGCGGCAGAGGGTGTTTGCAACTGGTGTTCTTCAGCCAGCAACCGGGCTGCGCTTTTTTTTCCTCAGCCGATACCTGGCGGGCCGTCAAGCGCCGTTTCCACAGCACCTTCTGACCTGCGTGGGGGGAGGGCCACTGCCATGCAGCATGCCTCGTTGGCGCAGTAGGCAGGGCGTCAGTCTCATAATCTGAAGGTCGTGAGTTCGAGCCTCACACGGGGCAGGTATTTTAGAAAAAGTAGGTAGGACATTGTCACGTCCGTTTCAAAATGGAATGGACGCACGGCAGAGGGTGTTTGCAGCTTGTGATCTTTAGCCAGAAACCGGGCTGCGCTTATCTTTCCTCAGCCGATACCTGGCAGGCCGTCAAGCTCCGTTTCCACAGCACCTCCTAACCTGGGTGGGGGGAGGGCCACTGCCATGCAGCATGCCTTGTTGGCGCAGTAGGCAGCGCGTCAGTCTCATAATCTGAAGGTCGTGAGTTCGAGCCTCACACGGGGCAGGTATTTTAGAAAAAGTAGGTAGGACATTGTCACGTCCGTTTCAAAATGGAATGGACGCACGGCAGAGGGTGTTTGCAGCTGGTAATCTTCAGCCAGCAACCGGGCTGCGCCTTTTTTTCTCCGTCGATACCTGGCAGGCCGTCAAGCGCGGTTTCCACAGCACCTTCTGACCTGGGTGGGGGAGGGCCACTGACATGCAGCATGCCTCGTTGGCGCAGTAGGCAGCGCGTCAGTCTCATAATCTGAAGGTCGTGAGTTCGAGCCTCACACGGGGCAGGTATTTTAGAAAAAGTAGGTAGGACATTGTCACGTCCGTTTCAAAATGGAATGGACGCACGGCAGAGGGTGTTTGCAGCTGGTGATCTTCAGCCAGCAACCGGGCTGCGCTTTTTTTTCCTCAGCCGATACCTGGCGGGCCGTCAAGCGCCGTTTCCACAGCACCTTCTGACCTGCGTGGGGGGAGGGCCACTGCCATGCAGCATGCCTCGTTGGCGCAGTAGGCAGCGCGTCAGTCTCATAATCTGAAGGTCGTGAGTTCGAGCCTCACACGGGGCAGGTATTTTAGAAAAAGTAGGACATTGTCAATTCCGTTTCAAAATGGAATGGACGCACGGCAGAGGGTATTTTCAGCTGGTGATCTTCAGCCAGCAACCGGGCTGCGCTTTTTTTTGTCCGCCGATAACTGGCAGGCTGTCAAGCGCCTTTTCCACAGCACCTTCTGACCTGGGTGGGGGGAGGGCCACTGCCATGCAGCATGCCTCGTTGGCGCAGTAGGCAGCGCGTCAGTCTCATAATCTGAAGGTCGTGAGTTCGAGCCTCACACAGGGCAGGTATTTTAGAAAAAGTAGGTAGGACATTGTCACATCCGTTTCAAAATGGAATGGAAGCACGGCAGAGGGTGTTTGCAGCTGGTGATCTTCAGCCAGCAACCGGGCTGCGCTTTTTTTTCTCCGCCGATACCTGGCAGGCCGTCAAGCGCCTTTTCCACAGCACCTTCTGACCTGGGTGGGGGGAGGGCCACTGCCATGCAGCATGCCTCGTTGGCGCAGTAGGCAGCGCGTCAGTCTCATAATCTGAAGGTCGTGAGTTCGAGCCTCACACGGGGCAGGTATTTTAGAAAAAGTAGGACATTGTCAATTCCGTTTCAAAATTGAATGGACGCACGGCAGAGGGTGTTTGCAGCTGGTGATCTTCATCCAGCAACCGGGCTGCGCTTTTTTTTGTCCGCCGATAACTGGCAGGCCGTCAAGCGCGGTTTCCACAGCACCTTCTGAGGTGGGTGGGGGGAGGGCCACTGCCATGCAGCATGCCTCGTTGGCGCAGTAGGCAGCGCGTCAGTCTCATAATCTGAAGGTTGTGAGTTCGAGCCTCACACGGGGCAGGTATTTTAGAAAAAGTAGGACATTGTCAATTCCGTTTCAAAATTGAATGGACGCACGGCAGAGGGTATTTTCAGCTGGTGATCTTTAGCCAGCAACCGGGCTGCGCTTTTTTTTGTCCGCCGATAACTGGCAGGCTGTCAAGCGCCTTTTCCACAGCACCTTCTGACCTGGGTAGGGGGAGGGCCACTGCCATGCAGCATGCCTCATTGGCGCAGTAGGCAGCGCGTCAGTCTCATAATCTGAATGTCGTGAGTTCGAGCCTCACACGGGACAGGTATTTTAGAAAAAGTAGGTAGGACATTGTCACGTCCGTTTCAAAATGGAATGGACGCACGGCAGAGGGTGTTTGCAGCTGGTGATCTTCAGCCAGCAACCGGGCTGCGCCTTTTTTTCTCCGCCGATACCTGGCAGGCCGTCAAGCGCGGTTTCCACAGCACCTTCTGACCTGGGTGGGGGGAGGGCCACTGACATGCAGCATGCCTCGTTGGCGCAGCAGGCAGCGCGTCAGTCTCATAATCTGAAGGTCGTGAATTCGAGCCTCACACTGGGCAGGTATTTTAGAAAAAGTAGGACATTGTTACATCCGTTTCAAAATGGAATAGACGCACGGCAGAGGGTGTTTGCAGCTGGTGATCTTCAGCCAGCAACCGGGCTGCGCTTATCTTTCCTCAGCCGATACCTGGCAGGCCGTCAAGCTCCGTTTCCACAGCACCTTCTGACCTGGGTGGGGGGAGGGCCACTGCCATGCAGCATGCCTCGTTGGCGCAGTAGGCAGCGCGTCAGTCTCATAATCTGAAGGTCGTGAGTTCGAGCCTCACACTGGGCAGGTATCTTAGAAAAAGTAGGACATTGTCACGTCCGTTTCAAAATGGAATGGACGCGGCAGAGGGTGTTTGCAACTGGTGTTCTTCAGCCAGCAACCGGGCTGCGCTTTTTTTTCCTCAGCCGATACCTGGCGGGCCGTCAAGCGCCGTTTCCACAGCACCTTCTGACCTGCGTGGGGGGAGGGCCACTGCCATGCAGCATGCCTCGTTGGCGCAGTAGGCAGGGCGTCAGTCTCATAATCTGAAGGTCGTGAGTTCGAGCCTCACACGGGGCAGGTATTTTAGAAAAAGTAGGTAGGACATTGTCACGTCCGTTTCAAAATGGAATGGACGCACGGCAGAGGGTGTTTGCAGCTTGTGATCTTTAGCCAGAAACCGGGCTGCGCTTATCTTTCCTCAGCCGATACCTGGCAGGCCGTCAAGCTCCGTTTCCACAGCACCTCCTAACCTGGGTGGGGGGAGGGCCACTGCCATGCAGCATGCCTTGTTGGCGCAGTAGGCAGCGCGTCAGTCTCATAATCTGAAGGTCGTGAGTTCGAGCCTCACACGGGGCAGGTATTTTAGAAAAAGTAGGTAGGACATTGTCACGTCCGTTTCAAAATGGAATGGACGCACGGCAGAGGGTGTTTGCAGCTGGTAATCTTCAGCCAGCAACCGGGCTGCGCCTTTTTTTCTCCGTCGATACCTGGCAGGCCGTCAAGCGCGGTTTCCACAGCACCTTCTGACCTGGGTGGGGGAGGGCCACTGACATGCAGCATGCCTCGTTGGCGCAGTAGGCAGCGCGTCAGTCTCATAATCTGAAGGTCGTGAGTTCGAGCCTCACACGGGGCAGGTATTTTAGAAAAAGTAGGTAGGACATTGTCACGTCCGTTTCAAAATGGAATGGACGCACGGCAGAGGGTGTTTGCAGCTGGTGATCTTCAGCCAGCAACCGGGCTGCGCTTTTTTTTCCTCAGCCGATACCTGGCGGGCCGTCAAGCGCCGTTTCCACAGCACCTTCTGACCTGCGTGGGGGGAGGGCCACTGCCATGCAGCATGCCTCGTTGGCGCAGTAGGCAGCGCGTCAGTCTCATAATCTGAAGGTCGTGAGTTCGAGCCTCACACGGGGCAGGTATTTTAGAAAAAGTAGGACATTGTCAATTCCGTTTCAAAATGGAATGGACGCACGGCAGAGGGTATTTTCAGCTGGTGATCTTCAGCCAGCAACCGGGCTGCGCTTTTTTTTGTCCGCCGATAACTGGCAGGCTGTCAAGCGCCTTTTCCACAGCACCTTCTGACCTGGGTGGGGGGAGGGCCACTG